>NC_086157.1:35754452-36376744 GCF_035149785.1 Candoia aspera
GGAACCCCTTTATAGACTTTTTGCTGAAAATGGATAAAAATGAACAGCAGATTTGGGGATTTAGTGATTAAAAAGTTTTGTTTAAGAGAAGAAGGGAATTATGATATGCAAATATGGGAGGGTGGAGATGGATTGCTATAACTGCTACAAGGAACATCAGAAGTCACTTTAGATATCTTTGCTTTTTTGTTATTTACCCTTCTTCCTTTACCTAATTCTTCTGCCTTGTTTCTGTTTTAAATCTTTATAAAATCATTTTAATAGAAATTAATTAAAAAAGAAAATGATCTCCTACTTTTGATCCCATTGCAGGGGCTTTTTTTAGTCTCAAGCATCTTTTAAGCATACAGGTAGTCCTCAACCTATGACCATTCATTGAGCGACTGTTCAAAGTTATGATGGTGCTGAACAAATGGTGGTTATGACTGGTCCTCAGAGTTTTGGCCATCCCAGCACCCCTGCAGTCACATGATCACAATCTGGATGTTGGCAACCGGTTCACACTTACGACCGGTTGCAGCACCCATGATCACATGATTGCCATTTGCAACCCTCCATGACAGCTTCCCCATAAAGTCAATGGGAAAGCCGGCAGGGAAGGTTGGAAGTCGCTGGGGTAAGTCTTCCCCACCCGCGTACCCTCCCCCAGCCCCTCTGATCTCATGCCACGCTGGCCACTCATGCACCCCTGTGCATTCTCCTCAACCCTCACTGCTTCTCTCACACCCTTGCACACCCTCCCCAACCCACACAGCACCCTCCCTGACCCTCACTCACACCCTCATTCACCCGTGCCTCTTGCGCATCCCCTTGCACTGCCACGCACACCCTCCTTGACACATGCCACATCTCTCACACCCCCTCACACCTTCTCTGATCCACACCGCACCTCTCATACATCCCCATGCACTCCCTCGCATCCTTGCAAACCCTCCCTGACCCTCTCCCACAACCCTGTGCGTCTCCTTGCTCTCTCCCCACCCAGCAGCAGCCACTTACCTGCCTGCTGGCCTGGGACTTGCAACTTCCTGCCAGCTTCCCCACTGACCTTGGTTGTGGGAAGCCAGCAGGAAGTTGCCTCACCTAACAACCATGGGATTTGATTAATGACAGCAACAGGACTGCAGGAATTGCAGTTGCTAAGCGATGTGGTCGCACATTACAACTGCATCACTTAGTGATGGAAATTCTGGTCCCAATTGCTGTCATAGGTCAAGGACTACCTGTAGTAATTTGAAACAAACAAAGGTTCTAGTGTACTTTAGACACTTAGCCCTGAGATATTATCAAGTTTATTACAGGCTTTGGTAACTTTTCCTTTAAGTACTTTTATATAAAGGTTTAACATAATATACACCAATGTGAAAAAGATCACTAACAGTTTATCTTAGACACCTAGTAAGCACTTATACCACCACTCAAAAGAAACCCTCAGAAACCAGTCCTTTACCTATAAGAAAACTGTATTTCAGCTGGCCATTTAAAACTCTCAATCTTCTATAGTCATGCTTCTTATATCTATCTCCTTCCCAAATCAATCTTCAGAGGCCGGGAGGAGCTGGAAATCATGGAAAGAGCAAGTGATATAATACAGTAACACTGTATTTATATGTTGAAGAGACTGAAATGAAGTTAAAGTTAAATTTGCATCACGCTAGCATAAATTCATAATGTGAATTGGTAGAGAGCCACACAAAGTATTGGAAACTGATTAAGAAAGAGGAGTGTAGAAGCGAACAAGGAGGACTTTTAAGATTTAAGTAAAGTTCAAGAACAATATCTACTCAAGTTCACTGACCAGCTCATTTTGATGCTATGACATAGCAATTTCCATGCGTCACTGCCTGAGTCACCACACAGATTTATTGCCACTCTCTTTACCTGGCCTCTGCCTGGCTTAGTACAGTAATGCACATATATATGAACTCAAGAAACCTCTTTTAATGAATCAAATGATTTATGGAATTATCTACTACACTGACTGTCAGCAGCACTCAGTCCCGTTTCCTATCCCACCCTGCCCCCATTGTCTGCCTACAGATGCCAGAGGTTGAATTGAAGCTTTGCCACTAAAGCTATCCCTTTTTCCCATTATATTACCAGGTTCTGACCTCAGTAGGTACTTCTGAATTCCAAAAGGGGCTTTCAGAGAAAGACAGTTCCAATCTTCAGTTCAGGAGCAAACTATAACTTGTGGATTCATAGAAGTCAATGCATCACAGTAACCCACCTTGCTGCTTTTCAAAGAAGGTTTCTACCCAAATTTAAAATGGAATACTATCCAAATAATCACATATCATTTTTATCTGTTGATGGTTTCTAATTTTGAATCTTCATTTCCAATGTCTCACTTGAAAAGTCGTATTATTCTGGGATGCAATAGGCGACACTCAATTTAATGACAATACAATCCTAAACAATACAGTCTTATATGGAACATTCTATAGAAAGTAAATCAAGAGGTATTCTTTCTAAGGCATAGTACATTGTCCCTATTTTTGTTTCAGAAATAGTTTGAAGAACAGTTTCTGAAAGTTGTTAAACTTCATCAATAATTAGTTCAATTTATTAATAAACAATGATAGCAATTCAGTAAAAAAGAGAGAGGAAAAAAATGTAGAAATTTTAATACTCATCCACATTTACTAAACAAAAGATGAAATTCTGGATCTAAAACAAAGTTATTCCAGTTGTAAAAGTTACAAAACAGCATTAAAATTTAACCTTGACCTCCTTGACTGTCAATATTTGAAACAGCCTAAGCTCTGCCTTACACACAAAACACAAATTAGCAAAAGCAAAAAAAAAAAAAGCATATCTTCAACTAAGTAAGGTGGATTTTGACTATCCCAAAATACCATTTACCTAAATAAATACATAGAAGGCAGATTGTTTTTAGCTACAGCTCAGCAATAACTATGTGAAAAATTCATTCCATATGTTATTCTTCACAAAGGTTTTCCTAGATCAGCGATTCTCAAACATTTTGGTCTCAGGACCCCTTTACGTTCTTAAAAATGATTGAGGACCCCAAACAGCTTTGTTTTATGTGGGTTATATCTATCAATATTTAGTGTATCAGAAATTAAAACTGAGAAATTTTAAAATATTTATTTTACTTCGCAGACCCCCTGAAAAGGTCTCAGGGACCCCCAGGGGTCCCCAGACCACACTCTGAAAACCGCTGTCCTAGATGACAGAAATTAGACAGCATACAATCACAAACTATCCCTATCTTCTTATCAGTAGCACAAAGGAAAGCATAAAAAGGAACCAGAACTAAGGCACTTTGTCTCATACCTTCAGATCAGGCATACCTTTAAAAGATCACACACTGAAAAATTTATCTATAAATCAGAATAAGATGAGCAATTAACTGCTCACATGACAAGCAAACTTGTTCGAATGATCTGTCACACTATACAAGCATACTCAGCTATATCTCATTTCCCTAATTCTGGAGGATCAAGCCATGGAACTGTATCTGATCACTCCTGAAATAGCTGTTAACATTACTATGAAGTTCATTACTTTTTAAGTGGAAGTGAAATGTGTACTCTTATAAAAAAACAAATTAACTTCAGTATCAGAAGAAAAAATGTAATCCATTCAGGCTTAAAAATTCTCTAATTATGCTCTATATGCTTAAAGCGTATTATCTTCCAAAGAGAGTGCCATATTAATAACATCCAGTATCTATTGCTAGCATCAAAATTGCAAAAGCAACTTTCAGATAAGCTCAGTAGCCAAAACATTATGAGTTCGATCTAGCTAAACTTAATCACAACTGTGTTTCCACTAATTTAGCTGGCTAGTTCAGCTAGCTCACGCTATGCATATGTAAGGTACATTTATGCAATGTGCATTTACTTCCTTGGCACCACAAACACAGCACAGTATTTGTGCAGCTGTGATTTCAGTATTATCCCCATGAATTCAAAAATGATAGTATATACCTGCAGCATAGCAGAATAAAAAAATTACTAACAGAGAATATATCCTGGTGATAAACTTACAAAATGAGTTCTGTAATCTGAAGTATCCTAAACTTAATTTGATCCTATGTGTGCCTGTTGGCATTATTCTCTTTCTCAGAAACAAATCAACACAAAGACACAGACTATTGTTGTTATTTTATTTGTTAGATTTTTATCTCCCTTTTCCTTCAGGAGCTCTAGGTACCATATGTAGCCTTCCTCAGTTTTTCCCCTAACAACAATCTCACTGGAAGGGTGAACTGGGGTAAGTGGCTGGCCAGAGTCACCAAGTGAGCCTCCATGGCTGAGGGTGGACTACAACCATGGCTGCTTTAATATTTTAACCATAACACCACATAGGGATTCCAATTATTGATTTCTGAAAGATTTATCATATATAAATACTGTTCCAAGATGGGGAAAAGAATCAGTCAAGAGATCTATCAAAAACTATATAATTCTATCAAATAGAAGTAATTAAAATGCTTAGCTTACTCTGTTTCTCATACCAGGCCAAAGGGAGGGAGAGAAGACAGAAATTGGCTTATTGTATTTGGCTTTTTATATATCACTTAAGGTACTATCTAAGAAGTGTAATATCAGCTCACAAAATTCAAGAGTTAACACAGGAACATATATTTCCCAGACACAATGTCTCATATGAGCACAATGAATCAGTGTTCTGATGATGCCTCATAAAAATTCTTTCAGGTACATACACATAGTTATCTTTCTATCTATCCATCCATCCACCCACACACATTTGCACACACAATTTTTCAATTCTCAAAAATAAGATCCCTTAAACATTTATTTAACCCTCTAATTAAATTCTAAAACAAAACATACAAGTCAAATTTTAATATCTGACACCCAGATTACCACCTAGTTGGTATTCTTTCTGCATTCTGTACAATGCTATTAACACCATTTCTCCCAAGACCTCTTCAAGATCTTCCTTGCTCCCCAATGAACATCTATAATTCCTTGAGAATTATTCCAGATTTAGCCTGAGGGAAGTGAAGAAACTTTGGACTAACTTTCTTTCACCTGGTTAACCAATGAATACAATCCAGATTGTTACAGTCATATGGTTGCCTTCCACTGTCTCCAGATTATTTCTCACCTGCTTATTTCCTATTCAAGGGAGGCATGCATTATATTCTACCATGGTACATAAATCCTTGGTCAGATTGTAGAAATAAGTCAATATGAGAAACCACACAATTATAAAAGCCACAGTTCACATTTGTTTGCTTCACAAAGACATGCATAGAGGAAAGTGAAACATTGGACATGCTATACATTTTCTTTTTCTACCATGGATAGACCATTACCGACTCCACAAGGAAGATCAAGGGACTTTCTTCTGCAGCCCCTAGATGGCAGTACAGATGGCTTTGCAGCCCCTAGAGGGCAAGCAACATTAATAAGAAGTCCATAGTCTAGGAGGGAAGGGTTTAAAGGACAATATTAGACTTCGCACACAGCCAAAACACACACACACACACAAACGCCCCTTCTCTAAAGTATCTTCCATCCTTGACAGAAAAGGGAATTTCCAAGTAAATCTTATTTTCCATTTTCCTACTGTGGCTATAAGATTATCCTTAGCTGGCATTTTCTAGATGAACCCCCAGTAGAGTAGAAACTACCTGCTTAGCAGTATTATAAATGAGGCATCACTCCAGATCCTATCAAGGACAGCTTGCACAAAGTCATTATCTAAGGAACTGACTCACCATAGGCTGTGCCCCTCCTTCCTGCTCCAGTGGTAGATGGCACACCAGATTACAACATAGGATCAGAATGTCAAGACTCTACAGGAGACTAAGAGAGACTGGATGGAGACTGCACCACTTCACAACTGCTAAGTATGCAGATGCAACCAGCTATAACCTGGATACACACTGAAACCCTCACTGAAGAGGCCCAACTGGAGGGAAGAGCTTATCAAGGCATAGGAGCAGCCAAACCAGCCAAGTCAAAATACTATGGTCTTTCAGAGCAGTTGAGGGGCACCAGGATGACTTCAATTTTCTCCAGTACGTTTTGCCCAGCACAGAAGTCAGCAGGGGAAAAAGCAGAAAAAGATAGAGAAGACCCTTGGGTTATTTCATGTCCATGGCACCTGAACCCAAGGCTCTCTCCATGGGAAACTGAGGAATAAAAAGGGCTGATTCAGTGCCCAGAAATGCAAAAAAAAAAAAAAAATACTATCAGTTGCCAAACCTCACTATTGTTTCAAGGAACAACTGTGGTTTAGGTATCCCTCGCAGATCCTCAGTCAACCCGAAGAAGCCCAAATGTGTTTTACCCAGACAGATAGAAAATGAGGCTCCATCCATTCTAGCATCCTTGAAGAAAATGCAATTTGGTTCTGCATTAGCATGTCACATGCATTGAGGCCATATTGTTACGTATTAAAGCTGACATGTGATATTGATGTAGCAGACATCTGAATTCCTGAAGGGCTTCTCCTATCAACTGAACTCCAAGACTGCTATTTGGAGTCCATCAGTGCCCGAGCCATGCAAACCCGGTAATGGAACCCCAAAGGCTGGTATCATGAATGAATCAGGGCTCATAAAATTGAGTCAATGAATTAGCCTTGGCATGCAACACTGACCTGATCAACTGCTTAATTTATGCCTCCTGGAATCTGGGAGGATGACCAAGTCTAGAATAATTCCCAGATGTTGAGGATTTGAGGAAACAGACAATTGCTTCGTCTCTCAGATGATACAGAAACCCAGGCAAAGCAGCATCTGATCACTAATTAGATTCCATGTGTGTTCTGCTTAAAAGAAGAGAATGAATAAAGTCACCCACACAGGAGTAGGCGTGAACTCTCTGTTTACAGAAGGCAGCTACAGGGCAGGGCAGAATGTTTGTGAACAACCAGACTGGCTAATGCCAGACTGAAAAGGAAGGCAGTAAATTGGAAGTGGCAACCCAGATATTTGAATCTCAGAAACCTCCAGTAATATGGGTGAATGGGCATGGCAAGTACCCCACTTGGAGATTTAGTGAAGCTTACCAGTCCCCATGTTGGAGGTAACCTAGATTGTTGTATTATACACTCAAAATCCATAATGTACTTTCATCACTGTTCATTTGGTTCCATTAAGAAAATTGAGTAGCACTCTAAGAACCTTTCTGCTAATTGAAATGGCAGTGGACAAATGATCAATGCTGGACACATTTGGTAGTGTTTCTCTTTCTGCTATAATTTGGGAAAACATGTAACTGGCGGTGAGTTATGTCTTAGAAAACATGAA
This sequence comes from Candoia aspera, assembly GCF_035149785.1. Taxonomy (NCBI): domain Eukaryota; kingdom Metazoa; phylum Chordata; class Lepidosauria; order Squamata; family Candoiidae; genus Candoia; species Candoia aspera. Next base: position 35,761,711 of record NC_086157.1, read on the forward strand.
AAAAGCATCCAGGGCTCAGTGGTGGTGGAAAGAACAATGCTGGACAACGAGGCAAGGTCTGCCTCTTATTGGTGGATCTTAATCTTCTGTTGCTTTTCACATGGCATCACAAGCTGCTTCTGCATGTGCTATTACTTCTGCTGGAAGTTGAACCCTCGCCAAAGGCTCCAGGTCCCCTTGTATGTTTGGTTCTATACTGAGATAAAAGGGGCAAAGGGAGTAGTGAATCTGCATCCTATTTTTCAGGGGTGTGTGTGACTAAGACAGCCATTGCTTTGGCCAACAATTGCAACTATTTTAGGGTGGTCTTCACCACTTGGCTAACGCTTTGGGAACTGCAAAGTTCTATGAATCTAGCTGCTTAGAACATATATTGCATCACGAGTAACATGGATCTGGCCCCATTATCTTGACTGCTAGAGTACTGTCGTTATGAATCCTCTTTAGAAGAAAGCAATTGTCTTCCTTCAGAAAGCCTGGATGTTTCATCCCTGACCTTTGAAATACCAATCCCTGTAACCCATAGTTTACAAAGGCTATCTAAGGATGGCCCCATGAGGATGGCGCCATCACCCCTGAAAAAGCAGTGTAGGCAAATTTGGGCAACTCCTGAGCGGCTGTAGATGATGGTTCTTGGGGTAAGTAGGACAGAGACCTCATCAATGGGTCTTTTAAAATATCAGACATAGGATTTTCTGCAATGGAAAGCCTTTCCTTACACTTACAGTGTGTGTCTTGGGGAACATCACTTCTATGCATTAACCCACAGGAAATAATGCTGGCTGACCCTTTTAATGGCTGGGCTGGAATTAGGCTCCTTTGAGCCAAAGGACTTACAGAACCTCTTGGCCAGGAGTGTGAAACTGTTCTGGGATAACAGCCTCATAAAGCCTGTGATGGAAATTTTCCTCCTGTGCTCCTTCTCCAACAGCCCTCCCTCTTCCCTATCTAAAGACCTGGAAGAAAAAGAGTCATCACATATACCAGTCCAAGGACAAGGCAAATTACATTCTTGGCAGGCTTGTGGGTAGGACATTCCCATTCTTTTGAGAGCCCTGGGGTTTGGAAATAACAGTGAAGGCCCAGAAAGGAATGCCCATGTTGTTATCATAGATGTTTCTGAGAGCAAATGGCACTTCCCTCTCCCCATCTTCTGCAAAATATTGTAAGATTTATTCTGTGAGAGGAAGGGTGAAAGAATTGTTTTCACAATCCCAGGGAACTAAAGAACATTGGGTCAGAAGGAGAGCTCATGAGAAAGTCTATGCCGAGGGAGTCCCTGTCAGTCACCAGTGGAGAAGAAAATGCTGCCTTCTATCACACTGCTTATCTGGTTTCACTGTGGGTTAATCAGAGGAAAGACACTGAGGATGGCCCCATCACCCCTGAAAAAGCAGTGTAGGCAAATTTGGGCAATTCCTGAGCGGCTGTAGATGATGGTTCTTGGGGTAAGTAGGACAGAGACCTCATGTTGGTAGGGCCAGTGCATGATGGGCCAGCCATTAGAATGGTAGCCCCAAATTGTGTGTACTCTACAAAATACAAGAGTTTCAAAGTGAGAAAAATTTCTTAGGAAGGAACATAGGAAGTTAGAAATGTACTAGTACACAGGAAAGAGTTCCATGTGGAATTAGATGTTCTAGTACTTAACATATAATCTTTCCTCAGTTATTTTAGGTTGCTTGTTAAGAAAAATCCTGAATGTATACTGAGCCAGCATCAAGCACCAAAATAGCTGGTCATTCTCCATTTAAAATAGACGTCAAGGATTACCTTGTTCAAAGTATAACATTAAAAAGAATCTGAAAACAGAACAATAAGCTTCACATCCAGTGTATTATAACCACGCATTTCAGGAAATATGCTTTTACAATCATGGGATAAGCAAAAGGAGCTTTATCTCTCCCCTCTACTTCTGGGTTCAAGCAAAGACTGTAGAAAATTATTGCCTGGAATGCAATATGAAGATACTAGAAGATCCCTGGCTCACAAAAGCATGCATGTTTAAAGAAAAAAAAACATATCCACCATATCCATATACAGTATTTAATATTTGTTCCCTGAAGATTCACTATTTGCAACCTGTTCTTTCTCCCTCTTCCACATCTATTCATAGTGTGTTAATCTCAACAATGGCTTGAATGAAGCAGTAACAAACTTTCAGGCAATATCTATTAGCAGTTCAAAACATCAAATTAGTTTCCTATTGGCATTTCCAGTTGAACAATTAATCAACTGCAACACTGAAGAAAAGCTGTTAAACATACCTTATACACTGAACTGGACCATCCATTACCTTTTAGAATATTTCATGCATGTTCAATCTACATGTTGATTGATGCACAATTTTATAAAACCATATTTAGCTTAGTACATGAGAAATCCCACTACTCACCATAATAGATAAAAGTACAGAAGTGGGAAATAAATATGCTTAGTCACATATTTGAAACAAATGTTACAAATGTGCCCACCTAAATAAATGTTGGGAACCCTCAAATGCTAAGTCACTTCACTTATGGAAGTAAACAAAAGTTTATCACTCTAGCTTTACTGCACATACCACCTGCCACAGGACTAAAACCTGGTCCAACTTTAAAATAATACATGTGTACACAGCACTAAGTCATTTCAGTATTTTACACTATAAAAGGATAAATATTCAGATCCAAAGCAGAAGTCTCTGAATCTAGTGTAAGCTCACTAGCCATAATACCTTTTGGCAGTGGGCTGTCTCCAGATCTGAAGTATTTTTCAAGCTTCTGATCCATCCTGCACACCTCTATCCCCTAAATGTGGGGATATCAAAATGCGTATATAAAGAGAGATGCGCAAACAAGTGAAGCTTACATTTTTGTGCATATATTTTGTGGTATGAAAGTCATTTTAGACTTTCTCCCAATGCATATACATGTTTTTTTAAAAAAATAAGGGAAATGCTTTGCAAAGTTTGGAGTATGAAAATTAAATGTAATTATATATGCATACTACAACTGGAAGTATAACTTGGATTCCTATTTCTAAAAAGATCCTAGCCATTTTTATCTTGTATTTTGGGACAGTCTATTTGTTATATCATTTCCATAACTTAGATGTCCTTTAACACCAAACCTCCAGATTACCTGAAAGTAATAAGCAGCCCTGGGGTCAAATGCCCATCTAGCTTTCCAAGTTAACTTTACCCTTATCACTGTCCCCTTCTAGTCAAACCTACTTCAAAGATGGTTGAGCGATTTTTTTAAAAAAAGATACATCTTGAGCTCCATGAAGAAGCAGAATAAAAATGTATTAGAAAATTAAAGTCAAAATTTAAGATTGCTATATACACTAATAGAACATTAATAGCTATGGTCAAAAGGAGAGGAGATAATAGGGATATAACCAAGCAGTTTTTAGTAATATACATAAGTAGCATGAATCATGTATGGGACTAAATTGGAAAGTGTTATTAGCTTACAGAATTAACCACACAGCTGCTTTCGGTAATTGCTAAGCAGACTACAATTACAAGTCTCCACAGGAGAGTTTGCTACATTTTTGCAAAAAAAGAGGTATCTCATGGTAAGATTTTCAGGGCCTCCTGACCCAGAGGGCAGAGGGTTTCCAGCTGTGTTTTCCTGGAGGACTTTAATGAGGTTATGAGTGAGAAGGTCACTCCTGGTTTTACTGTGGTCTGCCACCAGCTGCTTCTATCTTTGTCTAGTCTATTCTTGACGCCCACATAATTCTGTTTTAACTTTTTTTCCAACGCAATTCACAGGTTATTCACCTTATGCCTAAAGCACATTGATTGCAAAACATTATTTTATTTATAGTTTTTCCTATATCATCCCATTTCATTCAATTCCAGCTGCCCTTACAATACATGATATACTTCATATATCGAATCAAAATAAACTAGTGCAGTAAATTGTAGTATCATTCCATTTTTAAAAGCATACTTAGTTTAGAATTCAGGAACGTATTTAAAAAAAACAGTGTGCAAATAAATGCAACTGAGTAGACAGATCTCTGTTCATTCATTTGTAATAATATGGAGAGGCTAAAAAATTTTTAAAGGACACTTTCAGTTTATATAAGCATGCCTACATGGTAACTTATTCCATTCAAGGATCAGAAAATTATCCACCCTGCTTACACACATACAAACACAAACCCTCTACTTCCATTCAAAATAATCTGATATATTTTGCAATGTAGCAAGTATACAGCTGTTGAACTGTAAAATATTTTCAGCTGAAATTTAAACAGCACTGTCTCCAACCTAGTTTTTTATCATTCAACTTCTTCAGTCTGTGTCTCCAGTGAAAATAACATTTGCATATATTTACTCTATAGACACAATCTATTAAAGATACAATTCCCACAGCCATAGTAATAACATCATTCAAAACATTCCCCTAATAAAACTAGATGTCTGTAACGGTTAGTTCAATTCTGACTGTCTCATGGGATTCCTGTTGATCTAATGTAGAATTCCTACTAAACCTTTTTAACCAATGCAGTAGGACACTCAGGTGAAATTCACATAAAAGCCCACAGACTATTTCATTTTGTGAAAAAGACCATTTCAGCCTTGTATAGAAGCTTTAAATTTACACATAGAAGTTTTAAATTCACACTGCACAGTTTGTCAGGATTAAAATTAGTTTAAGATTACTTTTAAAGGCTGATTGACAAGGTTATGGAATTGACAACATAAAAAGCATCTGTTTATAATTTCTGACAAACCATACGTGAACAGAAAAATGAGCTCATAAATTTTATTATTGCCTCCTCCCCATACACATCATTTAAAATGGTTACCAAGCACTGCATGACTTCCATATAAATCAGCAGAATAAGTCATCACACGTTAACATGACACTCATAGAAAAGATGTTCATACCAAACAAGGCTAAACATACCCTAAAAAGTCATGCAAATAAAACATCAAATAGCATTTTTAAATAAAATACAGTTATCAATTGAATATGTGCAGAATACAAATTGAATATTTTAGTCTACCTATATCACTGGAGGAGTCAATAAAATCCTCAATAATAAACTACAAAAGCATTCACGGATAGCAACTCACATCTCATGCATACATACACACCCATCACACTATGCCTTTTTGGAGTAAGCAGTGCTATGTAAAGTCAGCCAAAGGATGAAAAAATAGCCAAAGAAATTACAGACATAATAGAAGAAAAAGGAATATAGCTAAGTCTGGTCTATACCAACACAGTTAACTGTACATCTTCATACCTTTCTATTTTCCAAACCATCCCAGCTTCATGTTCATACAACACTTCATATTTTTCCCTTTTATTCTTTAGCAAGATCTCAAACATCTTTTAAGATATATTATTCTGTGCCACAAACATACATATTAAATAATTACAATGATTACAGAAGTATGACATACAATAGCACAAATTATCAGGAACAATAATTTTCAATAAACTTATTAGCACAGAACTGGAAAAACAAATTAGTGTTTGCTATGACAAGTGGAATGGTTCCCCGAATTCTACGGCAGCTTCTCAGAATCCCCATCTAGATCTATTCAATGATATCAGCTAGGGTATGACTATTTTTAGACCCAGGTCTATTAAGAAGAAACACCTTTTGGAATGTTCTCATTACGGGACATTGTTCAGCTTTCAGACATACAGTCTGATATGCCCAATATGATGTCCAGGAGAAAAATGTGCCAGACCACCAGAGTTTTATATTTAAAAGTATTTTCAATTAACAATGGAAAGTTGGAACGCCCAGAGTTGTTCTGGAGTTGGGCAGCACCAACTTCAAATTAAATAAATAAATATAAGAAAAATGTCAGAATCGTCTTTAAAAAAAATTTAAAATAAAATTTTAAATTAAAATTTAATTTAAATTTGCATAAAATTTTAAAATTAAATTATTAATAAAATTTTAAGCATGCTTACAAAATAAAAAATAAAGGGCAGCTCTAGCCAAGTGTAATGGCTAGAAATGTACCCATCTACCCTTCCCCATAAAGGAGGGAACAACAGACCACTGGGTCCATGATCAAGCCTCATGGATATCAATTTGTGAGCCCCCACACTATGTTCTCAAATTCTTTTGACAAGACATGGGAAAGTTTCTCATTAAGGGGCAGAATATATAAATATTAAGAAAATAATCAATTCATTTGTACATATTTAAATATTAATAGAAGGAACAGCTCCCACAATTATTTACTTTATGCAGGCTAATACATTATCACTGAAAGCTTTTGAAGACCACCACATAAATGGCAATGTGGTGTCTGCAAGCAGCATAGCATGTGTGACTAACCAATGGTGTCCATCAGCCCTCCCAACTAAATTTTTAAACATTAAAAAATTAAACGGCCCCAAACATGCAAACAACACCTAGTTGCCTTCAAACAAGGCCAAAATCAATTATTTGGAATATGGGTAGGTGATGACAGGTGAACTCTTTGAGGAGCACCTAAGCCAGATTCTGTCCTAACAGCCAGGAACCATGCTGAGACAAGGAATAGGTCTCTAGTGTTTTATTACTGCTACATAACAGAGAATCCTAACAAACTGAAGAAGCGTGGGAAAACCGAGACGTATAAACCCCAAAGACTAAGGCGGGCCCGATCTGTGTCTCTTTGAATGGCCACCTAATTCCTCAGTACTACGCATGCGCTTTACAGCCTGGATGGGAGCCCCCTGCTCGCCATCCTCACTCATGACAGATTCTTAATGGTTCTGGATTGCATTATGGTGTCCTAGATAATTTTTGACAGCTATATGTGATTTGCAGAATTAGGGTGGAAAACAAGGAAATCAAGTCAATGTTTCTTACTTTCTGCACATTTGCAGCTTCTCTAATTCAATGTTTTTGGCTGAGAATTCAAGTTTCAGAAAAACTTGCCAAAATGCAAAGTACACATAGGCTTGGCAATGTTTTCTTAGGAAAACTTAAGTGACCCCTATATCATGCAAATTCCTACCAGAAAGGTAGACATACTTTTGAAAGAAAATATAGAACACTTATATTGCTCAAAGAGCTACCAGTCACTTCAGGACAGCTCATCAGGTCTAATTAATTTCTCAAACCCGATTTATCTTCCATTTCTTGGGGGGAAAAGGGTGAGGGTGAGTTTCAGTGCAGTCTCAATTTCATCAATATGATTTAGGGGCCAAAGCAATATGCTTCTCCTGGTTCTTTTTTCTATATGCCTATTTTGGGTTTTGTTTGTTTGTTTCTTTTTGTTTTCAGAATCGACAATAAGGCTTTAAAATACAGACATTCATTAAAATACAGACATTCATTCATGCATTCCTAAAAATAGAGGATAACTTCAATTAGCTCAATATTTAAAGAATTTATTTTTACAATTTCAGTTAATGTAAAAAAGAACACATCTTATTATATGTGTATAGCATTCAGTCTACCTAAAAATTGCCAAGGTATTTCTATGCTAGTCTTCTGCAGTAAAATTAACAAGAGAGTTTTGTGGCACCTTAAAGATTAAAACAATGTAGAGCACATCTGATTAATTGGACAGCAAACCATGAAAGCCAGTGTTATAACAAATGTACTGGGTTACTAATTGTTAGGTTGCTAACAATTCTCTTTTGTTTAAAATAGTTTCCCTATATTAATGTTCTCAGACAACTACTTCCTTCAACTGTCTAAAGTATGTTCAACTTTCTCTATAGCTTCCAAAAAGGATGTTTAATGTGCCTTTTCCCAGTAGTTATTCTAAAATAAGCTTTTAATTAAACTGATATATTCAAAGCATTCCTAAATGGTCTACAATTGATTGGGAGGCTTTTTCTTTTATGCAAGACTAGGCTACACACTGTCTGGTAACAGTTTAGATTAAACAAGAATACCCATAATTTAATCAAGTAAACAACCTATATACAGTATATTACAAGCTTTTATATCCATACATGCATCCTTTATACAAAGGAAAAAAAATAAAGAAAAAAATAAAGACATTTTTATAAGCCAAATATGGAGTTCTGAATTCAAGGCTTCATTTCTGAAGCAGTTTGGTGCCTGCTAACTTTTCCAAAATTTTCCATCAATCTCGCTGATTGGGGATAATGGGGATAATGCTGTAGTCTGGAATGCATTGGACTGGAAAAAATGGTTTAGATCTTTAGTATTTAAACTGGCTAAAGGAAAAAGAAAATACACAGATTCACTAAATACAAAATTTCTTGCATTCATTTCAAGCATATACTAAAAGTCAATATTCAGAGCAATTTCTAAATGAACTTTATGACCTATTGCTTGAAATTGGTGCAAAGATGTTTTCATCTGAAAGGCACTAGGTTCAGGAAGGCCAATGGAAAGCTGTATTTGTGACCCTGGAAAAAGGAGGATGTAAATATAAAGGATACATAAACGAATACTAATAACTTGTAACTGCTGCCACCAGGATAGTGAACATTCATGAATGGAGCATGAAGTCAAGATGCTTGGGGAAAGGACCATGTGCATTGCGAAGCACAAGAAGTCATGCAACATAATAGCTTGGCTGTCAAAATATATCTTCAGTTCAATCTCTCTCTCATCCCTACTTACTTTCCCACACATTCCACAAGTGACTTGCAACAGATGGTAAAATATGCAACTTACAGTTTGAAACTGTATACTGTATTTTCTTACAAATCAAATACATACAGTTATACAGTCAAGAAAGGAGGACATTATGATTTAGTATTTCTCCATACAACTCCAAATCCATTAAGCTCACAGTATGCTGCATAAAAAGGCAAAGGCAGAGTAGAAAGAACAGGGCACTGAAAGCCAGGGCTGAAGTCTACCCTAAATTTATCAATAAACAGCAAACCTCTGACCCATATTCATGTAAGAAGCTCAAGGTCTCCAACCCACTACATTAATTTTTAAAGTTAAACAAAAATATACATCAGGAAAGCAGCATAAAAAACACACACCCTTTGATTTTCCACAACAGACTTGGCAAAGTTCTCTTCAAAGCCGAACTAGTGTTTAGAAGCCATGACTAACTTGGGTTGTTTTGATACTTGTTACAATTTAATGAGGTATGGCTGCTTATAGAATGTGACTGACAGAACAGTCACATAAAATAACTTTTGTAAAACTTAGCCTATGTAGGTGAGATTGTGAAAAACAGAAGTTAAATGCAGGAAGTCTATTATATGCACAAAGATGGAAGACTATAATGGAGGAAGGGACTGTGAAGATGGCTGAGTTTGCAGAAATGGCTAAATTGACTTGTTTGATCAAGGGGGGAACTACAATTACTTTTATAAAAGACTGGAAACCCTTTATAGACTTTTTGCTGAAAATGGATAAAAATGAAGAGCTGATTTAGGGATTTATTGACTTAAAAGGTTTGTTTATGGGATGAAAGGAACTATGATATGCAAATATGGGAGGGTGGAGATGTTATTTGCTGTGTCTGTAACTGCTCCAAAGAAGATCGGAAGTCGCTTCTTTAGATATCTTTCTTTTTCTTGTTTTTTTGTTATTCTTCACTTTCTCTTTTGCCCTTTTATAATTTTTTTCTTTTTCTATTACTTCTTCCATGTTTCTGTAGTTTTTAAAAGCTTTGTAAAATCTTGAATAAAAATTATTTTTAAAAAAGTTAAACATGATATTGTCCTATAAAACCAATTTTTATAAGAAAGTCATTATTTTAAAACTTAGAGAAATAATATACAATGTCATGATTCTTAAAGCAGAAGCAAATTATTTACAGCAGTTATATTGAAATTTGTTGTACTGAAAATGGTAGTCTTATTAAAATTCATAAAATAATAGTTACAACAAAAAATTGACCCAGAAAGCCATTTCTACTAAGTCTCTACATGGGATCATACAAAACAATCCTAAGCACATTTATAAGTAATTGTGTATAGAACTGCAGATTCAAGGTCAGATAAAATAATAAAATTAATTTTTCTCAACCAAATGGTAGATTTAGTTCTACATTTCTATATTACATATTAGCATAGGCATCTACTTACACTTCAGTAATCTGAAGGAAAAAAAATGTTCTTGCAATTATGCAAAATAAGCTTTTACCACCTATAAGATTCAAGGAAACATTCTTCCAGGGCCTATTTTTTCCTAGATTTCAAATTACTTCAATATTGTCATTTTTTCTTAAATACAGGAAGGAAGAAAACTTCTCAGATATGCTCCTTCAGTCTTAACAACATTAAGGAACTATACAGTAAAAAGAAAGAAAAAAAACAGAATGACACCTGTCTTTAGAGAATCACAAAGAATTGCAATTAAGCTTTGTACTCTTGAACATATATTATGGGAGATGCATTGCATCATCATAGTATCTTCTCAGTGGATTTGTTAAGATTATTAGAACAATAACGTGTCCACCCTGTAAAATCAAAGCCGTTATTTCCATTATTAGCTGTTGCATCTCTACATAAGTTTATCCCTAAATCCCTAAATTATTGTGAAGTTGCTATATGGATAAATCATTCATTGTACACACATATATTAGTTCATTTTGTAAGATATAAATAAGCTATAGAGCCAAAGGGCTACATACCCTGACTGGCCTAGCTTTATGCAACAATAAAAATTCTTTAGAATTCCAGTTCTTTCACAAAGAAGGAAGTATGTGAGACAGTGCATCAAGTGTATTTATTCTTACTTAGTATAGGCCACCAGGAAGACTGACTAAATTCAGGGTGATTCCTTCCTGAGAGGGGTAGATACGCTTTTTGTACAAACTAGGACATATAGTTTCTTCATTTTAACAAAAAGATAGTCATAAGAACAAAGTCTGGCTTGTTATAAACAGCAGCAGCCACAGACTCTGTTTGGCATACAATAATCAATGAATCCACAAACAGAATTGTTCTAGGCTGTTTAACTGCCTCATCTGAAAGAGGAGCCCAGGAGATTCAGAAAGGTGACCCCAATTGAAGTTTTGCAATAGGGTGGTAATTCTAGTGAATCAATGCTTTAAAATTCTATCAGTCAGTTAAAATGCCTTTAATCTGTTAACAACCCTAAAAACAAAGTGAGATAAAGAAAAAAAGTTTGCATATTTACTATAAGTTCCATATATTGATCTCAGCCTATGGTTCATTTCACAAACATTAGCTGAAGTTGGTTCTGAAAATCAAATAGATATGCTTCAAAAGCTTTTATTTAGCTCTCTGAGCAGTTTATCCTGAAAGTCTCCCATGACTAGCATCATAACATTTCAAATTTTTTAAAAATGAAAATATTTACACAAGGTTCTTATACTCAATCAGTAATATATAAAAATTAAAAGAATATATTAAATAACATTACACAAAAGTCATTGTAAGAAATGGAACTTTGCACCAGAAAATCAAGCAACTGTCAGTCACTTCATTAGTAGCAAAGATTTTAACAAAACTGTCACTGGGTTGGAGGATCGGATTGTCTCTTAGAGCCCAGATGGTTATGTTAATCATAGTTCAATTGTTTTTTTAACCTTGGCTGTTAAATTTTAATTATCATTTGTTTGTTTTTTAACTGTATTAGCTGCCCAGAGTCACCATGGTGAGATAGGCAGCCATATAAATTTATTTTTATTGAAGAGTTTTTTACAAGGTAAAAACAATACAAATTTAAAGAAAAAAGAAAGAAAAGTAAAAGAAAAGTGGTAAGTAAATAGAAAAAAAATGAAAGGTAGAAGGTAGCTAAAAACAATACAAATTTAAAGAAAAAAGAAAGAAAAGTAAAAGAAAAGTGGTAAGTAAATAGAAAAAAAAATGAAAGGTAGAAGGTAGCTATGGACCCATTACTAGATGTTAAGTTAAAGGCAAGAGATTAGATCTAACATCACAGAGAGCAGCAGGAATTCTAGATGTTTGTTAGGAGTTAAAAGGTACAAATTACCACATTATTTTAAAAACCTTTTACTAAATCTAGTGAAACACTAAAGTTGCCAATTCCTATATTTTACTTTTTATTCTGATAAGGCTAATATTACTTTTAGCTTTACTTAATTACCCTTTACATCTTTACATGTATACATAAAATGCCCACAACCAAGTTTATTTCATTTCTTGTTAGAAACAAGCACAGAAGATGAAATGTTTCATTAATGTGCTTTATTTCATAGTAGATAAATTACGCACATTCCTTAACATTATTTAAGGGAACAATACCATACTACAACTTTTTAAGCCTGAATTTTTACATAACATTTGGCCTAGCAAAACTGATTTTCTCATGATAGGGACATAAAGGTAAAAGTGCTCTCAAGTCAAGCTTGTGATGACTACAAAGACACATCTATGTAGTTTTATGGGACATAAAGGATCACTCCATACACCCTGCAGTCTTGGCTTACTTAAAATGTATCTTCAGCCCTACTGGGAATGTTAGGGCTCCTTGTTCTTACATGCATAATTTAAATCTTCTTAGCCTTGTTTAAATTCCATGTACCTCTTAAAACAATGAAAGGTGTGCCCATGTAAATGTCTTTGGTTAAGACAAAATCCCCCAAGTCAGGCTTGACGTCAGATGATTTCATGGGCACATCCATGTAAGTATCTTGGCAACAACAGGAAAAATAGTTTTCAGTGCTTACTTCTTAAATGCTTGTTCAACTTCCCAGTCTAGCCTACAGCTGTGGGATTTTCTGGTGGTATCCAGTCCAAGTTCTACTCAGGCTGCTCTCTCTTTTAGAGATCAGCCAAGGCTGGCTAGGTGCCACAAGCTCAAGACATTATAACACTGCATAAAGCTTTGGAGTCACTGCATTGGATATTAACTATAATAATATTTAATGGTAATACTTAAACAGAGACCCTTAAGATGCTTTTTTTGGTTCATAGAAGTGTATTTGCAAAGTAAGTTGAATCTTGGCATAAGAAATCATTAATGTAGACATTCCCAGAATCAAAGCCAGACAACATTTGAGAAGCTAACAGCATACTTAAAAGATAATTTGAGGCATAATATAATGATGGCTAACTTTTTCCAAGATAAATTAACCAGGAATTAACTGAAGCAGCCTATTCTGATAGGGAACTCTACTAGATATTCCTATAGCATTCCTTGTCAACAAACTGAGATGTGTGCAATTCTCCTTTAATCAGCGCATCACATAGCATTAATCTCAAAGCAGAATTCCTAATTTGGTATTGTATATTATAATAACATCTGTGGAATGGACACCTATACCAGAGATCTCCAGATACCTTTCTTAGCACGTGATCAAACAGTGATAAACAACACTTTCCAAGTGCAGCTGACACTAACTGCTTAATTGCCCAAACTGTTTGAAAGCTAAAGCACTTTCAACAGAGAGAATATACCAGAATAAGTTTTTTTTTTCCTGAGTTAATTATAGAGTTGGATCAATCCCTGGATCTGGAAAGAGTCTCCAAACTGAAAAGACTCATTTTTAAAAATTGTACTTTTGTTCCATTAATGATGGATGCACAGTTGTTTTATTAAAACAAAAAACAAAAAACACAGACACGTTGAGAGGAAAAAAACTGCAAAATAGTTTAATATTGGTAGCGTTCTTTGGATAACAACTATTTATCCATATGGCATGACAGTCTTTGTTTTTTTTCCTAAGAGACAATTAATACAAGATATAAGACCAAAAAAAAAAGCAAAAGAAATTTAGGCTGGATTCACAAATCAAACTAAAGAATATAGTTGGGTTTAATGAGTTTAAATTCAGGCACTGTAATTTGTAAACAAGGTTCACAAATGGTTTAATGGTTAAAGTTTAATGTGTGAATCCACCCAATGAATGTTTATTCATAAATGAAGCTTTAAACAAGGTGTGGACTTAGTCTCATATCACTATATAAGGAGGTATAAGTGTTCTAAATATTATTCTTACTTAAAATTATGTGTTTTACATATCTTCCATAGTTGTTGGACAACCTTCATTTTGTTACTGAACAGTAGCTAAGAACTTTGAAGTATGAACTGGATTCTTTACTAGCTTCCTTGCTGGCTTCCTCTGAAATGTTACAACAGATGGGTCTTAACTGTTTTTAAAGCAAAAGCAATCGCTAACATTTCTTTGTTCTAAGACAAAAACAAAGTATACTTTCCACAATATAGTTTCATCTAAGTTAACAGTATATTTTCAATACTATAAGTGGATTTGTATGACCCAGTTTGGATATACAGTAAATGCTTGTTATTTGTGGATTCCAAATTTGCGAATTTTCCTACTTGCTAAAATTTATTTATAACCATAAAATCAATAATTGTGGGGCTTTCATGATCATTCACAGACAGAGCAAAAAAATTGAGTCACCCGATGCGCACATTCCATACTAAGTTTCACTATTCACTAATTCAGTGTTCAGAGAGACTTTATAGAATGTAACTACCGTGAATAACGAGAATCCTCTGTATATCAACTTTAGACACATTCATGAATGGTCATATTGTCGCTATTCCATAATGACCCTGCTCTCCAATGAGCATTTACTTGATCCCTGGTGCACACCCAGGGAGAGAGAGAGCTCCTTCAAAAAGGACTGCCCACAGGTACAGAAAGAATGTCCATACTTGATACAAAGCCTTCTTGCCACTTCTGTACACCTATGATATACTGCCCTTTGTTCTTTAAACTTTTCACCTCTTTTTCAGATTCTTACCAACTCCATCCAACCCTAACATTTTCTCCCCTTCCCTTCTTTTCAACCCCTTTGTTCTTTCAAATAGTTACTGCTTTTCATTCATTCACTCTGTATAACCCGACCACCTCAATGTATTGGTCCCTCACTTTTGTATTTAATCCATTTAGCACCCATATTTCCTTGACCCTTTCTCTTATTTTAGCACATACATTTCTTAAGTATTCCATTCCAAACTGCATTGAACTTATTTTTATATTTCTCCTGACATGTAATAAAGGAAGCAGAACCACACACCTATTTGGGTTTCTTTCAACAGACATTCATTCTTTTTAACTTACTACATACTAGGCATTATCTTTGTAACAGCATGTCTTAAAAATTCTCCATCCATTTCTCCATATACCAAAGTACAGAAAGTCATCTATGGGCTCTTGACTTTATTTCTGGTCTTTGATCAGAAATTCTTTATACCCTATATACAGTATTAAAGCACTCTTGTGCTTTATCACTCTGTCATATGGGGAATCACAAAAGTATTTTAAAAAAGCCCTAAGTGACATACTGCATTAAGTGATACACTTCCATACAACACATTATATTTAGGTATATAAAATGTATGTGCTTTTTGCTGAAGGCCCCTACTTTTGTTTTAACTGTTGTCCAGTTTTCCTCTTAAATATGTAAGACAAGGGTTTGAAAGAAATTTCTTAAGAAAGAAAACAAACTGAAAGATATTCCTTAATACTGTGGAAAGGATAATAGCATCAACATAACAGGTCTATTTGCCAACTTTGAGTGATAAAACTTATGTATTTGCTCGAGTT
The DNA here is from genome assembly GCF_035149785.1 of Candoia aspera. Lineage (NCBI taxonomy): Eukaryota > Metazoa > Chordata > Lepidosauria > Squamata > Candoiidae > Candoia > Candoia aspera. The sequence goes on from NC_086157.1 coordinate 35,777,126, forward strand.
TCTCACTATTTATGTATAACTTATAAGCATTCACTCAATTTTCCCTGTCAAATGCAACTAACGTAGTCTTTGATACATTAATTTTAGGTCCATACTAGTGACTACATTAGGAAATCTAAGATTTATTTCAAATCATTAAGGTTTCCATGTAAAAATACACATCCCCAACAACTCCCCACCTCTAATATCACAAGAGCTTATTTACTCCACAAATATTTTAAACAACTAGGGCAGTATTTTTCAAAGTTGTTCAAAGTTGCCAACTTTAAGATGTGTGAACTTCAACTCCCAGAATTCCCCATCCCTTATTTCAATGCCACTCTTCACCATATCACTATCATTTTCACAGAAATCTCTAAAATACTTATTCCAACTTTTCCTCATTTTACTTTCAATCTAATTCATTTCATCACGTTTATTTTTAATTACATTTGATCTACTGAAGGTTCCTTGTTCAGCCCTTTTGACTAGGTTTCAAAACAAATTTTTATTTCCATCAAAACTGTTCTGCATTTTTTCCATGTCTTTTAATTCCTTTCACCCAACTTCCATATCAACTTTCTTAATATTTACTTTTTTCATTCTGTTTGGAGCTTAATCTATCTATAGATTAATAAATTAATCTATTAATTAATACTTATTAATATAGGACTTTTACCTTTCCTTCCTTCAATTTTTCTTTTACTTCATTATATTCACTTCTTTCCTTTTCCTCCATTTCTACTGTTTCCCCAAGATCCACTCTTGACAACACCAAATAATGGTCTTTCACATTTTCAAAACCTTTCATCATCATTCATTCTATCCTTCACCAATTTTCTCATTCTTTTTAAACAGTCATATCAATCATGCTTTTTGATTAATTTTTTTCCAGATATACACATGAATAGTATTCAGGCTTAATTTATGTATTTCAAACAAACATTTTCTACAAACAGACCTTCCCTGTCACATTAATTCAAATTGGGTCACTAAAAGACTGGTTCACTTTTTCTGTAGTCACTCATCCCATTCTGTCACCAAACATTTTCCCTAGGTCATATTAATTCAGAATATTGCACAATTTTTTCTCTAAAACTCATCTTTAATCATTTCATTATCACTACCCACTGAAGTATAATATGCAAATGCAACCACCTTTGGATTACTAATTACATAGGTGTCCTAAATCATACCAACAATTTAAATAATACCAATTGATACATTCTGATATATAGTTTAGCAGTTAATCATACTTAGGTCCACACATTTACTTCCCTGCATATATTCATCAATTCTACCACAAGATCAGGCCTCCTTCATTCATATCTAATGCATCCTTTCTCTTCCTATTAGTTTCACAGATTCCTATTTTGCTTTCCTTCATCTCATTTGTTAATTCAAGCTCTTTACCATTTACTCTTGTTACCTTTCAAGTCACAAACTTGCATATGCAATGGTCATCATCAGATGTTAATACCAATGTAACCTCCAACACTCATGATGTCAACTGAAATTTTCACATACTTTTTATAAAAGCAGAGAAGGTGAAGGCTAAGCTACCAACTGTAGTTGCATCTGTGGAATACACACCATTTGTCATTAACAGTAAGGACAATACTGTGGGGCAGGATGCCAGAAACAGAACCACAGACCAGTTGTATCCCTAGTATGATCATGCAATTCCATCAAGCTAGATCCATAGAAAATTGTCTGCATCCCATCAACTAGGAGATACATGCATTTTACTTACACATATTTAAGATACAAGCTAGAAATACTAGCTTAAAATGTCTAAGCCACTCTATTCATCTGATGAAGAAAACAGCATCTCACAAAAGCATATGCCTTTTAATAAAATTTGTTATTGGAAAGGGTGCTACCAGACTTCTGGTTGTTTCCCATGATAGCCTAACATAGCTCTCCTATAAGGCTAGAAGTACAGCACTCATTTATGCAACATCTAACCTATGTTTCCTGATGTTCTGAGTGCTGAAGAACATGGAAAGTGGGTAGGAAATATTCCAACTGTAAGCTTTTGGTTACAATCTTCTGAAAAATTCACATAAGCTGGTCAACTAATCAGCCATGCCACAGATATTTTCAATTTCACCATATGCTTTTATTACCACTTTTGGTGGCAAATACTAGGAACTACAGTGCCAATACATCAAAATGGCACCAGATTGGAGAAAGCTTCTTAAAGGGGAAAAATATTTGCTGACCTGCAATGTTCTTTCTGTTACCTACACTTAACACTGTTTATCTACTTGAAAAGAAACATGTTTATTTATTATAATACTGAGGGGTGAATATACCTACTAGCCAGCAATATTTAAAAAAAACCAATCATCTAATACCTTTTGTGAATATAAGCATCAATATTCAACATAGACGTTACAATACCAGTAACTTCAGATTCATTTACCTGCAAGTGATGAAGAAATAATTCCTAATAATTTCAAGCGTTGCTAGCCACATTAGTATGCTATAACAAAAAAAAAGGAGTTCTGTGGTATCTTAAAGACTAACAATTTTATTAGAGAAGAAGCTTTTGTGGACTACAGTCACTTCATCACATGCATGAAATATTACTTAGAATGGACAGCATATGCACACCATAGTGAGGGAAAGAGAACAGAGGAGAGGTGTAGACAGAATGCTTATCCTAGAGCAGTAGCAGAGGAATATAGGAGCAACTGGCTAATGATAAAGACTTCACTGAAGAAATAAAAGTTAAAAAGTATTTTTCAAGTATAATATCTCAAGTTGTTCAAAGTATTTTCACACAGAACTGATTCCCCCATTACATCCCTTTCCAGAAATGCAGGGCAACATGCATAATGTATATGTGCCCCTGGATTGTTGAAATATAAATAAAATAAGCCTTCACTGCAGATTGTCTCACAAGGGTCCTAGAGAGCAGCAGCATGAGTCCATTCCCAATTATAAAGACACGTTTCCTGTGGTATTCAAACCTAATATTGCCTGTTATTTCCTAATCATTAGCTTGTGCTGGGGTCTTTGAACAGACATGGGAAATATTTACAGCAGCTGTTTGGGAAGGACTCTTTTTTTTTCCCCAGTGCCTCACTTTTATTTCAGTGCTTTCAAGAAGTAAAGTCATCAGTTATATCCTTTCTTCAGTTGTCTTTTACAGACCATCATTGTCAAACTAGTTCCTCCAAACCACATTCATTTAAAAACCCAATTCCAGAGGATACAAGACTAATAAACAAAAATAAAGATTTCCCACTGTAGTAATATACTATATATATTCTCTGTGAAAAATATAATTTGTCACATACCTGTAGTAAAGCAAACAGCAAGTTGAATGTCACTGCTATTTTTGCAAAATATCCTTGTAAAATACCACCAGTCCCAACTCTCTGGTGCAGTATCTGTGGCTCTTTCATACACTTACACGCATGCAGCTACCATGAATAAAATCCTGTCTCTTGGATTAGCAACCAGAAGTAAAACTAATAAAGTTCACCACTTTGGAGATATTGGCACCATTTATTAATGGATCTTAGGTAAGGTAAAGGTAAAGGTTTCCCTTGACGTAAAGTCCAGTCGTGTCCGACTCTAGGGGGCGGTGCTCATCTCCGTTTCTAAGCCTTGGAGCCGGCGTTGTCCCTAAGGACCCGTCCGTGGTCATGTGGCCGGCATGACTCACGGAACGCCGTTACCTTCCCGCCAAAGCGGTACCAATTAATCTACTCACATTTGCATGTTTTCGAACTGCTTGGTGTGCAGGAGCTGGGACGAGCAACGGGAGCTCACCCCGCCGCGCGGTTTCGAACCGCCGACCTTCCGATCGGCAGCTTAGCAACCAGAAGTAAAACTAATAAAGTTCACCACTTTGGAGATATTGGCACCATTTATTAATGGATCTTAGGTAAAAATTTAAATAAATCACAAGAATTATAAAGCAATAAGCCTTAACACCATCAATAACCTAAGCCTTTTAAAAGTATAGGATTTTGTTTAAGATGTATGATAAAGAACTGCTAAATTGGCACTCATTTTTCAAAAGCTTTTTTTCCAAGTTGGTGATCCAGGTTCTATTTAATTTTATTGCAACACATAATAGAAGAGGCTAAAAAAAAACCCTGCAATCTTTCTGCAAAATCCAAATCATCCACATTAATTCAGATGCCTTAAGCATGACCCTAGCATAATTAATTTATTTTGAGGCTTCACATTTATTTTGTTCTATTACCTCTCAAAGAAGCCAGGACACACAATTCATTGGAAAATACATGCATAATGTTGCTGCTCCTTATTTTGCAATCAGAAAATGAACACTGGTGAGCAAGTCTATACATGCCATTTAGCTGAAAATCAGTTGACCTCAGCTCAGTGAAGGCTACTCTTTCCCTATTCTAACACTACCCTGCTTTCTAGAAAACATGGTTTATCTTATACACATAGCAGCTAACTTCTAACCATTTACATCACTTAAACTTCAAAAACAAAACTTCCACAAAGGGCTCAAAACTATGATTTTTACCTAAACTCAAGATACATAAACTCAACTTATGTATAAAAGAATTAACTTTAAAAGTAAAGAAACTACAAGACTTTTTTCTTTCTACTTAGCCCAAGCATTCTTGGAACAACAAAAAGCCAATCTATTATTTACACTTCAGACTAGCCATCCTTCTTCATTTTGCTAAACACTATGGGCTACATTCAGTGTTATGTGAATGGACTTCTAACAGCACAACTGGAATTCTTGCAACTACCAAATATGTTTTGGAGAGTCACCCTATCACTTCACAGCAGATCTAGCAAATGTTTATATGGGGGGAGCAAGATATTTTTTTTCTCCTTGCCCTCAGCAGCCTTCACTTTTAGCCTTGGTAGCTGGGGAAGCCTGGAGTTGTAGTTCAACCTCTGGAAGAACATAGGATTCTTGTCCTTGTACCTGTGTTTACTCAGGGAATGTATGCATTAAATAAGTCGTTCCCAAGCATGGCAACTTTGAGGTATGTGGACTTTAAGTGCTAGCCATGCTGGCTGGAAAATTCTGGGAACTGAGGTCCGTACATCTTAAAGTTGCCCAGGTTGGGAAACACATTTTCCCCATAAAACGCATTTGTAAACAGTCACCCTGACACACGGCATTAAGCTATAAAGTGACTTGGTTGTCTCTGACCAATATACTGTGTGAAACAAACACTATGGTTTGGAAACCATAGTTTATACTGCAGAAACCCAGACAACCATGGAGTCACAAAGCATATCAAGACAAAGGCAAATAATAAATCATCATTTAACAAACCACAGCTTAGCACAAAGTGTCTACTTGATTTCTGTTTGGTTTGAACATCTCATACAGCCTGGATTAATAAAATTTACTGCTAAGGTTTATTATATAGCTTTGCTGCCAATCTCTTTAGAGAAATACCCATAAAAGAGAAAGAAAATTAAATCTTAACTATACCCACATAGTATGAGTTTATCCTACTTGTTCCATATCTTAGACTAGAACGATCTATTAAAGCCAGGTATACACTGAATCAATAGCACTATCTGGCTAATGACAAACTGCATTAATCCATTTAACCCACTGGTCTAATTTGGTTACTTTAAAACAAATTATCTAGGAATACTTCTGACCCAGGTTGTTTATTTAAAAAAAAAAAGACATACAGTCTCATTTTGAAGTAGTTTGCTTTACTGCTACCTAACTTTGAGTCTGCTCTCAAACCTGAATACCCACAGCTTGGGTTCATACCTTCATACCTTACACTAAGCTATAAAATGGCTTGACTGTTTTCAGCTTAACACAATGTGTGAATAAAGTCACTGACATTTGTAAACCATAGTTTATGGCTCAAACTGAAGCCATGGGTAAATATATCATGGCTAACACACGGCACACAATTTTGGATCCAAGTGCAAACCACAGATATATAAGAAAAATCCCAATCAATCAATTACTGATCCATAACCTTACTATTTCCATTGCAAAAAATGATCATGTAATAAAAGAGGATCAAATCATTTTGATCCCATGTTTATATATTACCAAAACTGAATCTGTAGAATTGCCTATCTGTAGAATTAAGCTTCACTACATAACTGTCTTCTTTCTCAAGGTAGATAGACATATATGCAGTTTGTTCATATTGGGTCCAGCAGCACTTGGGTACTACTTCCATTCCACAGAAAACTTTGCAACTCAAACCAAAGTATTTCAATGAACCTTCAGTCAACTCAGAAAGTGCACTAATTAGCTTACAGTATTATAAGATTAAAAGATGTCTATTGCATGGATTTGAATTAATTGACAGTGCGGTACACATTCTCACAACTGAACTCCATTCTGGGGGCGGGGAGGCAACAGAGGACACACCCAAGATGATGTAACCTCCACAAGCAATAACAATGCAGAAAAATAATTATGGAATGGGGATCAAAAACAGGTCTCAAAAGGTCACCTGTAAATCAGTCTCCAACTCAGACTTACACTGATTCATTCAACAGCTGCATAGGCCTAGCCCCTTTTATTGAAAGCAAGGCCAAAGCAATTCATGTCAATACAATGTTTTTACAACTGCAAATAGCACATCAATGCATACAATAGTAACAAATAATAATCAGACATGAGGATGGTCTACAAGGCTATTTCTGTGTCAGAAACTATATGGACACAGTCATGCATCTTTTCTGCTGTATACACAGAGGATGGAAATTGATGACTGATGAACAGGATTGTTAAGGTTTGCAACACAGCACAAGAAATACATTTGATACTTCCTCAAATTAATGTTAGCCTTTTATATAAACAAACTCTGCCGATATTTCACTCCCATAACAATGTATGTTGGAAAACTTAGTCATATAAGTGACTAAACATTACACAGCCCATGATATTGCAGTATGTTTCCTTTACTTATTCTAAAGGGGGTACATCTTGAAAAGAGTTTCACAGCAACTTATCTTACCCATTTCCATGTATATATGTGTGTGTATCTGCCCCCCCCCCCCCATTTCACCTACTTGTCAAACAGGTTGTTCCAGGAATTTTGATTTTCTGCTTTCCAGGCAGAGAATAACCTTTCCTGCTCCTTTTGCCCACTTTCACCCCACCCTTTTCATCCACACCCTCCTATAGAGATAACATTGAGGACAATACCATGCCAGTTTCCACACACCTTGACAAATTCATAACAAAGAAAGCCACTAATTCCTTTTCAAAAGCAATGGTATAAAGCTATTTGATCATTTTTGATAATGACAGGAACATCCCCAATTTCTTCGCCCCACTATCAGCCCAGTGCACAGACAATGAAATACTAAATGAGAAAATAAAAGATAAAAGAGTTTTGGTTTGTAACATAGGGGCAGCAGGAGTAGATGTCTTGTGAACCCAATAGATCCCTTGAAAAAAGGACAGGTCAGTCTGCTGATAGCCCTTGTCACAAAGCCACAGGAAATTTATTTCCATTAACTTTTGTTCACAAAGCAGGGATGGCCCAGTATCATGGCTAGTGTGGAGGGGGAAGATGTGCATAGAATATTGTTTTTTTAAAGAGAAAAAATCTTAACACAAACCTTATAAACTTGCCCATATGTGCCATTTCCAACCACTTCCACCAGCTCAAAAATCCCAGCAGGATCCTACACAATAAAGGTGAGGAAAATGAAAGGATGGTTGGGAGAAAGGTTGGGGGGAGGGGGGGAAGAAGACATGGATATTATGTTTAGGCAATTATTACTGGATCCCCAAAACGCACACTCCGGAGTGGATTGTTTAGCAGTGCAGCTGTTTCACCCTGTTTTTCTATGCACATGCCAATACATGCAAACAAAGGAAAGGAACCCAAGACTGAACTCATTTTCCCGTCGCTTCTGCCCAGGGCACAAAATGGGAAGCCAACGAGCTAACTCGTAAAGGGCCTCTTTTAGGGTGTAGCAACCGTCCCCTATTACAGAGGTTTCTTCTCCCACCCCCCGCACCACACAATCCCAAGTCTTCCTCTCTCCCACCCTTTCCTCCCCCTCCGCCCCAACCCAGCTCCGAACAACAAAAGCCACGCCAGGGAAGACGTCGCCCGCTTTGTGTGGATAGCGGGAGGGAGGCAAGACCGCCAAGGATCGTCTGCAAGCAACCCTCTGCCTCGCTTTCCATTCCAACACCCCCCCCGCCCCAAGTCACACTCACCCGCAAAGAGGAAAGGTCTATATCTCCCAGACTTTTTGCAGGAGAGTCATTCGCCATTTTTCCTTGTTATTTTTCTTGACTATATAAATAAAGAGCCCAACACTTCGCACGCCACGGTGAAAATGGAAAGCGTCACCCGCTTAATCTTTCTGCCTCTGTCTCTCTCTCCGAAAGATCTCTTTTTCTCTCTCCGCCCTTCCGTTTCTTGCTTCCTTCAGTCCGGGGTAAAACTCTTCTTCAATGGAGAGATGGAGAGATGCAGGAGGGCGGCGGAGGGCTAGTGCTGCTTTGCTTGTCGGCGAAAGAGGAGACTGAGCGATGTATGGCTACCGCGATTCCTTTATCGCCTTCAAAATAGTTCCTTTTCAATCTCAGTTCGCGCGAAGGTCGCTCTGAAGCGGATTCACACCATTGGGAAGAAGAGCGGGCGCTCCCAAGAGACGTCTCTTCCCATCCAACCTAGGAACCCAGAGCCGCGGTGGGAGAAGGGCAGGCGGCGGCGGCTTTGTCGCGCGCGCGCAGAGCGACTCGCACCCACCGGAGCACGCGAACAATAAAACGCCACCCGGACACGGTCGCTCCCTGCCCCCTCCCTCCCTCGGTGCTCTGTCTGCTCCTCCTCCTGCTGCTGCTGCGCCCGGAGCGCAGAGACACTGGTTCTTCCACGGAAGCTTCCTCCGGCGCTGGGGAAGGAAACAAAGCGAGCGCAGGAGGAAAGAGGTGCGAAAGGATACAGAATAAACTCTCGAGTCAGAGGAAGCAAACAGCTCCGTCTTTCTTTCTCCGACAGGAAAACCCAGCGGAAACACACGCGCACCAAAGCACTTCTGGGTAAATGGAGGTGGGGGGGTGGGGGGGGGGAGAAGGGGAGTGGGAAATCGCCTCTTGCTCTCAGGCATAGTCTGCCTGGGGAAATCTCGCCCTGGGCGAATCTGTCGATATGCAGCAAGGGTGTGGCACTGAACAATGGGTAGAAGTTCTCTCGTTGAGCTTTCCAGCTAGGCCTCGGTCCCCGGAAAATAAAGTTATATATAGGTAAATGAACATCCTTCCTGAACAATGCAGGCTCCAGGCAAGTGCTCCCTTTACGTTACGGAAGGATGTACTAGGTGGGAACAATGATAATAATGCCTACGAGTCAGGGTTACTATTTCAAGTTAGGCGTGAAACTGCTCCACAACCTATTTGAAACAGGGATTTTATCTCAGCCCATCACTGTGGTTAGGCCTCATCCAGAAGATATTTTCTTTGATTTATATCCTGCCTGTCATTCAGGAGTCAAGACTCCCCTCCTATTTTCCACCATAACGACAACCCTGTGAGGTAGATTGGGCTAAGATACAGTGCTAGGCAGTGAATTTCCATGGTTGAGACTGGACTTGACCCTGAGTCTCCCTGGTGCCAATCCAACACATTAACCACTATGCCACATAGGCACCCATTAATAAAATATCAGTAATAGCACTGATAAATTAAAGAGTTCTTGAAAGCTCTGTGGTAATTAAGAGTTGCTTGATCCTACTCACCTCAAACTTGTTTTCCAGAGGCCATTGAGCATAGGCCTGGTACCACCAGTAATGTTGGTTTACACAATAGAAGGACTTCTGTATTCACTCCCTCTCTGGTATGATCTCTCTCCAGTGGCAATTACCTGACATCACCAGGGGTAGGGAAGTCACCTCTGGAAAACCCCATATCTAATTAATGTAGACCAGTATTTCCCAATGACAGAAACTGAGTATGACTCCTGCAGTGTTTGGGCAGCATTATAGTTGTGGGTTGTGGGAATATACTCCAACACATCCTTAGGACATGTAGTTGGCAAAAGCTGGTACAGTTGGCATTATTAAGTTGGTTGTATTTATGATTTTATTGAAATTTTAATTGTTTTTATTGTGAACCGCCCAGGGTCCCCCGTGTGAGGGAGATGGGCAGTGATAAAACTTTGAAAAATAAAATAAGTAAATTATGGTGAAGAGACCAGGGGCCTAACTTAAGAAAGATAGCTTCAAGCTGTAGACATCTACTGTTCAATGAAAACTGGGAATTTCTTATATTATTTGTTATCATTGTAGTAAATTCACTGAACTGAAACCATATGAGTCTCACTATACTATGACAAATATTATAGACTGCCTTGAACCACTTTGGACTATTTGTTCTTTTAGTCTAGTACTAGTCTAACTGTAATTGCTCTCTAGAATTTCAGGCAGAATGTTTTCACTTGCCTTATTTATTTGGGATTTGGGGAAAGAAACTCTATTCCTAGATTAGTTATTTAGATGCCATCAAATGGGGGTTGACTTCTGGTGACTGTAGGGAAAAATGCTTGCCATCTTCATTTGATTTTAATAACTCACAGCTTTTTATGGGCATTCCAATAAATCCTTGATCCTATCCATCAATTTTATCCGTTGTCTTTCCCTTCTACTTTTTTTCAGTTTTCCATATAATAATTCTTTTTAGTCCACCCCCATTTGCATCACATGCCCAAAGTATGTAAGTTTCTATTAAGCTGATCATTGCCCAAGGGAGCAATCAGTCTGTATTTGTTACAGGCCTGAATTATTACTTCTTGCATCATCTGTGGCATTCTTAATAACTGTCTCCAAATTAATTATTCAGAAGTGTCTGTCTTCTTCTTGCTGTTTCTCAGTGTCCAGTTTTCACAGTTATACATTATACCTACAATTGCTTTAACTATTCTTACATTTGTTGTCACTGAAATATCCATAGACTTCATGATCTTGGCTACCTTCCTTCATAGACTTAATCTCCTCTTCTCCAGGACAGTTCATCTTTATTCATGAGCCCAAGAAACAATCCACCAGCTTCACTTTTTTGCCCTTAGACTTCTCTTTATTTCTCAAGCACACTATCCACTTAGGATTAATCTCTTTACACAATTCATCTATATCTACTCACAAGCCCCAAGAAAATGAACTAATTCTCACCTTCACTTTGCCATCAATTGTAAGCAAGTGTTGACTTCTTGTTTCCTTAATATTTAACATTAGACCTAGGTTTTTCACTGTTCACTTTTTTTTCTTCATATTGACCTCTTCTAGCCCCCTTTTTAAAAAATGGTTAATAAAGTGTATCATCTGCATATCTCAGATTGTTCAAATTTCATTTCCTATTTTCAGCTATTATCTTTTCCAGTCCTGCCAACTCTTATAATATATTACTTACAGTTAATCACATATGAGGACTGTATGCATCCTTGTCACATTCTTTTCCAATTCTCAATCATACTGTTTTTTCCAAATTCACTTTTAAACATAATCCACATTCTGGCAAGTTCGCAATTGTAAAAATTGTTCCTGTTGTTACACTCCATCACATAATAGTTGACTCTTGTTGGCTGTATAGATAAAAAGTTCTCCAAGCTGTCCTTTTTCCCACCCCATTACACAATTCTTGCAGTTGCATTCTTTGGCTTCCAGCATTCTGCCTATCTACCTCATGTATTGTTAGACTCTTCTTCTCCTTCCATCCATCTTGCTCCACATTATCATCTTGTAGATGCATCAGACCTTATGATGTGTCCAAAGTTTAATAGTTTTTGCTTAATGAGCCTTCTTCCAGTGAACTTCAATTCCACTAGTAATGAATGGTTGATTTTCTTGGCTATCTAAGGCAGGGTTTCTCAACCAGGTTTCTATGGAACCCTAGGGTTCCACAAGAGGTCATTAGGGGGTCCCATGGGAGATCACAATTTATTTAAAAAATTATTTCAAATTCAGGAAACTTCACATTAAAAAGGTAAGTTCCATTCTTTATTTTTAGTTTAAGAACACTGTTAGTGTATACAGTATATACAGCCCTACACATGAAACGAATATAATAATTTTGTAACTTCTGGCCTATATTTGAGCCTGAATGTGCAAGGGTTCTCTGAGGCCTGAAAAATATTTCAAGGGGTCCTCCAGGGTCAAAAAGTTGAGAAAGGCTGATCTAAGGAATACAAAGCAGTCTTTCCCACACCATGATTCAAGGAGTCAATATTCTTCCTCTTGCTCTTGAACAGAGTCCATCCCTCACATCAGTATATCATAATAGAGAATACAATTGAGTTGGACAAAGTTTTGCCTTCATTAAAATTCCTCTGTATTTCATGAGGCCCCTCAATACCTTTTTGCCCATTGTTGTTCTTTTCTGAATCTCTTTTGCACACCCACCATTTTTATCAGTTGTTGGGCTTAGAAAATTGTAACTGTCAACTACTTCTGTCATCCTGTTTACTTTAACTTCTTCTAGTTTTCCAGTCGAAATAATCTTAATTATCAAGAACTATGGTCACCACAATATCAATCCCTGAGTAAAATAAGTAAATTATATTAGTAAATCTCTCTTTTTGATATCCTGTGAAATCAGAATATAGTCTCTATACATATACATACTGGAAGCCAAATTTTGGATGTGATAGAAATCTATGTATTAAGTTGTAATCTAAAAATTGTTTCCAGTTTTAATTAAATTATCTGACAGATCGGTTTTTAAGTTATAAAGTTGTTATAGACATAGAAGCATAGTCGCACAACTTAATTATTCTTCTGCTGAGGGCATCCAATGACCTTTCCAGTAAGAAGCATATAATATTCTTACAACAGTTAGCATATATAAAGCTAATGCAGTTTATTTTTTAGGTATATAGTTTAGTAAAGATTAAAAGAATGTCACAGGTTGAAATGGGAATTCAAGGGGTTTTTTGTTTTAAGAATTTTATTAGATTTAAAGCAAAGGTAAAAACTACAAAAAAGAAAAAAAAGAAAAAGAAAAAACTAAAAAAGTGTGAAAACGCAAGAAAAAAGAATTTTAAAGATTAAAGAGGTGACTTCCAACTTTTAACAACAAGAATATACAGCAATTTCCATAATCAATCGCTTACTCTATATCACACCAAAACCACATTATTTCTATCAATCATTCCATTAGCACATTGTAAAAATCACTAAATACAATCGTTCCTTCTCCTTATATTAAAAGAAAAAGAAATATATAAACCTCCTAATCAACTCCCCCCTCAAAAACAACATTTATTTAATTATTTCCTTCCTACCGCTATTCTGTACATTTCTGTCCACTATAATAAAGATCAAACTAAAAAAACATGTAAATTGTCTGCTCTTATTATAATACTGCCATTATAACAATCTTAATTCTATTAAACCTAAAACCAGCATTTATTGTTTATGTTTTATTAATCTTAATCCAAATCATTAAAAAAGAGTATGAAGTCAACCAAGCGTTAAAAGCAATCCAGATAAATATTCTCAGATCCTTACCCCACTTCAAAATAGACCAAAGCATTCACATATCTCCACAATAAACACAAGGCATTTTTCACAGAGAGATCAAAAGAGCCCAACTGCCCCCCTTGAAAACTCTTGAGTTCTCAGCAAAAAACCTCCCATAGAAACAAAACTCTTATTTCCCATAACTTTCCATCAGAAGAACAATTCCATTTATGATTTGCAATTAGATCTGTCCATTTAATTCCTTCAGTTCCACAATCTGGTCGTCGTCTGCAAAAGCCTTGATCTCACTATCAGTAGAAACATTTCTATCCTTGTTGAGGTCCTCAACTTCTTCCATGACATCCCCAGCCAGATGACACATTTTAAAGCTGATATTTTCTACAATATCCCGAATATCTTGCAAAATAGCTTGACTGGAATTGAAAAAGTTCTGTTTAAAATGTGAGATTTCAGCCTAGTCCAGTGCCTCCAGCCGAGTCTAGTCTTGCTTCAAGTTCTCAAAAGTTTTGGTGTAGTTGATAAAACTCTTTTTGAAATTATCTTGCTCTTTTGATCACCCTCCTAATATCAGCTGTCTGATCTTATGTTCCTCTGTTCTTTTTGAAGCTGCTTGCTTAGATGCCATTGTCTTTATAGGGTCTTCTGCAACAATTGCAATAAAATCTTGCTGGCAGGTCGGGTGGTATTAAGGCTACTGTCCTATGATAGGAACGTATCTTTAAATCTCCCTTTTTAGGGAGTAGGATATAGATAGACCTTTTCCAATTTTGGGGCCATGCTGCTTTTCCCTGTGTGTTGGCAGAGGGCTGTCATGGTCTTTATTGTTTCCATGCCAGACTTTTTAAAGAGCTTTGTGGGAGATTTCATCTACCCCTGTGGCTTTTTTATTTGCCAGTTGTTGATAGCCCATTCCTCCTCAAGCACCACTGATTCTTCTTCATAGTCTTCTCTCAAAATGTACATCAGTATGTTTCGGTTTCTAGCCGAAGAAAGCAGTGGCAAACCATTTTTGTAACACTGCCAAAAAACCTGCATAGGTGCAATCAGCTTGAGGGCATAATTACCTGTTTAAGCCAGGTGTCTTTACCTGTTCCTTATCTTATTCCATATGTGTTGCCATAATGCTGGTAATTAAAGTTAGCACTTTAACTGCCTCTTCTACAGCTTTAAATTGTATAGTGGGTATTTCATCTACATCTGACACCTAGTCCATTTCCTGCTGCATCTCACTTTTTTGCAGAATAGATTTCTGAATATACAGGAAGTCTTCACTTACTGACCAGCAATTGGGACCAGCAACTCTGTCACTAAGTGGTGTGGTTGTTAAGTGAAACATTATATAACCGTGCGAACTTACAACATCAGTTCCAGCTGTGGTTGTTAAGCAAATCACCCCGGGTCATTAAGCACGATGTCCCGTGACTGCCACTTGAACTTCCTACTATCATTGACCTTGCTTGTCGGAAGCCAGCTGTGAAGGTTGCAAATGGCAATCACATGATTTAAGGATGCTGTGACCGTCGTAAATGTGTACCGGTTGCCAAGCATCCAAATCGTGATCACGTGAACAAGGGGAATGCTGCAAAAGCCACATAAGTCATAAGTCTCTTTTTTCAGCACTGCCATAACTTAAAATGGTAGGTGAACGAGTGGTTGCTAAGCAAGGATTACCTGTATTCTCTTTCTACAGTTCTATAATCCTATTTGTAAAGGGTTTCAGTATAATATTTCTATCTTCCTATAACCTTATTTGCTTTTATCAGACTTCTTCCAAGATTATCTTTGAATATGTCTACCTTAATCATACATTTTTTTGTAATTTCCCTAATCCTAAATAGATTTACTGATTTCCTTGGTAGGGCGAGTATGTTTCTCTGTTTGATGGCATTGTCCTTTACTGCATTACATTGGAAGTCTTCCTCTGCATGGAACTGGTCTGCACCTAAGAAGCATTTAGAAGGTGAAATAATTCTTGGCAAAGAGATACAATAAGGGAGAGGGGCTTAGTCTATTTAATTCTTGAACAGGAAGTTTATTTATTTATTTATTTATTTATCTATTATTCAAATTTAATTATCTCCCATCTCCCCCAAAAGAGGGACTCTGGGCGGTTTACAATAAAATCAATCTCCAATCATAAATGTTAAAATCTCATAAAACCACACCCATTACAATTATTATAAAATGCAATAAATAAATATAAAATCCAAGAGGGTATAAAATTTCAAGCTTGTGGGACAGCCTCTAGGGTGCGAGCCACCCCCAAGAATGGTTACCCACTTTCCTGCCCCAGGCGAGACGGCAGAACCAAGTCTTCAGGGCCTTCTGGAAGGTCAGGAGTGAAGGGGCCTGCCTCACCTCCAGGGGCAAGATGTTCCAAAGGGCAGGGGCCTCTGCAAAGAAGGCCTGTTTCCTGGATCCCTCCAGATGAAATTCTCTTACGGACAGGGTCCGTAACATGCCCTCTCTGATCGGGTGGGGTTGGCCGATATAATGGGAATGAGACGGTCCCTCAGGTAACCTGGCCCCATGCCATGTAGGGCTTTAAAGCTGATAACCAACACCTTAAATTGGACCCGGAAGCAAACTGGCACCCAGTGCAGCTCGCGCAGCAATGGTGTTATATGTGCCGATCTAGGGGCACCAAAAATGGCCCGCGTGGCTGCGTTCTGGACCAGCTGAAGCTTCCAGATATTCTTCAAGGGTAGCCCCATGTAGAGCGCATTGCAGTAGTCTATATGGGAGATGACCAGGGCGTGAGTGACTGTTCGAAGGGTTTCCCATTCCAGGGATGGGTGGAACTGGCGCACAACATGAAGTTGCGCAAAGGCCCTCCTGGCCACGGCTGCCACCTGCTCTTCAAGCAGGAGTCGTGAGTCCAGGAGAACCCCCAGATTACGCACTGAGTCTGTCTGGGGCAGTGCAACCTCATCCAGAACTAAAGATGACAATTTCCTGGAAGTCAGGGGGCCATCAATCTACAGCTACTCTGTCTTGCCAGGGTTCAGTTGAAGCCTGTTGTTCCCCATCCAGGCCCCCACAGACCCCAGGCAGTCACTGCATCACTTACCTCACCCGGGATAGAGATGTATAATTGGGTATCATCGGCATACTGATGATACCTCATCCCATGGTGACGGATGATCTCACCCAGTGGTTTCATGTAGATGTTAAATAAGAGAGGAGAGAAAACTGAACCCTGCGGCACCCCACAGTAAAGGGGTCAAGGGTCAGATCTCTCTTCTCCTATCACCACTGATTGGGATCGGCCCTGGAGGAAGGAGGTGAACCAGCACAAAACTACGCTGCCCACCCCCAACTCCCTGAGCCGTCCCAAAAGGATACCATGGTCGATGGTATCAAAAGCCGCTGAGAGGTCAAGGAGAGCAAGGATGGATGCACTGCCTCCATCCCGCTCCTGCCAGAGATCATCCATAAGTGCAACCAATGCAGTTTCTGTCCCATATCCTGGCCTGAAACCTGACTGAAAGGGGTCCAGATAATCCGTTTCATCCAGAATCCTCTGGAGTTGCAACGCCACCACCTTCTCAACCACCTTCCCCAAAAAGGGGAAGTGGGAGACTGGACGAAAATTGTCCAGCACAGTTGGGTCCGGCAATGGCTTCTTGAGGAGGCGGTGCACCAGTGCCTCCTTAAAGGCTGCGGGAATACCCCCTCACTCAAGGATGTATTTACCATTGCTTGGACCCAACCACATGTCACCTCCCAAGCTGCCTTCACCAGCCAGGAGGGGCATGGATCTAACTGACAGGTGGTGGCATTCACAATCTGGAGGATCCTGTCCACTTCCTTGGGTCCAACAGGATCAAACTGCTCCCAGATAACAAGGCTAAAACGTTTCCTCTGCATCTCCTCAGACTCTACTTCACACATGGAGTCCAACTTGGAACGGATCTGAGTGATTTTATCCTGCAAATGCTCAGAAAACTCTTCCTCACGGCCCTGTAGGTGGGTCACTGGGCCCACCTTCCCCAAAAGGGTACGTGTGATCTTAAACAGGGCCGTCAGACAGCAATCTGCGGATGCAATAAGACCGGAGAAATACTGCCATTTTGCTGCTCTTACCACCACAAGGTAGGCCTTAATAGCATCTCTAGCTTGTGTTCGGTCAGATTCGGTCTTTGTCTTCCTCCAGTGGCGCTGTAGACATCTCTTACACCTCTTCAAGACACTCAGCTCCTCCGTGAACCATGGGGAGTGACGGGTTGGATGAGGCAAGGGAGGCCACACAGGCGCGATCCTATCCAAGGCCCCGGCCACCTCCCTATTCCAAGCAGCAGCCAGGGCCTCCACTGGACCATGCAGCAGATCCTTGGGTATAACCCCCAGCTCCTTCTGAAACCTCACTGGGTCCATCAGTCGCCAGGGGCTGACCAATCGAATGGGTCCCGCCTCCCTGTGGAGGGAGGCGACATAAGAGAATCTCAGGGCCACCAGGGCGTGATCTGACCATGACAATGGGGATAGATGTGGCTCTCCCCTCCGATTACATTGCCACTGCTCCGACAAGAAAACCAAGTCCGGAGTGAGACCACTGTCTTGAGTCATATCCCAGATAATCTGGGACAGGCCCATGGCTGCCATGGTAGCCATGAACTCCCAAGCCACCTCCGAGACACACCCCAGGGAAGGCAGATTGAAGTCTTCCAGAACCATAAGTCTGCGGAACTCCACCGCCAACCCTGAGACGACCTCCAGCAGCTCAGGCAGGGAGGTTGCTATGCAGCAGGGAGGCTGGTACAGTAGCAGCACTCCCAACTGTTCTTGGGAACCCAACTTGAAAAACAGGGTCTCACACCCAGGCACTTGTGGAGCAGGGCCCCTGAAGGCCACCAGAGACTCTCGGATGACAACAGCCACCCCTCCTCCCCTACCCTGGTATCTTGGCTGGTGCTACACCTGGAACCCAGCTGGTCACATTTCCGAAAGGGCTACCCCCCCTTCTGGGCCCAGCCAGGTCTCGGTGATACACGCCAGGTCTGCCCCCTCCTCTACGATCAAACCTCATATGAGGGGGCCCTTATTGTTAACTGACCTGGCGTTAAGGAGCAGCAGCCAGAGACCAGGGTCCTCAAGGATCTGCTGTCCAGGGCCTGGGTCTGAACTCGGAGGGCCGGAACACGCCACCAGTAGCAGAATTCCAGGCCCAGTTGCCTCCACTCCCAGACCTCCAGAAACCCTGGATGGAAATAAGGGTCTCCTCCCCTATTCATACATCCCCAAAACTCAACGGCCAGGCAGTGGCCGGCCCCATAGCGCACCAGGTCATGCTCTCGGCGCTGCGGGAGCCTAGCCAATGCTCCTCACACTCTCCCTGTGCCCCCCCTTTCTCACTGGTCGATGGGGAGGCACCCATCCATTCCTGCCCCTGTCTCTCACACAGGGGGTAAACACTCTCACACACAACCACTCACCTCTGGGCTCCCCCCGCGTCTCTCACACTCGGAGGGAAGTACCACACACACACTGGAGGGACCCTCTTAACTTCCTGTCTCTGGGGAGGTTCGGGGGTGACCCAGGCCCACACTCTGGACTACTTCCCACCCGTCACCTTCCCACCAAGATCTTCGTCCAGGGAGGTTCTGGCACCAGGGTCTAAAGTCCAAGGAGCTCATCACCCCCTGTCGTCAACCATACCACTCAGTCCAAAGTCAGTCAAAATCGGCCCCTCCACTGTGCCGAGATCCGCTGCGCTGGGATCTGCTGTTCTGGGATCCGCTGCTCTGCCAGGGCCTGGCCGCCTTACCAAGGGCTCGTTGCTCTGCTGGCCCACCACTCCACCAGCTTCGCTGCCTTGTTGTCGGAGCCCAAGCCTCGCTGCCTTGCTGCCAGGTCCCAGCCTCGCTGCTGGGGGCCAAGGCCCAGAGAAATCACCAGCCCGCCGCTCCTCGCCGCAAAGCTGCAAAGCCACCGCAACCCCAAGCCTCCTCCGCTGCACCGGCATCCACCGAGCCCCGCCAAACTGCCGAGCCTCGCCAAGCCACCAGGAACCAGGAGACACCCAGGCCACACCTCCACGCCATCGGGGCTGTCGCATCACCCAGCTCCAGCCTGTCCAGCCTGTCGCCCCACCCAGCTCCAGTCCAGCTCCAGCCCGCCAAAACATAGGACCCACCGCCAGGCCTGCCGGGACCTTCCAACATACCCCACAGCTCACCACTCCATCCAGGGATGGCAGCCCGAGGTATTTAAATATCAGGCTGGGAAACTGCTGATATTAGGGCCAGAAAACTACTCTCCCCAGCCTCAGCCCCATCAATAGTAGGGCAGGGGGCTGATAGTCAAGTCCAAGGGAAGCCCCAAAACTCAGTAGAGCTGGGAGGCTTGGAGCAGCAGCAGTCAGCGTCTACTCCCGACCGCCATCTTTGCAACAGTTGCTGCTGTTTGCCATTGGTGGATTTCCAGTAATTTTTTATCTCGTGTGTATTTGAAGCATTAAGCCTCTGCTTTCAAAATTAGCATCCTCTTAACATAAAGTATTCTTCATGTCATTATTTTTTACCTTGGTTATTCAATTCATCGATGAAATTCATTCAGTGCACTCTGCTTTGAACAGAATCTTTGTCCAATTACAAAAGAACTGATGGGCATCATATTGTTAGGAGTTTAAGGATGATATTGGAATAATATCAGCTGGTAATCACATAGAGATATCTTTATAGGTATTTCAACTAGAAATTCTTTGTTTTAACTCACTTAGCTGAGAAGAAAGCTTTCAGAATCTGAAACAAATGCTGAGCTTGTATTTCAGTCAGGATTCACAGTCAGATGCTCCTGATAATAGCTGTAGTTGAAGTTAGAAAAAGTAGTACCTTATTTAATATAAAAAGATAACTGAAATGGTCTTTGCACAGTGGCCAGCTACCTGTATAGTTAGTTTAAATGGTCTGCTAATTTTTTTTAAAGAGTAAGCTTGCTCAGGAAAAATAGTGCTTTTGAAATCCTACAGCATCTTACCTTCCAGATGTGTAGACTCCAGTTTGCAAAATTCTTAGCATTGTCTACTGAGCTGGGAATTTGAGTAATAGAAGTCTGCAGGATGCTTGGGTTGAGAAAGTCTGCTGTTTAGCCTAAGTGTCCTAAGTCACACATGACAATATCTGGGAGCTACCCACATTGTCTTGTCAAGACAGCGGGCTCTGGGCCCCTATCCTGCCAGAGGTAGGAGAGGTCAGGGCCCAGAAATGAGACTTTCCCCTCCCTGCTTGGAACAGCTTTCTTCAAAGTCTAATCCCTCCTTATTAACATATAGGAGTGCCATTACTGTGGTATTTTTCTGCATTTTGGTGACTGCTACATACCAGGCTGTAGTTGTTATCCAATAACATATAGGAATAGTGATGCTAATGAGCGTGATTATATTCTTATCATTGATTATTTTGATTTTATTATTATTCTAAGAGAGCCAGTAGTCAATAGGTCAAAAGCCAGTTTGGTGTAGTGGTTAAGGCACCAGGCTAGAAACTGGGAGACTGCGTATTTTAGTTCCACCTTGTGAAAGCCAGCTAGGTGACCTTGGGCTAGTCCCTCTCTCTCAGTCTCTCTCTCACCTCTCTTGCATTTTATTTGGAGTTTCTCTCGTGATTTTTTGTTGGTTTGTTTTTGGCATTATTTTGTTTTTGTTTTTCTTTTTGTTGATGTTGTATGCCACTAAGAGTCCTCTGGGTTTGGGCAGGCTATAAGTACTCTTAAATAAATAAATATGTCCATTTTCAGTCTCAATGCTGTCATCATAATTTACCAGTGTTCCCCCCACCCCATGTTCAGGATAGTTTGGTCTAGTGGTTAAGGCTCCAGGCTAGAAACCAGGACACTGTGAGTTCTAGTCCCGCCTTAGGCATGAAAGCTGGCTGGGTGACCTTGGGCCACTCACTCTTAGCCCAACCAACCTCACAGGGTTGCTGTTGTGGGGCAAATAGGAGGAGGAAGGAGTATTTGGTATGTTCGCCGCCTTGAGTTATTTATAAAAATAATAAAGGTGGGATAAAAATAAATAAATAATATCATGTCTTATATTAGCATAAGTAAGAAAGGTGATATGTCTTTGAATACCAGTTACTGAAGAGTGCCAAGTGCGAATATACTCTTGTGATCGATCTAAAACTCATTAGCTACTGTGGGGAAAAAGGGGAGCCTAAATTAAGTTTAATCTGGTCCCTCCATCACTTTAGACCCATGTGAAAGAAAGTCCTTGCCCTGTTGTGTCATGGTGCTTATGTCACAGATAGTAAGTTTATGATTGCTTCCAAAATTATTTGGCTTATTTATCCCACTTTCATTTCATCAGTTACAATTTGCTTCAAGAACTCCATAGAGAGCTATAGTTATGCAAGGAAACATATATGGAAAAGCAAGGTGTTCCTAGTTAGTCCAGAACTGTATCCTACTTTTGCAAAGTCTAATAGTGTGTCCCAGATTTTCTAGCTTTAACTAGTATATGAACTTGGTTTGATTGTTTTTTTCAGGTCCTCCAGTCAAAGAACAATACAAAAACCTATAGTGCTATCATTTCTATTTCTCCAGATCTTTTCTGTCTACCTATCATGTGAACAAGGAAAGAGAAGCAGAAACAGAGCCTCACGTTCTCTCCTAGAAATACTTGTATCTTCTTTCCACAAAGAAAGCTGTTGATCTAAGTTTTAAAAATATATATATTTTAAAAAACTACTGTATGTCTCCACTATTCTTTTCTCTCACAAAAGAAACATGGAGCAGCATGGCCAAATGTCATAAGCACACCAAACCTAATAACTGAAATTAAAGGGAACTAGAAAAGATGTCCACAGTCAGTAGGCATGCTGCTAATGCAAAGAAACAGTGCCCCTTCATTTCTACGGTAGGAAGGATTCTACAAAACAGTTTTCTGCTCTCACCACCAATTTCTGAGTATGACCCTTTACCCAGGACCCAAAGTCTGGCCTTTGTTCTAAAAGTCAGCAGAAATGTTGCAAGCATTAGCTGAAAGATGCATAAATATTTCTCAAAATATTTTATCCCATTTAAAAAAAAATCATTAAAAGAGAAGAAAATTACAAAATTTAGGAATGGGGAGAAAAGAGCAAAAAAAAAGAACAAAAATTATACTGTAGTAGTGACTTCGGATATAGGTAGTTCTTGACTTACGATGGCAATTGGGATCGGAATTTCCATCACTAAGCAATGCGATTGTAAGGCGTGACTGCATCGCTTAGCAACATCAATCCCTGCAGTCCTGGTTGCTGTCATTAACCAAATCCCACAGTCATTAGACAATGCAACTTCCTGTTGGTTTTCCACAACCAAAGTCAGTGGGCAGGAAGTTACAAGTCTCAGGCCAGCAGGCAGGTAAGTGGCTGCTGCCAGGTGGGGGAGGGAATGAGGGGGGGATGCAAGGGTGCAGGGGAAGGTCAGGGAAGGTCTACAAAGGTGCAAGGGAGGGTTGGCGTGAGTACAAAGGGGTGTGCAAGCGGCATGAGTTGGAGAGGGTGTGAGGGGGTGCACAAAAGGCATGGGTCAGAATGGGTGGGGTTGCAAGGGTGAGCAGATGCACAAGAGGCATGGGTCAGGGAGGGTGCAAGGGGTGCACAAGAGCTGTGGCGAGGGTCAAGGAGGATGCACAGAGGTGCATGAGAGGCCAGCACAGCGTGAGCGCAGAGGGGCCAGGGGAGGGTTTTTGGATGGGGGAGACTTACCTCAGCGACTTCCCACTTTCTCTGCTGGCTTTCCCATTGACTTTCTGGTGAAGCCGGCAGGAAGGTTGCAAATGATCACGTGATTGTGGGGTGCTGCAATCAGTCGTAAGTGCAAACTGGTTGCCAAGCGTCCAGATCACGATCACATGACTGCAGGGGTGTTGGGATGGCTGGAACTCCTAGGACTAGTTGTAACCACCATTCATTCAGTGTCATCGTAACTTCAAACAGTCATTGAACAAATGGTCATAGGTCAAGAACTATCTGTAGATACTTTGTGTCTGCCATTCCATAGAATAACCAAACAGGTACAACCCATTGAAAAGAGAACTTATGTATAAAAATTAATATTTATTTATCTAGGAGAGAGAGATTCAACTCATATGTGCGTTCACTCATCTGAGTAATGTAAAAAACAAAAGACTTCTTTTAATTCCTATAAGCCAGTATGAACACGATAAATGGGATCACGACAACTCGTGTATTTTTAACTTTTCAGCTTTATTTAGTCCTTCAAGTATTCCATTGGCACAAACATCAGTGAATTTGAGTGTCAGTGTTTAAGGGTAACACAAAGTACAGGCCCATGTACTGTGTGACCCAAGCCAAAAGCAACCCCAGACATGCATTGTAGGGTTTTTGATCTTGGTTTTTGTAGCTCCAAACGAAAAGAGGAACAGATGTTTATCTATGTACCACTAAAACTCTTATGTCTGTCTGTAACTTAGTTGGCGAAACGGCGCATCATAGGGCAACAGTTTTTGAACCAAGGTACCTCAAATGGACTAACAGAATGCATCCAAAATCCAGGACCTATTACTCCTGTGGGATTGAAATTTGGCAAAGTTGTGGCTTCTTCAGCACCACTGTACCTTCTGACTACACTTCCCAGAAAACCAAAGGTTGCATGGCACGTGGGAGGGGTGTATTCCTGCCCTTTTCCCCACCTCCCTCTGGCCCCTGCACCTGATTGGCTGGTGGTAGGCCTGATGGGCAAGCAGCGACTGGCTGCTTTGGAATCAAGGCCAAAATCTGAAATCTCTTAATGGTAGTGTGTGGCAAGGGAAGGACGAGGGAGTGACTTGGATGCCTCAATGAGGTATGGCTGGCTGGGGGCTCTGGCAGTTGACAGGTGAGCCTTCTTCCTCCCTGGAAGGCTCCCCTGGTCCTTGGGGACACGCCAGGATGGAGAGTGGGGGTGCAGTTTTCCTCGTGGTCCATGGCTCCCTTTGTTCCCTCTCATCCCAGCAAAGTGGCAGGCAATTCCGCTGGTCAGCCGAGGAGGAGGAGGAGTGATTTCCAACGCTCCCTGCCAGCTTCCCACAGGCAAAGTCAGTGGGGAAGCTGGCAGGAAGTCGGAAGTTGCTCCTGTTCCCACTGCTTCTTTGCCCACCTGTGGTCATTCTCTTTCTCTGTTTAGGGAAGGAAATGTCTCTTGAGAGGATGACCCAACAGGTCACAGGTTGTCTAGTTCAACTGTAAAATCAGAATTTGTAGAAGCCTTTGAAAGTAATTTTTTTTTCACTAAAACGTTGCTCCTATCTAAAAGGGTTCTAAGCAGCTTGCGTTCCCTTCTTACAGTAAGAAGGTAAAAAATCAAAATAAGCAATATAACAATTTAGAGTTACCGAAACTCTGCACTGTTCCTAAGCAATCAAGGCATCAAACCCATGACAGAATTTTCCACATACAATCACTCCCCGACACCCTACAATTAAAATCCCTCCCTGATACCCCAACGTACAGACACACACAGCACAATTAATTACAAACATTTCATCACAGGTAGCAACATTGGTTAACTTTGCCCTTCCCACTTTTTATAATGCAAGATTGGACCAACAGAATGTGTGTGCACTACTTATCTGATTTTTCCAAGCTGATAAATTATAAGAAGACCATAGTCATGAGTACTGATGGTGAGCAGGAGGGGGTCCCTATCCAGGGGGGAAAACGCATGCGTAGTACTGAGGAGTTAAGCAGCCATTCAAAGAGACACAGATCAGACCCGCCTTGACTTTGTGGTTTATCTGTCTGGGTTTTTCCCACGCTTCTTCAGTTTGTTAGGATTTTCTGTCTAATGTAGCAGTAATAAAATACTAGAGACCTATTCCTTGTCTCAGTGTGGTTCCTGACCGTTAGGACAGACATGCAGAATTTGCTAGACAGTAGATGGTATGTTTGTAGGTGCACAAACCTAAATAACAAAGTTATTTACATGCATAATGGGGGCAAAAAGGTATTACAGTACAGAAATATTGTAGCATTTTTTTGATAGAAATACGTAAGATAGCTGTGACAGTGCCCCATTTCATGTACAATAAATCTGATCCGAGTAAATGACCAAAACCAGGATTTCTTTTGTTGACCTTTAATAGCAGAGTTCCTAGGGTTATCTGGACATCAACTGGTTAATTACAACAATGCAGTTAACGTGCATGTTTTTGTTTGTTATGGAAATAAAATCAAGGAGAACCCTCAACACCCTTGGGATTATATTAGGACTTTTCATTCTGTCTCCAGCCAGAGATAACCTAACCAAAGAGGTTGTTTGCATTTCTATTGTAGTTTCCATTGGCAGAGTGGTAGGTAAATAAAGAACTAAAATTTTCTCTCTCCAAAGGACACACTTAGAAGTTGTTTATGCATTTCTTCAGCTGCCACTTACATCACCAAAAATGTGCACATAAATTCAATTCATTCATTTAATTAAGGTCCTGGCTGGTTTGTTTCTAAGTTGGTAGTAAACATTTCTTCTGGTGCGACACATGACAGAATAAAGATAAACTTGTATTACCCAAGGGCTGCAGGATTTCTATCTGCATATAAAGCAGAACAAGATAGAGGGCAGATCTTACTCTGAAATACCCTACTACCTTTTGTACAGTAATACTGAAGTAGATTGAAGTAGATGAATAAATAGTAAATTAATAATTACAAGGTTTGGAAATCCATCCTTGCTATCTATATAAGGAGACAAAGGGCAAAAAGCTTATTTGAATTGTTTGTTTGTTTGTTTGTTTGTTTCTTCCAGGAGGCTCAGTGAATTACAGTATTTGGTCACTAGCTCTGATGTAACTCTAAATCAGTCCAGGTGGAGAATTCATAAATTGTAGTGTCTACAAAACCTCCCCATCCTGATAATTAGGGTGAATCCTACCCATACAGGAATCTCTTAGAGAATGTTCATAGGATCAGACCAGCACCTGTGCCTGAGAACTCAGCTCACATATTAGAGTGCTGAGGTCTGAGCCAAAATGCCAACAAATCATTTTCTTAAATTACAGTTAAAAGAGTTTCAAGAAGCCTCTTCAGGCATCTAGCAGTTGTGATACAGGTTTCATGTTGAATTCACCTGAAAGCCAATCAGACTTTAATCCTGACAATGATTTGCTTTGTTTGCTGCAGTTAACTTTTGCATAGGTCATTTAGAAAGACCACCTTTCTAAGCAGCACAGGTAGTCCTCGCTTACTAACAGTAATTGATACCGGGACTTCAGTCACTAAGCTACAAGGCACAGTGTCACATGACCATGCCAATTTGCAATGGCAGTTCTGGCAGTCCCAGTTGCCGTTGTTAGGTGAATCCCACACAGTCGCAGGATCCCACTGTCACGTGATCACCATTTGTGACCTCCTGCTAGCTTCCCCATTGACTTGGCTTCTCAGAAGCCGGCAGTGAAGGTCACAAATGGCAATCACGTGACCACAGAACACTGCGACTTCGTAATTGTAAGCCGGTTGCCAAGCACCTGAATTGCAGTCACCTGACCACAGGGATGCTGCAACAGCTGCAACTGTGAGGACCCATTGTAACTCCCCCTTGTTCAGTGCCATCATAACTTTGAATGGTTGCTGAATGAATGGACATTAAGTGAGGACTTCCTAATCTGCAAGCAAGAACTCAACAGTCTCACTTGCAACAAGAACTATAGAATCTAGTAGGAGGGATGTCAGTTCTTAACGCCCAATGGGTATCTACTGGGCCAGTTCAGCTCCTCAGTCTCCTTAGTGAATAATCTGGTGGAACACTTAGGACAGTGCTGGGTATCTCGGTTTTGTCATAAATTAAGCTTCCAACAATATGGGCTCAATAGACATTTGTATGAAACAGTGGATAGTTGCTGCCCAGTACTTTGCTTTGAAATGTGCCCATCCTTCCAGGTTTGCCTTTTAGGGACTTTGTGACAGCTTTTTTACAGAGTGAGAAGGCTTGTCCCACCAAAGTCCCACCAAAGTCCACCACATCTTTTAAAATTCTTAATTTGGATGCTGAAAACAGTGAGAAGACAGATGTCCAGAGCTGATACCTCCAAAACTTTCCTTCTCTTGCCCTATAAAACCCAACTCTCAAATTACACAGTGTGTTGCAAAAGGAAGGAAATGATGTATCACGTGTACAGACTGATCCTTTGCTAGTTGCTTTTGAAAATAACTCCTAATAATAACCTATCCTGGAAGTCCTAATGATTAGCCTAATTTAGATCTAAACATTCCTAAATTGGATTCCATGAGATACTGGGACGCATCATGCAATCATTCAGCTGATGAACTGAAGTGCAGCTGAAATGCTGTAAGTAATAGAACAACCCATTTAAATTTATTTAGATTCTATTGCAACGTATTTTTCATGTTTTGTTTGTTTGTTTATTTACAGGACGTATATCCTGTCTCAGTCCTAGAGGACTCTGGACAACATAAAACAAATATAAACAAAAACATCCCCATCACAATAAATAGGTGATCAAAAAGCAAAAACAATTTCCAGATAGGCACCCTTCAACCCGTCAATTTTGACCAAAAGTTCATTGGAACAGAACTGCTTTGAGTTGTTTATGAAATATCAGAAAATTATATTAAGGGTGTGTTGCTTTATTAGAATGCATTGCTACAAAGGGGACTTGCAACAAAGCGCTTAGTGTACCTATCTGTTAAGAGGACTCCTCCAAGCTGTTCTGTTCCCTATCCGCACCCTGAGTTTGCATTGTCTTCTCTTTCCCGTCAGTGCGGGTTCCATGGCCACTCAGCCTTCTCAGTTTTTATTCAGTTGGTTTTTTTATGTTGGTTTTTCCTGATCATGAAAGGATTCCACTTGGGGAATGTTACCTAAAAGGATCTTCTTTCAGGAATGCTTCTGAAAATCTCAGGCTTTCCAAAAGCATGCTGGTATTTTCTTTCTGTGCTTTGCCAACATAAGGATTCCTTATCACCTCTAGATTTTGAAAAGTGAAGGAAAGACACGTATAAATACTGCCAGCATTTCAGCAGAGGTCCCTGTTCTAAATGTTTGAAGAAGGGAGAAGGGAAATGCTCTCATTCATGGTAAGTATAGGGAAAGGCTATCTTTAATATTTTCCATTCCCCTCTCCTTTCTTTTCAGACTGCTGCCAGAATAACTTAAGATTAAAACAAGTGTGGACTTCACTCACTTGCTCACTGATGAAAAAAGTTCTCAGCCATTAAATTTTGATTAAAATATTTTCCATAGTTCAGTAGTTCTCTTTTTTATGAGCAACGCTGACATGTAGACAATGATCCTTTATTTACCTAAAATGAAGGCTGTGAAGAAGAGAACTGCATAGGGCTACAGCATAGGGCTACTGTACTTAGGTTGAAAAAAAATACAGACCCACCCTAGATGGCAGCAGAATAGTACAGAATACTCTTAACTCTTTGCTGCAATCTAGTGGTCATGCAGATTTTTGTAGCCTAGTTATAATAGCCCTATAACTGCAGTATGAATGCCAGAAAACTCATCCACACCATCCCAGTGAGCAATAGTAATCCTACATGGAATCAGACACAGTATAATTGCACAAATAGGAGAATGCTTGAATGAATGTAGGAAAACATTTCTTAATGGCCTGGGGTTTTTTTATCAGTCCTCCACAATTTAATATTTTATTTATGTTATAACAAATATTTTCCTTTTACTATTATCATTCCCCCAAGATGACCAAGCAATTCTTCCAGGGAAAAGCAAAAGCTATTTTACATTGGGTTTGGTTAGAACAGAATTATTTGCTGTTCTTATTTGGGAGAGTAAGGTCTTACACTGGGGGGGGGGGGGTTGGAGAATGATTTTTTTCATATTAGGTTGTCTCTGACGCATCTGGAAGCTTGTCTGTTTTCCTTTTTAAATCCAATTAGTTGTACCAGTAGTTACTATCATGGTCCTAAATCAGTCCCAAGAGAACTATTGCATCAGTCAAGAACATAAAGCAGTTACCACCACAAGTGTTTCTTTTTAGAAGGCTTGATATTAATGGTAGCTTTTCTCCTGGGAGGGAAACCAAAAAGGAGTTGTAGATCTTTATGCTAAGGAGAGCTACTACATTTTGAAATTCACTGAAATCTCTAAGAGAATTCCAGTGAAAATTTGTATTCAGTTATCTAAGAACAAGTCATGGGATTTTATTTCAAAGCATGGATGTTCACAGGGGGAAGCAAATGAAAAAACACGTGTTGTAATGTCATAACCCAACCCCTTTTTTTACCTGTGTCATGATATCACACCCATGTACTATACATAAGAGAGAAACTTGCATGCTGATGCCATTCTGAAGAAAACTCTGGATTCAGTGGATGCCTCTGCTTCAAAATAGATATATCTAGGTCTACAAACTACATGATAACATTATTCTTATTAAGGGGGAATCATACATATAATTAGTGGCAAATCACAATATTGCACAAGATTTTTATATTTTTATATTTATTTATAAATAAATATAACACTAGTTCTCTGGGCAGATCATCAAACACATTAAAATACAATATATGTTTTATTATAATTAAAACATTTATTTGTCAAATTTGTCACCGCCCATCTCCTATTTATATTTATTTGTTTAATGAGGTCTCGTGACTTATTTTCTGTGTTCATGTGGATATGTTTAATTGAAAGGAAAGATTTTTCTGGTATGTGTTTAAGACTGCTGACAGATTCTACAATTTACAGAATGCACAACCATGGTATCAGCCATATTAGCTTTCAAATCAAATAAATTTTTCTTACAGTCAAAGACCAGATTAACCATATTAGTTTTGGCCCTATTTATTATTTCCTATGTATGCTTCTAAATATTGCAACTCTCAGTGGTTTATAATAATAAAAAGGAAGTGCGACTAAAACCATAAACAAAACAACTACAATAAAAATAATCCTAAAAACCCAGGAGTACCAGCCCAACATTGGGCAGCATATTCTTTCAGATGCCATGCAGAAAATTCTGTTTCAACCACCTTGTGAAAAGGTGCCAGAGTCGGTAACAAGACTAGAGTCCACTAGAGAGACACTGCTCCATCAAGGGCAGGTTACCACCAAAACAGTCATTAGGCTTCTACAGAGCTCATCTCTTACCTTCTGGGAATGTTCATCACCCCAGCTGGTACAACTGTACTGCATGGGTCAATTCTACCTGAAGGTGGTGGGCCTTCAAATCCATAGGAACCAAGCCATGTAGGGCTCTAAAGATTGTACCTTGCCTTGTTGTTATGTATTCCTCTCTCTCTCTTGTTTTTTTTTCCTTTAATGAGCTCTTTTTTCAATTGGGACATTTGGTTTCATTCATTTAAAAAGGAATTCCATTAAAATCTTCCCCACATGCAGAACTATACAGTCACACAGCTAATCTTGTGTTTCAGGATTCTTAAAATCATTACTTTTGCACTTCCTAAAATCATTACTTTTGCACTTTGGGCAAGAAGGACTAAAGCATCATCATTTTTATTTGGGCTGAAGGGAGAAGCCCTTGGTAGAAAGACTAAGACCTTCCCAGCTAGACAGACTGGGGTGTGTCAGGTGGTTTAGCCAGACTGATGGCAGTCTATATTGTTATCTGTTGCCCTGGAATGTTTGAAAGAAGGAGCTACCAGTGAGGTTTAAATTACACCCCTCCCAGCTCACAGCAACAGGTAACTGGAAAACAAAAAGCCCAAATAGCACTTTGGAGGTTCTGCTTTACATGAAGAATTTGAAGCCAATGTTGTCCTTATGATACTGCTGTTCACTTTCATCATGAAACTTGACTCTGATTGTATACTCTAGCCCAGAGCTTTTCTCAGACTCTGATCGTACACTCTAGCCCAGAGCTTTTCTCAGTTTCCTTCTTTTATGGGTGGGGTCCAGTTAGTCTCACAGTCTTAGGCTAGAAAATAATTACTCTGAAGTTCCCTGGAGGCTTTTATCATCAGTTAGCAAGGCAGGGCCACAAAACTGAAAGCTACCAGCTTATTGCAAGATGTTTGCCATTTGGTAACCATAAATACTTGCCTATGTATATCCAATGATCTTTCCTAAGTGTTCACTCTGGGGCTTCCCTGTTGTTGTTGTTATTAGTATTACTAGATAGGTCAGCTAGGTTCTCATACAAAGGAAGGTCATTTTCTTAGAGGTGGCAACTGCTTTAATATACTGACTGCAAAGGTGAATATTACAGAATGACAATGAGCAGCTCATGCATTTTTTCTGTTGAGTGTGATCATTGCTCCTGAGTTTCTAGCCCTGGCTTTGGTCTTAACACACTTTTCTGAATAAATCAGTATCATCAGCTAACTAAACTAATCACACATCATCTGCTTGCAATCTTAAGTTTTAGAACCTGTCCAGAATTCTCATTCCCCTATATGGATGTTATTAGATATGTTCTTTTTTTCTTTTGTTCTTCCTCCTGAGCACTATCTCTGTTTTATAGAATGTAGAAGATAACTAAAAAGCTGGTTTCTTTGGAAGAATTCGCCATTACTTTTCCAGACAAGCAAAATACTTGATCTCCAATATCATGGAGGTAGCCAGCAAATCAGAAAACTGCCTGATGGCTGAATCCACCTTCCGAATGACTCTCTGATAGAATGATAAAGATGCTAACTAGTGTGTGGTAGCTGAGCCATTGTATAAAAAAGGAGAGATACTTTTGCAAAACAAAGTAGGACTTTTATATAGGCCTCTCACCATGGGGTGAGTGCTTCAGGTAGCAATGTCACCTTTATTTACCACAGTCATAGATCATTATTTTTACACATATTCAGAAAGAACACCCCAAAGGTCCTTAATGTATCAGATAAGTTGCAGATAAATAATGACTTGCAAGTGATTATTTTCTTAGTGATTAATGGGTTTCATAGTAACATCCAGCATCCATTCAGGAAGAGGAGAATATTTATTTTTTGAAACAAAAGATTGTATACTTCCCTCTTCAAAAACTTTAGGTGGTGATCAAAGTGATGGTGGTCATATGGCTTAACTCGCCCATGTTATTTATTTCTGAATACTGCAAATGCAATGCCTACAGCAACCTGCCTTACTCCGTTATCCTA
Organism: Candoia aspera; assembly: GCF_035149785.1. Classification (NCBI taxonomy): domain Eukaryota; kingdom Metazoa; phylum Chordata; class Lepidosauria; order Squamata; family Candoiidae; genus Candoia; species Candoia aspera. The sequence goes on from NC_086157.1 coordinate 35,809,555, forward strand.
CATATATTGGGGCTGCACCCCTGCTATCTTCAGTCTTTGGTAGTTGGGAAATCTACCTGGAATTTTAGCCTCAATATGCCTGGTGGGCGCCAGATTGGCAAAGGTTATACAGCAGATGTGGATGTTGTTCCTAAACCCAATAACTCCAAAATGATGTAATATGTAGTGTGATGTACTTGTGTTGCAATGACATACGTAAAATACTTTGGCACTTTTCTTTCTTTGCACCCCCGATGAATACCTATGACTCAGGGGTGCAAAAAGTGGACTGTGGGCCTTATACAGTCCACTGGCCACTTTCTTGCAGCCTTTATTTGGGTCCAAACAATATGATCAATTTTAATTTTGGTTTTGGAGAGTTTAAGAAGCAAAATATTCCACCCTGAAAAACCTTGAAAACTATCCAAATTGGAGCCCTGGCCCCACATGCTTTTGGAGCAGTCTTTGCAAGCTGTACAAAGCTAATATAAACCTTAAGCTGGCACCAGTTCTCTCCCCTTACTGTCCAATGCAAATTTCCTTTTCCCCCAACTCTCAAGGTTCCCAAAAGCAATAATCACTTAGAAATGTAAATGTACGTAATTTGCCACTTATGCCACAGCTTTACTTCCACTTAGCTCATTGCTTAATGCACTATTCCTCTACTGCCAGTAAGTTTCTCTACTACAGTACATGGTAGATTGATGACTGGATCACTGTCATTGCTTTCTGTTTGAACAACAACAACAACAACAACAAAATGAGGAGCATTTAGGCAGTGTGGTGGGAAATCCTCCAGGGCAGATAGGAACATTCAACATGCTACAGACTTCAACAAAACCTCATTTCAATTTCTTTGGCACCTTCCCAACTCTGTGGAGTGTGAACAGCAAAAGAAGACACAGCACCACAAAAGATAACAGCACAGTCATGTCAGGAAGCTGCAGTTCAGTAAAAGATATTCAGAGCACTCTAATATGCATGGATTTTCTTGCAGGTTCACAAGCCTTATGCCTAGATGTTTTGGATTGAGATGTTAACCATGAAAAAATAAAGGATTTCAAGAAACGTACTATAATAGTGGGAAGGTGGCATTCAGCAAGTGACACCATGTAGCCAATCTTGATTGATCTTGGAAGCTAAGCAAGATAGACCTGGTTAGTACTTGGGTGGGAAACTAGGGAATTCCAGGGCTGTTGACTAGACTGGGAAACAGAGAAGGAGAAGAAAATGACAGATCATATCCATAACCCTGTCACTAAAAATGCATAGAAAGAGTCACCAGGAGCATCTTTACCGATTTAATGTTTGTAGGGATTCATAATCTGTGCATCAAGCTCCAGGCATCAGTGCTTTCATTAAAAAAAAGTGTCTTCACTCTTTCCTGTGTGACTATACAAGAAAAGACTTGCATGCAATACTCCACCCAGTTGCTCAGTAAGAAGAAAAGCTGTTTGAACTTGGTGGGTGCTTAACTTTTTAAATGTTGTGAACAAATTATTACTATTAAACAACTTACAGCTTCTGATTCTGCATTGTCCTACATCCTCTTACTCAGTATGGTGACTGTATCATGAAGTTTCTATTAGTTATGCTTTCCAGCTGCTTTTATTTGGCAATTTAAAGTAACCTAGATTAAGAAATAGGGTCAGTCAGCAGGATACTACTTTACCATTGCTCAGCTCACAGGATGGAGACCATTATTACATTAGTTTCCAATCTCTATTATTATCAGATTAGCATAGGCACAATTGAGCCATATGTAAATCTTTTGAAGTCCCATTCACATCAGTGGAAGAGTTAACACAGGCTTTAATTTCAGTCACTGAAGAGTTCTTAACTTTGCCTAGATTTTCCTACATGTTTAACTTTTTGATAGAGGTAAGGAAAAGGCTGGTGGGGAAAAGATCTGAAGACATAAAGTGAATTTCTGCTTTATAAACAAAATGTACAAAATGAAGTACATCAATCCACTCAGAGGTGTTTCTACGCATGTGTCTCATTGTCTCAACTCTGACAAGAAATAAATTGCAAGGACATGTCTTCACACAAATTGCTGTGTGTGTACTGATGACAGTAATGATGGGGGTGATGACAGAGTTTTCAAAAGCACCTCAAACTAGATATCCGTGACAATGTCAATAGAGTTGAGTATGAATTGTGCTCTTAAGTCTGTTAGAAACTTTTGGAAATTCCAGTGATGTAAGGGGGTGGGACATGCGTATTTGTTTTATTTAAGCTAGCAAATGCCTTAAAACGTTGATTTTGTGTGTAGGAGGCAGGATCATGCATCTTTTAATATTGTAGAATTTTTTGAAGAAGTCTGAAAAGATCTGACCAAGTGACCTTTATATTATCCCCCATAAAGGTAATGTGAAAGGCTCAAGTGATCCTTCGTATCTCACCCTAACAAACATGCTAAGAAAAAGTCTCAGTGGAAGGAAACATCTTCCATGGGAAGTTTAGTGCCCATAAAAATGATCTAATATCTCCAAGAAATGCTGACCTTGCAGCATTTCATCATCTTTATCCATTTTCAGAGGGTAATGAGGAATTTTACACCAGCAGTAGACTACAGTATATAGTAAAATGTTGTTTATACCAGTCATCAGAGTGATACTCAACAGTGTTAAATACTGGCCAAGCAACTACAGCAGATAGCATAATCCATTGTGTCTGGAATACAACATAGGTGCAACATAGTTGGACCTATGGCAACTATGGAGGGCTCCTTTCTACTCAGGAAGTCAGCTGAGCAAAGACATTCCTGAACTTTGGCCAGATTTTAATCTCAACAGCCTACCCTGCCCCCACTGCCTCTCTCTCTCTCTCTCTCATACACACACAGGGTTTGCACACCTTACTAAGCCATGATTTTACTAACCATGGTTTAGTAAATGAACCACAGGAACTAGATTTCAAACCAACAAACCAACCACATAATGGCCCACTGTGATATAGGAACCTAGTTTCAAACATATATTTTAGATCTCATACCACAAGTTATCTTTCCCCATTAATTTCTCAAAGAGAAACATTATTTATAGAATGGGATTTCAAATGAACAAAGCACTTCATAATAACTAAACGGTCTGTAGAATATCTGAGGTAGCTTTCTCAGTGACCCCATAAAGTCCATTGCTGCAGAATGCTACAAAAAATGGATACCATAGCCACTTGCCTAGATAGTAGTGTCCCCAATATGTGTACAGATGGTCCTCAGTTAACAACCACTCGTTCAGCAATCATTTAAACTTATGATGGAGCTGAACGAGTGGTAGTTACAACTGGTCCTCAAAATTCTGGCCATTGCAGTGGCCCTGTGTTTACAAGATCTGGGCACTTAGCAACTGGCTTCCATTTTCAACCATTGCAGCATCCCACAGTCACATAACTGTGATTTGTGACCTTCCCTGCTGGCTTCCCACAAGCAAAGTCAATGGGTGTAATGGATTGTGAGGGTGACCTTGGAAGATGGGGGGAAGATATGTTGCCTAGGGAACAATCAGATAAAAGGGAGAGAAGCCTGCAACTGAGTAACGGACAGAGAAAGAAACTTAGAAAGGATCCACCCTAACTGATCAGGCAGTAAAAAGGGATGCTGGGAGATTTGTACTTTCAGACGTGCAAGATTCTGTTAATGTAGCCTAACAATAAAGTAGTAGTAGCTTATCTGGTCATGTTTTCTGTCTGGTTTACCTGGGAGGGCTGATATCAATCTTGCAAGTCTGAAAGTACAAATCTCCTGCTGTCCCTTTTTACTGCCTGCCAAGTTAGTTTCTAAGTTTCTTTCTCTGTCTGTTACTCAGTTGCAGGCTCCTCCTCCTTTTATCTGATCATTCCCTAGGCAGCATCTCTTCTCCCCGTCTTCCAAGGTCATTTTCACATTCCATTACAATGGGGAAGCTGGCAGGAAGCCGGAAGTCCTGGTCATGTGGGGTCCTTGCTTAATGACCTGCAGTAATTCACTTAACACCAGTAAGGGGACTGCCAGAACTGCCTTTGCTAAGCAGCACAGTCACATGACATTGCACTTTATGACCATGTCACTTAGCAAAGGAAATTCTGGTCCCAATTACTGTTGTTAAACGAGGACTACCTGTGTATACTTTCATTAGCATGTAAGATTGTCTTCACCATTTGCCCAGACAGTAAAGACAATCTTGTCACACTTACAGGCTTTAAAAAATATTACACCCACCACTTTTGGAGATCTCTACACAACCAGACTTCCCTTGACTCTCCTTTTTTAAGATTTAGGGGAGATGTGTATTCCAAACCTATCTGCAGCCAGCCAGCTACCTTCACCATAATCATATTGAAGTGAAATTTAAAGGACTTTTAAGTCTCCAGAAATTCATAAGACTGTTTTTAAGACCTCAGTTTGCTGTGGGTCCATGTTAATGGCACTGTTGGTGGTTGAAGTATTCCCTGTGCACGTGTGAGCGTTCTTAGGGGCAGGAAATTAATGTGAGCAATGATTAGGGGGACAGAAACATAATAGAATGGAGATTTATTTACAGAAAATGAGTAGGCAAAGCCTAGCACCTATTCAACCTCATCCTACTACAAGAACATATGCTTCATGTGCAAGTGCCTACAAACAAAGTCTGAAGGAAGCTTCTAGAGCAGTGTTTCTTGACCTTGGCAACTTGAAGATGTGTGGACTTCAACTCCCAGAATTCCCCAGAATAGCTGTCTGGGGAATTCTGGGAGTTGAAGTTCACACATCTTCAAGTTGCCACGGTTGAGAAACACTGCTCTAAAGATTAGAATCTCATAGAGAAAGAAGAGAGAGAGTAACAAAGAGGGCTAGGGTTAGAGTGAATCCTTAACTCTTTATCTACCCTTCACTGCCTCCTTGTGGTCAGTTGATCATGAAGTGCTGAAGAGTAAGTACCATTGGATTCCCACCTCCAACAGGAACATGGTAGCATTAACTTTCATGGGTCTGCTTTGGGTCCCTGTCCCCTAAATTCCTGACCTGAAACTTGCTTTCTTGATATCTGACATGACTATAGATAATCCTGATATCATGTATCATAAGTTACCTTCTTTTATGAACATATCTCTACCTGATCTTCTATTCGGTGCCTAGGTTACAGTGACCATGGTGATTGGTCATGGTTAGTCACAAGAGACCCTATTTGCAGAAGACAAACTAGTAAAGCTTTAAAAAGGAACTTTTCCAAGAACCTAAATACATGATAAAAATGGAGACTTGAACTCCAAGATATAAGAGCAACCTTCTATTGTCCAAAATCCATTTGACTTTTTGGCTCAAATCCCTATTTTACAGAAGGCAAATAGTTGAGCCACTGAGACAGATGATTTGGGCCATGCTGGCTGGGGAATTCTGGGAGTTGAAGTCCACACATCTTCAAGTTGCCAAGGTTGAGGAACACTGAGTTAAAGTATCTATGTATGTGAGCAAAGTAGAAGAATCAGGTCTAAGCAAATGTGTTCACAGGTACAGAGATGCCCATAGCATCAATTAGGGATCCCAGAGTAACATGTGCATTGCAGGAAAATATAGACTGCAGTTATGGTAACAATAGTTGAAAACTTGCACCTGGCTGAATGTGGAAAATTATCATATTTGAAAATATGAGATCACAATCATTTTGCAGCCAAAAGTTACAAAGACTGACCAGAACAAAAACTAAATTTTATTGAATTTAAAGTTACATTTGCTAACGTTAAACTGTTAATAGGATTACTCCTTATTTATTTAATATTGTTCAGTTTTATTAAGAGTATTCAAGTAGCAACTTTTGAATACACATGGAGGCCAAATCCAAGAGTTTTGGGGGAGGGTACAAGTTTATATCCCTGGTGTTGAGATTTTTTTTTGTTTGGAATTAGGCACAAATGTTAATAAGAATAATTAATTGACAAGTAGCCATGGGGTTGGGTTTTTGTTTGAAACTGCAGGCAGAATTTTCCAAGAAAAACTTTAGAAAGTATAAATCAAGAATATCCTAACACAGATGCTTAAAGCTTTGCTTCTTGAGATATTATACCAGTCATATTAGCTACATATGCTATGATCCAATGACTCAGTAAAAACTGCCACAAAAAGTAAGAACATTTTTTAAAAAAGGATGATAACCATTCCGCGCCAATAGATTGCGCTTCCTGCAACAAAGAATGTCTGCTGAGTCAGAGGTTGATGACCATTCTGCTTTTCACTTTAGATAAACTGCTGATGCCACAGCTTCCTGCCATTTTGATTTCTGACTACTGCCTCACCAGTCTCCCCAAAATTATGTAGCGCTGTCATTTTATCCATCATGATACGTTGCCCTTGCTCAGTGTGGGGGCTCCACGTTACTTCCCCACCTTGTTGCTCTCTAACTGTGATGTGTCGTAACTCCCATCAGAACCATCAGGAGGTCACGTTAGCTCGGCTGATGGGAGTTGTCACCCAGTTGTATGGCAAAGGCTTTCTGACATTCAGGTTGATCAAGATATATACCAAATGGGACTTTCTAATCATACATTCACAATATATTTTATCAGGTATGCATAGAAATGGAAATATAAAGGAAGACAAAGTCTAAATTCTAGAGATCCCACTCCTTCCCTGTAATGAGGAAGACCTAAGATTACTCACATTTGTCTGATATAAGTTCAAACATCAAATATGTGCACAGTTACACATTACACACACATAAAAGTATTCCTCCCTACCCTGTATAGTAAAGGGCAGCTTAGGGATGACTAATAGGGTCAAAATATGATCATGCATTTTAAGGAAAGTTTCTGACCAAGCTTGGCTGCTATTGTTTTAAGCATATTAATTTACCTTTCTTCACAACAAAACGAAAGTGATTTTTTTATTGCGTTCTTCTGGATTTTTTTTAAATTGTCCCTTCTATCTTATAGCCCTAGGATTTCCTGAATTTATTTCATCAAAGTATTAACCAGGTATATTTGGGTTTCTATTATTTGATGATAATAACAGGCATGTAACCAGACCTATGAAAAAGGATAGTTCATTGACTTTACATTCTCTCAAGCTGCATTGTTTGTAGTGATAGTCTTTATTTGTGTAAAGTAATGTAGCTGAAAGTTTTCCTCTACTAGCTTGAGAAGTTCTTGGTTATTTCCTATACTAAAGAAACATTTCTTAGTACTGTAAGTTCTGTCTCTGGTCTCAGTCAAAGCTGTACTATTGTAGGGAGGGAGTGGGGGGATATTCGTACTGTAGTCAGAAATTCTAGTCAGACTTTATACATGTTTTTAACAGTCCTTGACCTGTGATGAGTCATGTTGATGGCTCCATTGCCCAAACATTTCAACCAAGGACTGTTTGCAGAAGATCAGCACAGACACAGGAAGGAGGCAGGGTGAGGGCAACAGTCACCTTTATCCAGTATCGTTCAAGGAAAACCGAAACTCTACATCTCCAGCTTTTATCACCAAGATCCTTGGAGGCTACACAACACATCAGCTGATGGACTAAGGTCATCTGGATGTTCACAAGGCTTGCAGTCTTGGTATGCTATCATATATATTCCATAATCTCATAAGTAATCTGAAATTTGCTCAAGATTGCTTCTCTGCCAAGACTCATGTTTTAACTGTAGAATTCCTGTTTCATTTTCCCCCCTTCGAAAAAAAAAATCTGGGATGAATTAAGTAACATATACTTGCATGCATTAATATTGGGTTGTATTATGTTTTTAAAGGGTAAGCCTATAACTCTGATTTTTGTGTGATGCTTTGAACACTTTTTTTTACTAAAGAGCAGAATGAAAACATTGTATTTGACTTCCTCAATAGCACTGCATTATTTAAAATAAAGCAATGCATTATTTTAAAAGTTAATAATTTATTAGTGGAGATACATATAGAAATTGGAAAATATCATCTTTGGGCTACTTCATTCTCATCTGTCTCACTCAAGAAATAAAATATCTCAAATATTATTGTAATACTGACATGTCATTAAAAATATGCCTCCCCCCCAAATATTGTGTGTGTGTGTTTGTGTGTGTGAATTATGAATTATATTGCCTTCTTTTTAAGTTGATAAGCCACCAATTTCAATTATGTAAAAAGCATTTCTCACTTCTAAAACCAATGGCTACTGGTCAAAAAAAGAAGTATTTGAAAGTTCACTACTACATACAAAGGTATTTTTTCTTCTTAATTTACTTTCTTTTATGCCACATATTGACTGGAAAAAAATGTTCCTTTATTGAAATGCTTTGTCTAGCAGTGATTAAAATGAAGTCCTAGATATTTCTGAGAATCAACCCTGATGTAATGCAGTTCTGGCTCCTAGGAAGCTTTTAGATGCTTCATTCATACAGAGAGAGAGAAAGAAAGAGAGAGAGACTTGCAATCGTATATATTCATCTTTCATATTGTATACTTATAACAGGAAGACACAAAATATTTCTGCCCAACCGATAGTCTTTTTACATCTACTTCCAAGAGTGATTACATGAATATAGGAGCAAACTGGAAATTCACAAGGTTAAGTCTAATATTCTCAGTGAACAATAGAAGAACTGGAGTTATGTTGTCTCATCGTATATTTTTCCAATTCCTTTAATTAGCTCTGTCAACAGATCTGAAGCTCATGGAGATTATATAAATTGGCATGCATTAGATGCTATGAAAGGTTTCCATTCTGTTCATAGCAAATAAATATTCTTGTTGTAAGTAGTCCACTCGTAGAAAATGAAATCTTGATTATCTGTTATACCTAATATATCCCTAGTTCAGCAAGAGCAGGACAGCCAATATATTTGTACAACTCCTTTTTAAAAACTCTTGGTGCCCCAAAGGAGTATATTAGGCAAACCTCTGAACAACTTAGTCCTACATTCTGAAGACTCATTGAAATCTGTCCTGGATTTACAGAACATTAGTATATATAGAACCCATCGTTGGAAGAATGAGGAAAAATATTTGTACAGTGAAGGGCAATGTAGTTTAGCCAAATGTTTGGATAACTTCTGTGAACTATTTGGAATCTAGCTTATATGCTAATATGGCAGTTCTGTTTTTATCTTTGTTTTTATTGATTGTTGTGAGCTGCCTAGGATCATTATATGAGATACATAGCCATGTAAGTTCAGTAAATAAATAAATAAACAAACAAGCAAAGATATTCTGGGAATATAGGTTCTTTCATAGTTTACAGAAATGAAGAAACTCCTTAGCGTTCTAAAAGCTTGATCAGTGGTCATGGAACTGTGAATGAGCTTTTGGATGGAAAGACTGGATGTTGGATGAATCACAAATGCAACAGGGAATAAGAAAACCTTGAGAAAAGCATAGCAGAATGGAACCATGAATAAATCACTCCAAATTGCAGCAAAATGCTGCAAAATGCTGCAGGTCTCACTTTCAGACTTTGTAAGATCCATGTATATTGTCTTCTGCTGTGAATCTTGACTGACAGATGCCACTGCATTGTTACTACAGTAAAACAGTCTGTGCCGTCATAGCAGTCAAAAGTATCACAATCGCTGTTGAAGAGTAAGCAATCCGGTATTGTAGTTATACAGTCCTACCACTCAAAGATCTCAGCATTATTGCTAATGACATCCCTTTATTAGTTGTGTATTATCAACCTATGGCAGTAATAGAAATGCCACAGAAAATATAGCACCAGTAGACTTAAGGCCCAACCATCTAAGGAAGTGCCTCCCTTGCTTAGTCTGGTCTCAGCACCAAGATCTGCAAAGGACATCTGTGAAAAGGTGCCTTCAGTTTCTCATTTCAGGCACAGGAGAGGACACATTTTTGACGTCACTTGGGAATATGCTTCCCAAGAACTACATTTGGTTACTTTACTTTCCACTTTTAAAAACAAGGCAAAAAAGCCTTCTCTGGAGCCAGACCTTTTGGACTGCTTTTAGTACACTGCTAGTGTCGTCTAATATTTTATTTATGTTTTAACTATGTTGCTTTTCCTATAATTTCTCTAACTTTTATTACGTTGCTTTTATCTTATTTTGCATTTTTCTTCTTTCTTTAAGTGGCTTTAATCTCTCAGTCAGAAAAACAGGGTAGAAACCTAACAAGCAAGTAAATTATTCAATTTTCCCTACATCCTCTCTATATACAAGAGAGAAACACTGCACTAGAAGAAATTCAAGATTTCTCCCCTAGCACAGGTAAGGCCACTGTCAGCCTTGTCCAGACAAGAAGCACACCCAGAAGTACTAGCTCCAACTTTACTGTAAAGTTACATTAACAGAATCTTGCTAAGTCTGAAAGTACATCTCTCCTCCCTCACCTTTACAGTCCAAGAAACCAGGGAGGGTCCCTTCCAAAATGTTTGCCATGCCCCATTCCTTCAGTGGGCTCAGCTGCCTCTTATCTGAACTTTGTCTAGTCTGCAGCTCTTCTTCCTGTCTCCCAAGGTCATTCCCACATACCATTACAGCCACAGACTAGTGGAAGGCTACCCCACCAAAAAGATTGCTCTTAGGAAAGCAAGTTCTGCTTTAGTCATGGTTAGAGGTCTTGCTTTTTAAGCTAGCAGTAATGAGAGGAGAGATGTGTACACATGTGCTTTCAATCGATTTTGCCTCTGTGTTTTTTGAATGGCTACACCAAGAGATAACTGATTCCCATGAGGAACAGGGAGCAGATGCAATAAGTGTTCCCTATGACAAGCTGCTTATTATTATTATTATTATTATTATTATTATTATTATTATTATTTTCAAGCAGTGGAAAAGATATGCCATCTCTTAAACAGCTCAAGACCCCAAGGATGCATATGGGCTCTGAAAACTTCAGATATAGCTGGTATTGAAAATTGCCCCCAAATTATAACTTTTAATGAGAGAGAAGGACATTATTACATTACATAGGAATAATCATAGTGATTAGGTACCACTGAGTAAGACCCAACTCTTAATAAAGGTAAGGACAAATGCCTTCCACCTCAACCTGCTCCTAGTAAAAATCCATAATCCTTCCTAGGAAATTCCAGTGATATCACTCATCCATCCTTATTTGTTTTCTTCTCCTTCTGTGTATCTCAATCGTGCTAAGCATATTTCTCCTGCTCCCCAGGGCATCATCTTAATTTATATCACATGCCAAAGTATGGGAATTAGTATTAGCTGATCATCACTCCAGGGAGCAGTCTTCATATGTTCTTAGTCCAACTGCTTGGTCCTTTTTTGCAGTTCATTATACTTTTAGTAACCCTCTCCAAAGCCATAATTCAAAGTCCACAAAGTCCTCTTTTTTCTCTCTCCCTCATTTGCAGCATCGAGCTAGTTTGGTCTAGTGGTTAAGGCTCCAGGCTAGAAACTAGGAGTCTGTGAGTTCTAGTTTCACCTTAGGCATGAAAGCCAGCTGGGTGACCTTGGGCCAGTCCCTCTCTCTCAGCCCTCACAGGGTGGTTGTTGTGGGGAAAATAGGAGGAGGAAGGAGTATTGGGTATGTTCGCCACCTTGAGTTATTTATAAAGATAATAAAGGCAGGATTAAAAAAAAAGTATATATTATAACTGGAAAAAAGCCACTGCTTAATATTTTGATTGTTGTTATTGAAATTATCTTTTCTTTATGATCTTGCCTAACGTGTCAGTGCTTCCCTCGCTAGAATTAATCTCTTTACTTCCCAGCACACTGTCTATCTTTATCTATTCTTGTGCCTCCCAAAACAAAAAATATCTACCACTTTCACTATCAATTATATATACACTAAGTTGATACTGCCTTTATGATAAGGACACTTAGCCACTTAGAGTCTTGGGACTGGTAAAGCCTATACGTACATCCAAATATACTACCTTTATGTATCTCAATAATTTAAATAAGTAAACAACCTCAATTTTTGACCATTTTAATTTTCACAATGCAACATGTAAGTCTTCTTTACTTTCCACTATCAAAATAGTATCATCTGCATATCTCAAATCGTTCATGTTTGAGCATCTTATTTTGATGCCAGATGTAATTTCTTTCAGTCCTGTCAATCTTATATGTTAATCATATATGGGGATGGTACGCATCCTTGTCTCACTGTCTTTCATATACACCATTCTGTTTCTCTAAATTCAGTTTTTACAATAACTTATCATTATTGCAAATATATCTCAGAAGAATGTTATGTGTTCTACTATACCCATTAGCCTTAATATGTTTTATACTGTGACATGATCTACCTAGTCAAGCACCTTGCTGTAATCAATGATCAAAAGGTGATCCTCTTTCCTGTATTATCTATGATACACTTCTCTGTTACATCTTATGTTAGGTATGTGATTTTGTGCCTCTCTCCCTTTTCTCTGAAACCTGCCTGTTCATTTGACATTTCTATCTCACATTATTGCTACTTTCTTCTTACTGTGATGGAATGCAAACCTGGCCCTGGGCATAGGAAAAGAATGAACAAGCCATTAAGGGAGTAGTTTCAAAACGGATTACAGTACAAGTAGTCCTCACTTAATGTCCACTTGTTCAGCAACCATTCGAAGTTATGACAGTACTGAATGAGGGGGACTTACAGTGGGTCCTCATAGTTGCAGCCATCACAGCTTCCCTGCAGTCACATGATCAAATTCTAGCCATCACCATTTTTCATACCTAACCCTTTTCTTGAAGGGAGTTCAGCCTAGGTCATATCTTGACATGATGCATTGTCCTTCTTGATTTTACATTTTGCTTTTTGAACTTTCAAGTTCAATTTGTCTGAGAGATAGTATTTGGCAAAGGCAATCCAGAATATTTTGCAGATGAGGAAGGTTTCCCAGATCAGGGTCTACTGTCATATAAGATCATTCTTTTGGTTAGCCCATTCTTGTGCTTTGGTTCCACAAATTCCCTCGCTCCCCTTATTAGAGCTCAGTGATACAATTCATGCTTGTATTGCATTGCATTGCATTGCATTGCATTGCATTGCATTGCATTGCATTGCATTGCATTGCATTGCATTGTATTTATTCAATTTACATTCTTTGCATGTAGAAGACCCAGTTCAGTCCCTGGAGTCTCCAACCAGGCTTAGAAAGCACTTTGTCTGAAACCCTGGAAAGCTACTGCAGAGGATTTCTCTGCTAGCAATTTAGAGAGATGTCTAGTCATTCCTTTGATGATCTAACAGAGGGAGACAGGCTTTATACTGTCACGCTAGCATAGATGAATAATTCAGATGTCCAGCTAGTTGACATAGGCAATCTTGAGTTGGATAGATCACTGATCTGACTTGTTATGAAGCAGGTTCCCTTTGAGAATAAATACTCCAATTCCTCTAGAATATCCATGATACTTTTCACCTACCTCTCACTGGCACTGTTTCTAAATGGAAGTATGGGCCATTTAGATTTAACTACAAGTTCTCAGTCTCCTAAAGCTATGGGCTGCACTATAAGATAAGAGTTGCTAAGAAGAGTGGAAATGCAGACAAGATCTTGATGTAGTGATGGCAGAGGAGTGGTCAGTAATGTTGAACAGAAATGTCTCAGAGAAATGCTAATGGAATGGGGAAAAAAAAACAAAATAGCTTCATAAATCATGTTAAAACATGTAGATTGTTTGTTTTTAACCTAGCATGTTTTATGAATCAAGGCATTGAGATGTGTAAACCATAGTTGTGGCTTAATACGTTGTGTGAGTTTAGGTAATGATGGCTAGGTAAACAAACTATAGTTATATGTTATAGATTGTATGACACAGTATGATGGGTAAATTCAGTCAAACTGATTCACATTTCAAAAGGGGACTGAACTGTGTTAAAATAAAAGAGCACAACAATGCATTCTATGAATCATAAGTAAAGGTAAAGGTTTCCCTTGACATTAAGTCCAGTCGTGTCCGACTCTAGGGGGCGGTGCTCATCTCCGTTTCAAAGCCGAAGAGCCGGCGTTTGTCCGTAGACACTTCCGTGGTCATGTGGCCGGCATGACTACACGGAACGCCGTTATCTGCCCGCCGAGGCGGTACCTATTAATCTACTCACATTTGCATGTTTTCAAACTGCTAGGTTGGCAGGAGCTGGGACTAGCAAAGGGAGCTCACCCCGTCACGCGGATTCAAACCGCTGACCTTCTGATCGGCAAGCTCAGCAGCTCAGCGGTTTAACCCGCAGCTCCACCGCGTCCCTTCATGAATCATAATTGTTATTTAAAATAAAAGAGAAAATAGAAGGAAGAAAATGTTTGATATTTATATTGTAAAAATTTTATACATTTGAGCACCATGTCACCAGCCTATGATTTCAGAAAGCGACCTTGATCTATTTATTTATATATTTATTTTTTATTAATCAAATTTAGCCACCACCCATCTCCCACAAAAGAGGGACTCTGGGCGGTTTACAATAAAATCAAGCATGAAATATGAACATTAAAATCTCATAAAAATAGTTATTATAAAATACAGTAAATAAATAGAATCCAAGAAAGATATAAAATCCAAGCTGGTGGGAGGGACTCTAGGGTGTGAGCCACCCCCAAGAATGGTTATTCACTTTCCCGCCCTAGGCGAGATGGCAGAACCAGATATTCAGGGCCTTCCAGAAGGTCAGGAGTGAGGGGGCCTGCCTCACCTCCGGGGGCAAGATATTCCAGAGGGTGGGGGCCACTACAGAGAAGGCCCATTTCCTGGACCCCGCCAGATGAAATTCTCTTATGGACGGGGTCCACAACATGCCCTCTCTGGATGATCGGGTGGGGCAGGCTGATGTAATGGGGATGAGACGGTCCCTCGGGTAACCTGGCCCCATGCCATGTAGGGCTTTAAAGGTAATAACCAACACCTTGAATTGGACCCAGAAGCAAACTGGCACCCAGTGCAGCTCGTGCAGCAATGGTGTTATATGTGCTGACCTAGGGGCACCAAAAATTGCCCGCGCGGCTGCATTCTGGACCAGCTGAAGCTTCTGGATATTCTTCAAGGGTAGCCCCATGTAAAGCGCATTGCAGTAGTCTATATGGGAGATGACCAGGGCGTGAGTGACTGTTCGGAGGGCTTCTCGATCCAGGAAGGGGCGTAACTGGTGCACAACCCGAAGTTGCACAAAGGCCCTCCTAACCACAACTTCCACCTGCTCTTTGAGCAGGAGTCGTGAGTCCAGAAGAACCCACAGATTACGCACTGAGTCTGTCTGGGGCAGTGCAACCCCATTCAGAACTAAGGATGACAATTTCCTGGAAGATGAAGCCCCATCAACCCACAGCCACTCCATCTTTCCAGGGTTCAGTTGAAGCCTGTTGTTCCCCATCCATACCCCCACAGCCCCCAGGCACTGAGAAAGGGCAGTCACTGCATCACTTACCTCACCCGGGATAGAGATGTATAATTGGGTATCATCGGCATACTGATGATATCTCAACCCGTGGTGACGGATGATCTCACCCAGTGGTTTCATGTAGATGTTAAACAAGAGAGGAGAGAGAACCGAACCCAGTGGCACCCCACAATGGAGGGGTCGAGGGTCGGATCTCTCTCCTATCACCACCGACTGGGACCGGCCCTGGAGGAAGGAGGTGAACCAGCGTAAGACACCACCCACCCCCAACTCCCTGAGCCATCCCAAAAGGATACCATGGTCGATGGTATCGAAAGCCACTGAGAGGTCAAGGAAAGCAGGGATGGATGCACTGCCTCCATCCCGCTCCTGCCAGAGATCATCCATAAGTGCAA
Organism: Candoia aspera; assembly: GCF_035149785.1. Taxonomy (NCBI): domain Eukaryota; kingdom Metazoa; phylum Chordata; class Lepidosauria; order Squamata; family Candoiidae; genus Candoia; species Candoia aspera. The sequence continues at coordinate 35,825,163 of NC_086157.1, forward strand.
CCAATGCAGTTTCTGTCCCATATCCTGGCCTGAAACCTGACTGAAAGGGGTCCAGATAATCCGTTTCGTCCAGGACCCTCTGGAGTTGCAACACCAGCACCTTCTCAACCATCTTCCCTAAAAAGGGGAGGTGGGAGACTGGACAAAAATTGTCCAGCACAGTTGGGTCCAGCAATGGCTTCTTGAGGAGGGGGTGCACCAGTGCCTCTTTAAAGGCAACCAGGAACACCCCCTCACTCAAGGATGTATTTACCATCGCTTGGACCCAACCACAAGTCACATATATTATGCAAATATCTATAATTAGTTGCTTTCTTATAGCAGGTGATTTAGTCATCACTGAATGGACTATAAGTCTTTAATTATAACATTTTCTGCCTGTTTTATAGAATACTAGCTTTACCTTTAGTTTGCTTCCTAAAAATTAACTTCTGTTCATCCACATTGTCTAGCTAAAAATGTGATGGAAGTTTGCTGGACAACTTAGTGTGATTAAATGTGCTCTAACAGGTTAAAACTAGATTAACCATGTGATATTGTCATGCAGGGAATACTGACACTGGAGCTTCCAATTGGTGCACTTTCCAAACTATTTTAGTTCCAGAGCTGTTACTTACAACTTGAACAAGAAATCATATCAGGGTCCGATATTCTTAAAACAAAAGAAAACGTTAAACTAAATCTTGTTCTCACAATGTAGTTTTAGAAATGAACAGATTAGAGAGTCAGCGCTAAAAAGAGGCCCTAAATGGCCTCTTAGACATATGTGAGCGATTTTCCAACTAGCATCATCATCTGGATTTCATACTGTATTTATTTGAATATTATATTTGTATTTATATTTTTTATGGTATTTTAATGTTTTAACCTGGTTGTAAACTGCCCAGAGTCCGCCCTCTGGGGGAAGATGGGCAGTGGCAAAATTTGATTGAAAATAAATAAATAAATAAATAAATAAATAAATAAATAAATAAATAAATAAATAAATAAATAAATAAATAAATAAATAAACAAACAAACCACTTTAGAATCCTTCACGATTTTACATTAAACTGTGTCAAGTGATAGCAAAAGGAATATATTGTTTGTTTTAAAAGACTAGATTTGGAACAAATGAAAACATACACAGAAATTCAGTATGACACTATATTATAAAATACTATCTCAAACTAGGTATATCCTGATATAAAATGCAACATCAGAAAACAGAAAGGCCTAATTATTTTCCAGAAGCGCAGTTTGGGAAATTTGTACAATGGACATGAGTGGCCACATCAAAAGGATTTTTTTTTCTTTATACACGGAAATATTTAGGCCAAAATATTCCAAATATACCCTTAAGTTACACATGCTGTGGACATCACAACAGTTAAGGAAAGATACATACGTACAGTATTGGGATTCCAAATCAAAGAGAAAAACATTCATTCAGTTGTTATGGAAAATGCAGGCTACATTGTGATTTAGTATTTTCTTAGAGGTTGTCCCATCTTCAAGACTGTCTGGGAGGTGTCATAGTGATTGTAGGGCTGGTCCTATCAGAAACTCCCTCACCACAGAGAAACTTTATTGGCATCTTCGATGTTTGGATTTTGTTTCACATGTTTGCATTAAGGTTACGGTTAGGCTGAAAAAAACATATAAAAGTATTTCTAAACATGTTGATCTTTACTGTTCTATCTGCTGATTGTTTTCGGTTGTTTTAGTGATGATCTGTGAATTGCCTTGAATATTTCAAAGAGAACTGAGTTAAGCTCTTGTGGAACAAAGAAGAAAAATGATTGTCTCCTCATCCCTGTGTACATTTAAATCAGAGCAGGCATGGGCAAGATGGTCCACATATTCAGGTATTTTTGTCCATTCAATTTATTTATTTACTTGTTTGTTTCATTTGTTTAATTTATATCACCACCCATCTCCCCCAATAGGGGACTCTGGGCTCTTAACAATAAAGGATAATAAAAATGTATAAACCCAAAATTAATTCAGGTTTAATACATAGGGTATTAATTTAATACCCTATGGAGACAGCCAGGTCCCAGCCTCATCATTGCATCCCATAGCTGCTCCCTTCCAAAGTTCTCCATGTTTGAGGGGACACTTTTAAGGAAAAGGTTCAATGAGATGGAGTCATATATAAACATATTGTTAGCATATTGGGACAACCTATATACATTTGTCAGCATGCCCATTCATGCATGGCCCTAGATAGCACTGAATAGGGGCTCATAGGGGTAACAGTGCAGGGAACAGAATACATAGGTACAGGCATATTGTCTGCCCACATAGGATTAATATGGAAGGAACTGCTTGAACAAAGTTTGTACCTCTCTCTGTCACCAGACATAGGGATATTCAATTCAGTGTGATCCAAATGATTATATATTGTCTATCCATGTGGTTTTAGACAATATAAAATGAGTACAATGAAAAAAATGGGACTAAAATAAAATATAAAGAAGACCAAACTAATGACAATAGGTACAACAACCAGCCTTAGAAGTGACAAGTTATTGAAATGGTGGATAGATTCTGCCTTTTGGGATCAACAGTCAACAGAAAGGAACCAGCAGTCAAGAAATGCATCACAGACTAGCACTTGGTAGAACAGCCATGAAGGCCTTGGAAAAGATATTCAGATGCCATGATGTATTCATACCTGCAAAGATCAGAATCATGCAGGCAGTGGTTTTCCCTATGACACTCTGAAAGTTGGACTTCGAAGAAGCAGGATAGAAAGTGTATTGACACTTCTGAAATTTGGTGTTAGAGAAGACTCCTGAGAATACCATGGACAGCCAAGAAAATAAACCAATGGATCATAGAACAAATCAGTCCAAAGTTCTCACTTGAGGCACAAATGACCAGGCTCAAATTATCATATTTTGGATACATGTGAAGACACAGCTCTTTGGAGAAATGTATAATGCTGGGAAAAGTGGAACAAAAGAGAACATGACAACCAGCATCAAGGTGGATGGATTCAACTGCAGCAACGACAGGTACATTGTTGGAAGACCTGAAGGACCAGGCTAGGGAAAGATCGTCCTGGAGAAAAGCTCTGTGGTTGTTAAGAGTCAACATCTACTTGATGGCACATAATCATTAATCTGATGATTTTAAAATACAACTTCCATAAGCCCTTGCAACTAACCATATTTCTAGAGGTGATAGGACTTCTTGAAGGTATCAAATTGTCTGCCTCTGACATACATGTTAATGTTAATGTATGTCACCCACACCCAATGGAGAGAGAGAGAGAGAACGAGAGAGTGTCATACAAGCCAAACTCATTCTGGTAGTACAAACCTGTGCACCTCTATTCAGAAATAAGTCCTAATGCACTCAGTAGGACTTAACTCCCTAGTATGTACGTACTAGATTATGTATTAGATTGTTATCTAGAGAACATGTTTACATAGAAATATTTTTATGAATATTTTTATAAATGTTTATTTCTGCCAATTAAAGGGCAAAACAACACATCTACAAAACAACAAAAGCATAGTATACACTAGTACTTTTTTGAAATACAATCTATCTGAATCAAGATAGGATTTATTACTTGGTTTCCTTATGCAAAAAACCCCATGAGATTAGGCATATTTATATTCCATGTTTCATTAGTTTTGAGCTTCTAAAAGACACTATTTAATACATAGGGAAACCCGACAGAATTGGACTATTCCCGTTTGGGCAATGAAACTTTACTTGACAAATACGGAATTCAAGAGAAATTCCCAGGCAGAATTATTTCCTGGTACCCTAACAATGCACACATTTCTATCTTCATGGACCATCGTTTCGCTTACCAGATCTGGGATGCAGAAATTTGCATGACCACCTGATGGCAGCAAAATAACGGAGAATGGCTTCAATTATTCAGCTGGGGATCTCTGTCTCTCCAGCGCGCATGCGCTGGCGCTCATAGAAAGGTGGGGAAAGGTAAACGGAAACGTGAAGAATAGTAAGTGATAACGTATCCGCAAAACAGGAATTAGGGACGATGCGGCCTTCTAGCATTAAGTGGTTTCTTCATTCTTACCACGAACGGGAGCCCAGCTAATGAGAATGTTTGCAACTTCTCAAGTTAAAATAACATGCTTCTTCTTAAATAAAAATTAATAGGACTCATTGCAATACATCTGGGTTAAGGTGAATGGGGAGTGTTGATCGCACCAGATTCCAGTCTCACTGCCAGCACGTTACGCTTCGTTACTGAAAATCGTGCCGGCCAGTTTCGCGCAAAGCCTTCCCCCGTTCCTTTATTTCTGTAGAGCCGTGCTCCTCAACCTCGGCTACTTTAAGACGTGCGGACTTCAACTCCCAGAACTCCTCAGCTAGCACGCTGGCTGAGGAATTCTGGGAGTTGAAGTCCACACAATTTAAAGCTGACGATGTTGTAAAGCACTGCTCTAGAGCCTCCTGATGGTCGCTTAATGGTCAGAGTATCTGCAATTCAAACGCCGCTCGGGGTGCCGCCCAAGGGAAAGGCTGGGTCTTTGCGCGCGATGTTGGAAAGGTGTTCGTGCATCGGCGAAAATTAAAATAAGCAATTTTTCTCGTTCTTTTGGCAACCGTGTAGCTTGTTAGTCGGGGAGGGGGGAAGGAAGGAACTAGGGTTCCGAAAAAGAAAAGAAAGATGGACTGATTCTATTACAAAGCAACAACAGTGGGGATGAGCACCCAAAACTAACTATTGGGGCAGAATATTTTGCGATTTGGAATTGATTTAATAAAAGTCTTAATCCTTGACTTAATCCCTCTGATCGGGATTTTGCATTGGAAGTATTCAGGTGGTTATGTGTTTATTTTTTCCTATTGCTGCTGAACATATATCCTTTCTTCCACATTTTTAAGGCCTTTTTAAAGACTCTTGGTGACCCAAAGGAGTAAATTGTGCAAATTTAGTCCTATATTCCGAGGACCCATTGAACTCGACCCTGGTCCCTAAAGGCCTGCAGAACATTGCTCCAGGCACTGGCAGCTACACCAATCCCTGTTTTACCAACTGCATCCACCCCCTCTGTCTCCGACTGGGAGGCTGAAAAGACAGACCTGATGTACTATCCACCTGGAGCAGCCTTTCTCAACCTTTGACCCCGGAGGAGCCCTTGAAATATTTTTCAGGCCTCAGGGAACCCCTGCACATCCAGGCTCAAATATAGGCCGGAAGTTAAAAAATTATATTCTTTTCATGTGTAGGTCTGTATATATGCCTTAACAGTGTTCTTAAACTAAAAACAAAGTATGAAACTTGCTTCTTTAATGTGAAGTTTCCCAAATTTGAAATATTTTTTTAAATAAATCGTGATCTCCCAGGGAACCCCTAGTGGCCTCTCATGGAATCCTAGGGTTCCATGGAACCCTGGTTGAGAAACCCTGTGCTAAACACTTGAATTTTAGACTACAAGATTGGACAGAAGCAGAGGGCACAATTCATGACAAACAGGCAGGTTTCAGAGAGGGGAGATGAACAGTAGATCACAGTTTGGTCCTACATCATCTTGTACAAAAATGTATGTAGAAAAAGAAAACATCCCTCTATGAGGCTTTCCTCAATTTCAAACAAGCTTTTGAGTCAATATCCAGGCATCTTCTTTGGGGTAAATTAAAAAGCACAACTATTGATAGGCACCTCCTCCATCTCATACAGAAACTGTATTCTAACTCTACCCTAAGAGTGAGGTGTGATCCTCCTGGGGCCCTCTCTGGTACTGGAGAAGTACAGAAAAGGGTGCGACAAGGATGTATCTTGCCCCCCTCCCTTTTCAGTCTCTATATTAACTCATTGGTGGACCTATTCCATAATGTAGATTTCCATGCACCCACACTAGCACAGTGCAAACTCCCAATACTTTTATACACTGACGATGCCGCTATAATGTCACAAAAACCCATTGCACTGAAAAGAGCAATTGTACCAACATTAGAATACTGCAGACAAAACCACCTGGTTCTCAATTTCGATAAATCGAAAATCCTGGTTTTCACCAAGAATGCTACTCAACATTCCTGGTGAGTGAAGGGCATGAACTAGAGCAGGCCAACACATTTAAATATTTGGGGGTGGTTTTCTGGTCATTGACTGAATACAGGATAGGAAAGGATAGGATAGGATAGGATACAATACTAGCTCTAGGCAAAAGGAAAAGCTATTGGATTCTTCCATTTAGTTCAGGAGCCTGCAAGGCAGCTTTGTTGCCATGAGCTGAACCAATTGTATGTGCAGTAACTCAGTAGTAGTAGTAAACATTATTACAATCTTTGGCCAGCATATGTACATATGTGCATATATACATAAAATTCTACAGAATTGATAACAATCACAATTAATTTAAAAGTTAAAAAGAAAAAGGAAGAGAAAATAAACCATATGGCATATGGTAATTAATAAACCATATGGCAAATGCAGTTCAATTTCAATATATGTAACTGAAAGACACTAGGGCACTGGCCTCTGGCTTTCATAGATATTGATGGGGATCTCAGCTGTCTACCGTAAACTAATCAGAAAAAAATCTCAGGGTCATAGTGGATAGCTTAGTAAAGATGTTGCTCAGTGTATGACAATGGCATAAAATGCAAATTCCATACTAGAAAATGAAAATGCCAAAAATGTAGTGCCCTTGTAGAGAACTATATTATATCTACATCCATGTACAATTCTGGTCACCACATTCAAAAAGGGGTTTTACAGAGCTAAAAAAAAGTACAAAGAGGAAAACGCAATCAGTAATTAAAACACGTATGAATGTTTTACACTTATGCAATATGGACATGGTCAAGGTGTGTAGTATCATGGATGGTGTGAAAAAAGTGGACAGGGAGGTTTCTCTCTCTCTTAGAACATCAAGTCCAGGAATCATCTGAGGAAGTAGATTGGAAAGAGATTTAGAATACACAAAAGAAGGAACTTAATGATATCTCTTATCTCTTCCCAGGGACTCTTGCACACAAGCTAAATGTAGAATGTATTCTGATGGGAGCAAGTCTTTCTGGTACATGCACTGTCTTTAATTTCAATTATTTGTCACAGTTGATTGCAAGATCTGCACCTGGAAGTGTCCTGGCTGACTGAACTTTTTTAATAATAATTTTTATTGAAGTTTACAAATACAAGGATAAAAAACTTATACAAACAAAGAATATAAAAAGTAAAAAATAAATTAAAAAGTGCAGAGAAAAAGGGAATGACTTCCCCCTCCATCAAGACAAGTACAAACTACTTCAGTAACTTATCACCTCCTCTGATATTTCAACAAAAGATCTCTTCTTCCCGTATCTCATCTGTTATCAGTAAACAAATTATAAAGCCTCAACATTCAGTCCTAATCACCAAACATCCATTAAGAGTTACCAGAAGTAATAACATATATATTTTAACCTTAATCAAATAGATCATTTTTATATTCCTTTCCTTTTAACAGTAATTTATCACTTTCTCTAAAATTACAACAAAAAATCTCTTATTCCCATCTCTTATCTCTCATCTATAAGAGATAAATTTTTAAAGCCTCATCATTCGGTCCTAGTAAAAAAAAGTCCATTATGAGCTACCAGAAACAACAACATACATATTTTAACCTTGATCAAATAAACCCACTTTGTATTCCTTCTGTCTACTTTTAAGAAACTTGATCTTTAATCCCTTCAAATATGTCCCACAATTTGATTTCTTACCATTTTCTCTTTGTCTCTTCTCAGAAACTCCCTCACAAGTTTAACACGTCTCTTTTGTAAATCCAACATAAGAAAGCTATCCAAGTCACTCTTCTGATTTATTATGTGTATGTTCCCTTTAATTATTAAGACATAAGCTGGTTTCATTTGTAAATCCAGCATAACGTTGTCTTCTATATCATTCTTGTAGCCTGACATTTTTAACTCCATTTTCAGATCCACCTTCAAATCAGCCTCAGTCTCTGTTTAATCCAGCAAAATCTGCTCCTCTTCCATAACTTCTTTGGAATCCATTTTTATAATAGCAGACATTCTTAAGAGTAATTTCTGAGTGCAGTGTTCCCAAATATCCTTGAATTCTTCCACAGTAAGATAACATTGCTCCATTCTGTATTAATGGGTCTCTTCACCTTTAATTATAATCTTTAGTTCTCTTTAGTTCTTTCTGGTGCCCTTTAGTCAACCTTCAAAGTCCCTTCTTCAACCATCAAAGTCCCCTCTTATCATGTTTTTTTTTCTAATCAACTACATTTTCCCAGGGAAAGGTTTCTAATAGTTTCAAAATCTATCTATCTATCTATCTATCTATCTATCTATCTATCTATCTATCTATCTATCTACCTACCTACCTACCTACCTACCTACCTACCTACCTACCTACCTACCTATCTATCTATCTATCTATCTATCATATACACACTACATGTATGTATATATGTATGTATGTAAAATTTTAAACAACCCACAGGAAGTATTCTTGTGACTAATTTAAAAAAAATATTTCTAGTCCATCTAGTCCATTTCTAGTTATAAAATTTGTTTATAACTTTCCAAATTCAACATTCTAGTCACCCTTTTGCTGTTTATTCAAAAATAAATTTAAAAAATTTAAAGTTCTTAAACCTGCATGAAACTTCTTTTGTCAAGAATAGAAGGGAACTCACTCAGTGTAATGAAACCTGCCCTTCTGAAAGTTCTTAACATCCAAAAAGCCATTATCAAGCAATTTCCTAAAGGGGTTAGAAGGGAAGTGTGCAAACCCAGTGTCCTTTTGAAGACGCTGAATCGCAGATTAGGTGAGATGGCTTTCCCCCAGCTTCCAGAGCTCTAAAACCTGCCAGAGACGTCTGTCTTAGAGTCTCCTTGTGGGGAGCCTCTGAATGGAGCACCTGTGAGCAATCCTGGTCCTCTCCTTGCTCTGGAGAGGAATTCTGAGAAGCCAATCCATTCATTGGCTCCTCTTTCGCCCCCGGTCATTGGCTCTGCTCTCGCGGAGCCTTCAGTCTTCCATTGCTTCCCTGGAAGTCTGAACTGCATTTGTCCATCTTTTGATTCCAATTATGAAGTGAACATCATTTCAATGTTGAGCATCCAACAGTGTATTGATTCCATGTTGATGCAGGTTTGGGCAATAGAATCACACAACTGGAAGGGCTCTTAAAAGTCATGTAATCCAGCCACCTATAGGATCCAGCTTCTATTTGAAGACTGCTGTCATGCTCCCCAATCAGATGTTCCCAGAACACCTTATCGGAAGCGTATCCATCTTTGACAGACCCATGTCAACTTGCGAGTCACCAGCCGGGAGGGGGAGATGGACTGGAGTGTGACTTCTGTTGTTTGGGCTACATGCTCCTTGCCCCAAGGTCATCAGGAAAGAAACAGTTCCGGCCATCTGCTGACACGGAGAGAGGAGGGGTGCATTCCTAGGTGGGCAGTAGGAGGGGAGGAAAGACTGGAAGTTTGTGATTTTAAATTGTAGGACACACGGGAAATGCCATTCGCAACTTTTACCTTGTACTGGACACTTCGCTTCATTAAACAGATTTATAAGTAACACTTATCAGTCATAATTGAATGAAAACTCGAGTGGACAGCTGTTGACAACTGCCATAAAAAGAGACATTACAATTTCATGTGACAACCTATCTCACTGACTGGCAGCTGTCACACTCAGGAAGTTCCTCTTGATGTCTAGCCAGAACATATTTTCTTGTGGTTTAACCCATTACTTCTGGTACTATTTTCTAGGTTAATAGAGAAAAAGCATACTGTCTCTTCTGTATGACAACCTGTAGATATTTGACAACTTCTGTCTTTTCTGTAGACCAAACACACCCCTATCCTTCAACTGTTGCTCCTAGGGATTGGCTTCCAGATACTTTACCATCTTGGTAGCCCTCCCCTGAACTTGCTCCAATGTGTCACTATCTTTTCTGAATTGGAGTTTCCAGAACTGGACACAATATTCCAGGTAGAATACTGTGGTACAGTTTTCTTCCCTGATTTGGATGCTATGCTTCTGTTAATGCACCTCAAGGTACAGTAGCTTTTGCCTTTTTAATAGCTGTATGGTACTGTATGATGCTGCTGGCTCATTTGCTTACGGAATAGCTCATATATGACAATATCCAGGGGTATATTTGAATGAGAGACCAGGACACAATTCAGACTTTAACACAGTATGCATATTAGTTTATTGATAGATTCTGTACCAGAGGCAAAATAGAAAAGCCTAAAGAGTGGTAAAGTAACAAGCCCTCTTTACAGACTAATATAAATCATTTATTTTTATTTGACTGGTTATAATAATAACTACATATAGTAATTAGTCTATTAATAGGATATAGCACTGATAAGGTTACCTGACTGATTGGGTTAATTCATGTGTATTGAAATACATAAGTAGGGGTGGAAATAATGAGGTGATGTTTCTGAATTTGTTATTTTACCATAGCCACTATCTAAAAACCTTGAGTTCCCAGCACTAATTGTTAATTTCCTTGTGGCTAGGCTTGCAATCCTGTGATTAATAATTTTCTTACCTTGTTAGCACCTATTTCATTCTGTGTGCCTGAGAATTTTTAGTGCCTCATTGCTTTTAGCAGAGCTAACAATATTGTATTAGCAAAGAAATATGTGTGGGTCAGAGTCCTCATCTGGACCTTTCAGATTTTCTCCTATACTCTGCCACTTGTTCAATGTGTATGGGAAGATTGCCTTTGTACCTGAGGATGGGAAGAATTGAAAAACTACAAGGAGATTGATTTGTGCTGTATGTTAGGGTTTCCTGTATCTTTTTGTTGCCCAGGATTTTTAGTTGTCAGGATTTTTGCAGCCATGATCTGGTAGCCCTAGTTATGGTGAACAAATTTGTGAGAAGAAAAGGATCGGCTAGATATTCTGTGGACTTTGGAAGAATAGAATATATCTGTAATCACCAGATCAAGAGATTGATAACTGCAACTTCCTCTTAGACATTAAACAATAATGAAACAGGGGCAACATTATTTTCTTCCTAGAATAATATCGAAGATGGCCCCTTTCTTTAACTCCATTTCTTGGAAACCAGCTTTGCGGAGGAGCACATTTAACTCGGCTGCTGTTCGTTCTTTCCCTTCAGTGAAGAGCAACATTTTTAGGGAGAAGTTGTGGGCTGTGGAAGGCCCTCTTCTGTTTTCATCAAGAAGCATTTCTATTATTAAGACGCCACCACCTGTTTCAAAATATATTTCAGTGATTTAGAGATGAGAAAATACTATGACTTATTTCAACAGCCTAATGAACATTACATAATATTTTGAACATATCCCAATTTATTTTTTGAATCCTTCTTTCAAATATGATACATTCATTCCTGCCAGTGGTCAACACAGACCAATATATTGTTGTTGTTGTTATTCCACCTTTCTTCCAGAGCCCCAGGCAGTGTGCAAGGCACTCCCTCCTCACATTTGTCCCCACAGCAGCAGCCTCATAAGTTAGGCTGAGAAAAGAGAAAGTGACGGTAGAGAATATTTGTAGATCGGGGTTGGGGTGTTTGGTTGCAGGAATTATCTGAGCTTGATTTTTCACTGGCAGACAGTTTGCTTACAGTGCTCCAATCTTGGGATGTGACTGGCCCAGAGTCACCCAGTGAGCTTCCATGGCTGAGGGTAGACTGCAACCCTGTGTGAATTAATGTCCTGAACCTTTAAAACCAGTCTTTAGACTACCATCTTGTTACCGTCATTGCCAATTCACTGCCATAGCAAAAACATTTTCTGAAGGCCTAATGAAGTGCAATGGTTTCCATAGGTAGTATACATATACTACTATTTAGTAGTGAGCAAGGACTGTTGCCAGCCGCTGGGCTGACAAAGTGTCCCAGGGATACAGTGAAGGGTCCTATTAGTTACACCTTTTGTAGCACAGCCACTAAAATACAAATGAACCAGAGCTGCACAACACAGGCCCGTTGGGTTATAGAGCAGAGATAGCAGCTAGAATCATTCTGGCACCACAACCTGTCCAGCACTGTGGCTGAATTAGTTATCGCAAGACGCTCGTTCAAGGCCCAGGAAAGCTGGATGGTGAATATGAAACTGACCTAGATTAGAGGGGTTCAAAATCTGAGCCAAGTATGAACTTCGCCAGGTCCCTAGCAGGTTCAGCTTTCTGGGATGAAACAACACCTACCAGGTTTGCAGGCCTGGTACACTTTGCTTAGCAGCTGCAAACATTTCTCATCCGTCCAATCATGCAGAATCCTGGCCAAAATGCACAGGTCTGCTTCAGGAATGGGATCTTTAAAAAAATCACCTACAAAAAAATAAGTAAAATCTCTTTAAGCATCATGTCTTCCAGATAGTTCCAACACAATACTATGTTCTTCCTTTCAAAACCAGACATTTGTAACCCAGTCTGCCCATCTCCCTGCTAATGCGTCTTGTGCTTGGCAAGACACGAGCAAAACCCATATGGAATATTGCAGCACATCCTCTTTTACCTGCATGGAAAGTGATCTGGGATTCTTCTGAAACCAAATTATGTTTCTTTGATGCTTCCACTACTTCAGGGAGGTCAAAAATTGTCACAGTACATTTCGGGTAGAGTGAAATTAATTCCTTAGCTAAGCCACCCGTGTTTCCTTAAAGAAAGAACGAAATGTAATTAAATAACTGCGAAACAAAACCTTGTGCATGTCTTGCTTTCCCCCCCAGAACTCTCACCCCCATAGTTTTTTGTACAGCTGCACATCAGATTAATTGGAATCCAATAATTCCAAAGATGAGGCAAACGTCTTTCAAATTTGCTATGCTCTTCATCTAATGGAAAAGAACTACTAACAGGGAAAGAAAACCAAGATTGAGGATTTTTTTTTCTCAGCCTTCATATGGTCCTTCCATGCTCCGAGCTCTGAGATTTCCTTTGGATGAATGCAAAAACATTGGCATTTGAGGCAGATTAAATGGAAAAGCACACTGAACATCTCAATGGGCACCAAGTCCCATATCATCTTCCATCACGGCCTCTTGCATCCCCAAAATGCTTCCCAGGAAAATCCAGTTTTAGGGTCCTTTATTTCTCAGCCTGCTATCCTCTGATTTCAGTTTCTTCACATCCTCGGCTATCATGGAAAAAGGCAGGGGAAGATTGCTTTCTTCCAGAACTGTCACTCCTTTTCAAACAACCTCTGCCAATTTCTCCGCTGATTGTAATATTAGGTCAGAGTGATCAGTTAATTATCATTTTAAAATGGAGGTATTTGTCAAAGTCTGCTATAGACATCCCCAAGTGGTTTTGACCTACTAAGGATTTCTACTTTTCCAATTGCAGATTAAAGGATTTGTAAGAGAAACTAAGAATTCATCCAGCCCATTGGCCCAATACGTAAAGCAAGATGGCAAAGCACCTGTGGTACTTGTTGGAATTGTCAGGGGTCAACTCAGCATTGTCTCACAAGCATAGTAAGAGAGCTTATCTGATAGGTGTGTCTCTATTGTGCTTGTGGGAAGTCACATGGGTCACCTGATTTCCTCTTCCTCCTCCATCTTGGGCTTGGAGATTTCACAGTCTCCATTACCTTGTGAGCAGACATGCAAGCAGGAGGACCGCAGGCTTGCAGCCCTTCCCCTACCATCTTGCTTGGACACAGACTTTCTATTCCACATAGAAAGTCCAAGAACCAGTGCTGATGAAGTGCTTTCTACTATGAACCTACCTGTATCCAGATCTACTGAATAAAAGTAAGCTACCTCTAACTGCTGTGTGAAGACTGAATTTATTTCTGAATTTAATTAAGCTTGATGTGCAAGTTCTTTTTTTTTTGGTTCACGCTTCTACTCTGCAAGATTGCTGTTAGCTGCCTGGAGTTCTTTTATTAACATTTTAAAAATCCATCAAGGGTTATGGGCCCAGTACAGACCAGTACAGAGGCGGTGTTCCACCCAAGTGAGACTGTCATCAAAAGAAACTCTGTGAGTTTGCAACCAAGTATCAGATTGCACTGCCTGGAGAGAAAGTCCTTTTATAATTGACTAGGAACTTGCACTTTCTGCTTCCCTGGCTGCACTGGCGGTGAGAGTGATTGTGCATGGGTTTGGCTGCGAGTGACTGCAGCCAAGCCTAATTGCGGTTTTGTTAGTACAGTATCAAACACATCAGCTACCTGATCGTGATTTTGAGGTAAGCGCAAAAGCACATCAGCCAAAAAGTTTTTCCGACCTGGTATATATTTGAACTGAAAGTTAAAGCAACTAAAAAACTGAGCCCAACGAATCTCCTTAGGGCTGAGACGACGGGGTGTGCGAAGGGCTTCCAAATTTCTGTGATCAGTCCAAACCTCGAAAGGGCATTTAGCACTTTCGAGGAGATGCTGCCAGGCTTCCAAAGCCACCTTAACTGCGAATGCATCCTTTTCCCAAACATGCCAACGGTGTTCTGTCTCAGAAAATTTTCTAGACAAATAGGCACAAGGTTTTAGATGGTTCTCAGAGTCCCTTCATAATAAAATAGCCCCAATGGAAGAGTCAGAGGCATCCACCTGGACCACAAAGGGTCGGTCAGGGTCAGGATGCTGCAGAATGGCTTCAGCGGTGAAAAGAAGTTCAAGTTTGTCAAACGCAGTTTGGCACTCATTTGTCCAATTTAAGACTGCCCCAGGGTTCTTAACTTTGCGTGTTTCACCCAAACCCTTAGTACGGAGCAAATCAGTGAGAGGTAGGGCAATTTCAGCAAACCCCGGGATGAATTGCCTGTAGAAATTACTGAATCCTAGAAAACTTTGTAATTGCCTCTGGGTACGGGGACGTTCCCAAGTTAGAATCACCTGGATTTTAGCTGGATCCATTTCTATACCTCAGTTGGACACTCGGTAGCCCAAATAGTCAAGTTGTGTCTTGTGGAACTCACAATTGGAAAGTTTAGCATAGAGCTCGGCATCCCTAAGCTTGCTTAACACCTGCCTAAGGAGACGTTCATGTTCCTCCTCGGTTTCAGTATAAATCAAAACATCATCCAAATAAACTAAAACACCTTGGAACAAATGATCATGTAACACTTCGTCCTTGAACAGGCAAGATAACCCAGACACATTCCATTCTCCTGATTCCACATACAGAGCTTGGTACAAAGTTTCAGAGCAGCTCCCTCCCAAACAGAAACACGGGTCAGCGCCATGGCATGGGAAACATTATGATGTTTAAGATACACTGAAACAGTGAACATGACAATTTATGTTATAGGCTTTCAAAACAGTTTGGGTGCACTGTGAACAACCGCCAGCAGATGTCAGCCTCACCTGTCAGCAGCAAAAGGAGGACAACAGTGCTACCACCTGGCACAGATGTTCTGCGCACCGTGATTTTAACTCAATTTTTAGAATGAAAACTGAAGGCATGGTAAGAGATCTTGAAATAAGCAACCATGATAAATGCCAACATTTGAAGACACAACCACCACACTGACCCAGAGGGAGATAGAAGCCCAGGCAGAAACTCTACCAGAGTCAGATGACGAGGCTGATGATGCAGAAGGGGTTGAACCACCAAGTGCCACTCCTGAACCTACTCCAATATGCTCATCACGACCCAACAAAGGAGTTCCAGCCGAGAGACTCACCTACCTCACAAGGTTGTTGTTACCAAAAGAACCTGCATTGTGGAATGAAGTGCAGCAAATGCCACCAGATGAAGCAAGCAATTGGAAGAAAGCAGCCCAAGAAGAGCTAGGGGCTCTGCACAAGAAGAACACATGGACTTTGACAAAACTACCGACAAGCAAGAAAGCCATAGGATGCAAATAGGTTTTCAAAGCCAAACAAGATGAAAATGGAGAAGTACAAAGATACAAAGCTAGACTAGTCGCAAAAAGCTATTCACAAAAGTATGGACTTGATTACAATGAAAGTTTTGCTCCTGTTGTAAAACATACCACAATCAGAATGCTCCTAAGTCTAGCAGCTTCCAGGAACATGAGTGTTGAACACCTAGATGTAAAGACTGCATTTCTACATGGAGAGAGTTAGGAAGAACTGTACATGCAGAACAAAGAAGTAGAAGTCAAGCATCTGGGCAATGCCAGCTACTACTTGGGGATACAGATTGAAAAAGAAGAAGTTGGAAGCTTTCTTCTAATCCAGAAGAAAAAGATCCTAGAACTGTTGGAGAGTTTAGGACTGGAAAATGCCAATCCTATGCCAATGCCAATGGAAACAGGTTTCCACAGGCAACAGGAACCTAGTGAACTTCTACCTGAGAACAATGGCTATAAAAGTGCCATAGGTAAGCTATTGTATCTAGCCACTACCACTAGGCCAGACATAGCAGCTGCAGTAAATGTTCTATGCAGAAAAACTAGCACACCCACACAGACAGACTGGACTGGTGTTAAGCAGGTGGGAAGGTACCTAAAGGGCACTATACACCTGAAACTAAAGCTACCAGCCACTGATAATCCTAGACTAGTGTGTTTTACAGATGCAGATTGGGCAGAAGACATTACTGACTGTAAATCCACTGGTGGGTATGTATTTTATTAACATTTAAAAAACTCAATCAGTACTTACCACCCAGATCGTAAATGAGTGGGAACTGGGACAGGTCAAAAGCAGAGAGCACTTCTCTTCCTAGTACAGGCCAGATCTCGTTCATGAAATTGGAGAAAGTTTGCATCTCTTCCTTTGATCTAGAATTCAAATAAACCCAAGTGAATAAATATTTCTAATAGAACTTTATAGCCTGTGATATTGTTGTTGTCGTTACATATCTGTTCCTGTTTGAATGACAGGAATTTGTTTTTTCAGCATCATTTAAATGATGCTAAGCAGGGTTTCTTCAGCAAAGGATCATTACCTTGCCGTGGTGCCGGAGCTTGAGCACCTCAATGATGCCATGAGCTAAACCGTGAAGGGCCACCCAAGACGGGAAGGTCATGACAGAGAGGTCAGACTAAATGTGATCCCTGGGGAAGGTAATGGCAACCCACCCCAGTATTCTTGCTGTGAAAACTAAATGGATCAGTACAACCAGAGATATGTCGGTATACCATCGGAAGATGAGACCCCCAGGGCAGAAGATGGTCAAAATGCTACTGGGAAGGAACAGAGGATGAGCTCAACTAGCCCCAGATGTGATGATGCAGCTAGCTCAAAGCCGAAAGGACGGCTAGCGGCCAACGGTGCTGGTGGTGAACGGCGAATGCAATCTAAGGATCAACACAGCACTGGAACCTGGAATGTAAGATCTATGAGCCAGGGCAAATTGGATGTGGTTATTGGTGAGATGTCAAGATTAAAGATAGACATTTTGGGCGTCAGTGAACTGAAATGGACTGGAATGGGCCACTTCACTTCAAATGACCACCAGATCTACTACTGTGGACAAGAGGACCACAGAAGAAATGGAGTAGCCTTCATAATTAATAGTAAAGTGGCTAAAGCAGTGCTTGGATACAATCCAAAAAACGATAGAATGATCTCAATTCAAATTCAGGGCAAGCCATCTAACATCACAGTGATCCAAATATACGCCCCAACCACAGATGCTGAAGAAGCTGAAGTAGAGCAGCTCTATGAGGATCTGCAGCACCTACTGGACAACACGCCTAAAAGAGATGTTATTTTCATCACGGGAGACTGGAATGCTAAGGTGGGCAGTCAAATGACACCTGGAATTACAGGTAAGCATGGCCTGGGTGAACAAAACGAAGCAGGACATAGGCTGATAGAATTTTGTCAAGACAACTCACTCTGCATAACAAACACTCTCTTCCAACAACCTAAGAGATGGCTTTATACATGGACTTCATCAGATGGACAACACCGAAATCAGATTGACTACATCCTTTGCAGCCAAAGGTGGCGGACATCTATACAGTCGGTAAAAACAAGACCTGGAGCTGACTGTAGTTCAGATCACGAACTTCTTCTTGCACAATTTAGGATCAGACTAAAGAGATTAGGGAAGACCCACAGATTAGCTAGATATGAGCTCACTAATATTCCTAAGGAATATGCAGTGGAGAAGAATCGATTTGAGGGACTGGACTTAGTAGATAGGGTCCCAGAAGAACTATGGACAGAAGTTCGCAACATTGTTCAGGAGGCGGCAACAAAATACATCCCAAAGAAAGAGAAAACCAAGAAGGCAAAGTGGCTGTCTGCTGAGACACTAGAAGTAGCCCAGGAAAGAAGGAAAGCAAAAGGCAACAGTGATAGGGGGAGATATGCCCAATTAAATGCAAAATTCCAGAGGTTAGCCAGAAGAGATAAGGAATTATTTTTAAACAAGCAATGCATGGGAGTGGAAGAAGATAATAGAATAGAAAGGACAAAGGACCTCTTCCAGAAAATTAGAAACTTCGGAAGTAAATTCCAGGCCAAAATGGGTATGATCAAAAACAAAGATGGCAAGGACCTAACAGAAGAAGAAGAGATCAAGAAAAGGTGGCAAGAATATACGGAAGACCTGTATAGGAAGGATAACAATATCGGGGATAGCTTTGACAGTGTGGTCACTGAGCTAAAGCCAGACATCCTGAAGAGTGAGGTTGAGTGGGCCTTAAGAAGCATTGCTGATAACAAGGCAGCAGGAGATGACGGCATCCCAGCTGAACTGTTCAAAATCTTGCAAGACGATGCTGTCAAGGTAATGCATGCTATATGCCAGCAAATTTGGAAAACACAGGAATGGCCATCAGATTAGAAAAAATCAACTTATATCCCCATACCAAAAAAGGGAAACACTAAAGAATGTTCAAACTATCGAACAGTGGCACTCATTTCACATGCCAGTAAGGCAATGCTCAAGATCCTGCAAGGTAGACTTCAGCAATTCATGGAGCGAGAATTGCCAGATGCACAAGCTGGGTTTAGAAAAGGCAGTGAAACTCGGGACCAAATTGCCAATGTCCGCTGGATAATGGAAAAAGCCAGGGAGTTTCAGAAAAACATCTATTTCTGTTTTATTGACTATTCTAAAGCCTTTGACTGTGTGGACCATAACAAATTGTGGCAAGTTCTTAGCGGTATGGGGATACCAAGTCATCTTGTATGCCTCCTGAAGAATCTGTATAATGACCAAGCAGCAACAGTAAGAACAGACCATGGAACAACGGACTGGTTTAAGATTGGGAAAGGAGTACGGCAGGGCTGTATCCTCTCACCCTATCTATTCAACTTGTACGCAGAACACATCATGCAACATGCTGGGCTTGCGGAATCCAAGGCTGGAGTTAAAATCGCTGGAAGAAACATTAACAATCTCAGATATGCAGATGATACCACTTTGATGGCTGAAAGCGAAGAGGAACTGGGGAGCCTTATGATGAAGGTGAAAGAAGAAAGTGCAAAAGCTGGCTTGCAGCTAAACCTCAAAAAAAAAACAAGATTATGGCAACCAGCTTGATTGATAACTGGCAAATAGAAGGAGAACATGTAGAAGCAGTGAAAGACTTGGTATTTCTAGGTGCAAAGATTACTGCAGATGCTGACTGCAGTCAGGAAATCAGAAGATGCTTAATCCTTGGGAGAAGAGCAATGACAAATCTCGATAAAATAGTTAAGAGCAGAGACATCACACTGACCACAAAGGTCCGCATAGTTAAAGCAATGGTTTTCCCAGTAGTAACATATGGCTGCGAGAGCTGGACCATAAGGAAGGCTGAGAGAAGGAAGATCGATCCTTTTGAACTGTGGTGTTGGAGGAAAATTCTGAGAGTGCCTTGGACTGCAAGAAGATCAAACCAGTCCATCCTCCAGGAAATAAAGCCAGACTGCTCACTTGAGGGAATGATATTAAAGGCAAAACTGAAATACTTTGGCCACATAATGAGAAGACAGGACACCCTGGAGAAGATGCTGATGCTAGGGAGAGTGGAGGGCAAAAGGAAGAGGGGCCGACCAAGGGCAAGATGGATGGATGATATCCTAGAGGTGACGGACCCGTCCCTGGGGGAGCTGGGGCTGTTGACGACCAACAGGAAGCTCTGGTGTGGGTTGGTCCATCAAGTCACGAAGAGTCGGAAGCGACTGAACGAATAAACAACAACAACCAGGGTTTGGAAAAATCTGTATGTGATACATAAAACAGTCCTGCCATTTCAGTGGGCAATGTTATAATGTTCTCAAAACAAAGCAGAATCATACAGCAGCTCTAATTGCAGACACGTCCTTTCCATATTAAAAAGAAATGCCAGGTCAATTATTCCAATATGGTGATGATGATGATGATGGGTCAAGAACATATGAGAGAGAAAACACTGACAGTGTGAATATTACTCATATTTTAGTTGCCCAAGAAACAATTATTCTATTAATGTCCACTCTTTAAAATATTAGTTTTACCTGTAAATGGTCTCAAAAACCTTGTTTGAGGGAGTGCCATATATTGATGAAATCTGGTTTTTCCCTTCCCTAAAAGACATTAAAAAAAAAAGGAAGTTAGAAAGGAATAAGGCCAATAATCCTGGGATTTTCTTCTGCACAGAAGTAGATCCTGAATGTCTTGCAGTATTTTCACAGTTCAAAATTTATTCTAAAGATTACATTATTAAGCCAGTTCTCCTTCACTCTTTTAAGTACAGTGCAGTACAGTGCACACTGCATCTCTACTGTACTAAGAAATAAGTTGTACAAGAAACATTTATCAGCCTGGTAAATTAGGTTGGTTGGTGGAAGAAACCCCCCAGATGAAGGCAATAACCCCAACCCATTTCTACACTGCTGCCATTTCTATGAATTACAAGTTACCAATCCTTTTTTTGAAAATTTTCTTCTAATACTTCCCTCTGCACTGGTTTAAACGAAGATTCAGGGACAATCTCAAATCACAATGCTTATGAATTCACCATTGATGGATCTGTAGGAAAAAAATCCCCCCAAATCTTTTTGTCTTAGGATTTACAGTGGAACAGAGTAGCTGAAATAGAGCTGTTCCTAAGTAAAGTCTTGGCTGCCTTTCATTGCAGAGTTTCAGTGTTGTGAACAGGGGTGGTTACTCTAGTAGTTGGTCAACCTGATGTAGACTGGAATGATATACAGTAACAAGGAACATGTTAATATTGTCATACTTTAAGAACCCTGTAACACTACAAAGAAGTTTTCTGTGAAAGAGCCTGATTTCTGCTCTTTTACTTTTTATTGCTTAGAAATTATTCTTTGAGTTTTGTCTTCTCAGTTGCTGCTTTTAGCTTTACTTTAATTGAAATATGCCTCTTATGATCTAAGCTGATTCTATAAGCAAATTTTGAAAGGTTTGTTTGTTTTTTGGATTGGCAACATCTTCTAATAATTACTGTTTTGATGTAAACTATAATTACATTATTGACTTTGCATAGCATTCAGGATAGACAATCTAGATAAATGTCAAATAGTTTTTTTTAAAAAAATTATATAAATAGATTATTAAAATACATCAGTATTTTCACTGTGTATGAATATGGTTAAATCCCATTAGAAACCTCTTATACTGTCACTACAAGTAAATAATTCTTCCTATTTACAAAAAGTTACCTATCAGTCATAAACTTCAATTTCAGTTCTTTATCTTATGGAAATGGCTCCATGGCACAACTATAAATGGTTGCTTTGATTGTTTTTATTATTGTTAGGGTTAGGGTTTCTGTTCCAGTTTCTCTGGTGCAAGGCTTTGATGGCAGGTGCTCTGTGCTGTTTAATGGTGGAACCAGTTAAAATAGAGGGAAAAAAGAAAGGAATAATGCAGTGGCTGTTCATCATTTACTCCTGTTCTGTTTTCACTTTGGCATACATGATGTAGTGCATTCCAATTTAATAAACATAAATAAATTCTTGCCTTATTAAAAAAAATGTCACTGTCTTGAACTGTTCCATTGAAGGGTAAAAACTCCTTAAGTCAAGTTGGGCTCCGGATGACTATATGGAGATATTCATTTGGTTTTCTTGGCAATAAGAAACAAATTGGTATGGAGAAACAATTCTCTTCTGAGGTTTTCTAATCAAGTCCAACCCACCATAGTTTTTATAAGATCAGTCAAAGTCAACCTGATTCTGCCACTGCTGGTATTGAAAAATTAACATCAATTAACTGAGATTTGATTAAAGCTAAGGGGAAGTTGTAATGGATGTGCCTGTGTAGGACCTTAGAGCAATAGAGTAAATCCCATGTTCTGAAATGGGAGAAGAGAGACTCTAAAACAATCCAGAAAGGCAGAAAATGGTGCTACTGCTTTACTTTCATAAAAGAGGGAAAATAAGAAAGAACATCCTTTGGTCTGAGCAGGCCGGTCCAGTGATGATGATCCAGTGCCATTGCAACTAAGTGAATACGTGTGAGAATAACAGATTCCATATCCTGAATGTGAAAAACCCTTAGTTCCTTGTGGAAAAGGCTCTAATAATTTTGGTATTAAGATGCTCTTTCATTGCCTTTCTGTCTTTACTTTACTGGCCACCCACTGGACCTCTTTACCTCACCGCATCAGGCAAATATTGCAGTGATGGATACGAAACGTCAGACTGGAACTTGATGGAATAAAACTGAGACTTTGGACTTGATTTGGCCAGGTAGAGATTGGTAAAGTCTGTATTTCCATAAAGATCTAAAAGAGAAACAAAGATTACTGGTTTCATTGCATATAATTGCCTTTCAATTCACTGCAGTCATACTTGCAATATTTTTTAAACTACTTCTTTAAAAAGAAACTATGCTGTATTTATATCAAGCGTATCATAATAAAATAAAAATATAAGAATAAATAACAGGTGCAAGCAGATTTTTTATTATCCCTAAACCAAAAAACTTTTTTTTTAAAAAAAATCACCCATTGGCCAGTACAGGAGATGCATTTTTAAACA
Source organism: Candoia aspera (assembly GCF_035149785.1). NCBI lineage: Eukaryota > Metazoa > Chordata > Lepidosauria > Squamata > Candoiidae > Candoia > Candoia aspera. The sequence goes on from NC_086157.1 coordinate 35,847,940, forward strand.
ATAATGTATTTCTTGACAAATGTGTATAGTTGACCGAATTACAGTTAATATGTAGCATGATGCTAACTATACCCAAAGCTCTGTGGGTTGTCTCTGGGCTCTCCTTTGTGGCTGTGTTCATGTATGTTCTCCAGTTCACCTCTAAAACTTCTTCTACTTTCCCACCTTTCTACAAGCTGCTTAATGTTCCCCCTGCATTTAATCCCACAACGGCAATCCTGTGAGGTAGGCTGGCCCAAAGTCTCAAAGTCAGTGTCCATGGGGGACAATGGACTTGAACCACCACCACCACCACCCCATTACCTCACACAAGACTGTCCTGTCTGGCCTGGGACTTCTGGCAGCCTCCCTCTGAAACCTCTTGGGCTCTGTCAGGCTCAACAGGCGCAGCCACTTATTGCCCGCTGTTATGGTCCATAGCGGGTGGCCATTCCAGCTGCTTCCCACTCCCCCTGGGATTACCTTTGCCATCCTTCCACTCCAGGGTCAGGAGGTTTAGCCCCACACAGGCCTCCATCAGCCTCTGCGTCCCGGTGTGGCTGGTGCCCAGGCGCTCAGCGACAGCCGTGGAGGAGAGCAGCTCCCCCGACTCCCTCAGCAGGTCAAAGACGCCCAGCTCAGAGGCAGTGGAAATGACCTGGGAGGAAGGGGAGAGCAGGCTGAGGGCTGTGGCGTTCCTCTCAGCTCACGCCCAGCGATCCCAGAATCGGTCTGGGGGGCTTCCTGAAGGAGGATTCCTGCATGACTACACATGGCAAGCAGCCCTGCCAGCTATTGGAGCAAGAGGAGAAAGGCCATGCGCAGAGATCCACTCCTTTGTGAAGCCTCATCCCCTCCATTTTGAATGACTGAGGGCAGCAACACACATACAACAACTAAAATTCCTCTCTTCTTCAGTGCTGTGCTTGGTTCAACTTATTTGTGGAGGGAACAGCTTGCAGTTTAGGGACAAACCTACACACACACACACACACACACGGAGTGAAATGGCTGGTCCCTCTCCAAGATCTGAGGGAATAGGATTTTTCCTTTCGGGGCCACACTTCTGGAGAAAAACCTTTCAGCCTTGAGGGCTGCAGGGACCATGTCTGTTGATGCGTTGAAGCACTGGGAAGGGAAGATGGTCAGAAAGAGCAGCATCCTTGGTGGGGAACAAGGGGGGACAGAAAGAGAGATGCGTCATTGCACCACCATGATGCAAACCCACTGTTTTTATGTGTTTGTTACTGTTGGGGGAATATCCCAGAGGGAAAAAAGTGCTAAAGAAAAGAATATATGATCCTACCTGGCTGAGAAAAAACAAACAGATCCTACATAAAATACAGGAGCAATCCATCGTGGCACCAAAATTTTACCTCGTAAAGAAGATAATGATTCTGCCTCTTTCTTCAGGCTACAACAGTTTGCCGAGTTAAAAGAAAACCTTAGCTAATGTTTGACCAAAAGTAATTAAACCAATAGAAGAAGAAATGTACTAGCTGCCTTCTACTATAGAAAACATTGCTGAAACCCCAAAATTCAGCATTTGAAGCTACTTGAAAGAAATTCAACCACAATTTAGCAAATGAAAAGGAAGTCTCAAGAGTTAAATGCTAGAGTCTAAAGTATTAGATATGAGATCATGTTGCAACAAGATTTTGTTGCGACATTAGTGCTAAAAACATGAAGGAGGGGATATATTAACTAAATTTAATAAATTAACTAAGTGATTTATTCCCAGAAGTTAACAGTCGTCCTCGGACATGGAAGCTGTGTACCGAATATGATGCTTTAATCATCTGGGTAACAAAAAGCCAAGAGACATTATTAAACACTGTTCAAGAATTGATCTACTTCTAAAGCATGGTCAAATAAACTTTTGTCAGCTGAAATTGGACCCATTTTAATTTCGTACTGATACGAGCGTATTTGAACAAGGAAAGTAACCTCTTGGTGTCCAGTGAAGCAAGTCTGCTCTGAAGACACAGCAAAGAATCTTGTGGTCTTTTCATAGCTGACCATTTCATTATAAAATTAGGTTGGGACTTCTATTGTTTTCACAACCATTGAGAAGCTGAGAAATTGAGAGGCTTTTGTAGGTTCAATGTTAAGATTTAATATTTGCGAGCATTATCCACCTTACCTTGAAAGTTATAGAAAGCAGAAAAGAAACAGCATTAAACGTGTTCCTAGTTAAGTGGCAACAACAATATGTTGTTAATGAAGTCTTATATGCTTCAAGTCAACATAAATTTCTTGTTTCAGTTTGAAACAACAAGAGCACCCAGAACAATAGAATTTTGACAATGAGTCCATTCCTTTGTCCAGCTATCCTTTGTCACAGCAGAGTGACTAAGTGCAGCACATGGATAGCAGTTTTCCTTAGCTTATTTGTCTGGGGAGCTTAGTAACACACTTCCACATACACACTTTTGGAAATGAGAGCCGCTTTCTGCAACCTGTCGATTTCTCACTTTTTGGTCAAGGAAGGGAAAAAAGACACAAAAATCCCACTCCCCAAATGGGACAAATTTGCTTTCAGATTTCAGCATCTCAATCAGCACATATATATTTCTTGCAGCATGTTTTTTTTCCAAGACTCATATGATGAAAGAAGAACATATTTGAACCAGGAAAGTAACCTACTGATGTCCAATGTAGCACGTCTGCTCAGAAGACACAGCAAGGGATCTTGTGGCCATTCAGTGGCTGACCGTTTCATTACAACGTAAGCTGTGATGATTCTATTGTTTTCAGAATAATTAAGAAGCTGAGAAACGGAAGGTCTTTCGTAGTTTCAGTTTTACAATTTAGTATTTCCATGCCTTACCCACCTTACCTTGAAAGTTACAAACGAATGCTGGTACTGGAACAATCTTTGAATATTTTCAATTTCTTCTGGGGAACTCATTGTTCTTGGCTTCTCTCAGACCCAAGAGGACACTTCTTCAGCCGGATCACTTGTTATTTCTGAGTGTAAAATCGCAAAACATAGGTGCCCTTAAGAATTTGTTCCAGGGAAAATGGTGGATTTTAAAGAGCGTTATTAAAGAAAAAACAAGGGCACACTTAGAAGGTTTTGAAAAGTCCCTCAGCAAAGGCTCCTGAGTACATGTAGCTGCCCTGGCATTAGAAGACAGAAGTGGACAGAAGACAGAAAGAGAAGAACCGGCTTTTTTGTTTCAGGAAAATATGCAGAATGAAGGTTAAGTCCGGGTGAACAATAAGGAGAAACATATTCTAGAATATGAAAAGTGGGGAGTAGATTGTAAAAGAAAAAAATTAAGTTTCTTTGAGAAAGATATGGGACAGTGAATTTCAGAGAATTAGAAAATGTTAATACTTACATTTAGAGAGTTATTAGGAAATAGAGAAGGGGGGCATTGAGAAGGGCATGACACCAACCACCTAGTTTCAGAACAAATGTTTAAAGATAGAACCTTAAGGTCTAATGCAGGATTTAAAAGATGTTGTGCCCAAGACTTTGAATATTAATATACTATTATTGCAATAATTAATATATGTACACACTGCAGAAAATCTACAAGATTTACTACTTAGTAATTTTTTAAAAAAATTCAGACCTATTTTTCAAATTATATATTAGCTTAGCTATACTAATCAAGACGGGGGAAATGTAGAAATCATTCAGTTATATAAATAGAATACCCCTATTTATGACCTGCTTTTTCCAACCTCCTTTTTTTCCTGACTTTTACAGAGTCTAATTTTAAAGCTGTAGATACTATACATTTTCCTCGGCAAAGCTGGTGTAATTCTGTACAAAGGAAAAGATGAGAAAAAGTGGAGAGAAAATCTGAGATTAGTAGTCTCTTACAGATAGCACAGCCCGTGGTTCACAGACGGGAAGTTCTGAGTTTAGTGGCTGAAGTCTTCTCTATACGACAGCTGAGAAGGAGAGGTTACAAGTCAGTCTCTCAAGTGATTGTTTCATGAGATACTCAGGGTAAACCTCCATTTCAAGCAAAGGAAGAGAAGGCAGAGAGTGGGTATGTATCTGCAGAGCGCAGGGACGTCCCCAGGTGCTGCCTACCTGATGTGCCAAACCAGTTCTGATCCTGCCAGCTCTTCACTGCAGAGGTAGGAATGGATAGTGCCCTCAGGCCCCAAAGATCATTTCCCCCCAGGAAAACTTTGGTTTTCAATGCAAAAAGAACCACAGCACAACAGCTCTCTGGCTTCCAAGGTGTCCTCCATCTAGGATCTCCCTTGCATTTTCTCCTTTATCAATTATGTTTAGTTTCTTCTTCCCTCTGATAGCTCTGTATGATCAGAATTTGTATTTGTGACCGGGCTGATTTAACCCTCTTTTGGGGGAGATGGGCGGTGGCTAAATTTGAGCAAATTTGAGCAATAAATAAATAAACCTTGGTTCACGTCCCATGACTTGATGAGGAAAATGCTGTTTCTTCTTTCACTCTCATCTCATTTGCCAGCTGTTAGAAAAACAGCTCACAGGCAATAATAAAATTTTATAGGCAACAGGAGGCAAATTATATCCCAGGAGCAATTAAACTGTTTATGGCCAAAACAGTTGCCCAACTACTATACAGGTTACAACATGGCCCATACACAAACCTAAGGGCTTATCCAATCAAATCTCCTTAGGTCTTTGTTTGGTACCCCAAAATGCAGCCCCAATGCAGTTTTGAGGCTCAAAGCTAACGTGCCAAGTATTAAGGCTCAGGCCTGGAGCAGGATTTTAACTTCAGGACTCAAAAGTATGTTCGATCCTATAGGCCTGATGCCTTTGCTCTTGTCAGACAGCTACCAGTCTCATTGGCATCGTACTTGTACAAAAGAGCTTTGCAGTCTTGGCCTCTCTCCTGAATATTTAGGCCAACTAACTGTGGAGAAGGCCTAATCAATAGTAAAAGAAGAATTAGGGACATGGGTCACCAAAATGGTATTACCAGTGCTCCCGAATTCTATCGTCAAGTTCTAGATAGCCGCAAACCCTCTACTGCAGGGTATCTCTACTGCAATCTCTCCTTAAACAAATATAGATGGGCCTTTTCCAAAGCTCACTTTGATGCCCTCCCCTCAGCAGTGCTGGCAGGAAGATTTCTTGGGACTCCTTATTCACAGAGGCTTTGCCCTTGTGGATCCAGGGAGGTAGAAACTCTTGCCCATGTCCTCATACGGTGTCCTTTTTATGATGCCCCAAGACGTGCTCTGATCTCCCCAATTATTTCTAAATTCATTGGTCATACTGATAGATTTTACGTTTATTTCTTTTTAAGGGATGCTGATTCTGCACTCACATAGCTGGTGGCCAAATATTTTTATCAAGCTACACAATTACGCAAAACTTTAAATTAGATATATGTCATGATCACCGTTGCGATGATTATGACAGCGCAACGACTCACATAACAATACAAGGAAAGGGGTGCCGAGGGATTAAGGGATAAGCAACTGATTAACAAAAGAGAGCAACAGACACTGGCAACAAAGTAACGACTCCAAAAGCAGATAGGAAAGATACAATGTTGCAAAGAATGAAATTGACAACTGCAATGGTTGCCTACCCCAAACACTCAGACTCACAAGAGGTTACTTAAATGAATTCTAATTTATTAGGGAAATTATGGCAGATACAGAGAAAGCTGAGAATGACTAAAAGCGCACCAAATACAAACTAAAAACCCTCGGCTCCAAACGTAATCCCTCCCCCCTACCAGCCATAGCAACCACCCCCCTCCCAGGTGCTGGTAACCGTTTTCCACACATCCTGGGAAAGCAACCTTGAACACATGAGATAACCCAAACACATTCCAACCCAGCAGCCAACAGATAACAACTCCCTGAAGAGGAATCTTCCTCCCTCCCGAGATCAAACACGTATCAGGCAAATGACATGCGAAACGTTACGATGTACCAAGCACATTGAAACGGTGAACATGACACAGCGCCCGACTACGAGGCACGCCCGAACTGTCAAGAGAAGCACGGACATCATCGCCCGGCTTAAACTCATCACCGGCCGGGGGAAACGATTAAGGAAACGCCCGGGGCACCAGAGGGGCTCCGCGACCCCTCACCCACCGGCAACAGAACACTCGGGGCTCGGGGCACACCCAGGGTAAGGAGGGGTGGAGCGCTGACTGGTGCGGGCTATTTAAATCCCATTCCGGCGCGCTCCACTCACTCTCAGCTTTTTACATAAGGCATGCATTCTATGCCCAAATAAAATCAGAACCTAAACCCCAAATTAGCGTCTGTGTTTTATTGGGTAGCAGGCAGAGCCTGACATATATTGTTTTACTATTTTATTGTTTTCCTTTTTCCCAACAATGAATTGTTGAATGAAACCATTTTCTTTTATTGTAAAGGCTGGCCAAAGACCGTAATAAAGTTATTCATTCAATCCACCATAAATTTAGCCAGGTTTGATTGGCTTGCGGGGGGAGGTTCAATACCAAGCACATGTAAATTTTTCCTGCACAGACATGATTGTAAATAAGTAATTCATTTATCCAAAATATTATGACTGGCTTGTTTTATAGTCTCAGGGGCATGTAATCAATCTTCATATCTAGCCATTTTTTCTTGCATCTGCTTTAGATCATTCTTAAGCTCATCCAGTTCTTGTTGAATTGGCTTCAGAACTTGCACCTGAGCCAGGATCTCTTTTAACTAGTTAATAGAAGAATCCTCCTTCGCCATCTTTCCTGGCTTAGCAGATAGTGATGCAGGAGGACTTCACTAACTGTTGACTGCTTAGATCTAGTTGCCATGCCAATAGCTCCTGAAAAACCAGATAACGTGTAATGAAATTACCCAGTAAGCAAAGTCTTTATGCGCAGAGTCCAATAATTCAGGAGTTTGAAAGCCCTTTAATCGAGAGAAGCAAGAGATGTATTTTACGGTACCACCCCAAAACCAGAAGTCAATTGTATGATGAGATATTTGGTAAGGCAATATTATCAGAGGCACTGATCAGGCTTATACTGCAATTATACTGAAAGCAGATAAAGATCATACTCAACGAGCTAATTACCATCCAATTTCTCTGATTAATGTTGATACAAAGATCTTAACAGCAGTGCCAGTAAATAGTTTACAGCAAGTGATACTGTTCATTATTAAGAATGATCAAGCAGGGTTTATAAGAGCTAGGCAAGAAGCAGACAATATTAGGTTAGTTGTAGATGTAATAGACTTGAATAAAAATAAACACGAATTTGTAATTTTATCTTTAGATGCAGAAAAATATTCTGACAAAATATATAGACAGTACATGCTTGCTGTACTAAATAGGTTTGGATTTCCCTTGAAATTTATAAAATGGATTAAGATATTATATGAATCGCCCACATCTAAAGTAAAGGTTCATGGTGTTCTTTCTGCTACTTTACCATTATTTAGGGCGGACAAGGATGTCCACTTTCACCCTTGCTTTTCAATATTTGTGTGGAACCTTTGACCTGTGCTATTAGACAACACAGGGCGATTTACAGAGTAGTACATAATTCAGCTGAACACAAATTAGTTTTATTTGCGATGATATTATTTTGTTTAATACTAAACTTCATACTACTCTTCCAGTCTAGATGCAAATGATAGATACTGTACCTTTAGTAAAATAGCAGGATATTTTATTAAGTGGTCCAAATTGGAATTGATGCCAGTAGGTGAAAATTTAGTTACCCATCCATTTAAGGAATATTCATTCCATATTTGTACCGAATTCATTAAATATTTAGGTATGTGCAAACCAAAGGATATAACTCAGTTAGTAACATCTCATATAAATAAAATATGGATAGATGGGAGTCATTAAACCTCACCCTTTGGGGAAAAGTGAATGCTCTCAAAAAGAATATTATTCCCAGATTAATTTATATTCTGAGAGGAATCCCTGTTCAAATATCTGGAAAATATTTTCAGAAAATAAATTCTTTGTTTAGAAAATTGTTATGGGGTTCTTCAATTCCCAGAATAACTTTACAGAGAATGCAATTACCAATTAATGAAGGAGAATTTGGTTTCCCAAATTTGGAGCTATACCATCAAGCTTACCTATTGTCAGTTGTTGGAAGCCATCAATTGGTGTTAATTTTCCAATTCAGCCAACACTGGATTATACATACGGTATGTAGCACCATTGGTTGGATGGACAGTATTAGGACCTAAATACACTAGAACTCTAGTATCTCTGGAAACAATTATGTCAGTCAGAAAGCTATGGAATGGAATGTCTAATAAAAAAAGATTTGATCCTTTTCCCATGCTAAATTGACTTTACGGAAAACCCACATTAAAAATTGGGGAAAAGATGGTGATATGGAAAAGTTGGATGGGAGCAGGGATATTGACCTTGGACCAATTGATAGATGATGAAGATGAATTTTTAACATATGCTGTGTTAAGAGATAAATATCATCTATCAGATCTATCCAATGGCAATATCTACATCTCTAACATTTGTTAACAACATTGTTTGGACCAGCAGCACTTTCAGCTTCTGAGACACCCAAGATCCCAGAACAACTTGTTAAATCCTTTAAAACTTAAAAAAAAACCCTACTATTAGCTTTTATAGATATTCGTTATCAATAAATCGGTTTGATATCCAGATGTTAAGGGATGAGTGGAACAAAGAATTAGAGGTTTCTGTATTAGCTAGACCATGGGAGAATACCTTAACTTCTATAGCAAGAGCGTCAATGGATCTTAAACTACAACTTATACAACAAAAAATAATATTTAGAATTTATTGGACTCCATTCCATTTGTATAAAAAAAGGATTGTCAAAAAAAGCATTTTGCTGGAGATGTAATAAGGACACTGCCTTTTTAAAGCATATGTTTGTACAAAGTCCCATACTTACTAAATTTGAAGGGAAAGTAATGGACTATATAAAGCTAAAATTTTCAGAGGATTATACTCTTTTGAATGATATACCTAGTACCTGGAATCTGACATCTGGATAACATAAATGGATTCTTCGTGCCCTGACTATGGCCGAAAGATTGATACAGTAGACTCTCAGTTAACTGGCACCCATGGGGATTGGTAGATGCCGTATAAATGTAGTTTCTGGTTGCTTGAGAGTTACTGTTTGAACACTAATACCCACTAGATGGCAGCAGAGAGACACTGTTTTGTTTTGTTTTGTTTTGTTTTGTTTTGTTTTGTTTTGTTTTGTTTTGTTTTGTTTTGTTTTGTTTTGTTTTGTTTTGTTTTGTTTTGTTTTGTTTTGCCAGTTGCTGGAGAGTGCCTTTTTTTTCTGGTTGTCTGAGAGTGCCAGGTTTTTTCTGGTTCAATTTTTGTGCAGGTTGCTTGAGACTGCCGGTTGCTTGAGTTCCAGTTAACTGAGAATCAACTGTATTGCAGCATTGGAAAGATAAATGTATGGCCCCATTTATTCAATGGATTGAAAGACCTGGCTACATTTGCCACTTATGAGCAGATTGCCTATAGATGTAGACTTTGTATGGAGAAGTACGATGAAATATGGGACTTGTTATACAAAATACAGTTGTTGTTGTTGTTTATTCATTTAGTCGCTTCCGACTCTTCGTGACTTCATGGACCAGCCCATACCAGAGCTTCCTGAATTAAAGACAGATCATGCAGAACCTGTTATTGTTTAATTTCTAATCTTCTTTAATCTTCTTTAATTTTTGAATCTTCATGAGAAACTTGCAGTCAAGAGCTTTGCATCTACGTTTACGAAAGATAGCAAGCAATAACTTGTACAAGGTAAGTACTAGTTTCAAAATCACCATTATATAAACCTCATAAAATGATACGGGAAAAGTCCCCCTTTCAAAAGACTCATTAGATACCTCTAATTATGTGGGGGAAAGTCAGTCTCATGTAGCGGTTAAGGCATCGGGCTAGAAACCAGGAGACCGTGAATTCTAGTCCCACCTTAGGCACAAAGCCACTGGGTAGCCTTGGGCCAGTCACTCTCTCTCAGCCCTAGGAAGGAGGCAATGGCAACCCACTTCCAAAATCTTGCCATGAAATCTGCAGGGACTAGTCCAGGCAGTTGCCAGGCGTCAATGCTGGCTTGAAGGCACAAATGTGTGTATATATGCGTATGCGTGTCTGTATGTATCTTGCCTCCCCTCTTGGACTGAATGCTTATCAGGTGCAGTTTAATTGCATTTTAATGCATCTGTAGAGCTGTAATTTAACACATCTAATACACAGCTACTACACTGTACAGAGGAAGCCAGATTGCAGGAAGTCTTTAAGGAAAGACCATTTAATTACTTATATTAAAAAGAGCCATGTTCAGTATGTTCAATATTTCTATCCAGAATGACATTTATACAGATGTCAGCCCAACTAAGTAGACCAGATCAGGAAATCAATTCCACAGGAAGGCTAAAACCACTTTCACTGATATTGGCTATTAAAACAGAATCTTGCAAGCCTGATTGTGCTGGGCCTCCTCCCTCTTCGTATCCTCCAGTGAATCAGGATGGTGTTTGCCCGAGTCACTTCCAAATGTTACCTCATTTCTCTGGACTTAAAAACGGTTTCAGCCCTTTTACCTACGTAAGGGTTGTTAAATAGTTGTGTCAAGGTCATCTTCCTTACTTTCTACACAACCTGCTCAGTTTACCTCGGTCCCCCCTTCTGCATGCACAGATTATTTCTATTTTATTATTTATTTATTTAAGTTTACAGGCCACCCATCTCCAGTGGACTCTGGGTGGTGAGTAATAATAATAATGTATTGTTTTTATTATGTATTATAATAAATAATTATAATAATGTCTATTTTTCTGTTTTGCTAAGTCTTATTTAATATCTCTTTATACAAGTTATGAAGCGATAACTTGATTTTTTTTATCATTTGATCATTTTTTAAAAAACATTTCAGACCTCATTTGTATATTGATGAAAATATCAACTTCCTTAGAATTTTCCTGTGATCTGTAAGATTTTGAACTCTCCAATTTCCTTGGAGATTTTGAGGAAGACCACTCTCTATTTCTAGCACACCAAGTGCAATTTTATGGCCTTCCTGGAATGTTGCACTTTCTTTGGGATTTTTTTTTCTTATCTGCTTTGCAAGCTGCTGTATTAGTGTGACCTGTGTTGCTCTTTAATCATCTAGCTCCAATTCAATGTCTCCATTTTAATCTTTTAAAATTTTTTTAATACTTACAGGTTTTTAAAAAGGGTTGGGGTGAGGTTTTTTTTAACATTTTATCTTTTTTTAAAATAAAGTTTGACTATATTTATCTCCTGTGGGATTTATTTATCTTCCAGTGGGGAGGAGGGGCTGAATCTTCTATTCACCACACCGCTACACTACACAAACAGAAGGCAGCACTATTAACATAATTTTGACCTGTTAATCATCAGAGAGACAACATGAAGGGTGGCCGACCTCTCTCTCTTGCACACGGGCATTAGTGCACCAGGTGAGATGCCCCCAGGAGGACAGACAGTTCCAGCAAGAACTATCAAGCCACCGCCCCAAAGCAGGAGGCGGCACCAGACCGGTGACAGTGCAGGTTTGGGACCTGCATCTTTCATCCTGTAGATGTAGCTCTAGCGGCAGATCCCACATCTCCACACTACGAAGGAATTCTTGGATGGTTAGACATGTTGTAACAATAGCCCAGTGCCGTCACAAAGAGGTTAAAGAGAGGAAAAAAGCTAAGAGAAAACATTGGTAGTGTGAATATTAAACATTTTTTACAAAGGAAGATTTGATACAGAGATATCTATTTATTGCCCATTCTTTGGAAAGTAAAACACTGAAAAATATTAGAGTTAAAAAGCCTCAAATATATTGTTTGAGGAAATGCCACATATTGATGGAACCTGATTCTTTCCTTCCCTGAAAAGATTTTTTAAAAAAACGAAAGGTTAGGCAGCAGAAGTAAAATGACCATCACATTCTTTCTCCTCCTCATCAAATACTGAATATATTTATGCAAAGTCCTGCATTGTCTTCAAAAGTTATTCCAAATAACAGTAGCAATCCTGTGCACATCTAATCAGGAATCAGTTTCATTGTGTTTTTTTAAAAAAATACTACTTATATAACGTTCAAAATGGGAAGATTATTTTATTCAAGACAGCACTTTTTTGGTTCTTTATCCTTATCGTTTTATCTTTCAGAGAATAATATATTTGTTCTGGTTAGCCTATGAGGCGACTAGGAAGTAAAATGGAATTCTTTATTTACAATCCAACTATATACAATCTATAATTGTCCTTTAATTAATAGTTCGATTCAAGCCCAACCTGGCGATGCCATAAAACTTGGCAAGACTGCGAAGTCAGGTTCAGACGGAGAGCAAGGTGATGTCGCTGGGTGGATCGTTTGTCTCCGGCGGCACAGTCCTTGGCGCTTTTCATTTTGTTCCCTTCCGCGCCATTTTTCCTCCGGAACCAATCAAGCTTCCTTTTGCTTGGCATGCTTTTCAGTTCACCTCTCCCTTGAGCTGATTGGCGGTTTTGAATCCAGCTCTTGGTTTTGTCCAGTCGGTTGCTCAGAACTTTCCTGCTCTGCTGAGTCACTCTGAGTTTCAATTTCCCCAAACTGGCTAGCATGGGTTTCAATTTCCCCTTCCTCAGCCTCAGAATCAGACTCGATCTTTACAATATTCAAGGGGATTATTCCTAAAGAATTTATTTAAAAGTTTGTTCAAGAGAAAGAAAGGGTATGTCCAATTCCACTGCTCACTGATTCCTGAAATAGAGCCACTCTCTGACCTAAAAGCTTAGACTGGCACAGAATGGCTCGAATACGGCTCCTCTCCCAAGGAGTTATTCTGCCTAGGATTTGTGAGAAGCTCTGATTCAGATTTAACTAGAATGAAACTCAGTGAATCTCCGTATCGAAACAAATTGAAGCGCCAAACAATTCAAAGTGTAGAATCAGATTGGATACTAGTCACTTCAGACAAATCGGATCATTTTTTTACATATGCAAATATGTAATTAATCTATTAATACGAGCTCGACTCCAACACCCCCGGAAGACAGGCAATCAGACAGGCAACCAGACTGCACCACTGAAGATTGAAACATGCCACCGGGAGATGTAAACTCAGCCCTACAGACTACAGAGGTTGCAGACCAGCATTCACAGGACTCTCTCTCAGCTGCACTAAAGGGCACCCGAACATCCGATTTAGGCCGTTTCAGTGCTGCAGTTGGCGGCAGTGCAGGAGTCACGGGATATAATCCCCCCAGTGCTTCCCACAAAGTGTCTACAGCAATACTTTTCTCTGGCCAAACTGAATGACATTTAACCAATATTAACCCCCCCCCCCATGCTCCCGCCCCCCCACCTGCGTCTCTCATTTCCTGGGACATTGCAGGGTGGAAATCCAGCAGTAGAGATGCATCGTTTCTGGCATATATCTCCAGCCATGACAGAGTTTTTCTCCAGGACACGTGGCACACAGGTGAATTGTTAGCAGAGGGGTTTAAGACAGTCACACTGGAAGCTGCGCCTGGTGCAGGACTTGGGAGGCTTTGCCAGGTTTTAGGTATCTTAACGTCCACCTCGCTGCAGGCAATGACAACTAGTTTACAACCATTAGACCAGGATGCGTTGGCAGTTCTGCTCCAATTCAGTAGCAGTCAACTCCTTCTGATTAAGGTGTGCATCCCACCCCTGCGTATACGTTCACAGATTAGACAGGTATGGGATAAAATGGATACCTTTATGGAAGATCGAATGGTGGCATTCTCTGCAGCGTATTTAATATTGGCTGGCGATTTTAATGCAAGAATTGGAGCAAATGACAAATCACTTTTTGTCAAATTTTATCACCAACCTTTACCCTCTATAATAACACCTCCTATTCTATGCCGCCAATCTAAGGATGTATACAGTGACTATAGAGGGCTCTGCCTTGTACGAACTTTCACAAAACTGAATTTGGTCATTTTAAATGGGTCTACTAGAAATGTCCACCTGGACTATGTATCTTGTAATGCACAGAGATCTGCATCAGCTATCCAAATTGAACACTTTACCAGAGGAGCACAGTTTATCCCTGCTGCAATTAAATTGTCTGCAGCTAAAGCCCAAGCACAACTGCTATACAGGGGTCAATTGGGCCGTATAACAACATGACTTTCTTAGAAAGAATCCAGACAAAATTTCTAAGAAATATCTTCCAGGTTACCCTCTGTGTTCCAAATGCTGTACTTTGATGGGAAGCAGGAGTCATTAAACTCGATCTAACCTCTAGATAAATATCCTTACCTACGGGTTGAAATCCCAGTGGACTGACCCCTCTAATATCGGCAGATAATTTTAAATCAGCCTGGGAAATAGCTATTCAAAAGAGACTGAGCCTCTATGGTTTCTCCAGTGATGCCATCTTAGCCTTAGAGTCAGACCAAGCTAGATCAAGACTAAGGCAAAGGATCCTAGACATAGAAGGCCAAACAGAAGCTGCTGCTTTTTCTCATTATATATTTGACAATAATCAAATCTTTGTGTCCAGACCAGCTCCCTATTTATATTACATTACAGTCCCCAAATCAAGGAGAGCCCTCTCTCTAGCCCGATTTAATGCCCTACCAACAGCTGTTTTGAAAAGGAAATGTAGGAAAATCCCATATGAAACCTGATATTGCCTCTTCATACTGCATCAGACTGTTTTTCAGAAGGAGAAGCATGATTTCTTCGCAAGGCTTTTAAAAGTGGTTTGCCATTGCCTCCTTGCTAGGGCTGAAATAAAGTGACTGGCCCAAGGTCACCCAGCTGGCTTTGTGCCTAAGGCGGGACGAGAACTCACAGTCTCCCGGTTCCTAGCCTGATGCCTTCAGCACTACATCAGACTGGCTCACTTAGCCTATAAGTGCTCATATTTTGAAAATTCTGAACTTTGGGTTTCTGTATCTCCAGATAAAGTGCTGCTATTGTTGGTGTTTATGTAATGGCAGAGCTGGACCCAGCAACACAAAGCAGTAAAGACAGAAATCTCAGGGAGTTGAAGGTGACCTTATCATGGTCTCAGTGGATATATGGATTACATGGATTACAAGTCTGTTGCCTGTCCATTCACACTACTCCTTGAAAGTATAAGGGAGAGGCTAAATAAAATTCCAGGAACTCCTGATGGTCAAGAAGAGTGAAAGGAATTGTAGAAATGAATGGTGTGCCAATGGCATCAATAGTCAGCCATTAATAGCATGTAGATGAAGAGCAGGGTAGACATAGTAGCATGCAGGATGGGCATATTAGTATGCAGTCGATGATTCCATGAAGTTGCCCATCCTGCCAAGGCCAATTAAAGCCTGTAGCTGTATTGGAGTGCAGCTTGAAATGGGAAGGTAACAGAAACCTCTAAATGCCAATGTGTAGCTCTATAGGCCTAGGTTCCTCTTGATTTCGGACAGCCACAGCCTTGGAACCCTGGGGAGTTGCGACTGCCTTGTATCCCAATCTGCACGCAAGACCTGGAGCATTATAGAGAGCCACGGGAATGGCCGTGAAGGGAACATTCAGAAGCTGTTACAGGAACACCTGTAAGGGCAGAAGCATCCCATAAGCCCTGGGAAATAAGACTTGGGCTGGCTCCTCCTTGACTAAATGGGGTAGAAGAGAGAGAAGGTAAAACACAAACCCACCTGCAAGATTCTGGGACTATAGCCTCTCCCAAGGAAAGTAGTCCTAGTTTCCTATGGAATTGGTTTTCTGATCTCGTCTACCTTAGAGGGCCGACAAGCATATAGGGCATATGCTGTGAAATTCCCACCATCCCCCAAAGTATGGCATTTGACTGATTCTTAGAACTGGAGCCATTACAGGCATTCCAGCACAAACTGACCAGGTGCTTGGGCTTGTGAGTAATGATAGAACTTCTCCTGGGCAACAAGAAGAACCCTGAAGAATTGCAAAATCTCAAGACCCTTTTCAGACTAAACTACTTTCTTCCGGTGAAGGAAATATCCAGTAGAGGGAAAAACTGATCATCTATACTATTTTGGAGAAAGTGTAAGAGTAAATATGCAGACACAGAGGTTAGGATCAATAAAACAGTAGAAGCAGTTTTATTATTGTAATTTGACTTTAACTCAAGAAAGTGTGTGTACGTGTGTGTGTGTGTGTGTCTGTGTGTCTGTGTGTCTTCTGTTTTTCTGTTTAGGTAGGGAAACATCTCTGAAAGGATGACCTACCAGGGCAAGGGTTGTCTTGTCGAAACTAAAGGGCACCTTCTATTCTAAGTGGCTGTAGTGAAATCTGGGCAGAAATTAATCCAATCTTCTTCATTCCACCATTGCTTACAGTTCCAGGCAAAAGTATCTCTTTTAAATCAGATTACTGCTTTTTCCATCTTGTTAGACTAGGATACAATTTTCCAAACTTAATTCCCTGTATGTAAAATGGATAACTACTTCTTGTTGGGGAAGATAATAATTCTAGTCCAACATATCCTAGAGCATGATGTTGGGATTGGTTATTTATTTATTTACTATTTATTTATCAAATTTTATCACCACCCATCTCCCTCCCAAGGAGGGACTCTGGGCGGTTTACAATAGAATAGAATTAAAAACCAAAACAATTATAAATACAATAAATACAATAAAAGTAAGAATGTAATGGAGTCAAGATGGGCGAGGGATCTTTATCAGACCGTGAGTATAGTAGGTCCACCATAAGTCACACTAGGGCCCTAGCCATCCCCAAGTACAGCTATTTCCCCTTCCATTCCAAGCCTGCTGGCAAAATGAGATCTTTAATCTTTTTCAAAACTCCAGGAGAGAGGTGTCCTGTCTCACCTCTGGGGGAAGGATGTTCCAGAGGGCTGGTGCTACTGCAGAGAAGGCATGCTTCCGTGACCCCACCAGATAGAATTCTCTAACAGACGGGGTCCATAACATGCCCTCCCTGCATGACCAGGTGGGGCAGATAGATGTAACCAGGACGAGACGGTCCCTCAGATATCCTGGTCCCATGCCATGTAGGGCTTTAAAGGTAATAACCAACACCTTGAACTGGACCCGGAAGCAGACTGGGACCCAGTGCAGCTCACGCAACAAAGGTGTTACATGTGCAAACCTTGGCACACCCAGGATTGCCTGCGCGGCTGCATTCTGGACCAGTTGAAACTTCCGGATACTCTTCAAGGGTAGCCCCATGTAGACCGTGTTACAGTAGTCTATATGGGAGATGACCAGGGCATGAGTGACTGTTCGAAGGGCCTCTTGGTCCAGGAAAGGGCGTAACTGGTGCACAACACAAAGTTGCACAAAGGCCCTCCTGGCCACAGATGCCAGTTCCATGATTTCCATATTGTTATGGTCATCCCATGGTCCAATTGTGAGAATTTCCCACTTCAGCTGCTTCCAAAGAAGCAGCTAACTTTTGGAATGTGTTCACTGGACATTGACAGAAGTAGTGCTTTCTCATACTAAGATACAAGCTAAGCAAAGCAAAGCAAAGCATTATATATATTTCTGAATGAGCACCCAAAATCCATTGGTCCTACATCAAGTCTTTTATCCACGCATCTTATACCCTCAAAATGCTACTAGAGCAAACACAGCTGTATGGTAAATTCTGTGATGGTTTTTCATAGTCTGTGTACCTGTGTGTGTGTGCGTGCGTCTCTTCGAGTCAGTCTTGATTCCAGGTGACTGCCTGGACAAGTTCCTTCAGTTTTCTTGGCAAGGTTTTTAAAAGTGGTTTGCCATTGCCTGTTTCCTACCGCTGAGAGAGAATGATTGTCCCAAGGTCACCCAGCTGGTTTTGTGCCTAAGGCAGAACCAGAACAAACTGTCTCCTGGTTTCTGGCCTGATGCCTTCATCACCACACCAAGCTGGCACTAAACTGGCTCTCTTTTCATGCCATGCATCATGACAATATCATCCCCAGGCAGGGGAGGGAACGGGAAAAGGAAGGAAAAGAATGCTTTCATCTTCAAAAATGCCCCCCACCTCTTTTCAAACAGTCTCAGGCCAGTTCTTAATTACTGTCAGAAATCCAGTAATCCTAATAAGCTAATCCCTTATAAAACTGGGTATTTACAAATAAAATGGAAAAATATGGAACAGAGAAGATCCCAGAGTAAGATCCTGCAATCCTACTTCTGCAATCATGGAATTACAGGAGTTTTGACAGAACCGGAGAAGGCTTTCAGTCCAATTTCTCTGGAGTATCATACAATATCAAATTGCTAGTAAGGGGGGATGATGAAGGCCTTCTGATACTTACCTCCCAGATCATAAATGAGTTGAAAACCAGAAAGATCAAAGGCAGAGACCACTTCATTTCCACGAAGACTCCAAGCCTCACTCATGTACCTGAAAAAGCTTTCAACGCCTTCCTCTGACCTAGAATTGAAAGTTGCACTGGCAGATAATCAGCAGAGATACATCTAAATGAAATACAATCCGATTAACACCTGACCATAAGGCTAGAATTATACTCTTCATTCAGAGGCCATAGGTAGGGCCTTGGCCCCTGAATGTTTTGTGTTAATGCTCTGGATAGAAAGAGCAGGTTGCCTAATATTTGGACTGAAGTTAGATGGCATCTGTAGCCTGTTTGTGGACTGGGTGAAGTCTTTCCACTTCCATCCAGAACTGGTCCAGGGCCATTCCTTGCCAGGCCAATTCATGGCCAGAATTGCTGAAAATGCCAATACGTGACTCTGGCTCAGCTGTCTTGGAAGATCTCAAAAATAGTCCAACCTCCTTGTGGACTGGCATTTGAGCAACATAAAATACACGACAGGGATTTGGGAGAACCTCTGTGTGATGAACGAAAATGGCTTTGTTCTCCTATTTTGGAGGAAGTGTAAGAGTAAATATGCAGACACAGAGATTAGAATGAATAAAAGAGTAGAAGCAGTTTTATTATTGTAATTTGATTTTAACTCTTGGCAGGAATGAAGCAAGTTGAATATTATTTTCTGGCCAAAATGACATCAAAGATACTTCCTTTCTTGAGCTGAATATCTTTAAAACCAGCTGTGTTGAAGAGCACATGACTCTCTGATGCTGTCCGTGACCGTCCTCCAGTGAGAAGCATCATTATGCTGGAGTACATATGAGCAGGAAAAGACCCAGATTTGTCTTCCTCAATGATTGGTTCCACTACTAACACTCCACCACCTGTTGCAAAAGAAATTTGGCTAACTGAGGTATAAGTTGCATAGAAAAGGACCAGTGTCTTTACATCTCATTTTCATTCCTGTGGCTGTGCCCTTTCTCCCACCACTTTCCCCCTCTTCTACGAACATTGTTTTTGGCTTTTTTCCCCGACACTAAGTCCATGATCCATTTTAGTCTCTTTGGCTGCCTAAAAGATATGGACATGTTATGCCAAGCCCCAGCTCCTTCGACATTCCCCAACTCATAACACTTACTACTTGAGCGCATGTACCACAGGACTGCATCCCGCTCTCTGCCTGTATTTCATGGCTGAAGCAGCATGGAGCTTCTAAGGCATCTCTCTGTCTCCACACTTTGCTAACTTTGCTAACATTCAGTGATAAGTGGCATCTCCCTTCCTTGGAAGGGTAAGAAATGAGCAGCTTTCATAGCACAGATGGGCTTTAGGCACTTATGGGAGGAACTGGACCCTACAGTAGACTAATGATCCATCAATGTTCCCTTAGGAGTGAGACCCAGAAGGTAACGGTCCTATTTCTTCCCAAAGGTCAGATTTAATAACTTTTCAAAGTTTGTGCTTTGAAAACTATCAAGGATGCCTCCAATAGATAAAAGAGTTTAGAAAAGAGCTATAGCACGTATTTTACCTGCCAAAGAATCCATTTCTAACATAGGTAGAACAGTTCCACCTTTCTGTCTCCAGATCGGGATAGTTGCTACCACCCATATAGACAACACAGTCTAGGAACAGCACTAATACAATGCACGCCTTCTCAACTATATTGCCAAAGGTTCTTGAGCATAAATTAAAAACCCATGGAAGGCCCTGATTGGCTTGCTTCTCTACCCATTTGAAAATGGCAATTTCTGTCTTTCTAGCAACGTAAATATCCTACCTGGCTTACAGGCCATAAATACTTTTGATAGTAGCTCGATACACTTTTCATCACTCCAATTAAGCATGATTCTTGATAATATGTATAGATCTGCTTCAGGAATTGGATCTTTAAAAAAATCCCCTGTAATAACAATAATGCATTTAATAAGATAGGAATCTGTTGAAGCTTATTATCATCTTGGAAAAATAATTCTTCTCCCTTTCATACGATGCTACTAGCTTCTTTCAGCTACTGTTTCTTGAAATGGCAGAGATACTGATTGAAAACACATATTACCTTCATGAAAAGTGATCTGGGATTCCTCTGAAGATACAAAATATTTTTTTGATCTTTTCACAACTTCAGGAAGGTCAAAAAGTTTCACTGTACAATTTGGGTACTTTGAAATTATTTCCTTAGCTAAGCCACTGCTATTTCCTTGAAAAAAAGAACAAAATGCAAAATAGGAACTATGAGCAAAAACATCCTGTAAGTCAACATTTTTAATGACTTCCTAGAACGTTTATTATGATTTCTTTTTAGTTATCTCTACTGTTTTAGTTTTCATATAGCTGGGCTAAGCAGGCATATAATATTGTGATTTAAAGAAATATATTCATTAAAATATGTTGTCCGATTCATTCTCCTACATTGTTACGTTTTTCCCACTGTCCTTTTACTACGTCTCAGAAATTCCTTCATTTATTTTAAAATCTATCCTACTAGGTATTATTTCTCATTCCACTCCCATTCAGTGATCCTTTGCATCATCTTGTCCTTGATTGCTTTATCTATATACTACTAAAACTCTCAGTGTTTGTCAGTTTGTAGCCTTCAACTGGGCAAAACGCTGCATCATAGGGCAATAATTTTTAAATCAATGGACCTCAAATGGGCTAACTTAAAGAATGTGTGCAAAATCCTGGACCCATTACTCCCGTGGGATTGAAATTTGGCAAAGTTGTGGCCGCTTCAGTGCCGCCATGCCCTCTGATTACACTTCCCAGAAACCTGTGGGTTGCATGGCACAAGGGAAGATGGGAGGTGCAAAACCCTGCCCTCCTTCCCACCTTCCTCTCTCCCCTGCACCCAATCAGCTGGCAGCAATATCCAATGGGCAAGCGGTGATTGACTGCTTTGGAACTGAGGCTGAAATTTGAAATCTCTTAATGGTGGTGGGTGGCGAGGGAAGGATGAGGGAGCAACTTGGATGCCTGCTGGTGAGGTAGGGCTGGTTGGGGGGCACCAGTGGTTGACAGGTGAGCCCTTTTCCTCCCTTGCAGGAAGGGGTCCCTAGGGGTGGATGGGGAGCTGAAGTGCAGTTTGTTCCCCCTCCCACCAGCAAAGTGGCAGGCAGTTCCGTGGGTCAGCTGAGGAGGAGGATGAGGAGGAGTGATTTCCGACACTCCGTGCCAGCTTTCCACAAGCAAAGTCAATGGGGAAGCCGGCAGGAAGGCAGAAGTCGCACCCGCTCCCACGGCTCTTTTGCCCGGTCATTCTGTTTTTCTGTTTAGGTAGGGAAACATCTCTGAAAGGATGACCTACCAGGGCAAGGGTTGTCTTGTCGAAACTAAAGGGCACCTTCTATTCTAAGTGGCTGTAGTGAAATCTGGGCAGAAATTAATCCAATCTTCTTCATTCCACCATTGCTTACAGTTCCAGGCAAAAGTATCTCTTTTAAATCAGATTACTGCTTTTTCCATCTTGTTAGACTAGGATACAATTTTCCAAACTTAATTCCCTGTATGTAAAATGGATAACTACTTCTTGTTGGGGAAGATAATAATTCTAGTCCAACATATCCTAGAGCATGATGTTGGGATTGGTTATTTATTTATTTACTATTTATTTATCAAATTTTATCACCACCCATCTCCCTCCCAAGGAGGGACTCTGGGCGGTTTACAATAGAATAGAATTAAAAACCAAAACAATTATAAATACAATAAATACAATAAAAGTAAGAATGTAATGGAGTCAAGATGGGCGAGGGATCTTTATCAGACCGTGAGTATAGTAGGTCCACCATAAGTCACACTAGGGCCCTAGCCATCCCCAAGTACAGCTATTTCCCCTTCCATTCCAAGCCTGCTGGCAAAATGAGATCTTTAATCTTTTTCAAAACTCCAGGAGAGAGGTGTCCTGTCTCACCTCTGGGGGAAGGATGTTCCAGAGGGCTGGTGCTACTGCAGAGAAGGCATGCTTCCGTGACCCCACCAGATAGAATTCTCTAACAGACGGGGTCCATAACATGCCCTCCCTGCATGACCAGGTGGGGCAGATAGATGTAACCAGGACGAGACGGTCCCTCAGATATCCTGGTCCCATGCCATGTAGGGCTTTAAAGGTAATAACCAACACCTTGAACTGGACCCGGAAGCAGACTGGGACCCAGTGCAGCTCACGCAACAAAGGTGTTACATGTGCAAACCTTGGCACACCCAGGATTGCCTGCGCGGCTGCATTCTGGACCAGTTGAAACTTCCGGATACTCTTCAAGGGTAGCCCCATGTAGACCGTGTTACAGTAGTCTATATGGGAGATGACCAGGGCATGAGTGACTGTTCGAAGGGCCTCTTGGTCCAGGAAAGGGCGTAACTGGTGCACAACACAAAGTTGCACAAAGGCCCTCCTGGCCACAGATGCCAGTTCCATGATTTCCATATTGTTATGGTCATCCCATGGTCCAATTGTGAGAATTTCCCACTTCAGCTGCTTCCAAAGAAGCAGCTAACTTTTGGAATGTGTTCACTGGACATTGACAGAAGTAGTGCTTTCTCATACTAAGATACAAGCTAAGCAAAGCAAAGCAAAGCATTATATATATTTCTGAATGAGCACCCAAAATCCATTGGTCCTACATCAAGTCTTTTATCCACGCATCTTATACCCTCAAAATGCTACTAGAGCAAACACAGCTGTATGGTAAATTCTGTGATGGTTTTTCATAGTCTGTGTACCTGTGTGTGTGTGCGTGCGTCTCTTCGAGTCAGTCTTGATTCCAGGTGACTGCCTGGACAAGTTCCTTCAGTTTTCTTGGCAAGGTTTTTAAAAGTGGTTTGCCATTGCCTGTTTCCTACCGCTGAGAGAGAATGATTGTCCCAAGGTCACCCAGCTGGTTTTGTGCCTAAGGCAGAACCAGAACAAACTGTCTCCTGGTTTCTGGCCTGATGCCTTCATCACCACACCAAGCTGGCACTAAACTGGCTCTCTTTTCATGCCATGCATCATGACAATATCATCCCCAGGCAGGGGAGGGAACGGGAAAAGGAAGGAAAAGAATGCTTTCATCTTCAAAAATGCCCCCCACCTCTTTTCAAACAGTCTCAGGCCAGTTCTTAATTACTGTCAGAAATCCAGTAATCCTAATAAGCTAATCCCTTATAAAACTGGGTATTTACAAATAAAATGGAAAAATATGGAACAGAGAAGATCCCAGAGTAAGATCCTGCAATCCTACTTCTGCAATCATGGAATTACAGGAGTTTTGACAGAACCGGAGAAGGCTTTCAGTCCAATTTCTCTGGAGTATCATACAATATCAAATTGCTAGTAAGGGGGGATGATGAAGGCCTTCTGATACTTACCTCCCAGATCATAAATGAGTTGAAAACCAGAAAGATCAAAGGCAGAGACCACTTCATTTCCACGAAGACTCCAAGCCTCACTCATGTACCTGAAAAAGCTTTCAACGCCTTCCTCTGACCTAGAATTGAAAGTTGCACTGGCAGATAATCAGCAGAGATACATCTAAATGAAATACAATCCGATTAACACCTGACCATAAGGCTAGAATTATACTCTTCATTCAGAGGCCATAGGTAGGGCCTTGGCCCCTGAATGTTTTGTGTTAATGCTCTGGATAGAAAGAGCAGGTTGCCTAATATTTGGACTGAAGTTAGATGGCATCTGTAGCCTGTTTGTGGACTGGGTGAAGTCTTTCCACTTCCATCCAGAACTGGTCCAGGGCCATTCCTTGCCAGGCCAATTCATGGCCAGAATTGCTGAAAATGCCAATACGTGACTCTGGCTCAGCTGTCTTGGAAGATCTCAAAAATAGTCCAACCTCCTTGTGGACTGGCATTTGAGCAACATAAAATACACGACAGGGATTTGGGAGAACCTCTGTGTGATGAACGAAAATGGCTTTGTTCTCCTATTTTGGAGGAAGTGTAAGAGTAAATATGCAGACACAGAGATTAGAATGAATAAAAGAGTAGAAGCAGTTTTATTATTGTAATTTGATTTTAACTCTTGGCAGGAATGAAGCAAGTTGAATATTATTTTCTGGCCAAAATGACATCAAAGATACTTCCTTTCTTGAGCTGAATATCTTTAAAACCAGCTGTGTTGAAGAGCACATGACTCTCTGATGCTGTCCGTGACCGTCCTCCAGTGAGAAGCATCATTATGCTGGAGTACATATGAGCAGGAAAAGACCCAGATTTGTCTTCCTCAATGATTGGTTCCACTACTAACACTCCACCACCTGTTGCAAAAGAAATTTGGCTAACTGAGGTATAAGTTGCATAGAAAAGGACCAGTGTCTTTACATCTCATTTTCATTCCTGTGGCTGTGCCCTTTCTCCCACCACTTTCCCCCTCTTCTACGAACATTGTTTTTGGCTTTTTTCCCCGACACTAAGTCCATGATCCATTTTAGTCTCTTTGGCTGCCTAAAAGATATGGACATGTTATGCCAAGCCCCAGCTCCTTCGACATTCCCCAACTCATAACACTTACTACTTGAGCGCATGTACCACAGGACTGCATCCCGCTCTCTGCCTGTATTTCATGGCTGAAGCAGCATGGAGCTTCTAAGGCATCTCTCTGTCTCCACACTTTGCTAACTTTGCTAACATTCAGTGATAAGTGGCATCTCCCTTCCTTGGAAGGGTAAGAAATGAGCAGCTTTCATAGCACAGATGGGCTTTAGGCACTTATGGGAGGAACTGGACCCTACAGTAGACTAATGATCCATCAATGTTCCCTTAGGAGTGAGACCCAGAAGGTAACGGTCCTATTTCTTCCCAAAGGTCAGATTTAATAACTTTTCAAAGTTTGTGCTTTGAAAACTATCAAGGATGCCTCCAATAGATAAAAGAGTTTAGAAAAGAGCTATAGCACATATTTTACCTGCCAAAGAATCCATTTCTAACATAGGTAGAACAGTTCCACCTTTCTGTCTCCAGATCGGGATAGTTGCTACCACCCATATAGACAACACAGTCTAGGAACAGCACTAATACAATGCACGCCTTCTCAACTATATTGCCAAAGGTTCTTGAGCATAAATTAAAAACCCATGGAAGGCCCTGATTGGCTTGCTTCTCTACCCATTTGAAAATGGCAATTTCTGTCTTTCTAGCAACGTAAATATCCTACCTGGCTTACAGGCCATAAATACTTTTGATAGTAGCTCGATACACTTTTCATCACTCCAATTAAGCATGATTCTTGATAATATGTATAGATCTGCTTCAGGAATTGGATCTTTAAAAAAATCCCCTGTAATAACAATAATGCATTTAATAAGATAGGAATCTGTTGAAGCTTATTATCATCTTGGAAAAATAATTCTTCTCCCTTTCATACGATGCTACTAGCTTCTTTCAGCTACTGTTTCTTGAAATGGCAGAGATACTGATTGAAAACACATATTACCTTCATGAAAAGTGATCTGGGATTCCTCTGAAGATACAAAATATTTTTTTGATCTTTTCACAACTTCAGGAAGGTCAAAAAGTTTCACTGTACAATTTGGGTACTTTGAAATTATTTCCTTAGCTAAGCCACTGCTATTTCCTTGAAAAAAAGAACAAAATGCAAAATAGGAACTATGAGCAAAAACATCCTGTAAGTCAACATTTTTAATGACTTCCTAGAACGTTTATTATGATTTCTTTTTAGTTATCTCTACTGTTTTAGTTTTCATATAGCTGGGTTAAGCAGGCATATAATATTGTGATTTAAAGAAATATATTCATTAAAATATGTTGTCCGATTCATTCTCCTACATTGTTACGTTTTTCCCACTGTCCTTTTACTACGTCTCAGAAATTCCTTCATTTATTTTAAAATCTATCCTACTAGGTATTATTTCTCATTCCACTCCCATTCAGTGATCCTTTGCATCATCTTGTCCTTGATTGCTTTATCTATATACTACTAAAACTCTCAGTGTTTGTCAGTTTGTAGCCTTCAACTGGGCAAAACGCTGCATCATAGGGCAATAATTTTTAAATCAATGGACCTCAAATGGGCTAACTTAAAGAATGTGTGCAAAATCCTGGACCCATTACTCCCGTGGGATTGAAATTTGGCAAAGTTGTGGCCGCTTCAGTGCCGCCATGCCCTCTGATTACACTTCCCAGAAACCTGTGGGTTGCATGGCACAAGGGAAGATGGGAGGTGCAAAACCCTGCCCTCCTTCCCACCTTCCTCTCTCCCCTGCACCCAATCAGCTGGCAGCAATATCCAATGGGCAAGCGGTGATTGACTGCTTTGGAACTGAGGCTGAAATTTGAAATCTCTTAATGGTGGTGGGTGGCGAGGGAAGGATGAGGGAGCAACTTGGATGCCTGCTGGTGAGGTAGGGCTGGTTGGGGGGCACCAGTGGTTGACAGGTGAGCCCTTTTCCTCCCTTGCAGGAAGGGGTCCCTAGGGGTGGATGGGGAGCTGAAGTGCAGTTTGTTCCCCCTCCCACCAGCAAAGTGGCAGGCAGTTCCGTGGGTCAGCTGAGGAGGAGGATGAGGAGGAGTGATTTCCGACACTCCGTGCCAGCTTTCCACAAGCAAAGTCAATGGGGAAGCTGGCAGGAAGGCAGAAGTCGCACCCGCTCCCACGGCTCTTTTGCCCGGTCATTCTGTTTTTCTGTTTAGGTAGGGAAACATCTCTGAAAGGATGACCTACCAGGGCAAGGGTTGTCTCGTCGAAACTAAAGGGCACCTTCTATTCTAAGTGGCTGTAGTGAAATCTGGGCAGAAATTAATCCAATCTTCTTCATTCCACCATTGCTTACAGTTCCAGGCAAAAGTATCTCTTTTAAATCAGATTACTGCTTTTTCCATCTTGTTAGACTAGGATACAATTTTCCAAACTTAATTCCCTGTATGTAAAATGGATAACTACTTCTTGTTGGGGAAGATAATAATTCTAGTCCAACATATCCTAGAGCATGATGTTGGGATTGGTTATTTATTTATTTACTATTTATTTATCAAATTTTATCACCGCCCATCTCCCTCCCAAGGAGGGACTCTG
This sequence comes from Candoia aspera, assembly GCF_035149785.1. Classification (NCBI taxonomy): domain Eukaryota; kingdom Metazoa; phylum Chordata; class Lepidosauria; order Squamata; family Candoiidae; genus Candoia; species Candoia aspera. The sequence goes on from NC_086157.1 coordinate 35,875,151, forward strand.
GGCGGTTTACAATAGAATAGAATTAAAAACCAAAACAATTATAAATACAATAAATACAATAAAAGTAAGAATGTAATGGAGTCAAGATGGGCGAGGGATCTTTATCAGACCGTGAGTATAGTAGGTCCACCATAAGTCACACTAGGGCCCTAGCCATCCCCAAGTACAGCTATTTCCCCTTCCATTCCAAGCCTGCTGGCAAAATGAGATCTTTAATCTTTTTCAAAACTCCAGGAGAGAGGTGTCCTGTCTCACCTCTGGGGGAAGGATGTTCCAGAGGGCTGGTGCTACTGCAGAGAAGGCATGCTTCCGTGACCCCACCAGATAGAATTCTCTAACAGACGGGGTCCATAACATGCCCTCCCTGCATGACCAGGTGGGGCAGATAGATGTAACCAGGACGAGACGGTCCCTCAGATATCCTGGTCCCATGCCATGTAGGGCTTTAAAGGTAATAACCAACACCTTGAACTGGACCCGGAAGCAGACTGGGACCCAGTGCAGCTCACGCAACAAAGGTGTTACATGTGCAAACCTTGGCACACCCAGGATTGCCTGCGCGGCTGCATTCTGGACCAGTTGAAACTTCCGGATACTCTTCAAGGGTAGCCCCATGTAGACCGTGTTACAGTAGTCTATATGGGAGATGACCAGGGCATGAGTGACTGTTCGAAGGGCCTCTTGGTCCAGGAAAGGGCGTAACTGGTGCACAACACAAAGTTGCACAAAGGCCCTCCTGGCCACAGATGCCAGTTCCATGATTTCCATATTGTTATGGTCATCCCATGGTCCAATTGTGAGAATTTCCCACTTCAGCTGCTTCCAAAGAAGCAGCTAACTTTTGGAATGTGTTCACTGGACATTGACAGAAGTAGTGCTTTCTCATACTAAGATACAAGCTAAGCAAAGCAAAGCAAAGCATTATATATATTTCTGAATGAGCACCCAAAATCCATTGGTCCTACATCAAGTCTTTTATCCACGCATCTTATACCCTCAAAATGCTACTAGAGCAAACACAGCTGTATGGTAAATTCTGTGATGGTTTTTCATAGTCTGTGTACCTGTGTGTGTGTGCGTGCGTCTCTTCGAGTCAGTCTTGATTCCAGGTGACTGCCTGGACAAGTTCCTTCAGTTTTCTTGGCAAGGTTTTTAAAAGTGGTTTGCCATTGCCTGTTTCCTACCGCTGAGAGAGAATGATTGTCCCAAGGTCACCCAGCTGGTTTTGTGCCTAAGGCAGAACCAGAACAAACTGTCTCCTGGTTTCTGGCCTGATGCCTTCATCACCACACCAAGCTGGCACTAAACTGGCTCTCTTTTCATGCCATGCATCATGACAATATCATCCCCAGGCAGGGGAGGGAACGGGAAAAGGAAGGAAAAGAATGCTTTCATCTTCAAAAATGCCCCCCACCTCTTTTCAAACAGTCTCAGGCCAGTTCTTAATTACTGTCAGAAATCCAGTAATCCTAATAAGCTAATCCCTTATAAAACTGGGTATTTACAAATAAAATGGAAAAATATGGAACAGAGAAGATCCCAGAGTAAGATCCTGCAATCCTACTTCTGCAATCATGGAATTACAGGAGTTTTGACAGAACCGGAGAAGGCTTTCAGTCCAATTTCTCTGGAGTATCATACAATATCAAATTGCTAGTAAGGGGGGATGATGAAGGCCTTCTGATACTTACCTCCCAGATCATAAATGAGTTGAAAACCAGAAAGATCAAAGGCAGAGACCACTTCATTTCCACGAAGACTCCAAGCCTCACTCATGTACCTGAAAAAGCTTTCAACGTCTTCCTCTGACCTAGAATTGAAAGTTGCACTGGCAGATAATCAGCAGAGATACATCTAAATGAAATACAATCCGATTAACACCTGACCATAAGGCTAGAATTATACTCTTCATTCAGAGGCCATAGGTAGGGCCTTGGCCCCTGAATGTTTTGTGTTAGTGCTCTGGATAGAAAGAGCAGGTTGCCTAATATTTGGACTGAAGTTAGATGACATCTGTAGCCTGTTTGTGGACTGGGTGAAGTCTTTCCACTTCCATCCAGAACTGGTCCAGGGCCATTCCCAGACTGGCATTTGACCAACATAAAATACACGACAGGGATTTGGGAGAATCTCTGTGTGATGAACAAAAACAGCTTTTTTTCCTATACTGGACCACCGTGGACATTCCAGCAATCTAGTAGCTCTGGCTCTGCTGTAGTTTCCAGTTGTCCATTTTGAAAATAAATCCTTGGCCGGTGAGACAGTGGTAATAATGTCCCGGTGCCATCAAAGAGAGACTGGACACTGGGAGAAAAGCAACGCAGGACAGAAAAGCCATGGGCAGCATGTATCTTATTCATGCTTCTCTTCCATACAAACATAGCTACTTCTCATAATAGTCCTTTTCAGGGTCAACAACTTTCTGCAAAGCCCAGAAAAAGAGGAGGAAATAATGAACAGAAGAACTTGAAAGCAGAAGATCAGGAGGAAAAAGAAAAGACCAAGATATAAAAACACTATTCGGGGCATCTCTCCACACCTTTTTCTCCTGGCAAGCCATCCATTCTTCCACAGTTTCCATAAACTGGTGAAAGATTGCCTGACGCCCGGCTTGCAAGCTTGTCTCCAAATTAGTGGTCGTAGGTCAGACAGAAGAGTGTGAGGGTGCTTAGAGCAAACCTGGGCCTTGGTTCTGCTTGCGGCAGCCTGGCCACAATCAGTGCTGGTGGGTAGTGCTGCTGATCTAGTCTTTCAGTCTTACTGAGACACTGACATGAAGGAATTTGCGGAGTTGCAAAAGAGAGATTGGATAAGAAAGAGAAAGCAAAACAGCTGGCTTAATCTTTAGAAAGCAAAGGTGACAAAAATGCTAGTTTTACCTGTAGAGAGCTTCATAAAACTCCTTTGAAGAAATGCCATATATTGATAGAATCTGAGGATTTCCATCTCTAGAGAAGATGTTTGTTTGTTTTTTAATTGAAAGCAACAAAAATACCATTAGTGATTATCTTTTTCTTCCTTCTCAGCATCAAATGGTGCTTTTATTCAAATGGTGAATCATATTTTTTTATTTTATTTATTTATTTATCAAATTTTGCCACCGCCCATCTCCCCTAAGATGCAATATCACTTGCAAAGGTTATTCTAAAAATATCACAGGCTCCAAACAGTAATGGAAAGTAATGAAGTGATTGTATTAAACTGAGATCTTTATGTTCATCTTGCTTCACTAAGCCTTTTTTTTCATTACTAAATAGCATAAAGACCAAACAAATTCTTTTAAGCAAGATAGCTTTCTTCTTGGTTAGTAGAGAGGAGGTTGTTATCTTTCGCAAGATAAATTTTTTCAGTTTGATTAATAGATACTCTGAACTCTGATATTTGATCAAATGAGTTTTGATTCAATCATTAAAGTGTCTTTCTAATTTGAAATGCTGAAACAATTTTTAAAACATCAGATTAAAAACATCAACCCACCTTTTTACAATGTTAGCTTTGTGTGTGTGTGTGTGTGTGTGTGTGCGCGCGCACGTGCATGCGTGTGCATGCATAAAGGCATCTTTTCCAAAGGCATGCAGCAAGCATTAAATTTTGATTAAGTGGATAAGCAACATGGACCACTGGAGACTCCGAAAGGAAATGGGTGTGTGTGATCAGTTCCCCACCACTGCACCTGTTGAACCTCTACCTCTTGTAAGCCACACGGAGTAGTGCTTAAACAAATCCACAGCTGCAGAGATTATACTGATGTTCCTTTTCTAAAAAATAGGTTCTTTGATCCCAGGAAAGGCAGCTGGAAAACAGGCAAACTGTACTGAGTGATGATGACTCTACAATAATTGAGGGAAAATCATGAAAATGACACAGCAGCCCCCAAAGAAGGACTCAAAAGGAAGCCTACAGTCCTGGTCTCTGACATGCTCTTGGTGTAAAGATTTTTACTTTGCCAATACTCCCTCCTTACCTCACTGCTTCAGGCAAGTGTTGCATTGATGGATACACAAAGTCTGAGTAGAACGTCATGGAATAATACTGAGACTTTGGGCTGGATCTTGCCAGATAGAGATCAGCAAGCTCTGTGTTTCCATGAAGACCTGAGAATGAAAGCAAATTATAAGACAATTGCTTCAACCCACCATTACTGAATGTCCTATGCTTTTGATATAAGCAAAGCACCAACTTCATTACATATTTCAGTTTATTTCAGTCATGCAACCCAAAACATTTGATCTGGCATTCCAAAAAGAGTTGCTGACGATCTTGAAAAAAGTCACAGGCTGGCAAACTGGCTGAGTTCTCTGGATGTGAGACTTATAACAGAGCAAATTAATGAGTAAAACTCATTAGCTATGTAGAAATACTTTACAGTAAATAAACCAAAGGAAAAATGAGAAAAAAAGTAGCCAGAAACTGCTAACTTCGTGGGAAAGATTGCTATTGGAGCAAGAGGAGAAAGGCCTTGTGCAGAGATCCACTCCTTTGTTGCCTCCATATTCCCTCCATGTTGAATGACTGAGTGCAGCAACACACATACAACAGCTAACATTCCTCTCTTCTTCAGTGCTGAGCTTGGTTCAAGTTATTTGTGGGAGGAAGAGCTTGAAGTTTAAGGAGAATCCTACATACACATGCACACTCACAGACTGAAATGGCAGGTACCTCTCCAAGATCTGAGGCAATCAGATTTTTTCATCTTGGGCCACACTTCTTCGAAGAAACCTTTCAGCCTTGAGGGCTGCAGGGAGGGTGATGTGTTGAAGCACTGGGAAGGGAAGGGAGTCAGAAAGAGCAGCATCCTTGGTAGAGAACACATATCATGTCTCAACTGCCCCAAGGTCTAATGTGCATTTGCATCAGGCCCACAATGTCATAGGACAGTGCCTTCATTGCCATGGTGGCTATGAATCCTTGAGCTGCTCCAGACTCAACATCACCAGGCCATCAATTGAAATTCCCAAGAACCAATAGCCTCAGGGTCTCAATCACCAATCCAGTAGTGGAACTGAGCAGGGGAGATGCTGTAAAGCAGGGAGGTGTTACACACACAGGCTCCCAGGTTCGGCTTATGCTCAATCATTCACAGACTCACAGCCTGTTGAGGCACGCAGATCTTGTCAGCCCCCCTTGCTTTCTATCTGGGTTTTCCAGATAGGTGCAGCTTGAGCACATGGCACACAGCCCTGGTCAACAGCCGGGAAGTAATTAGGGACACACACAAATAACTTTCAACTGAACACTGAGGCACAACAGGTTCTTTGAAATACCCGGAGACCCAGTGAATTCAAAGTAACAGCAAAACTTTACTGGTTGCAAGATACATTGCTCTTTCTCACACGCGCACACACACATACGCTCATCCACACTTACCCGTGTCCAACTAAGCTGCCAGGCACTAGCTAGAGGGACGGAAATTGCCAAGTCTGGGTCCAAAGATGACTCACACACTGCAGAAAATCTACAAGATTTACTACTTAGTAATTTTTTTAAAAAATTCAGACCTATTTTTCAAATTATATATTAGCTTAGCTATACTAATCAAGAGGGGGGAAATGTAGAAATCATTCAGTTATATAAATAGAATACCCCTATTTATGACCTGCTTTTTCCAACCTGCTTTTTTTCCTGACTTTTACAGAGTCTAATTTTGGGTTGCATGGCACAAGGGAAGATGGGAGGTGCAAAACCCTGCCCTCCTTCCCACCTTCCTCTCTCCCCTGCACCCAATCAGCTGGCAGCAATATCCAATGGGCAAGCGGTGATTGACTGCTTTGGAACTGAGGCTGAAATTTGAAATCTCTTAATGGTGGTGGGTGGCGAGGGAAGGATGAGGGAGCAACTTGGATGCCTGCTGGTGAGGTAGGGCTGGTTGGGGGGCACCAGTGGTTGACAGGTGAGCCCTTTTCCTCCCTTGCAGGAAGGGGTCCCTAGGGGTGGATGGGGAGCTGAAGTGCAGTTTGTTCCCCCTCCCACCAGCAAAGTGGCAGGCAGTTCCGCGGGTCAGCTGAGGAGGAGGATGAGGAGGAGTGATTTCCGACACTCCGTGCCAGCTTTCCACAAGCAAAGTCAATGGGGAAGCTGGCAGGAAGGCAGAAGTCGCACCCGCTCCCACGGCTCTTTTGCCCGGTCATTCTGTTTTTCTGTTTAGGTAGGGAAACATCTCTGAAAGGATGACCTACCAGGGCAAGGGTTGTCTCGTCGAAACTAAAGGGCACCTTCTATTCTAAGTGGCTGTAGTGAAATCTGGGCAGAAATTAATCCAATCTTCTTCATTCCACCATTGCTTACAGTTCCAGGCAAAAGTATCTCTTTTAAATCAGATTACTGCTTTTTCCATCTTGTTAGACTAGGATACAATTTTCCAAACTTAATTCCCTGTATGTAAAATGGATAACTACTTCTTGTTGGGGAAGATAATAATTCTAGTCCAACATATCCTAGAGCATGATGTTGGGATTGGTAGTTCCATGATTTCCATATTGTTATGGTCATTACACATGCTAGCAAGGTTATGCTCAAAATCCTACAAGCTAGGTTTCAGCAATATGTGATCTGAGAACTACCAGAAGTACAAGCTGGGTTTCGAAGAGGCAGAGGAATTAGAAATCAAATAGCCAACATTTGCTGGATCATGGAGAAAGCAAGAGAGTTCCAGAAAAACATCTACTTCTGCTTCACTGATTGTGCTAAAGCCTTTGATTGTGTGAATCACAACCTGTTGGCAGATTGCTGGGAAAGCCTTTGGCCCAGGAGAGATCAGAAAAGTCACACACCAGGCATTTCTATAAAAATTATTTATTTACAGAAAGCAAAACGAAAGCAAAACATATTTAAAAGACTTGGCTCTCAGTGAGAGCAGCCTGACTTTCTACATGTCTGCACAGTAAGGAAACAGAAATGAAACAGAAGTCCGGGCAAGTTCCTCCCCCCAGGTGATGCAACCATTAACACATGAAAAGGAGACAATTAAATTCAACCTCTTCACCCGGCCAAAATAATTAGTTACCATAGCAACCTTAATCTGTAGTAGGAAACATTAACACTCCTCTTTTTATACTACAGATTAAGATGCAAACCAATTTGTTTTGTCAACTCTTTGTGTCTTGGTACAGGAAGAGGTTTGGTTAAAATATCAGCAATCATGTCTTTTGATTCACAATATTTTAACATTATTTCTCCTTTGCTTATTATATCTTTGATATATTGATATCTAATATCGATATGTTTTGTTCTATTTTTGCAGGCTTCAGATTTTGCCATAGCAATGCAAGCTTGATTATCCTCATAAACAGTTATAGGCTGGTTCACTTCCATGCCTATGTCTTTTAGCAAATGTTTAAACCATATAACCTCATTACAGGTTTGTGTTAGAGAATAAAACTCTGCTTCTGCAGTGGAAAGAGCAACAAGTGTTTGTTTTCTAGAATGCCAGCCTAAGCTAGATCCAGCAAATTGAATTAAAATCCCAGAAGTGGATTTTCTGTCACTGACATCTGCTCCCCAGTCAGAATCGGCAAAAGCCTGCAATTTCTCAGTTCCAGAGGCATTTAGCTTCAGGCAATAATTCTTTGTTCCTTGCAAATACCTCATTAACCTCTTCAATGCTGCTTTTCCAGTAGATGTAGGCTTCTCTACCTGTCTACTTAAAATGGCCACAGAATTTGAGATATCTGGGTGAGAATGATTTGCAATGTACAGTAAACTTCCAATTGCAGATCTATAGTTCTCTGCCTCAGTTAATTGAGTTTCTCCTATATCTTTCTGAAAATCTATTATCATCGGAGACTGGTTTACAGTCTTGCATATTAAAATCCTCTAGGAGCTTTTGAATTTTACTACATTGGTTTAACAGAAAGCTACCATCCTTTTCCCTGTGTACTTCCAAACCTAGGTAATTTGTCACAACTCCAAGGCTTTTTAATATGAAATGGCTTTTCATGCAGGCTTCAAAATCAAGCCTTTGTTTTTCTGTTGATGTGAACAGCAGCAAATCATCAACATAAATGCACAGATACATACAGCCTTGTTTGTCCTTCTTCATATATACACAGGGATCTGCTTTTCCTTTTTCAAAACCAAAATTCTGCAGTTTTTCATCTACTTTTTGGTTCCAGGATCTAGCAGCTTGTTTTAACCCATAGATTGACTTCTGCAGTTCACAGACTAGATTCTCCCCTTTTTCATAGCCAGGGGGTTGCTGCATGTATAATTTGTGGTCTAAATCACCATAGAGAAATGCAGTTTGAATGTCATAGTGGTGAACTGACATTCCTTTCAGTGCAGCAACTTTTAACAGTAATCTAACTGATTCACCTTTAGTAACTGGTGCAAAAGTCTTGTCAAAGTCTAAATCTTTCCTTTGAGTGAACCCTTTTGCAACCAACCTTGCTTTATATTTTTGGATTTTGCCATCAGCATCCCTTTTCAGTTTGAAAACCCACCTACAACCCAGACAGCGTTCATTGGGAGGTAGATTTACCAGTTTCCAAGTTTTATGTTCTTTCAAGGATGCTAATTCCTGTTGCATGGCAGAATGCCAATTTTGTGCAATCTCAGGTGGTAAAGCATTCACTTGTTCTAAAGACTCAGGTTCTGTGAATATGTGAAAAGCCTTTACTGTTTCAGCCTGAAACCGTGATGGAGGAATGCCTTTATTACTTCTCTGAGATCTGTGAGGTAATACAGGGCTTAAATTTTGACTCCTATCACTTTCCTGAGAAGCATCTGTCTCATCAGACAGATCTTCAGTTTGCTTTTCTGGTTTAATGTCCTCATCAGGCAAAAGATCACCATCAGCAAGTCCTTGCTGTTCTCTTGTGGTGGTCAGATCAACTGGAGAGCTAGAGTTTAATCTCCCCCAGTTTTGTTCAGCAAAAGAAGCGCTTTTGCTAATTATTAATTTCTCTCCCATTATGTACCTGTAGCTCCTTTGGCTTTGTTCATAGCCAACAAAGATGGCTTTCATTGTTGTGGGGCCTCCTTTCCTTCTCTGCTGTTTTGGAATGTGAACCCATGCAGTGCTACCAAACACGCTAAGATGGTTTACCTTTGGTTTCACACCATAAAACAAATGGAATTGAGTGTCCTGAATCACAGAGTTATACAATCTGTTTTGTACATAAGAGGCAGTAGATATGGCCTCTCCCCAATACTTAAAAGATAAATGTGAATATTTTAGCATGCATTCCATCACATTTTGCAAGGTTCTGCCCTTTCTTTCAGCAACACCATTTTGCTGAGGGGTGTAAGGGTTAGAAATAATTTGTTCTATCCCTTTTTCCACTAGGAACCTTTTGAATTTGTGAGAAAGGTATTCTCCTCCTCTATCACATTGGAGTGCAGATACAGGCCTAGGGAATTTTCCATTTGCCCATGTCACAAAACCTTTAAATTTCTCAAATGCCTCATCTTTATGTTTTAAGATGTAGATAAATGTGTATCTTGAGAAATCATCAATGATGGTCATTGCATACCTTGCTTGTCCAAGACTTGGAGCAAAAGGACCAATAATGTCAGAGTGTACAATTTCCAAAGGTCTAGTTGTAACTCTGTCACTGTGCTTACTCACAGGAGCTTTTAGTGTTTTGCATTCTTTGCAAACTACACAGTCTAAGTATTTATCACAGGGTTTTATCTTTAGGTCAGCACACAGCTGTGGCATTTGTGCTATATACTTGAAATTAGCATGACCAAATCTCCTGTGCATCAGGTGTACACATTGGTCATGATATGGAGTGTTGCCAACTGCAGACTTGCAGCTTGGCTTCCTTGCATTTTGCACAATGTACAAGGAGTCTTTTAACATACCAGTAGCACACAATTTTCCATTTTTACATATCTCACAATCATTTTTCTTAAATGTTATGACATACCCTGTTGCAGCCAATTGTGCCACAGATAAAAGGTTTGATTGTAAATTTGGCACATACAACACACCTTTTACAGTTTCTCCCAAGCAGGATAAATACAAGTCACTTTGTCCCATAATTTTGGTCACAGATCCATCAGCCAAAGATACACTTTGTCTTTCAGTTTTAGACAGTGACACAAAAGAGCTTTTACAATTACATAAATGACAATTGGCCACAGAATCTAACACCCATACATCAGAATTACCCTTCTCAGCAACCTGTGCAATTTGGGTTGTCTGAAGAGCCTTCTTCTGTGTTGCCCTTGTGTTCTTCTTCTCTGTCTTTCTACTCTTGGGTCTCAAGGCACAGTCTTTCTGCAAACGTCCAGCTGAACCACAGGTGAAACATTGCTGGCTTGCTAGTGCTGTGGCCTCAGCTTCCTTTCCCTTCTTTTCCCTTGTTTTCTGGTATTGCAGCTTTCCAGAAGAGATGGGGGGGGGGGATCTTTCCTCTCTTTTCTCCCATTCAGCGAGTAAGCATTGTGTAACATACGATGAGGTGAGGTCTGCTTCAGGCATAGCCTCCAGGGTACAAATCAGCATGTCCCACATTTCATTTAGTGAGGACAGGAGGATATATGATTTTGTGAGAGGTGTAAATTCCATCCCTCTCTCCTGCAACTCAACAAACAACTGCTGAATATAATGCAGGTGTTCTGGAAGGCTATCTTCTTCTGCAAGGTAGGCTTTGTACAGCTTTTTTGTCAGGGTAACTTTACTCCCTGCTGTTGCCTTTACATATAAGTCTCTCAAAGTGTCCCAAAGCTGCTTTGCAGACTGCATGCCTCGCACGTGGACTAGCTGATTGTCCTCAACTCCCAAGATAATGGTGGCTCTAGCCCGCTCATCCTGTCTCAGCCATTCAGCACTGGGATTTTGGGGGGCTTGCTCACCAATTGGCAGCCAAAGATTCTCTCTGCGAAGATTCATCTCCATCTTCAGGGCCCAATTCAAATAGTTGGTCTCTGATAGGCGCTCCAGAGGCATCGCTGAGGGCTGGGAGGTAGCCATGGCTTCTTCCTTCTTTTGCAAGTCACCTCAGCTGGCTTCTTTGTCCTGTAGACCGGCAGTTGCTGGAAAATCTCCAGGCGGCTCCAAAGAAAATCTTCACAGGTCTTTGCTACCTGCCTTTAAATTGTGCATGAGGTGTGGAGCTGATCTCTCTATTCTCTCTGGGTTTTACTGGGCTTACTGGGCTGTTCACTGGGCACATAACCTGTTGGCAGGTTGCTGGGAAAGCCTTTGGCCCAGGAGAGATCAGAAAAGTCACACACCAGGCATTTCTATAAAAATAATTTATTTACAGAAAGCAAAACATATTTAAAAGACTTGGCTCTCAGTGAGAGCAGCCTGACTATCTACATGTCTGCACAGTAAGGAAACAGAAACTAAACAGGTTGAGACAGGTTGGGCTGGCACAGAGCTTGCATGGTTGAGGATGGGCCTCAACCTGGTTGAGACAGGTTGGCCTGGCATATGAGACAGGTTGGGCTGGCACAGAGCTTGCATGGTTGAGGATGGGCCTCAACCTGGTTGAGACAGGTTGGCCTGGCATATGAGACAGGTTGGGCTGGCACAGAGCTTGCATGGTTGAGGATGGGCCTCATCCTGGGTCCTAATCCAGGCACTTAATCAACGTACAACACCGGGTCTCTACGGGAGACTACCATTGGGTTACAACTTCAGAGTCTCTGAGGACTTGCTGGATGTTTATCTGCTTCCAATTTACTATATTTACATTCTTAGTAGAGGTTCTGGCTTTAACTCAAACGAGACAGGACTTTGGAAGCTAAGAATGCCTTTAAAAGTTTTTATTTATTTTAACTCCCCCAAAAGTTTATAGTTTGGACTGATACAATTTATTCAATCCCTAAATCATGGGTTACTATTAAATAACAAGCCCTCTCCTTTGAATATTTTGAATAGAGACATTAGGTGGCTAATATCACAGGGTGGTTGTTGTGGGGAAAATAGGAGGAGGAAGATTAGGTATGTTCGTCGCTTTGAGTTATTTATAAAAATAATAAGGGGAGGATAGAAAATAAAATAAATAAACAAATAAATATCCAACTAAAACTTATAAAATAATAACAATCACTGTAACAAGTTATAACAAAGCACATAGATGGATTAAAAGCAATCCACATTGCGGCTTTTGATTTCCAAATGTTCTCTTAAACTGCTACCTCTACATCAGCCTTTCTCAACTTTTTGATCCTGGAGGAACCCTTGAAATATTTTTTCAGGCCTCGGGGAACCCCTGCACATTCAGGCTCAACTATGGGTCATACGTTACAGAATTATTATATTTGTTTCATGTGTAGGCCTGTATATATGCATTAACAATGTTCTTAAACTAAAAATAAAGAATGAAACTTACTTCTTTAATGTGAAGTTGCCTGAATTTGAAATAATTTTTTAAATAAATTGTGATCTCCCAGGGAATTTCTAGTGACCTCTTGTGGAACCCTTGGGTTCCATAGAACCCTGGTTGAGAAACCCTGCTCTACATAAAGATAAAATTGTGGGGACCATATGGTTTTCAGAGGGTCTTGTATTCCACATAAATGGGCCGGTTATTGAAAAAACCTGTTTCTGGGTCCTCTTTCCCCATCTTTTGAGGAGGGAGAACCCAGAAGATACCTTCACAGATGGAGCAAACAATGCAGGAAGATACCTTCTGGAGCAAATTCTTCCATATGTAGAAAAAGGCCTTTTCAATAACTGGCCCACATTTGTGAAGTAATCACCCACAATACATTTCAAAAACTGTTCCAGACATCGTTCCTTTTATTTTCAGAACTATACTTTATTTATTTGTTTATTTATATATGTGCACATATTCATTATTTGATCCCACAGCATATTATTTCAACTAAGTTATTCTCATATACACTCATGTTTTTTCAAGAATTATCAACCCTGAGCAACTTTGATGAAGGATTCTTCTTGTCACAGCAGTCCTGTGAGGATCAAAACTGTGATGCACGTCATCTGACCTTAATGGATTTTCTGCAGGAAGAAAAATGATAGAAGATGTGGTCAGAAAAGACAACAGAGGTACAAAGGTGGAATTGGCAGCTGGATATACCGGGGAAATATAATATGAAAGGACAGGAATCAAAAATAAAAATGTCCCAATAGGCACACCTGAATGTCCACATGTGATTTGAATCACCTTTTTCTCTTTGAATCTAGGTTGCTGCACAGCCTTATTGATTGCAGCGCACAGAATGGAAACATGAAAGACAGTGTGTCATGCTTTATCCTCTGGCCTGTCTTCAGCTTGTCTTCTCTTGTCAGAGAAGCCCATGGTATTACCTTAACATTCCACAGAACATCTCAAGAGTTCAAATGATTTTGAATGCTTTACACCATTATAAATTCTTGTAGAGGTCCTGCAAGAGAAACCAAATTGTGTTATCATCATACTCTTATATAACATGTGGGCGACATATGGGATAAGAGTGTTTGTTTATCATCCTATATTAGACATATGGAATAATAGTGCACAATCTGGTTTCAGCTGACTTTCTTGGTCAATACCTAAAATTAATTTCTGGCTTCCTTAATATAAAGTCTGCTGTGTTTCTTTTCTTTCCTATACACATAGGGCACGGGTTCCTAAACTTTTTGCCATCACAGCTCCCTTTAGTGTCATCTTAATTACACACCTCCCTGAAAATTCCAAACACCAAAGTGAACACAAATGAAACTTTGGGAAAGGTGGATTTATTTATTGTAACAGTGTAACTATAGGTAGGTAAAGGTAAAGGTAAAGGTTTCCCTTGACGTAAAGTCCAGTCGAATCCGACTCTAGGGGGCGGTGCTCATCTCCGTTTCTAAGCCTTGGAGCCGGCGTTGTCATAGACACTTCCGGGTCATGTGGCCAGCATGACGACACGGAACGCCGTTACCTTCCCGCTGAAGCGGTACCTATTGATCTACTCACATTTGCATGTTTTCGAACTGCTAGGTGAGCAGGAGCTGGGATGAGCAACGGGAGCTCACCCCGCCGCGCGGTTTCGAACCGCCGACCTTCCGATCGACAGCTCAGCGGTTTAACCCGCAGCGCCACCGCGTCCTTGGTTAATGACAGTACTTGGGACCAAGAAATCTGTTGCTAAGCGATGCAGTCATAAAGTGCACTGTCATGTGACTGTGCCAACTTATGACTGCAGTGCCAACTTATGACTGCCGTAGTTAGTCAAATTGTGCGCGGTCATTAGGCGTGACATCACATGATCACCTTTTGCAAACCCCTGCTGGCTTCCCCATTGGCTTTGTTTGTAGGAAGCTGGCAAAGAAGGTTGCAAATGGCAATCACGTGACTGCAGGATGCTGTGACCATCATAATTGCAAGCCGGTTGCCAACATCCAAATTGCAATCACATGACCATGCAATGCTGCAATGGCTGCAACTTTGAGGACCGGCCATAAGTTTCCTTGTTCAGTGCCGTCATAACTTTGAACGGTTGCTGAATTAGTGGTCTTCAACTGAGGACTACCTGTAAAATGTTCTTCACACCTCCCCTGGACTCTGTCTGCAGCTCGGGAAGGGAGGTACATCTTACAGTTTGGGAAACCCTGACATAGAGGAACCTTTATGCTTCTTCCCAAACAGATGAGAGACTCAGGGTAAAATCTGATACTTTCACCACCTACTATTTTTTTGCTCTAACTCTATACAATATTTTGGGAAAAAATCTATCTATGTGGTCGGTAAGATTGGACCCCAGCTTGATTGCAGATAATCAGTTTAAAAATCTATATATTAGGTACTCTGATACGGTTTTTAAATTTATTTTTCATGATAAATCATTTTTTTAACCATCAAAGGCTGATGTGCTGATAAGATCTGGCAAGGGAGGCATTACTGATCCTGCCACAAGGCTCTTTAACCGAAGGATAGAATTTTATTAAGGAAACGACGACGCAGCAGAGGCAGGCGGGCCGGAGGAAATCATCGTCACGTGCTCGGTGTTCCGCGGCTGCTGGCCACAGGAGGGCGCCGCTCCCGCAGCCAAAACCCCCCGGCTTCTTTGCGCCCAGTTGCCCGACTCCGCGTGTGGCCTCCGAGCTTGGCTCAAAATGCCCGGGTGCTGCTCGGAGATAAGGCTGCGGGGAAGAGCTCAGTGCGTCTCCTGGCTTCCCTGGGCCCTCTGGGGCAGCTTGATCCTGGCTCCGGCTTGCGGGTACGTGATCGTGAATTCGGTCTCCTGGTCGGTCCCCAACGAGGTGGAAGAAGAGCTGGACAGCTCCTCCAACGAAGAGGCGCTCCCCGCGCTGCTTGAAGACACGACCAGCCTTTGGAAGCAAAGCTACCCGGCCTCGGTGTACAAAGAAGAGGAGGAAATGCGGGCCAGGCCGGGAACGGGGAGGTCGAAGCAGATCGCTTCGCCGTCGCGGATGTTTTCGTACAGGCGGGAGAGCGTCAAAGGAGCAGACAGCCCCGCGCTTCCTCTGGAGCGAGCAGCCCGAACGGCCCGGTTCCTGATGCATCGCCACGGCTGGGGCTTCTTGGCCACGACATCAACCCAAGAAAAGGTACCCCCTTAAGCCGTCTCTCTGCTGGCAGCGCGAGACGAGAAGGCGCTTGCATTTCCACCCTCCGAGCGTTGCTCTGCAAGCGTGCGTTCCTCTTTTCATTCGAGCCTTGCTGCTGCCGTTCGAATCTGTCCAGCGCCGCGCGTTGTTCTCATTTGGGACAAATCCACAATTAAGTAGCGGCTTGAATGAAGTTGCTTAATCGGCTTCACTCCCTCCTCCTGAGAAACAGGAGGGCGATTTTGCCTCTTTAGTAGCACCCGCAATGTGGATTCAAAACAAAAACAACCCCCCAAACCAATCAATTAGACAAAGAATGTTTCCAGCTTCATTAATTGTACCAGATTCAGATTTGGTGTTTTGCTTTTTAATACTTAAACATGGGTACCAAATTATTAAGAGTTGCACAAAGTGTTCGTTTATTTATTTATTTATTACAATGATTTGGTGTGCTGCCTTATTTTACTACTGCAACACCAAAATTAAAGAATACCTTCCCCCATTACTTAAAGGACCCAAATATTTCCAGTTCACCAACAACGGTGCTGGGAGATACCTGTAATGTACTAATTTCATATTGACTGCTATAAATGGGAAAAGCCAACTCTGAAATTTTTAAAATGCACATCTTTAAGAATTGCTGCTCCAATAATGAAATGTGTTTTTACCCTTCACATGTTTATTCTTCTTACAATTTGGAGAGTGGGGATATATAAGAATTTTCCAGAAGAGCCATTATTTCAGCAATGAGATTTAGTTTGGTATAGTGAATCAGGCTAGAGACCCAGAGACTAGGAGTTCTAGTCTCATCTTAGGTGTAAAGCCATCTGGGTGTCCTTGGGCCAGTCACTCTCTCAGCCCTAGGAAGGAGGCAATGGCAATCCACTCCTGAAATCTTGCTAAGAAAGCTACAGGGACTAAAACAGGCTGTTGACCAGGAGTCAACACCTGACTGGAAGGCACAAAAAAGAGAAAGAGAGAGAGAGAGAGAAAAAAGAAAAAGCCCAACAACGATATGGAAATAGGATTTCAATAAAAGTCATACATTTAATTCTGAGATCAAATATCACATCTTCATGATGTTCAAGATGCTTCCTCTAATGTTTATTATGAAAGAAGCATCAACTGTGACTTCAGTTCCCAATATATGTCATTTTTTAAATATGCATTCCATTTTTACATAGTGGTAGGGCATACTCTGTAATTCATGTAATTACGATCTTTATCTTATCCTGGTTCTAAATAAATAGATGTGTTTTCATATACTGACTTCCCAAGACCAAGCTTACCAAGATCACTTTGAATCTTCTCTTTCTCTTCCAAAGTATTATCCACCCAAAGTATTATTCACCCCTCCTAGTTTTGGGGCATCTGCATATCAGATAAATTGTCCTTCAATTCCTTCACCCAGGTCATTAATTAAAATGCTGAACAGCACAGGGCCATGTAGCACTCCATTTGATTCTATTCTGCAAGTTGACATGGAGCCATTTATGAGCATATTCTCTCGGTGTGGTCAATCAGCCAATTGTCATCTACCAGTTGTGCCATCTACTCCATATTTTACCATTTTAATAATGAAATAAAAAAAGTATACACCTCTTAAGTTTACTCACAGAAAATAATGCTAAATATGAGATAGCCTGGGTGAATTTTAACTTAACAGGAAAGTCAGAGATTGCATGAAGTTATTGTGAGTCTAAAGAAATTAAACCAAGTATAACATGTTACAGGGTTTCCACAACAATCTGTAATCTTTCTAATTCCATGCAGATATCATGAAAAGCTAAGCAGGATTGGACCTAGATAGTATTTGGACTGGAGGCTCCCAGGAAATCCCAGGATAGTAGGGTACATTGGGAGATTGAATAATCTCTAGGAAGAAGGCAATGGCAGCTCACTTCCACATTATTGCCTTCAAAATGATATGTATGTGCTCATGAAGTCCTCAGGAGTCACACTTGACTCAGCAGCAATTTTGCTTTAAGCATGTTTATAATCTTTTCATTTAGAAACATAAAAATAATGTGAAAATTAATGTTTAATTATTTTTGTTCCCAACTAATCTCAAGTATTAGTAATATAAAAGTGATTAGATAGTCATTCTTTAAAGGTCTCCAGATATTGTTCAAGTTGAACTACAACTTCCAGCATCCCTCACTCTTGGACTTAACGCAACTGGGAGTTGTAATTCAAACACATATTGAAGACCAGTTTCCCCAGCCCTGCTTTAAAACTGTCAAGAGGGCTGAGGCCCTAGTTGAACACAGTACCCCATAAGCAGGTCTCCCTGGCACTTACCTTAGAACTAAGCAAGTTCAGACAAAATTAAGGTATTCCTTAGATCAAATAGTCCAGTGTTGGGCTTTAAAGGTCTTGAGCAACACTTGCAACTAAGCCCAGGCATCTGGTGTAACTACTGTAGTCCAGTACTGTGGTTTCATATTCTCCACCATATGAAGATTCCAAATAATTTCCTAAGACAGTTTTTTCCCCACACAGAATGTATTACATTATTTTTTTTTCTGTATGTAAACTGTGTGTGAGAGATTAACCCCAAAGGTAGTCTGCTGAGTAATTCCTTTCTTTGCTCAAGAATCCTAGGATCATAGCTTGATCCCCCACATAAAAAGCTCTAATGTATTTGTGGTTTGTGTGTTTTAGCCAAAGATAATACTAATTAACATGTAGTTACTCAGTTGATTGGAAAAGAGGGGTAACAAACCAATTTAAGGAAGGAAAAATTATGTTATCTTTATTATTTAAATTATTTTGTACATTTTAAAACCCACAACTTGTTTCAAGATACAGTTAATGCATAATACTAGGTTATATATGAAATATATTCGTAACAAGGTATAAAGTTTTATTTTTATTTACATATATTCAAGTTCTTGCTTTTAATTATAATTTATTATTAATTTTTTATTAATCCAAGTTTTAAATGGATTATCTTTTACTTTGACTTCTGGTCTAAGACTATAATAAAAATATTCTATTCCACTGTATAAGTTACACTTTCATGAGTTGTTATGTGGGTGTACGCAAAATAAAAAAGGAGTTCACGCAAATTACAACTGAAACATACATGCGTACATATATATGAGAGAATAAAAAGAAAATATATATCATTTCCTAACAGCTGTTAATATCTTCCACCTCTTTGTTGCTTCTTTCTTTCTCCTTCTATTTAATGGTGCTGCATATTCTCACAGTTAAAAGCTATTTAAAATCCCTCTGCCTTTTAAACAAGGCACTTATACATAATTTTGATATCCCCACTGAAACTGAAAACATACACAGTGTTTAATCTTAATTAGATTAGTTCAGTGGGGTTGTGTTTTGTTTTTTAAGGATAATATTTAAATACTAATTGTGTATATTATCAGTCTAAGAACTGTTGAAACACACACGGTGTATTTGTGTGTGTGTGTGTGTGAGAGAGAGAGAGATAATGAGAACAAGGCTATTTCAACCTTCATTACTTGGTAGCATTCTGGCTGTGTATGATAGGAATGGTAGTCCAGGGTAGCTGGAAGATTGGGAAGGCGTACTTGCTAACAAAAATATTTGACAACATATTCCTTTTTGTACCATGGAACCCTGTAATTCCATCTCAGCCCTATACATTACACACTTGATGTAATGATTGCCTTATCCCAACGAAGTCAGTCCCACTAGAGTTTAGTGAATAAAACTGATTTATTGAAAGGATAGTATGCAAATACGAAGAAAGCTGAGAATAAGCAAAAGCGCGCCAAATACAAACTAAAAACCCTCGCCTCCAAACTGATCCCGCCCCCACCCCACCATCGCAACCACCCCCTCCCGGGCCTGGCAAGCGTCACACATCTGCCTGGGAAAGTAACCTTGAATACATGTCCTAACCCAAACACACATTCCTTCAGGGCAACAGAAAGATAACAGCCTGGCAGAGCAGAAATTCCCCACCCCGCAGGTGATCGACACGGCTTAGAAACATGACATGTGAAACGTTACGATGTATGCAAACCATTGGAACAGTGAACATGACATATCGCCCCCCTTCCAGAAAGGAAATGATCTTACGGAGTAGGCTTAGTGGGATAAGCAGTGTGGAAATGGGTAACTAGAATAGGGGAGTGAACATCGTGGGCAGCAACCCACTCAGGATGAGGGAAATGTTTCCAGCGAACCAGGTATTGTAAGACAGAACGACATCATCGAGAATCCAGGATTTCTCGGACTTCAAAGTGTTGTTGACCATCAATCATGATAGGTGCAGGAGGGGGAGGTTGTGGATGCCAGCGGGCTGATTCGTGGAAAGACTTAAGGAGGCTGCAATGAAAGACAGGGTGTAAACGTTTAAGATTTGCAGGCAAATCTAATTTAAAAGTAACAGGGTTAATTTGAGCAACGATAGGAAAAGGGCCAATAAACTTAGGTGCCAACTTTTTTGAAGGTCGTGTAGACTTGATGAACTTGGTGGAAAGATACACCTTATCACCCACTTGGAAAGGTGACGCGGTGGATCGTTTGGAATCTGCATGTCGTTTGTAAGTGGCTTGAGCATCAGCAAGCGCCTGTTGTATAGTTGGCCAGGCAGCTGCCAGACGTGTAGCCCAATCAGCAGGTAAAGACGGGGGGGGAGGCTGGCTGAGGCAGTTCTGGGATGGGAACAAAGTCACGGCCAAAAACGGTATGGAATGGCACCTGGCCAGTGCTCTGATGAACAGCATTGTTGTAGGCAACCTCTGCAAATGGTAGGAGGTCGACCCAATCATCTTGTTGATAATTGACAAAAGCCCGCAGATATTGTTCAAGGGTAGAATTGACCGCCTCCGTATTTCCGTCCGTCTCCGGATGCGACGCAGTTGACAAAGCTTGGTTAGTACCTGGTAATTTCATAAATTCCCGCCAAAACTTTGACGTGAATTGTGTTCCTCTGTCCGTCACCAAGCGGGCAGGGCATCTGTGAATTTTGTACACGTGTACAATGAAAAGGCGGGCTAGCTGTTGTGCAGATGGGATGGAGGTACATGGGATGAAATGGGCTTGTTTAGAGAAAAAATCTTTCACCACCCAAATGACAGTTTTTCTTTGGCCAGGAGGTAGATCAACAATGAAGTCCATAGAGATCTCCTCCCAAGGGCAGGAAGGATTAGCCACTGGTTGTAACAAGCCCTGGGGTTTTCCCACTTTTCGTTTGGAAGCAGCACATACTGGGCAGGAATCCACGTATTCTTTGATGTCGCACCGTAGCGTTGGCCACCAGAATTGGCGTCTAACCAGATGAAGGGTCTTCCCGAACCCAAAATGCCCAGCCATCCTGTCATCATGAGATCGTGACAGAATGGTTTTGCGTAACGTCTCAGGTACATAGAGGCGATCATGCTTCCATGCAAAATCTTGTTTAAAAGTAACCTCGTTGAGGTTTGCTTGCAACCAAGTGTCAGTTTTTAAGTCGGAAAGAAACTGTTGTTGCAAGTCTGAGGGAACAGGCAGGCGAGGTGAAATTGAAGCGTCTTCCCAGCTTGTTAGAAGTGGCTCTTTATATATGACACACATAAGGCATTTGTACCTGTGGTTGCCTCTATACGATTGTTTAAAACATTTTTATTTGATTTTAATTTCTTCTGTGCCATGTCTGTTCTATTTAACTTGTAGTGAATGAATGGGGCATAATTCTCATAAATAAAAATGGATGACTCTTTAGAATAAACAAAAATGCAGTTTCCATAGGTTGCTCAGAATTCTGTTAGAAATATTTAGCTCTCTGCCTAGAATTATTACTCCCAAAACAATATAATACTTCATAAAATTATCATGAGTACTAGAAATGCATACAGTAACGTCTGTGCGCTGCGCTCGGGTTTGGCTGCAAGTCACAGCTGCTAGACTCATTTGGGGCTCAGTCCAGAGAGTCCCCACTAGATCTGGCACCGTACTAGCATCCTGAGGCTGGCGCAAAAGCGCATCAGCCAGGAAGTTGGTTTTCCCAGGTATAAATTTCAGTTTAAAGTCAAAACAACTAAAGAATTTTGCCCACCTAATTTGCTTTGGGCTCAGTTTACGAGAGGCAGTCAGTGCCTCCAGGTTTTTATGATCAGTCCAGACTTCGAATGGGTGGGTAGCCCCCTCCAATAAGTGACGCCAGCTTTCCAAAGCAGCTTTAACAGCAAAAGCCTCCTTCTCCCAAACGTGCCATCTCCTTTCTGTCTCTGAAAATTTACGGGAGAGGTAAGCACATGGCTTTAACTGTCCGAGGTTGTCCCTTTGCATTAACAGAGCTCCAATTGAGAAATCAGAAGCGTCCACCTGTACCACAAATGGTTTATCAGGATCAGGATGCTGTAGAATGGGTTCAGACGTAAACAGCTGTTTAAGGGTCTGAAAAGCCCTCTGGCATGCGGGTGTCCACTTTAGCAGCGCCCCCGGATTTTTCACCCTCCGTGTGTCCCCCAAACCTTTAGTTTTGAGCAACTCAGTGAGGGGTAGTGCAATTTCCGCGAACCCCTGGATGAAGGGCCGATAAAAATTCGCGAATCCAAGGAGACTTTGGAGCTGCTTATGCGTGCGTGGTGGCTCCCATGCCAAAATGGCTTCAATTTTCGTGGGATCCATTTCAATTCCTTTATTGGAAATCCTATAGCCCAGATAATCAATTTGCGACTTGTGAAATGCACATTTTGACAGTTTAGCATACAACTCTGCCTTTCTCAGTTTGCTCAGAACCTGTCTGACTAGATATACATGTTCCTCCATCATTTCAGTATATATTAAAACATCATCTAAATACACCAATATCCCTTTAAATAGGTGGTCATGCAAGACCTCATTGATAAGTTGCATAAACACTCCTGGTGCCCCCGCCAATCCAAATGGCAACACTTTGTATTGAAAAGCACCCAAAGGACAATTAAACACAGTTTTCCATTCATCCCCCTCCCGTATGCGAATACGGAAATATGCCTCCCTCAAGTCCAGCTTAGAGAATATTTTCCCCTTTGCCAGATGTGTTAGCATGTCCTTTATCAGGGGCAAAGGATATTTATTTAATATAGATACTGCATTGAGCCCACGGAAATCTGTACACAGTCTCAAAGTGCCATCCTTCTTTGGTTGAAACGGTACAGGTGCGCCTACTGGAGAGCTGGCGGGTTCAATGAAACCCCTAGCTAGATTTTTGTCAATGAACTCTCGTAGTGCTGCCAGCTTCTTCTGGGTCATAGAGTAAATTTTCGGACTAGGCAATTTCACATTAGGAACAAATTCTATTGCACAGTCAGTTTTTCGATGAGGCGGGAGCCGATCCGCCTCTTTTTCACCAAACACATCTGCAAAGTCCTGGTATTGCTCCGGCAGCCCTTCCAGCGGCTGGAGGACTTGCAGAGAAGTGGTTGCTGCCCTTCCCACCTCGTTGTCGTCTAGCTGGTCTTTCGCAGGGGCTTTATAAAATCCATCTGCGAACGTCACCGTTCGATGCACCCAGTTTATGGAGGGATTTTGCCGCACAAACCAGGGCATCCCCAAGATGACCAAAGGTCCCCCTACCGGTGCCACAATAAACGGTAATTTTTCCCAATGGCTGCCCATTTGCAAGGCAACCATCCCGGTAGAGTGGGTGACTGGTCTCCCCCCTGCCATGGTCCCGTCCAACTGGGTAAAGATCATCGGCCGCTTTAAAGGGAACGTAGGTAACCCCAACGCGATAACCACGTCGGGGTGCATCAAGGACCGTGAACACCCCAAATCAACCATGGCCCACAGTTCTATGGTTCGGGTGCTGGACCCCAACTTCACCCTAACGGTCAGGGTAGGGGAATCCCCACTCAATGAAACATGGTTGCGCCCATCTTCTGCTTCTTCCACCTGCCCCGCAGCGCCCTTTAAAGCAGGTGGCTGGCGTTTCCCGCCGGCTCATCGGTCTCCTGTTCCCTCTCTTCTCCAAAGAAGGGGCTGCCCTCCGGTTCCGCCTCAGCCAGGGCGGCTTTCATCTTCCTTGGTAGGGATGGCGATTTCCCAGCCGGTTTAGCTGGGCGATCCTCGGCTCGTCTTTTTGGGCACACCGCCGCCTGGTGCCCTTCCTTCCCGCAGCGCAGACATTGCCCCTTTGCAAAGCGACGCTCCCTCTCCTCTTCCCACGCACGGTGGCTGGGCTGTCCCGAAGAGATCGGAGCGCGGGGACTTTTGATGGTTTTGCCTTGCTTCACCGCCTTACGATGTGCGAAAGTCTCCAGGGCGTTTTCGGCGCTACCCGCTAGTTGAATCCACCCATACAAAGTCTTTGGGTCATCGCGCCCCAGAGCCCACCAAAGGACCTCAGTCCATCTTTAAACATCTCTACTAAGGTGGACTGGGACCAATCCTCAACTTTTCCAGCCAGTGCTTTGAATTCTAGCCCGTAGTCTGCCACTGACAGCGATCCTTGGGCCAGGTTCTTTAGCGCCCGTTTTGCCCTTTCTTGTGCCAGAGGGTCCTCAAAGTATTGCTTAAGCGCCCACAGGAACTCCTCAACGTCCTCTAGCTCTGGGGCCTCTGCTTGACACAGCTGGACGTACCAATCCGCCGCCCTCCCCTTCAGTCTATTTGCAATGGCATTGATTTTCCCCCTCTCGGAATGGAAACTCTGCTCCCAATCCTCCATGTAGCTATTAGCATTGGTAATGAAGAAGGACAGCTTCGTAGGGTCGCCGTCAAACTTCACAGGAAAGGGGGGGGGGTCTCACCGCCTCCAGCCGTTTGGCTTTTTCAGTCACATCTAGGGTCCTCCTCCCTGTCGTTGACTCTCGGAACCGAGTCCGACCTCTTCTCCGCGGAGATGGGGGTGGTGACTCCCAGCTAGCGTTCTGATCCCTAGCGCCCTTTCGTCTCCCCTCAGCCGACCCCGACTTCCCCCGGCTTTCCCTTAGCATCACCGCCAAAGACTCCAACTTCTCCTCCAAAGCCTTCATGCGCGCGGGGGTGACCGATTCTTCGGCCGCACCAGTTACCACTACCACTGTAGGTGACAACGGAGGTCCTGGTTTCCGGACCTTTTGGGCATCCCCTACAGCGGAGTCCTCGTCCTTGTCCCCCGTTCTATATTCGGCCCCTGACGTGCCTGTCGTTTCCGATGTTACCAACTGCTCACCGGGTAGTAGCCCCAGCTGTTCCCGGCGGGCCGCCCTCTCCACGCGGGCACTCCGGGCCACCCGCACCGTGGTGTCCGGTTCCTCTTCAATCCATTCGGCTTCCCATAGTAGAGACATCGCTAGCGCTCCCCGTCACAGGTAACCTGGCTAGGGGCTAGCGGGGTAAGTTTCTTTGATGATTCTCAGCTTTATGTAATGATTGCCTTATCCCAACGAAGTCAGTCCCACTAGAGTTTAGTGAATAAAACTGATTTATTGAAAGGATAGTATGCAAATACGAAGAAAGCTGAGAATAAGCAAAAGCGCGCCAAATACAAACTAAAAACCCTCGCCTCCAAACCGATCCCGCCCCCACCCCACCATCGCAACCACCCCCTCCTGGGCCTGGCAAGCGTCACACATCTGCCTGGGAAAGTAACCTTGAATACATGTCCTAACCCAAACACACATTCCTTCAGGGCAGCAGAAAGATAGCCTGGCAGAGCAGAAATTCCCCACCCCACAGGTGATCGACACGACTTAGAAACATGACATGTGAAACGTTACGATGTATGCAAACCATTGGAACGGTGAACATGACACTTGAATGATGAAGTCTTAATTGTCATTGTTTCTGTTTTTGCAGTATTTTTTGATATGAGTGTTGTCTGTCTGTACTATGAACACGCCTGCTGTCTGTCATTTACTACATAAAGGTCAAGAGCCAACGAACATAATTCGCAATTAGCTCCACAGGTCCAAACAAGTCCCATGTTTCTTAAAAGTGCCGTTAAAAGTTCTGCCCCAGAGCAAATTCTCTTTGAAAGTAAGACAAGAGTAACAGCATTTTTGGATGCAGCCTGTGGAAAAATGGGGGATTATGCTTCAGAGAAGAGGAGAGAAGAAAAACTTATGGTAATTAATATTTGGATGGTAGATCACCAAGAAGTCTCAGGGATGAAAGCTAATCTGGAAAGTCCAAAAAGTATTGTAGAAAGAGGCAAGAGCAATCCACTATTCTATTGGTTACTCCCCAAAACTACTTGGAGATATGTATACATATATACACCAAGAATCTATCTCAATTAAAGGGAATTTTCATGTTCAACAGTTACATTTAAAAAAAAATCTTTCTTGCACTAAAGATTTTGCCATTCTTGCTTAGAATAAAGGTCAAGGTAAAATAGCACCTTCCCAGCTTGTTAGAAGTGGCTCTTTATATATGACACACATAAGGCATTTGTACCTGTGGTTGCCTCTATACGATTGTTTAAAACATTTTTATTTGATTTTAATTTCTTCTGTGCCATGTCTGTTCTATTTAACTTGTAGTGAATGAATGGGGCATAATTCTCATAAATAAAAATGGATGACTCTTTAGAATAAACAAAAATGCAGTTTCCATAGGTTGCTCAGAATTCTGTTAGAAATATTTAGTTCTCTGCCTAGAATTATTACTCCCAAAACAATATAATACTTCATAAAATTATCATGAGTACTAGAAATGCATACAGTAACGTATTTGAAGGATGTTTTTTATTACTTCTGCACTACAGATATTCTTTTGTTAGTTTCTAAATAGTGTATGATTAAAAAAATACTAAATTTAATCTGAAACACTGAAAAAGAAAATAAAAATCTGTCTGTGAGAAAGAGGATATAACTCCCTTTCTTTTAAATCAATGCTTTTCTATTTCCTTTCTTAGTGTTTCAGATTAAATGTGAGAAATTGCAAATCACTTCTGATATCCAATAGAGTTCAAAGTAAGTAATACCTGTATCTGGACTTCAAACTTGCTGGGCTAGAAACCAGGAGTCTGTGAGTTCTAGTCCTGCCTTAGGTGTGAAAGCCGGCTGGGTGACCTTGGGCCAGTCACTGTCTCTCAGCCCAACCCACCTCACAGGGTTGCTGTTGTGAGGAAAATAGGAGGAGGAAGGGGTATTAGGTATGTTCGCCGCCTTGAGTTATTTATAAAAATAATAAAGGCGGGATAAAAATAAAATAAATAAAATAAAATGTTTTATAAGACCTGATTATTTGGATTTTTCAGATCCAAGGGACACCATTTGGGAATTGTTTATCTATTAGTGATGGCCCCACAGACAACAGCACTGGAATTCCTTACTTCTACATGACTCCAAAGGATAACACTGTAGCTGACCTGATGAAAAATTCAGTGGCTTCATTGACATTGCCTGAGGCAGAAGGAGATTCCTGCAGGTACAATGGTTTTAGAAACTTTTATAATGACACTTTTCAGACCTTCAGCAACTTTCTAGGGTCTTTCTAGATTGCAGTTGCAGCACAATAAATGTATTGTTAGTCCTCATTTGCTTTGACAGATGCTTGCATAATCCTCTTTCAGCACTCACTTTACAATAAGTTATTATTACTGTAGCTGAGAAAAGGTGATTCCATGTCGAGAATAAGTCTGGATGTCAACGCCATCTCTTGGATCGTTTCTTTGACATCTCAAACAATGATGTCTATAAAGCCACTCCTTGTTTAGCGGCTACCTTGTTTGACGTTCACAGATACGATGGTAATAATAATTATTTTTAAAAAATCATTTTCCGACCAATGCATGTATTTACAACAAAATTTTGTGCCCCTGACAACAAAAGCCTTCAGTGTGAAACTGATTAAGGTCTGGTCAGTTTCAGGCAGCAGCACCAGCCCCCCAAGGTTCTGATCAACTAATTAAGGTCACAGAGCTAAGCTTCTTAACTTGCAGTTAGCATTTTTAGGGAAGTGTTGCCCTGCTGTTAAGCAGCTCAGGAAGAGATAGCTTGTTTAAGCAATCTCTCTGCCCCGCAAGAGGGCAAAAAGGTAAAAAAAAATGGGTCAGGCACAGGACACTGTATGAACCAACTGTATCTGAATGAGACAGCAGCAACCAGTGATCTTTGCAGGGTCTCTTTCTCTCTCTCTCCGTCACTGTTCAGATTACAGTTGCTAAACAAGGAAAGGGCATGGCATGTATAGCCAAGCTATGTTATCTTATTAATCTTTTTAAAGGTAACTTCTTTTATAAGCTGAACACCTCACTGTTATTACGTAGCCATTCAAAAACAAAAATGTAAGAACATCTCTATTCCTGTAGTGGTTGTTCTGGAACTCCATCAACTCTGAAATTGAATCCAAAGATGTGGAAGAAACTAGATCAGAAAATCAAGCTCAGTTATACAGTATATCTAGGATAACCAATTCAGCAGCTATATTTTACAACTCAGAAGCAAATGGCAATATAAGTTTTTCCCAATTCAGTTGCTTTAGAAATAAACTTTGCTACATGAGCATCTGCAGTCCACTTAAAACTGATGAGTACAAAGTTGACTTTTTATATTAAGAACACACATGCTTTTTCCCAAGTTTGTGATAAGGAGATATAGCAAATTCTAAACAGATGAACTAGTACTATTCAAACAAACAGGCGGGCAGCCCACCAAGTAGGGTACAAGAGCCTTGAGCCAGGCAAATGTTGAGTTCTGTCTTTATTGGACCAGTGGACCCCAATCTGAGTCACTTAAACAGCTGACAGTTGCTGAGCTTGAAGTTCAACATACTGCCTTAGACTGACCTGTAGTATTAGTGATGCAGTTCCAAAGCTAATATAATAGTACAGAGAATTAACAAAGCTGGAATGATTTGGCAGAGTGAGGTTGCCATCTCAGGTGGCTGATGTTTGAGGTTATAACGGAATGCTAAGCTGTTTAATTTTACTGTAATTGTACCTAAGGGATAGAAAAGGCCTATGGATTTCTATCTTAACAAAACCTTGTTAAGGTAAACTTGATACTCGTAATCTTGCTTTGGGGGAGAAAAGGGGGGAATGTAATACAAAAACAATTTGCAATTTCATAACATACTCACCTCAGCAGGTAACAACACCTAACTTATCTTGGAAACCAAGCAGTATCAGACCTGGTTAATGGATAAGGGAGGACATGGGAATTCCAAGGCTGAAAGCAAGACTGAGAAGTCAAGAAGGCAGTGGCCAACCACTTTCATAAAACTGCCAAAAAGGTCCGCATGGATGCAATCACCAGGAGTTGGACTCAACCTGGGGCCTCTTTACACAGGCAATAGGAGTGACCAGCTGTTTCTTGGGGGAAAGAGCAGTTTCAGGAATATGTAGTCCTGAACACTCAGCATGGAAGATGCTCAGCTCTTTCTCTGCTGACAAGGTTTCTATTCCACATGACCACCTTAAGTTGCTTTTCTCTTAACAAGATTGAATTGCAATTTTTCTATGACGGATAGATATCTAGAACCTGAAGGCAGGGATGTGAAAATCACGATGACATAGGATATCAAGTGATACAACAATGAAGATGACAATTAAGCATTAAATTTCTCACTACTTCTCTGCTTGAAGCCATCCTCTCTGAAAGGTATATCATTATCTATATATTTATTCAGGTAGCTGGCTACTCAACAACAACAAAAAAAGGGTGGGGGCAAGTAGTTTTCCTGGATCTTATTGCCACAATGCCTATCTAAAAAACAGGGATGATGATGATGACACAGAGCACAGAGAGATAATCGTGACCACCTTTGAAACTAGTGATCACTGTTAGAAAAATAATAGACCCAAGCTCTCTTCCATACAGGACCAAATGTTGGTATGTATACATTAGAACCATGAGTTAAAAGTTACTGGTAGGCCAGATTCTTAATATTAAGTCAATTAATTAAGTTAAAAGATACTTTAGCTTTTATATCTCATTTTCAGGACAATTTAGAATCTCTTTTGGGAGCGGATTTTCTTAAGCTCCTTTTATTATTGTGAGGTGATGGACGCTGCTGTCAAGTGTCTCTGATCCTATAAAACTGTTTGATATCTGTTCCCTTTTCTTTTCATAGTCAAATTATTGACTGAAAGACAACACCATATTTTACATTTTCATTGTGAGACCACCAATCTTTAACTTGTCAATGACCATAATTCTGCTTGTCTTGTTTAATCCTAAGCATCAATACCCCGTATCTACTGTACTTGGTAGAAATATTTAAATTGAGCAGTTATGGCTTCTGCCAAATAATCCTGAGATATCTGCCTTCATAGTGTATTAAGAAGCATGTGCTCAGAATTCAGGTCCCCTGAATTGAGTTTCTTTGTGTTTGTTTCTGTATGTATGTATTTATTATATTTTTATCTGCTGCAATTGAGAGATTCTCAGTGGTTCATTGGCTGAGAAAGATAACTTTTTAAAAAAGGCTGTAAACCAGGTTAAACTTATAATGAGACAACTTATTGGACAAGCTATACTCTTGATGGCTGCTGTAGCGCACTGATAGAATTCTTTTTTCCTGACAACTGTGAATGATCAGATACAGAGAAGATAAAATGGTCCCTCCAGTAGATGTGATGGAATTCTGTAACAGCATTGTTACAGAAACATATATTTTAATAAGCATAAATATATTTTAATGCTAGTTTCTGAGCCATTTGAAACT
This sequence comes from Candoia aspera, assembly GCF_035149785.1. Lineage (NCBI taxonomy): Eukaryota > Metazoa > Chordata > Lepidosauria > Squamata > Candoiidae > Candoia > Candoia aspera. Next base: position 35,905,158 of record NC_086157.1, read on the forward strand.
GGGAATTTATGTTGAATAAAAGATTAGAAAAGTAGTAGGTGGAATACAAAAAAATTATCAGCATATGATTCACTTGGAATTGCATTAAGACTTTGGGTCCTCATAATCTACAACCCATTTATACAGTTTTTTGAGAAGACTGAATATATTGTGCTTACAATAAATAAAAATATTTTCCAGTATTAACATAAAATAGTCAGTTTAGTTCTGTTAGTTTATTTCTATTAATTTCATCATGTATAACATTATGTGCTGTCAGTTCATGCTATTTTTATTGAACCAAACCACACTGCATGATAAACAGATTAAAAAAATTATTACAACAACCACTTTGTTCAAACTATATTTTTCTGTTTTCCCTTCCTTACCCATGTAACCTGTCCTCAGTCTTTACCAAAAATACTCTGATATTAATAATGAAAACACTGATCTTTTTTCTGTATTCATTTCCTGCATATCTGTAAATCTGTCTGTTAATTTTTACTGAATTGTTCTGTTGGAGGGTATAGAAAGGAAGTGGGAGGAAAGGAAAAATCTATAAGGTTTCACTTGGGAGAGAGTTCCACAAATGCATCTTTCCTCTGAGAACCATTTCACAGGGATTTCCATCTCTTCTGATTCCATCTCATCTGGAATTTTTACAGAGTAACAAGGGTATGGTCCCAGACAGGTGCCCATTCATTGAATACCTACTCAAGTGAAAGTGCCTGGTCACAAAACACTCATTTCACAAAACAAGTAACCAGAATATCTGTAGCTCAGGGTTGAAGTGTGGGGTCCTAGGGGCTCTCTGAGCCGGGTTGTTTGCTTGCAGATGTTTCATTTCCCAACTAGGTAACACACTGGTACCACATATGGGCATCAGTGCTTCAGAAAGCACGCAAATGGGAGAAATTTGCATGTAGGCAAATCTCCACCAAGGAACAACTGTTCTTTCTACATGAATGTCTACGACAGCATGCCCTGCCCACCAGTGTCAAATACAAACCTCCAATAAACTGCACAGCTGGATGGAAAATAGCTGAACAAAGTGGCCAAAAAATGATACGGCTAATGATCATGGATGCTCACCTCAGACTAAACAAATACCAGCACGCTGTAGATAACCTCAAGGAGCAACTGGAACAAACCATGACCCCAAGCTCATTAAAATGCTGACAACCCCTATCAAGACCACATCCCTAAGACAAGCTGAACAAAGGAAAACAAAACTCCAAACCAAACTGCTGAAGCTAAACCCCGGAAGCAAAGAGGTACCAGAACCCGAATGGGTAGTCAACACGTCCAGCCACCCACTAGCCACTGCAGAATACAACGTCCTCCAGAAAGGCCTCAACTATAACATAGATGGTGCTAAAGAGGCAGAATTCTTTGCAGCCATAGAAGCAGCATTTAAAGCCACAGGACTTGCCACAGAGACCAGAGAAAACATAAGGCAGACAATCATACCACAGGCCAGAAGAACAGAAAATCAGAACCAACTCAAAGCAGAGCAGCCCTCAAAAACCCAAGGAAGGACCAAACCATCATCATCCTCCCAGCAGTCGAAAGCTGAACCACAGTTATCGTGGATGAATCACAACATATACAAAGAACCAAAGAATTACTGGAAGACAAAGAAACCTACATCCCAGTAAACACCAGCCCAATACAGAAACTAGACAGCCTGACCAAGAGAACCCTTAACCACCTAGCCAAGAAAGGTCAAATCACAGAAGAAGAACAGTAGGGATGAAAAGCACTGGACCCATCCTCCCATGCTTCTATGGACAACCAAAAATACACAAGCCTGTCATACCTCTTCGTCCAATTGTATGATTACCAGGGATCCCAAGATACAACACAGTGAAAGAACTTACAAAAAAGCTTGGACATCTCACAGAGGGGAGCAAATATTGTATCAACTCCCCACTACAGTGCCTCCAGAAAATCAAAGACCTAAAAATAGATGAAGATGAAATTATGGTTTCATTTGATGTCACAGCACTCTTTACATCCATAGACCCAGAACTAGCGAAAGAATCCATGGCAGCAGTGCTACACAACACACCCAACCTAACCAGGTACACTAAGATTGAAATACCCAGAATCATGAACCTCATCAACCTCTGCCTCACCACCTACTTTCAGTTTGGTGGACAAATATACCAAGTCAGAGGAACACCCATGGGACCACCACTCTCAGGACCCACAGCAGAAACTGTAATGCAGCATCTAGAAACTACAGCACTCCCACACGTGCAACCAAAACTATGGATCCAGTATGTAGACGACACCTTCATCATAATAAAAAAGGAACAACTAGAGAAGACACATGAAGCAATCAACATCTTCAAAGGAATAAAATTCACAGAGGAAGAAGAAAACAACAACATACTATCCTTCCTGGATATCTTCATCAGCAGAGGAAATGACAGCAAATTAGAAACACAAGTCTATCTAAAAACAACTCACACTAACCAAGTCCTCCATTGCCAAAGCAACAACCGAACCTCCCACAAGAGGAGCTGTGTAAGAACATTATTCAGACAAGCACAAATGCACTGCAGCAACCAACAACACCAGAAAAAGGAAACAGGCTGCCTATACAGCATCTTCCAGCAAAATGGATAGGATGCAACTTGATCAAAAAGTGCCTGACCACTCAACACACTACAGCACAAGCAACACAAACTATTTAAAGGATAATACTGCCATACATCAGAAAAATCTCAGAAACAACCACCAGACTATTACAACCACATGGCATCACCATAGCACACAAACCAACTAAAGCCCTCCAAAACATCTTAAGCAAACCAAAAGACCCAGTAGCCCAAGAAGAAAAAACAAGAGTCATCTACAGCATACAGTGTAAGGACTGTAACAGCCACTATGTAGGATAGACAGGCAGAAGACTAGCAGAGCACATCTGTGAACACCAACACAGTCAGAAGACACAATGAAAACTCCTTAATCTCTCAACACATGGACAGACTCAACCATAGTTTCAACTGGGAAACTATCAGCATCCTAGACCAAGCTAAATCCAAAAATGCTAGGGAATTCCTGGAAGTGTGGCACTCAAGACACATCAGCTATCAATAGACACATAGACATAAACCACATTTACACACCATTCAAAAGAGACAATAACAAAGTGAAGAAGGAAACACAAAGACCAGAACACATCCTCTACAGCAGCCTACTTCCAGATTAACACCAGACAAAAAATCAAACAGAAAACAATACCCTAATCAAGGAACTACCAAGGAGGGAAACAATCAAGCAGACAATCAAGCAGAAAACAGTACCCTAATCAAGGAACTTCCAAGGAGAAAACCATACCCCCACCAAAACTGACAGGGCAAGCTACTGTATATAAACAGGGAACAAACCACAGACTCACTAGCACTGGTGATGTTACCTAGTCGGGTTGTGAAACTTCTGCAAGCAAACAACCAAGCTCAGAGAACACCAAGGACACAAAACAAGTAAAGTGGTGGCAACAATACAAGCAACCTAAGAAACTGAATGCAAAGCAGAAGTGGGGCATATGACAAAGCACAAATTTATTTTTATTGCTTAAGAACGCTCTACAAACACAACTTCCTTTTTCATTCCACCCCTGCAAAATATATGATTTGCATATATATCTTATCTAGTTATATGAGGCAGTGCTTCAAAGTGGAGTACTCCAGACCATCTGGATTTTGTATTCATGGGCAAGGTAAAAGTTTCTGTCAAGGGAAAAACTGCCTGCAAGCAAGCAATAACATCTCAATATTTTTTTTAAAAATCCTGGAAAATTTCCAATTCATTTTGAGCCACAGCTGAGCCAAAAGTAGAACACTGGGAGCAGCACCAAATTCTGCCTGGAAGGGCCTTCAGTCAAATGCTGGTTGCATCAGGACTCAGCAAAGGACTCTGAAACAAACAAACAAACAATACTTGATTCCCCCTATAATTGAAAAATAAAAATGAGCTTAAGCCGTTCCTTTGAATCTATCTCCATAAATCAGTATTGCTGTTACATAGATTTGGGCAGAAACAACTGCTAATTTGATACAGAATTTGAGTTAAAAATATTTATATCAGATATTGTTTTTTTTCTAGATTAGAAGTAGCTCCTACAATTAGGCAAATAAATGCAGTTGTAAGCACATGGGTCTTTCATATGGAAAGAACATTACTAAATAATGATTCTGTTTTGGATTGATTTAGGTATTAATTATTATGCATCCCTGTGCTTATAGAAAAACGATTGTTGATCCCGATGACCCAAGGTGTACCAGGCTAATTTTTACTGGAGAGATGGTTACAGTGCCTCCAGAAGAACTGGAATCTGTCAAGCAAGCTCTGTTTTCTAGGTCTGTATGAATCTACTGTTACCCTCTGAAGTGTTTCTGATGGGGAGAGCGGGAGAGAATGTAGAATAAGTATTTGGGAGTATAAGGAATTGTAAGCACTGCCTTCCTGAATACCAGAAAGTCTTTGGACGAAATTACTCACTAATCAGATCGTAATTGAAAGCAAAGATTCCTTCCACCCATTATTAAGCTTTTACATTCCTTTGGTCAAACACTTAGTTCTCCTAGTGGTATCACTGTAACTGAGTAATATCCAAGTTTAGCATGAGGGAATAATGAGCAGCAAAGTAGCTCAGCAAATTAAATGGGTTTTTCTTACTCTGGGATAGCTCAGGCAATTTTAAGATTATCACAAATTAAACTGTCTGAACATGGAGTTTCCTAGACCCTTGTGGCATGTATTATTTCTCTGTTTATTCTGCAGCTTCCTTTTGCATGAATCCCATATTATAATAGAACTAGAATAATTATTTTGAGTTCTTTCCCTCCATTCTTTCCAAGCCATGACATAATGTATAGATATATAGCTGAATAAAATGGAAAGCAAAAAGGATTATCTTTCAAAAGGCATAGTGCAATGATTAGCCAATACAGTTCAAACCATCATTGTTTAAATGTTCACTGCTGAACATTTATAATATGTTACAAATAATATTACAAATAATAGTAATTAACTGCTGAGTTGTCATAGACAGGTTTATAAAATAATATAAACCAATCATTTCTAGCTGTTTGGTTGTTGTTCCAGGCACCCCATAATGAGAAAATGGCCTCGCAATTATGAATGGTTCTTTATGAAAATGAACATTGAACATATATGGCTACAGGACTGGTATGGAGGAATTACAACCATTACATTGGAGGAATATTTCAGAGCAGTTCCTAGTAAAGCTTAATTGATTTTTTTAGTATGAGAATTCAGTGTTTTCATATTTAATTCAGAACAAAGTGTTTTATATATTATGTGATCAGGTATTTATTTAACAATATTTTTGTGCAAAGTTTTGAATGTGGCTCCATCTTAACTGGAGCAGAATAATTTATGAACATTAGAAGATCTTACTCTGGAGACAGGTCATACTAAATTACTACTTAATATGTTTTGAATACTTTTGGATTTTTATAAATATAAATCCCACAGGATGTATTGTAATAAATTCTAAAACTGGACAGAGATTGCAAACCAAAATGAAATGAGTGATATAATGATTGATATATTAAAGCCCATAACTGCTGTTAATTGAAACTTCTAATAACATATTTTTCATATGTGTAGCATTTTAATTAAATTGACATTACAGACTTAATTCTTCCTTAGGTACAAATTTGTCTTTTAAATGAATGATTTAGAAACAGCCTTGTGGATAAACACACTTTATGAAAAAATAGAGAATAGCTAAGATATCTAACTTTCCAGAAACGATTAAATAATTCACTATTCCTCCCCTCACTATTTCAGACCAACATACAACATAGTAAGAGTAGAGCTGGCAGTTATGGTTCTGTACATAAATCTTCAGCTAACACGTGTCCCTACTTCTCCTCAGAACTTCCTTTCTTCAGGAAGAAGAGATCTGAAGTTTTTACTTCATTTTCAAATATTATATTTTTGCTATTTTTTAAGTCTGAACAAACTATGGAAAGTATTAACAATAGATTATTAAAACAAGTGAACTTTCAATTTTATTTTATTTATTTGACTGACTGATTGATTGATTGATTGATTGATATCCCGTTTTACATTGGCGAGTTCTCAAGGTGACCAAAGAAAGCTAGAAATGATGAAGAGTTAGTTAGTTGATAAACAATTTAAAACCACCACTAAAATTTAAGCTGAGTCAAGTATTAAGGCTCAGGCCTGGATCAGGATTCTAACTTCAGGACTCAAAATCATGTTTGACCCTTCAGGCCTGATATCTCTGCTGCTGACAAACAACTACCAATCTCATTGGCACCGACTGTACAAAAAAACTTTTCAGTCTTGGCCTCTCTCCTGAATATTTAGGCCAATTAAACCTGGAGAAGGCCAAATCATTAGTAAAAGAAAGAATTAGGGACATTGATCGCCAAAATGACGTTATTAGTGCTCCCGAATTCTATTGTCAAATACCAGATATCCGCAAACCCTCTACTAGGGTATCTATACAATCTAACTTTAAGCAAATATAGATGGGCTTTTTCCAGATGCCCTCCCTTCAACGCTGCTGGCAGGAAGATTTCATGGGACTCTTTATTCACAGAGACTTTGCCCTTCTGGATCCAGGGAGGTAGAAACTCTTGCCCGTGTCCTCATACAGTGTCCTTTTTATGTTGCCCCAAGACGTGCTCTGATCTCCCCAATCTTCTCTAAATTTGAGGGTCATACTGACAGATTTTAGTTTATTTCTTTCTAAGGGATGCTGACTCTACCCTCACGTATCAGGTGGCCAAATATTTTTATTAAGTTATACAATTCCACAAAACTTTTAATTAGACATATTGTTTCACTGTTTTATTGTTTTTCTTTTCTCTGACAATGAATTGTTAGATTAAACTATTTTCTTTTATTATGAAGGCTGGTCAAAGACCATAATAACGATATTAATATTATTATTATTTGTGGTAATCATTTAAGTTCTTGATGAAATAGTATCATTATAAATATAAACTCTGAGAGTAGGGGCCAAGCACAACTCCTGAGGACCTAGAAATAAACAAAAGGCCATTTCCCACATGCCAGAAAGATAAGCCAGTGGGACCATCTTCAAGAGAACCTCTCTTGCTAGCCTTATTAAGTAGAAATTGTCATAACAGGACAAGTGTTCCATTAGAAAGAAAGGCCCTGAGGTGTTTAGGATTTAAAGGTCAATACCAACATTTTAAAGCACTATTAACCAACGTAGGTCTTTCACTATAGGCACTGTGTGATTCTGGTATCTTGACCACTTACCATCCTAGCAACTGCATTTGTATCACTGCAGTTCTACTTTTAATTTACAGCTCTGCTTTTCAAGAATTGCCCACTATTGTGCACTGTAGTAGTTGAGATGGAACATAATCAAGGCATACCCCAACCCTTTCCAATCCTGGTGGCTCATGAATTGCCATGGGTGGCATAACAGGTGTGTCATTGTGTAAAAACACTTCTCACTATAGCAGGACTGAAATCAAATCCCTCTAAATTTAAGGACAGCTAAAACTGAGCAACTACTCCCACACTATGAAACTAGTTTCTCAGGGTCAATGTAATCCTCCTCTGACACAATGAGAAACTATAGTTAATTAAGAATAGAAGCATAAGCTTTGTGATTGAATTCCCAGAGACATGAAGAGAGAACAAGAGATATGGGACCAGGTGAGCCTAAGACTCACATACATAATATTAAATGTGGTATTATATGCAGCACAACCAAGTTAAAGTTATTACTAGTCCATGTTAAGGCATTCCTCCTTTTAGTGCTGATATTTTTTAAAAAATACCTTTTTAGAAAGTCAAGGGATAATCTGTTTTATTTTGGGACCAATTACTAAGGAAGAATAGACTAGACATTTAAAAAAAATTAAACCAACCCGTGTAATAAAATTTATAATCCCTGCATCAAAAATGTGGGAGAGATTTGGAGCCAGGCCAGTATCAAGTATGTATGTTTCTTCCCCACCTCCCAGTAATGATTTATTACATGTATATCCCCTTTTTATACTACTACACTGTTATGTTCATGAAGAACAGAACTGACAACTGGTAGGCAATAATGTGTTATTACATCTATAATCAGTTATATTTTTTATCCTTTAATTTTGTATATGTCCAAGAGAAGGTCAATTGAAACTTGTAAATTCCTTACTCTCACAGTAAATTTCAAATGGCACCCTTGCATTGGAATTATGAATCATTGTAAGAGGCCACATGGCAAGCAGAAGATGGGTTAGATTTTTATTATATATGAATAAGAGTAAAATATTATAATGTGCATGCATTCGCTGTTCATAGTAAGACAGAATGACATAGGTTGGTTTGATTGTGCTTCACTAGTATTATACGTTGAAATTAATGCATTTCTGTGGCTTCTGTGTGGCATCATGTATTTTTAGAGTGATGAACAAAGGACATCATCACATTGCCCTGTAACAATTCCATTTGGATCCATTGCATCAAACACTAGAATGTGTTCAGAAAAGATCTAGCATGATCATGCATAAAATAAATGATTTACAGTAAAAACAATTGGCACATCTTCAACAAGCGAGAACACTTCGTTTGGAAGAGCAGCATAAATCTTTTAACATGGCATAGAAGATTGTTATTTTATATATTGTACAACAGATCTTTAGTAAGGTGTCAATGGCACAATTACTTTAAATAGCAAAGTATTATTTTTATGCTGCAGACTTAATATGATCTAACTATTCTAGGTTGTCTTCATATTTTGTAGAAATGGCTTGGTATCTCACACAAACATGGCTTTCATGGTGCCAAGATAAAAGCAGCACATGTGCCCTCAATACCTGTTAGGGGTACATAACTGCCATTTGTATGTGAGCAACACAGGATTTGTGTAGCATGTTGAGGGCCAAAGTGGGTAGTGCCAGGAACCATTGTGGGAGGGGTTTTAATAGTTTTGAAGCGAGAAATAGGTGTTTTAAGCATCTGTAAAGTGTGAAGGATCTATCTTGCTTCCTCACCCTTCCATATGCAAAAATAAGGCTTAATGTTTAATGCTCCCTTCTATTCTGCAAGCTTTAGAGGACATAACAAGAGCTGCTAGTGGACTACGTATGACTGAGCCATTCTTTTTGCACCAGCATTGGATTGAGGCCTTTCCCCACATAAAATGGATTCTTCCATCCTCATTCAGCCTTCCACCTCCAAATGGTTCCCATTTTTTTCCTTAAAGTCTTTTGTTATAATACAGAAGGCAGAATGAGCATCTGCTAAATTCCTCAGTGAAGTTTTCTTCAGCTAAACGTTTCCTTAGTTGCGGTTTAGCGATGCCATTACCAGAAGATGAAACAAGTAAAATTTCCTATGGAGATCTTAAGCTTATTGATTTTGACTGGCAAAGTAAAATCATAATATCTTCAACTATAAAAAGAGTATCTAGTGGTTAAGGTGCTGGGCTAGAAACCAGGAGTCTGTGAGTTCTAGTCCTGCCTTAGGCATGAAAGCCGGCTGGGTGACCTTGGGCCAGGCACCCTCTCTCAGCCCAACTCACCTCACAGGGTGGTTGTTGTGGGGAAAATAGGAGGAGGAAGGAGTATTATGTATGTTCACCTCCTTGAGTTATTTATAAAAATAATAAAGGCGGGATAGAAAATAAATAAATAAAATCTGACCCTTAATACTTGACATGGACAGTATTTTAATACAGTTATATATCTGTGATATTAATATTTCAGAAGACAAGCAGGAGCTCTCCTGCTAGCAAAACAGATTCACAGTAATTAATTACCATATTTTATATCTACTGTACCTTTGGTGAAAATTGATTTGAAAATATAATTCCAACTGTGTACAGTTACATAGTGAGCAATACAATGCTTGTGCTCAAACTAAGCATTGTTTTTATATACTGGTATTTAACCAAAGAATTTTGTGTTTCTAAAAGATTTTCCTCAACTGGATAAACATTATGTTTTCCCTATTTTGCCCCACTTGGCCATTGCAATTTGCACTTATGAATGACATGATCATTGTAACACACTTATCAAACATTAAATGTTAATAAAATATTAATAAAGTATTAATGGAAATTGTAAATATTTTATTAATAAATTGCATTACTGCCAGCCATTTATCTTTCAGTCTAACCATTTTTTTTCCAGCAGTACTGTAACCACATTGGTTTGGAAATCTGGGAATCGTAATCACAACTCAGGATCATTGAAAAATAATATGGTTGAGAAGATTAAGTGCCAGAAGCAGGACATACATGCAAAAACAGAAAAAACAAAAATAAATTTGATGGTGTAGTCTTAATGTACCAAGAGTACTGAGATTGTCCTTTTTTCTTAAAAAAAGAAAAAAATTATGCAGCCTTCAGCACATATGCGGTATTTTATTTCTTTACATATATAATCATTTATACTTGTTCCTTTTTAAATCAAGGGGGGATGACCTACAAGCTTTTATGGGACAAGAGTAGGATGAAGTCACTCAGTTTCAGTACAGTAGGTGCAAGGCCTGTTCTCAGAGCTAAGGCAGCCATAGATATAAATATTTAATAGTTGTTTTTTTTTAAGGATGATGTGAGGATTCAACAAGGGCTGAGGGTAAAAAAACGAATGTATGCTTTGTGACAAAAACTGTGGGTGTCTAACAAGATTTTCAAATGATTTAAAGCTTATGTCTCCGATCAAGCCAAAAATCAACATTTCTAAAACTTAACCTACCTTTAGATCAAAAGCTGAAAGAGTGGAGGGAATAGGGATTTTAGTGTAATTGCTCAAGTGCTACAGAACCGCTAGACGGAGCCCTGCTGACGTGATGACCACGAATAAAAGCTGCTTTCACGACAAGCCTTTCCTTCTTAGGTCTCTTTCGCGCATCTAAATGTAACCCCACGGAGTCCAATCAGAGCAGAAAAAAGGCGTATGCCCCAAGCTTCGTGCCCGGCTGTTTACCCAGGAAGAGGCCCCTTTGCTAGCGGGCTTGTTCTGCGGGAAAAAAAAGAGCGGCTGAACTGCCTGCGGAGATGGGAAGCAGGACCACAGAAAGGGAGCCTCCTGAGTCTCGAGTTGCGAGCCCGGCGTAGCATACGTTCATTGTCAGAGCGCTGCGCCACGCGACTCGGCTCCGCTGCGCTTGAGGAATTCAGAGCCTTCTGATACTCTTTGGAAGCGTGGCCAGAAATGCTCACGCGTAAAGGCGCGCGGCCGAAGCGCTAGGAACCTTCTGGCACTGAGGAGGAAGGGACAACCTGACTGAGCTCATTCAGTCGCCGCCTCTTTCTCCCAGACTCAGGCGATGGTCCGCCCGCGAGGTAAGCAGAGGCGGGAATCCAGAAGGGCTTGCTTGCGCCGCGGAGACCATTCCGCCTGCACTGCTGATGCGGGCAGCCGCCTCTGACGCTGGCTGGCGCGCTCGCCCTGTGGGCCCGGAAGCTATGGGGCTGTCGCACCGCGTGACGCTAACGCTGCTTTTGCTGGCGGTGGGGGGGTGCCCGCGGGTCTCATGGTCGCTGGTGTGGTACACAGCCTGGGTGAGCACGGTGTACACTGAGCCGGGCACCAACCGCACGGTGCGGGACAGCACGGAAAGCGGGCGCTACGGGAGCAGCTCGTCCAAGGAGAATGCGCAGGGCCTAGTGGGCATCCCCAGCGGCGGAACAGCCCGCCACATGGAGGGCTGCGACCCAAAGGTGGAGTACGAGATCCCCGTGCCCCCCGGAAGCTCCTCGGGAGAAAAAGAGGTGGGAGCGCCCTTCTCGCCGCCTCGGTCCTGGATCGCCTTGGTGGCCTACGGAGGCTGCCACTTGAAGGACAAAGTCGCCCACGCAGCAAGGAGGAAAGCGGCCGCCGTAGTCATCTACAACGAGCCTCGGTTCGGCAACTCCACTCTTACTTCTATGTCTTACCTCGGTCAGTGGTAGTAAGGGAGAAATAAGGAAAGTAATTTGAAAACTACCTTATTTTTGCTGCAAGGGTGGGTGGGTGGATGGTTGCGGATCGATGAGCGATGGTAGGGGACTGGGAAGATAACAGATGATCTTCCTCTTTTGGAGTAGCGAAACGCAGTTCGAATGTAAAGACTGAAAATCCTGGAACCAGCCGTGATCGACCTGTTGCCATTTGGTCAAGGTGGGGAGGAGGAGCCTGAATTAATCTGGAATAGGATGCAGTGAAATCAAGGTGGGGTTTAGGTACTATCCTCTCATGTTTGTAGGAAGTATGATATTTCATCTTTAGCTATTGAGGAGGGATGTAAAAGCCCTAACTAGAAAACCTTTTACTTCTGGAGTGCAAAATGAGGGGGAAATTCCACTCTTTAAGATGAAGCAAACTCTTCAGTCAGTGACCCAGAAATAGGATGGAGATTAGGTGTGGTAATTATAGGGCTTCTCCTGTGATGTGATATGAAACAAGGAGCTATTGGTTGAGTAAAGAAATTGCATTACTGGATGGGAGGTAACAAAATTCTGCTGCTTCCTTTATGGAAAAAAAGGTGATGCTATTTCAAGTAGTCAGAAGAAAATTAGGTTAATTAGACTCATGGTGTTTCATTGAATTTCTATATGAAGAATTTGTTATGGCCATTATATTCAGTTTTGATGATGATGATGTGCCATTCAGTTTTAGGGAGACTATCATTCACTGCAGTAACATTACTGAAGAAAGTCTAAGAATTGTAAAGTTCTGATCTACATTGTGTGTAGCTTCTAGGATAGCGCATTGTCTTCATGTGGTGTGAAGGAAGTCAATTTTGGATTTTGTTGAGAAAGACATTGAAGTTTCCCTATGGAAGAAAGGAAGCTTGGCCTTGTAGATGTTGCTGAACCACAACTACAATTTCTCCTCAATAACTCTGTTGTCTGGACTGCTGAGAGTTGTAGTTCAGCAACATCTGAAGGGCCATTCCTATTTTAGGGCATTTTTCTTGAATTTTGTTAGGCGTCTGAGGTACAGTATTAATTTGTGCCATTTCTGGTTAATCAAATTATTTATAAGAAGATTACTATCTTAACTGTTTCCAATGTCCTCATTGCTGAAGTAAATGTATATATGATTCCTTAAAGCCTGCAATGGCTTTGTTTATGTTTATGTGTTTTTGCTGTTACTTTTCATTTAGTTCTGTTTGTTTTATTGTTGAGATTCCTAATCTATCTCAGAATGTCTGCATGTATTCTGGAGGGGTATGCTGGTGGCAGAAGAATACAAAATACCACTGGGCTACAGTGAAAGTTTTGGAACATCAGGTAGCTCTACTGTGGATTTTTCAGTGTTTGCTATATACCGTATACAATGTAAAGGACGTGCAGCTATGATAATACAAACATTGCATGTTGCTGATTTCTAAGCTATGGTTCTCCAAGTGATAAATATATCTGTTCATCAGGAAAGCAAAATGTGTAAACTTCCAATTGTCAGTTCAGAAGCCAAAGCTGTACTGCATGTGTGTAGTAGAGATCATAGGAGAAACTGGGGTGGAGAAAATGTGATTGATTAAACGATAGCCCACTTCTCCTTCTCATAGCACATTTGGAATGTATTTTTGATAAAACGCCGTTAAATAAAATATCAAAATATAAAACTGGATTTTCTATTAAAATTTCTGTTTATAGTTTTATGCATTTTTTAAATACCAACCTATTTAAATGCAATTATTTGCGTTCCAGTAGCGGGAAGCCAAGGGGACGCAGTGGCGCTGCGGGTTAAACCGCTGAGCTGCTGAGCCTGCCGATTGGAAGGTTGGCGGTTCGAATCCGCGTGACGGGGTGAGCTCCCGTTGCTAGTCCCAGCTCCTGCCAACCTAGCAGTTCGAAAACATGCAAATGTGTGTAGATGAATAGGTACCACTTTGGCGGGCAGGTAACGCCATTCCGTTTAGTCATGCCAGCCACATGACCACGGAAGTGTCTACGGACAAACGCCGGCTCTTCGGCTTTGAAACGGAGATGAGCACCGCCCCCTAGAGTCGGACACGACTGGACTTAATGTCAAGGGAAAGCTTTACCTTTACCTTTTAGTGGGAAGCCCAAACAAACTGGGCTGTAAAGACTCCAGCATCTATCCAGTAAAAGTCATATCACTGCCCTGTTCCTTTCAGACCTTTGCTGATCTTTGCTTTAAATCTGGCCCGTCATTGCCTTTAATACCTAGTAATGGATTCATGTGCCAACAGCTTAAATATTTGGAGCGTATGGTGGCCGAGAAAATGCTGCCAAAATAGCAATTATTTTTAACATGTATCTTAAGTATAGTCTAAATCCTTATAACATATTTTAATTATTTTGAATATTCATGCTTAGTCTGCTTGTTGTAGCAATCTTTGTTTTGTATTCTCCAAAGCAAATGGAGGCTGCATGAAAAAAAAAGTCTAGTTTGCAAAGCTGAGGGGGTTTATTTTTTATACTTAAGTGCAAGCAGTAATAGTTCTAGGAGATATCCGTGCCTACTCTCCTTTAGTTCCTAGTCATATTCTTGGGACCAAGAGATCTTGAAAGGAAAACTATGTCAAGAACAATTTTAATTTACTTACAACTATCAGTAAGATGGCCTGAATATCTTTCAGCAGGTACAAGCTGTAGAAGAGTTGCTCCTGATTCCTGTTTCTCTTATTTTTAATAGGTACTGCCAATACAGTTGTAATTATAGTTGGATATCCAAAAGGAATGGAGATCCTGGAGCCAGTGCTAAGAGGAATTCCAGTGAAAATGACTATTAGTGTTGGTAAACAACATGTACAAGAATATATTAGTGGACAATCAGTTGTGTTTGTAGCAATTGCGTTTATCACAATGATGATTATATCTTTAGCGTGGCTTATATTTTTTTATGTACAACGTTTTCTCTATACTGGATCACAGTTTAGAAATCAGGTAATTACTGGTGGTAATTCTCTTCTTTTTATCATGTGTAACAAAAGTTTGTATTCTAATAAATACTGTTGAACATGTAAATGTTGTTTGGCAACTTTTGCATCTTCCTGCCTAATCTTTGAATGTTGTTTAGCCTGAAAAGTTTTCTTAATAGTAGTTAATGTGCTGCCTATTACTATCTGTTATAACTTGTTTTCAGAACTAGATATACCTGAAAGTTATAATTGTTAGTACTTTAAGCTAGAACTAGGCAGCAGTTATCTTCAGATGATGAAACTAATTGTTATGTTTATACCCATTTTGCTATTATCTGTGGAGGTGTAACCAAGTTGAACTGCCTTTTTATTTCATTTAACAATATACTGGAAGCTGAGGCTGTGCAGAATTTTAAAAAGAGGTTTTTCAACAAGCAGGTGTTGTAAAAAACACCTCTTATTTGAATTGTTAAAACTTCCAAGATACTTCCAGCCCAACTGCTTGAACAAGAAAAAATATATACTTTGTCCATGCTCCTATGCATTACATTTCAAATGCGTTGCATGGCTCTTCTGGGCAAACACATTCAAATCAGCTGATGAATTTAGTTCTTGCAAACTCATCCTAAGTTTCCTTAGTATAGATTTACATAAATTAGGCATAAAGTAGATAGGATAGAAAAGGTTGATGTGATTTTTTTCAACTATCTTTTTTCTCATGTTTCTTTTTCACTGCTCTTCTCTTTTCTTCAACCAATTTGTCCTAACTATATTATTATAATTCATAGCATCAGAGAGTTGGAGGGGATCTTCAAGGCCATCTTATTCAGCCCTCATTTAGCACAGAATCCACTAGAGCATCCTAGATGACCATCCAGCCTCTATATGAAGACCTCTAGAAAAAAACCTACCACCTCATGTGGCAGCTAGTTTTCCTGGCTGACAGTTCGTACAGTCTTGAGGTTCTTCCTGATGTCTTGCCTGAGCCTGCTTTCTTGTAGTTTTAATCCATTAGTTCTAGCCTGCCCTCTGGGGCAACAGGGAATAACTCCACACCCTAATTTGACACCCTGATGTTTGAAGATTGCTACCATATCTGCCCTCAGTCATTGCCAGATCCTTTAACCATTCCTCAAAGGGCTTCATTTTCATACTATTTATTGTCTTGTTAGCTATTTTCCAAATGTTCTCCAATTTGCCACTGTCCCTTTTGAATTATGGAGCCCAGGACTGGACACATGAGTCCTCATTTGGACAGAATGGAATGAGACAATTACTTTCAATGATCTGGACTTCCTGTAATGTACCCAGGATATCTTTTGTCTTTTTTGCAGGTATATCATATCACCTTGCTGGCTTATGTTTAACTTGAGGTCAACAAGGAACCCAGATTCCTTTTATGTGTACTACTTCCAAGCCATGTCTCCTTCATCCTACACTTTCCTTCACCAGATGAAGAACTTCATGTTTCTCCCTGTTAAATTCTATCCTATTCTTTAAACTCTCTGCTCAGATATTAAACATTGAAAATATTTTTGCTATGGACAGTTTTAAATGCTAATGAACCAACCCATTTCAGCAAATATTCCTGGATGTCTTGATTTTTTAACATAAAGCCATTGTAACTACTTTGTGCAGTAAAAGGGAATATTAGCAAAATGATTATCATCATTTTCTGAATTGTGCTATTGTATTCATTTTTATCCTTATAGCATATTTTGTGGATTTTCATTTTATGTCTTTAATTAACACTGGTACAGACTTACATGGTGCTGTGACAGATGTGTGCTTATTGCTTAGAAAGATATTTCTTTGTAACACATACATATATATCTTAATTTTTTTAAGGGTCAGAGAGAAGAAACAATTAAAGCAATTGCTCAACTGCCACTTTATATTGTAAAGGATGAAGATAAGGTAATTACTCATATTTAGCATTGGGAATAATAATCTTTACTTTTCTAATAATTTTTTAATATTTGTAGTTCCTTTCAAAATAAATGTATTTCTCACTCCATCCAAATCATCCGTGGAAATTTAGTAGGATCTGTATATGTCTTTATATTATTTGCTATACTTTCTTTTAGTATGAGATTAATCAGCCAACTAATTATACTGACAGTCAAACCTCATATATATTATGATCACACTCATTCCTTCATATCTCTGTATGAAATTGAGTTTATTTATATGTTGTGTTTCTATACTGTTGTAATATAAGTAGATTCCTGACAGTTTACATCAGTAAAAACATGTAATGTAAACCAATATAGGAAATAATCCTAGTATAATAAAAAAATACAGTAAATACAATTCACACAGTGACAGCAAAGCTATGTCCAAATGCCCTTCAGAATAATAAAGTTTTCATTTTTGGAACACCAGGAACAAGGGTGTTTCTCTTATCTTGAAAGAGAGGCTGTTTCATAGTATAGGTGCTACTAGTGAAAAATGTTATTTGCAGGCCCATACCCCCTTCACCTCAAGCAGATACCCTGTTGGTATTTGGAACGTTATGGAGTGAACTCCAGACAATACAGATAGGTCACTTCTGTGCAGGGGAGGTGGTCCTGTTTGTATCTACAACCCATATAGGGGTTTATAGGTTAAAACCAATATTTGAATTGTACTCAGACACCTATTGGCAACCAGTGCAGTGACTGCAGTATAGCTGTTATATGAGTATAGCGACTCTGGTTTGCCAGTGTATGTGATGCTGCATCTTGAATGAATTGCAGTTTTGATCTCTAGAAGCAGCTCCGTATAGAGCACATTGCTGTGTTCTAGGTATGTGGTGCTCAAGGTATGAGTTTCTGCTGGCACAGCTGGCACAGTTTCTGCTAGAGCCCCAACTGGTGCAGCAGCCAAATCTGGGCCAAGACCCCTGCAGCTTCCACTTGCCTGCCTAGCATTAGCTGGGCATCCAGGAGGACTCTCAAATTTCAGAACTGCTTCCTCATGCAGAGTTTATGCTGGTCTTTGACCGTAATAAAGATTTGATTTGATTTGACTCATGCAGAGTTACCACCAGAGATGGAAGAGAATTCTTCTGAACAAAAAGCAATTCTGTCGTACTAGGGTCCAAGGTCAGTCTGTTTCATCCCATCCAAATTCAACCAGATCAAGACTTCCTTGTCTCAGAGTTAACATGCTTTGCTAATGTCAAGATATCTGATTTAAATGTATTTTTAAAAAGAAGACAAACCATACTTCAATACTAATACACCTGCCATATTCTAGTTCTTTTGTCCTGGAGAGTAATGACTCAGCTAGAACTGGGCTAGGAAAAAGAATGGAAAGAAATCATGAATGCAAATAATTAGATTTTGTTCTAGGAAACTTTTTATCTTTAAATGTTTTGGAAATACAAGTTAGCAGGTATGAACAGAAAATAAATTTGACTCCACTGGTAGATCTTTGTATGACAAGGATTTAGGCATCCCATTTTTTAAATACCATCAACACAGTGCTGTTCCAAACATTATAACAGACTACTGAATTGAAGTAACTAGCAATTCTTAGTGTCCGGGGCTTAGAATTATTTAATTTCAAATCCTATTTCCTTTGCACAAGGAATGGAATCCAGAGTTTTAATAAAAACAGCAGACAGCAACGCTACTCACCAATATCCTAGTCTTTCATTTTTCCAGAAATTCTTATTTTTCTACCTGACTGAATACATCAATTGTTTCTCCACAGAGTCGCCTCTGAGCATATTATATATTTAAAACTGTTTTCTTATTGCTGGTGTGCTTAAACAAGGCTTTATTTTTTTTTTAAAGTGTTGGGCCAATGACACAGAAAATTGTGCTATATGCATTGAAAACTATAAAACAAAAGATACTGTTCGACTTCTGCCTTGCAAGTAAGATAATTAAACATTTTCACATTGTTTCAGTGGGTCTTGATTAGAAATATTTAATTAAAAAAAAGTCCTCAGGGTGTTTAGGAGGGAGTATACACATTGTAGCTATTACCCAGTGTGTAGTTCATTCAAATATAAAGATTGGAGTCTTTAAATCTACAGTCAGGAGCAGAAATATTGGAACAAGGATAACTGTTTCGGCATTTGGCTTCTGTACACCACACCACATTCAAGTTGAAAGGAAACACAACCAGATGGGAGCAAAGTCAGGACTTTCAGCTGTCATTCAAGGGGGTTGACAAAAGCAGGGCACTAACCATTCAGGAAGTACAGCCAGTGGCATACATACACACCCATCGTTGGTGGCTCTTAAGTAATGGAACAAACCAACATCATGACAAACATAAGGATCGCCTTTAATACCTGGATGAAAATCCTTTGCAGGCAATGACTGCCTGAAGTCTGGAACCCATGGACATGACCAAATGCTGAGTTTCCTCCAAATGCTTTGCCAGGCCTTTACTGCAGCTTCCTTCAGCTGCTGCTTGTTTGTGAGTCTTTCTGCCTTGAGTCTTGTCTTCAGTAAGTGAAAAGCATGCTCTGTTGGGTTGAAATCAGGTGACTGACTTGGCCATTGAATAACATCCCACTTCTTTGCCTTGAGAAACTCTTGGGTAGCTTTTGCTGTATGTTTTGGGTCATTATCCATCTGCAATATGAAGTGGCATCCTATCAGTTTGGCAGCATTTGGCTGAATCTGTGCAGAAAGTATAGCCCTGTACACTTCAGAATTCATCCTGCTTTTATCAGCAGTCAGGTCATCAAGAAACACCAGTGGCCCAGTTCCATTGGCAGCCATACATGCCCATGCCATAACACTGCCTCCATCATGTTTGACAGATGATGTGGTATACTTTGGATCATGAGCTGTTCCTTTCCTTCTCCATAATTTTCTCTTCCCACCATTCTGGTGCAAGTTAATCTTGGTTTCATCAGTCCAAAGAATCTTACTCCAGAACTGGGCAGGCTTTTTTAGGTGTGTGCTGGCAAAGTGTAATCTGGCCTTTCTGTTCTTGAGCATTACCAGTGGTTTGCACCTTGTTGTGAAGCCTCTGTATTTACATTCATAAAGCTGTCTCTTGACTGTAGATGTTGACAATGACACGCCTATTGTCCTAACAGCCAGGAACCACGCTAAGACAAGGAATAGGTCTCTAGTGTTTTATTATTGCTACATTAGACAGAAAATCCTAACGAACTGAAGAAATGTGGGAAAAACCCAGACAGATAAACCCCAAAAGTTAAGGCGGGTCTGTTCTGTGTCTCTTTGAATGGCTGCTTAACTACTCAGTACTACGCATGGTTTTTCCCCCCTGGATAGAGGCCCCCTCCTGCTCACCATCAGTACTCATGACATCACCCTCCCCTCCAGATTCACATTCCATTTCAGCCCCCTCCCTTCCAGAGGTCTCATGAGAGTCCATCTCCCCCTCCAAGCTCCCATGGGAACTGGGCAACAATGGAAATTCTTCAAAGGAAAACTCCAAGGACGAATCAGTGCTGCTCTCCAGGTCTGATAACGCTTCTGGCCCAGGTGGCTGCTGCTGGAAAATAGCTAGATAATTAGAAGATTCTTCCCCCCTCCCCCTTGGGAAATGCAAGCCTGAGGTGGAGGGCTGCGGCTCTCCCTCCTCCTCTCTCTCTGGCCTAAGAGCCTCTGGCAGAGGTGGAGGTTGCCAACTTATGAACTCCTCTGCTTGGGATTCCTCTGCTTGCTCAGTCAAGTGAGGAATCTCTAGTAGAGTGTGAGGCTTGGGTTTGTGAGGGAAAAGCTGATGGAATCGTTGAACCAGCACTGGTGCATGCACATCTCTGGCATTTTCCCATGTGCGCTCTTCCTCAGGGTACCCTTTCCAGTGTATTAAATATTGGATGCCCCTTCCCCTCCTCCTAGAATCCAGAATTTCCTCAACTTCATATTCCTCCTCTCCCTCCACAATTACTGGAGGTGGATCTTGGTTCTGTTGCTTGCCCTGGGGCTCTTACTGAAGTTGCTTGGCTTCTCGCTGGGCAAGCTCTCACCATGTGCCCCTGGATTCCGCAGTAGAAACAGAGGGCTCTTTCTCTCCTTCTCTGACTCTCAGCCTCGGAAATAAGCCTCCTGCTTGCCCCGATCTGCATCAGCTCTTCTGGTTCTGAGTAAAGAGATGCTGTGGAGAGAGCTGGAATCCTGGAAGCGCTCTGAGGCCCCTGTTTCTTCCCGGGTGCATCTGTCTGAGCTCTTCTAGCCTGGCATCTACGACCACGGACAGTTGATACAAACCTTCTAGGGTAGCTGGTGTTCCCTGGCGCACTAATTCATTTTTTATTTCTTCATCCAGCCCCTCTTTGAATTGGTCTTTCAAGGCACTCTCATTCCAGTCCAGATCTCCTGCTAACAGCTCGAAATCAGCAATGTAAATTCCCACCCTCTTGTTGCCTTGCTTGAGCTTCCGAATTTCCCGGCTGGCGGTGACCTCTCTGATCGGGTCGTCAAAGTGTGCTCAGAACCCTGCCAGAAAATTTTGGTAGTCGTTGAGAATTGGGTCGTTGTTCTCCACCATGGGAATAGCCCATTTGGCTGCTGGGCCCTTTAGCAGACTTAAAATGAAGGTGACTCTTCTGTCTGTGGGTTCTGCCGGTCTGCTGTTGAAAAACATTGTGCACTGTGTGAGAAAGGTTCTCGACTGTCCTGCTTCTCCTCCAAACTTCTCTGCAGGACTGCCCTGGGATCTCAAGACTACTGGCGGAACTGCTGCTGCTGCTGCTAGCACCGGTTGTGGGTTAATCGGAGCTGGTTGTTGTAACTGCTGTAGCATGGCTGCTTGTAATGTGTTGATCTGGAGATCTACTTGTTGTTGATGTTGTTGCAATGCTGCTGCCAGTTGTTGGATGGCCTGCTGAATTTCCTGGTTTTCCGAAGACATTTTCCCAAATGTCTCCTCCTTTTTTTTTTTGTTCCTCCCTCTTTCAGTGGGAGCAGAGAGTTTGTTAGGATTGATGTCCTAACAGCCAGGAACCACACTGAGACAAGGAATAGGTCTCTAGTGTTTTATTACTGCTACATTAGACAGAAAATCCTAACAAACTGAAGAAGCGTGGGAAAAACCCAGACAGATAAACCCCAAAAGTTAAGGCGGGTCTGATCTGTGTCTCTTTGAATGGCTGCTTAACTCCTCAGTACTACGCATGTGCTTTCCCCCCTGGATAGGGCCCCCCTCCTACTCACCATCAGTACTCATGACACCTATCTCCTCAAGAGCGTTCTTGACCTGGCTAGATGTTGTGAAAGGCTTCTTCACCATGAGCAGAATTCTGCAGTCATCCACTTTAGCTGTCTTCCATGGTCTTCCAGGCCTTTTGCTGTTGCTGAGCTTGCCAGTTAATTCCTTCTTTTTCAGGATGTTCTAAACTGTTGTATTGGCCCCTCCCAACGTTTTTGCTATCTCTGATGGGTTTATTTTGTTTTCTCAGCCTAATGATGGCCTCCTTCACGCGCATGGACACCTCTTCGGACCTCATGTTGAGAGTTCAGGTGAACAGCTACCAAATGCAAATGTAACACTCAGAACCACCTCCAGGCCTTTTATCTACTTGATTGGTCATGGGGTACCCAGGAAACAGGCCACACCTGGCCATGCAGCTGCTTGTCAGCCATTTGTTCCATTACTTATGAGCCACCAACGATGGGGGCGTGTGTATGCCACTGCCTGTACTTCCTGAATGGCTAGTGCCCCACTTTTGTCAAACCCCTTGAATGACAGCTGAAAGTCCTGACTTTGCTCCCATCTGGGTGTGTTTCCTTTCAACTTCAATGTGGTGGTGTACAGAGGCCAAATGCCAAAAGAGTTATCCTTGTTCCAATATTTCTGGCCCTGACTGTATCTCACAATGTGAGATAAAACACTATTAAGGGAAAAAGGAGTGGATTGTATGCCACAAGTGAGAAAAACTGGGATATAAAGCTAATAAAATAAATTGAAGAGAAGATCCTTGTTTTGATTGATGTTAGGGTGGTGTTTATTTGTTTAGTCGCTTCCGACTCTTCGTGACTTCATGGACCAGCCCACGCCAGAGCTTCCTGTCGGTTGTCAACACCCCCAGCTCCCCCAGGGACGAATCCATCACCTCTAGAATATCGTTTATCCATATTGTCCTTGGTTGGCCCCTCTTCCTTTTGCCTTCCACTCTCCCTAGCATCAGTATGTTCTCCAGGGTGTCCTGTCTTCTCATTATGTAGCCAACGTATTTCAGTTTTGCCTTTAATATCATTCCCTCAAGTGAGCAGTCTGGCTTTATTTCCTGGAGGATGGACTGGTTTGATCTTCTTGCAGTCCAAGGCACTCTCAGAATTTTCCTCCAACACCACAGTTCCAAAGCATCGATCTTCCTTCTCTCAGCCTTCCTTATGGTCCAGTTCTCGCAGCCATATGTTACTACGGGGAACACCATTGCTTTAACTATGCGGACCTTTGTTGTCAGTGTGATGTCTCTGCTCTAAACTATTTTATTGAGATTTCTCACTGCTCTTCTTCCAAGGATTAAGTGTCTTCTGATTTCCTGACTGCAGTCAGCATCTGCAGTAATCTTCGCACCTAGAAATACCAAGTCTTTCACTGCTTCTACATTTTCTCCCTCTATTTGCCAATTATCAATCAAGCTGGTTGCCATAATCTTGGTTTTTTTGAGGTCTAGCTGCAAGCCAGCTTTTGCACTTTCTTCTTTCACCTTCATCATAAGGCTCCTCAGTTCCTCTTCGCTTTTAGCCATCAAAGTGGTATCATCTGCCTATCTGAGATTGTTAATGTTTCTTCCAGCGATTTTAACTCCAGTCTTGGATTCCTCAAGCCCAGCATGTCGCATGATGTGTTCTGCATACAAGTTGAATAGGTAGGGTGAGAGTATACAGCCCTGCCGTACTCCTTTCCCAATCTTAAACCAGTCCGTTGTTCCATGGTCTGTTCTTACTGTTGCTACTTGGTCGTTATACAGATTCCTCAGGAGGCAGACAAGATGACTTGGTATCCCCATACCACTAAGAACTTGCCACAATTTGTTATGGTCCACACAGTCAAAGGCTTTAGAATAGTGAATAAAACAGAAATAGATGTTTTTCTGAAACTCCCTGGCTTTTTCCATTATCCAGCGGATATTGGCAATTTGGTCCCTAGTCCCTCTGCCTTTTCTAAACCCAGCTTGTACATCTGGCAATTGTCGCTCCATGAATTGCTGAAGTCTACCTTGCAGGATCTTGAGCATTACCTTACTGGCATGTGAAATGAGCGCCACTGTTCGATAGTTTGAACATTCTTTAGTGTTCCCCTTTTTTGGTATGGGGATATAAGTTGATTTTTTCCAATCTGATGGCCATTCTTGTGTTTTCCAAATTTGCTGGCATATAGCATGCATTACCTTGACAGCATCGTCTTGCAAGATTTTGAACAGTTCAGCTGGGATGCCGTCGTCTCCTGCTGCCTTTTTCTTAGCAATGCTTCTTAAAGCCCATTCAGCTTCACTCTTCAGGATGTCTGGCTCTAGCTCCCTGACCACACCGTCAAAGCTATCCCCGATATTGTTATTCTTCCTATACAGGTCTTCTGTATATTCTTGCCACCTTTTCTTGATCTCTTCTTCTTCTGTTAGGTCCTTGCCATCTTTGTTTTTGATCATACCCATTTTTGCCTGGAATTTACCTCCAGTGTTTCTAATTTTCTGGAATAGGTCGCTTGTCCTTCCTATTCTATTGTCTTCTTCCACTTCCGCGCATTGCTTGTTTAAAAATAATTCCTTATCTCTTCTGGCTAACCTCTGGAATTTTGCATTTAATTGGGCGTATCTCCCCCTATCACTGTTGCCTTTTGCTTTCCTTCTTTCCTGGGCTACTTCTAGTGTCTCAGCAGACAGCCATTTTGCCTTCTTGGTTTTCTCTTTCTTTGGGATGTATTTTGTTGCCGCCTCCTGAACAATGTTGCAAACTTCTGTCCATAGTTCTTCCAGGACCCTATCTACTAAGTCCAGTCCCTTAAATCTATTCTTCACCTCCACTGCATATTCCTTAGGAATATTAGTGAGCTCATATCTAGCTGATCTGTGGGTCTTTCCTAATCTCTTTAGTCTGATCCTAAATTGTGCAAGAAGAAGTTCGTGATTGGAACTACAGTCAGCTCCAGGTCTTGTTTTTACCGACTGTATAGATATCCGCCACCTTTGGCTGCAAAGGATGTAGTCAGTCTGATTTCAGTGTTGTCCATCTGGTGAAATCCATGTATAAAGCCATCTCTTAGGTTGTTGGAAGAGAGTGTTTGTTATGCAGAGTGAGTTGTCTTGGCAAAATTCTATCAGCCTATGTCCTGCTTTGTTTTGGTCTCCCAGACCATGCTTACCTGTAATTCCAGGTGTCATTTGACTGCCCACCTTAGCATTCCAGTCTCCCGTGATGAAAATAACATCTCTTTTAGGCGTGTTGTCCAGTAGGTGCTGCAGATCCTCATAGAGCTGCTCTACATCAGCTTCTTCAGCATCTGTGGTTGGGGCGTATATTTGGATCACTGTGATGTTAGATGGCTTGCCCTGAATTTGAATTGAGATCATTCTATCGTTTTTTGGATTGTATCCAAGCACTGCTTTAGCCACTTTACTATTAATTATGAAGGCTACTCCATTTCTTCTGTGGTCCTCTTGTCCACAGTAGTAGATCTGGTGGTCATTTGATGTGAAGTGGCCCATTCCAGTCCATTTCAGTTCACTGACGCCCAAAATGTCTATCTTTAATCTTGACATCTCACCAATAACCACATCCAATTTGCCCTGGCTCATAGATCTTACATTCCAGGTTCCAGTGGTGTGTTGATCCTTAGAACATCGGATTCACCGTTCACCACCAGCACCGTTGGCCGCTAGCCGTCCTTTCGGCTTTGAGCTAGCTGCGTCATCACGTCTGGAGCTAGTTGAATGCATCCTCTGTTCCTCCCCAGTAGCATTTCGACCATCTTCCGACCTGGGGGTCTCATCTTCCGATGGTATACCGACATATCTCTGGTTGTACTGATCCATTGAGTTTTCACGGCAAGAATACTGGGGTGGGTTGCCATTACCTTCCCCAGGGATCGCATTTAGTCTGACCTCTCTGTCATGACCTTCCTGTCTTGGGTGGCCCTTCACGGTTTAGTTCATGGCATCATTGAGGTGCTCAAGCTCCAGCACCATGACAAGGTAACAATCCTTTGCTGAAGGATCTTAGGGTAAGGTTTCCCTTTTCAGTTTTTAGAACTCTGAAGTGTTGTAAGAATTAATCAGTCGCATACTGATTTTATGGACTGGAAATATCTGGACTGAAGGCAAAACATAGTAAAATTACAGTACAAAACCATTTTTTGTACAATATATTTAGAAGAAGTTGCTCATTTTCCCTATTGGTCTCAAGTTGAATTATTTATTCTCCTTAAGTTAATCACATCATCTCTCATTAACTGGGTATGTTTTCAGGGCATAAAATATTTCAACAATAATTCGTATCACAAGTAAAGAGATACACTGTTTCTTGATTTGCTTGTACAGGAAATTTATCAGGTGATCAGGGCTTGTTTTCATATACGTCACTCTGTTTATATTTTATTTAATACATTTATATCGCCAATCCTCTACCAAAGGACTTTGGATAGCAAACAAATAAAATACAACAATGACAGTCCAATATCAGTAAAAAATGGCTTAAAAAATAGCAATCTCACAAAAATAAAATTTGCAGACATGCATCCACATCAGAGCCCCAGTAGCACCCTGGCCCCAGTGCCTGTAGGCATATCCAGGTCTTTGTGGGTTTGGGGAAAACAGCAGGGTTGGGGGTGTTCAGGGGGGAGGCTATTCCTATAAGACAGGCACCATGACAGAAGGGCACTTCTGAGGACCCACCAAGCAACATTGTTTCAGTGACAGGAGCATGTCCTTTCTGCCTGCTCTGGTGGGATGGGCAGAAACCATCCCATGGAAATTGAAACCTTCTAAATAAAAGAGAGAGAGAGAGAGAAATCCATCATGCCAACACACCAGTAAATGTTCTTTGCACAAACAAGGAATGATAATCCAGAGGCTTCAGAGAATATTCTTCTGGTACAACGTGATACCCATTCTACAACAGCTCTCTGAATGCCACTTGCTGCTTTTACTGCATGTTACATTTTTATGTTAACTTATAATTTTGCTAGCATTGTAGGTAGCATCTTGTAAAGATATGGATTATGAGTCTAATTAGTATATTGGCAAGTAAACGTTTCTTTATTCAGAGTATTGTCAAACTCTATGATGGAAATAGTCTTCCTATATTTAAGCTTTTATTATTGCTTTAATTTGTGACTTGCTATATTTTATTCTATAAATATAAATTGGGTTTTAGAATGCCTTCTACTTGATTTTAAAGGTGTTGTCTCTCTTTAGACATATCTTCCATAAGCTGTGCATTGATCCCTGGTTGCTGGAACACAGAACATGTCCAATCTGTAAATTAGATATCAACAAAGCGTTAGAATATTGGGTATGTTGCAAATGTATATAATAAAATATATTAGTTTCTGGTAATACAGATATTTTATACAACTTATGTTATTACCACCTCAAAATGAGAAAGGCCTCAGATTTTCAACAATCCATCATTGAGTTCTGGAGAGCACACTGGGTGGGGGACGTAGAAAAACAATCTGGGGGCTGCATATGGGCTAAAGTCCAAAGGTTGTCCTCCCGTGATGTGTGTGGCCATGTAGCACTGTATGTGCTTTTCTGAACCATGCTTGTTGCTAAAATACTTGCTTTTCTTCAGAGATGTTCTCAAGGCATTGTGGATAAGCTATCATTTTGCTGGATTCAAATGGTACAAAGTCTGAATCCATCTAATTTAAGCATTTTATTCTGGGAAATTATCAGTTAAACCTCTTTACCTCAGGTTCTGTCCCTTCCATTATATTTTTTTTCTCTAACTTTAAAGGGAGGATCTAAAAAAGTATTTGAAGTTGCAGTGCCTGAGTCAGTGAGTTGTAACATACCAACTGGGAACTGGAATATTTCTGTGGAAGAAGACAGTAATGAAACAAGTGGCTTACCAGCATCTTCTGCTAACTCATCTGCATTAAATAATAATGTTTTAAAAGAGAATCCATGTGAAACAACAGTTTTACTTGGTAGGTAACTTTGGAGATGTTTCTCTCTCTAGGAACAAGGTATTACTTTGTAAATCTAGACTTAGTGATGATATGCTTAGAACTTGCTTATATCATTTTAATATCTGGGTAACCCACATAAGCTTCCATGCAATTCTTGATTGCATAGAGCATTGATCTCAAAATCAGATCATTTGAGTCTTTTTTAGATTATAAAATAATTTGTGATTTACTTATCATTAGAATGCTCTCATGCAATTCAGTAGTATGTGTTTGTTCCTTCAGTCAGAACAATAATTGCAAATAGTTCCATGAGAAATAAATGATACGTGGAGTGTAACGACTCAGCTAGAACTGGGCTAGGGAAAAGAATGGAAAGAAACCATGAAAGCAAATAATTATATTTTGTTCTAGGAAACTTTTTATCTTTAACTAAATGTCTTGGAAATACAAATTTAATACACTTTAGAAATTTATTTCATTGTTTAATACCGATTATAGGCCAAGTTGGGATGCTTCTTTTTATTCATAGTATGCCTAGCTTAATATTTTTGAATGAGTTCTGATGCAATGCATAAGCATATTACTTGTTATAGTTCTCACATTGATCGTGTAGCTCAACAACATCATGAATTCTGTATTTCTTTTTATAGAAATGGAAAGTGGAGATAATCAACATGATCATTTGCCTTATGGATCACAAACATTTAATGAAAACTTGAGAAACTTGAACTGATAGTAAAAAAAAAACAATTTTGTTTTTTTAAATTGTTATAGGCTTGAGTCTAACCTCAGAAATACATATTTCCTATAAGTCTTGGTTACAAAACTTTTCTCTGTACAAGATACACTAGTTCTGATTTTGATCCATGAGGACAAGGAAGGAGGAAGAGAAAAAGGTATTTCCTGTAGAAACTGCTTTTTTTCAAAGATCATCTGAGAATGTCAGATTGTTACTCTTATTCAGCGAAAAAAATTGGTTCCTTTTATAACATGAGGTTCTTGTCCCTTAGTTTTCTATCCCTTTGTCCCTTGGCTTACGGCAAAGGAAAATCTTACCAGGAAAAGGAACATATAACTATTTCGAAAATATGGTTGGAAGACTAACACAAGTATAAACAGCACAAATGAACTATATGGGATATATTACACTACATGTAATATATGCATAATGAAGAATTATTTTCTTATAAAATATGGATTAGCTTAAGCATTTAAAACATATGTGATTCTAAAAGTCTTTGACGCACACTTGCTAGGAAAAAAAAAACCCTGAACTTCTTACATATGTAGTGCTGTACAATTGTGTGCCACTTACAGAATTAAATTTCTATTTCAGTATTCCAAATTGGAATATTGTTTCATTGGTTTAATGTGCTAGGTAGCAGTGGTGTGCCTATACAGAAATTGAGAAGCACAGTCTTAGGTGTATAATATCAAATCAGACCATTGCTGATTTGTCTTTGGTTGTTACATATTAAAGCACTCAAAGGAAAGTGATGAAGTATGTGTTTATAGTTATGTGTGTTCAAACCGAACTTTCTAGAATACCTGAAAAAATATGAAATTTATTTAAAATGAGAATATTGTCTGAAACCAGCTTTTTTCTAAAACCTAGGCTTCAAATAAGGAGAAAAAAATTACTTCATTTGATAAAGATATGTGAAAAGCATATGTTCAAAAAATAAAGGTTTATGAAAAACATTTCTGGTAAGAACAAACCAGATATATGTCACATATCAGTTGTCAATGTTAACATCTGTCTCCCAATAAATGTTGTTGCTAGGGTTAAAACAATTTCTCATGTCTTCAGTGTGTACTCTGAGTTTGCCCTTTGCACAAAGTGGCATGTTACTTGTCAGTTCTGTAGTGTCAAGGAGCTGGAATGAAACCATTACTTCCACAAAGATTGTTTTAAAATGGAGCACTTGCAATGCCATAGATATTAGCCATATGGTCCTGTAACAATTGCTTTGCATATTACTTATCTCTGGATTACCCCTTTAAGAATTTTGAAAGCATATAAAAATGTGCTGAAATGGTGAACCATTTTTCCATGGATTTATGGATCCACAAGTTGATTTTTAGTTGATAAACTAAATGTGCTTTAGGACTCTCTCTCTGAATATGGCATATTAAAAGCCTGACTTCTTACTTGTGGATTATTCAGGTAGGATAATTTTAGATCTTTCTTTTTTTAGAGAATATCCAACTATGAGTTGGAACTAACTGAAATTTGTCTTAAACTGCAAATTGACTAAATGTCTATAGAAAATGTGTAACCTGTGTGCTGCTGAGGAGTGATGACAATGAAAGGCCGAATTGCAGTGCCTCTTAACAGTTTACTCTCGAGGCATGATGACAAAACTCCAGAAGCATCCTTTTTGTCTGACCTTGGCAGCACTGTAAGACGACAAAATCTTGTATGATCCCAGCAGCTGGCCTTTTTCTAAATGATTACAAGTACAAACAGCTGTTGCATTCAGGTACAAGATACACCACGCAGCCCCCTCTGCCTAGAATACAGAGACATCTCAATAGAATCACTATTAATAAATGGAGCAGCACTATAATTCAAACTAATCTTTGCCCCTATATTGTTGAACGTTTTTGTCTCCTACTAGATTGAGAATAATCTCCCTAGGAGCAGGTTCTGTAATTGGCAAGTGTCTTGTTCTTTTGCTGTATTTATCATTAACCTGTTTTGTTTACTATATTCACAGGTTCTGTTAAGGACTAAGGATCAGGAGTTTGAAGTTGTTTCATGCATAAAATTTAGTGTTTTAACTACTTCATATCACCATTTTGCAGGGGAATAATCATTCCTTTCCCTTGTTTCCAGCATTTAGTTTTTCAGGGATCTAGAGAGAAAATTGGTGATAAGTCCATTCCCCTTTCTCTCAAAAGAAGTATATTTTTACAAAACTTAAGCTTAGTGATCATAGGGTATTTTTACAGATAAGCTATTGCTTTGAGTAAATATATCACGAAATAAATGTTTCTGCTAAAACTGTTACATTATATAAAGGGGGTGGGATTTTCATTGAGATACTCCTCAATCTGCTCTAGAACACTATACAGTACTTCACCAATTTAGGCACCATTACTCTATGCATGCCCAGCACTGATCAGGAAGTCCCCTTAAACTAATTAAGTCAAAATGATTGCCATTTGATGGTGCTTGAAAGTGTCTGAACTGAATGTGGTTTTGAACATCCATTTTCAGAAGACAGTTGGCTACAAAAATACCTGGGAGATGAAACAGAAGTGTTCTGAACATACAGTAGTTTTTCCTGACAAGACTTGAAAATGTCAAAATATTTTGAGCTTAATATTTATTAGATAGCAAAACATCTATTTTTTTGTACAAAACCGATTCTTAAATTTTTGCAGTATAACCTTGGATCTAATTTTTGAGATATAAGGCGTAATTGTTGAAGTGTTCTACCATTAAAACTTACTGCTTGTATATCTTTAAAACAATCTTTTATTCTAAGCTTATTAAAGGAGTACCTTAAAAATAAATGTTTTTTTTCCCAAAACATAGCATGAAGTTCTTCATTTTATCTACAGATTTCCTTTTTCTTTTTTGAAATGTGAAGCTTTATTCTGAACTACAGTAATTAAGTAGGAGGTGGTTCCTGAAAAACTACAAAACTCTTGTAAGTTTATCCACCTGTTATGCACAGTGAAATGAAGGAAGAACTCTATTTCAAAATGCAGCATCTGAATTATCAGAGGCAGGTTCAGTCCTATTTCAGATGAGCAAGATTACTGCCTGGATCAATTATTGCCACCCATTGCTTCCTGATACATGAACGTCAATTCCCAATATTCTCAGCAATTTCGTATTGACTAGGAAATTCTGGGAGTTTAATGCCATTAATCTTGAACATGCTCTAGGCAGTCCTAGATTAAGTACTTGATTAAATCAAACATAATATATACCTCTCTGAAACTTACTATAAACAAGAGCAGTCTGCTTCTCAGAGCATTTAGCAGCACTTTGAAAAGGCAACATCCTTTAAAGGGGAAGTTGGCATGCTTTAAAGCTAAATGGCAGCATGTGTCCCCTTGCAAGAATGAGCCTTGGGTCCATATTTTACCATTTTTAGTGAGTAATTTGCAACATGTAAACTCCCAGATTTTCTAATTTTTTTTAACTAATTTAAAAATTAAAAATCAGGTGGGACACAGACTTGAAGATGGCAAAGAATATTTTGCTAGGTAGATTGACACCCATCTAGAGTTTCAGATCTAGAGTTCAAGTCCTTCCATCATCAACAAAAGTCTCAACCGAAAGGCAATGTTTAATAAAGCACAAACATTTTAATTGCAAGCGAAGAAATAAACTATACAGAAATCTTTTTCCACACTAATCAAGTAAAAAAAAAATTTCCAAATCAGTCTTATTTGGAAGTCTTTGTTTCTGAAGGATTTTCACCAGTGTCAAGTGTCTTCAGCAATCGAAAAAGTCCAGCTGCTTCTCTTATCCGGCTGAATTCAATACAAAAAGCTTGTACCTCTATAAATAAGTCCTGTACGTTGATGATTTTGTTTCGAATCAAGGATTGCAGGAATACACAAACAAGACGTACCAGCCGGTTCTAAAACAAAACGAAAAAAAATTTTTTTAAAGGAACAGGTTTGAATAAGCTTGATCTTAATATGTCAAAACTCTCTAAAGGAGAAGCTGTTTGTCTCATAAATAATTTTATCCAAACTTGCAAGACTTTTTAATTCTGCAATTAACTGATATTTCTAACATCACATAATGGATATTTACTGAAATGTTTCCATATTCCAAGTTAACTCCCAATTATCAAAGGAATTAAGTAGAATCCTTTGTTCTAATATTCTGAAAATAAGCCTGCTTTTTGTTTCTTTTATATTCAACTACTTACAACCACAAGATACTGTATTTAAGTAAAAATATGCAAATACTACATTAATAGCTTTCTCACAATTTAATGGTGGGTTGTTGTTCCCACTCAGTGGAGTAATCAAGGCTATGGTAAACAGACTTATAAATCTACCCGTGAGAGAAAACTCAAGTTGTGGTGCTGCCTAGATGCCAACAGCAAGGGATTACATCTCCCACTTTGTTTCTTCTTGCTCTCTTCCCTCAAAACTGACAAGAGAAAAGAAACTGGTAAGATGACTGAAGGTGGCTTATAATGCTCTTTCCCCAAATTTGCCCTATATCTTTTGGAAGATTTTACTAATCAAAGCAGCCATTCCAGAGTACTTAGACCCACGATAGTTATGTCCCAGTAAAGTCATTTAACAGAATAGAAGGGTAAGACTTGTGCAAGAATACGTGCTGATCGACTTTAGTCAGAAAGTATTATCTCTGGAGCAGGGAATTAATGTAAAACTGGGAATTATCAGAAATGAACTTCTTCCATGGCAAGCAGAATAGCTATGAGGTCTGCTCAGATTACCAGTTTCTTGTGTGGAATTTCAAACAGCTACTAATTATCCACACAGTGACCCCTCCTGTAAGGGTGGTGAAAGCAGCAAATGACTCCTGATCCTTTATCATCACGATAGTATGCACCATTATCTGAAGTTTTTAAGATTGGGGAAAAGCAGGAGAAGATTAAGTTGTTCTTTCATCCAATTTCCAATCCAGATTCTCCTTGAGAGCACTGTCATTGCTACCAACTGGATGGTCACCTGATGTCAACCCCTCTAGGTAGGCCAGGAAAACTCCACAGATAGGCTAAACCTACTTTTATTGAGATAGGCTATAATAAAATCTTGCAACAAAATTTGAATTAGGGAGGCATCTGCCTGAGCTGCTTCTGAATATTCTTTCATTGTGGACTTAAGAAATGCTTCAGCCCGTTTTGCCTAGGCAATGGATCTTGCATATCTCCATCAAGGTCATCTTCCTTACTCCCTACAGTTCAGTTAAGGAACAGCTGCTTCCATTAAGGTGAGGAAAATGGTGTATTAATAAAATCTGACTTGTAAGTGGAATGTAGACTCAACATCTCACCCTTTATAGGGGCAAAATCTGGAGAACACATGGAAATCTTTGTTGAAATGGGAGAAAATAGAAATATTTCAAAAAGTTAAATCCCTCTTTCAAATACAGAACCAATACAGTTGTGGAATCTTGAATTCTGAATAATATCCTGAAGTTATAGGACTAAATTTTCCCAAAGCAATATTCCTCAAAGGAAAGATCTTTGCAGCAATGTTTGGTTTTCTCTTTGGCTGTCAATAATACAGTCAAGCATATGAATAAGCAAAATGTTATGCAGAGGTACTGAAGTACTCTGCTCTATTCAGTGTAGGCAAACATTTAAAGTACAGTCATGAACGGAATTTTACAATAATGTTCACATTTTAAAGGAACGTGATCATTTCTGTGATTTTTGCTGTCTTTGGTCTTCTATGTATGCAACATAATATGCCATATGTGAAATGTTACGCTGAAAACATAAGGAACTAACATCTTTTTGACTCAAGTGGGTTTTATGGTTCATCAACTCTGCAACAATATTTTCTACTTCCCCAGGTTCTTTCTATGCCATGTCCTGCATTTTTCAATTACTTCATTGCAAGAGACTAGTTTCTTTCTGAATACTTACCTGCATATACTTGTCCTTAATTTGTTCACAAGTAGAAATACAATTGGATATATAAAGATGAATAAATTCTGGAGGAAGATCAACTGCTGTAGTAAGCCTGTTGAATATTTAAAAGTTAATTGTTCTCAAATTGGCCATCTATGCTGATAATCTATTTTTCACTTCAGTTGTAGCATAAAATCTATTGTTTTTATTTTGTTGTATGTTTTATTAATGTATATTGTATTCCTGTCTGGACATTGTTCTTTTCGGCTAATTTAGGCTGCTTATCTTTGTCCACAAATAAAGAATTCATCTACCACCAATTATCTTGCCCAATTTAAACAAAACACATAAAAAGATTATAAGTCCTATCAAGTGAAGAGCTGATCACTCTTCATTGTCTCATTAACAGCTATAACTAAATTGTATATAATTTCCATCATACTGCAAGTTTATACCTGAGATGGAATACAATGCTCTGATATTCTGACAGAAAAGAGGCAACATTTGTCCTAATTTAGAACACATGAAGCTTTTATTTCAAAATGTTTTTTAAACTAGGAGTCTGACTGATTGTATATGACAGTTGCCATATTTAGCTCAAAACAATTTTTATATCTCTTTTGGGTTTAAAATAAAGTATCTAACATTGCTAGCAATACTATTATTAATAATACACAAAATATTAAATATTAAAATACACCAAAATAACATGCTGTGCTAGAGGACACAGAGGAAATGTAATATCTATATATCCATCCTTCCTCAGACTGTAATTAAATAATAGTTATTGGTTGGGTTATGGATATATGAATATATTTTTCTTATTGAATCTGAAATGGCCGCTACCCATACCTCACATTAAAATGTTCAGTTTAAACAATTATCTTTCCCTTCATCAAGGGAAAGCAAACTCTGCAGTCTTTAAAAGAATGAACAGTTGTTTTGAGTCACACCATAAGATGCCATAATGTACCACCATAACATGCCTGAGTATTGGCTCTTTACAAACTGGATGTAGTCAAATATTACATATAAACAACTATTGTGTTAATCAGGGTACCAAAAAGAGTAAGTATAAGGATGGCATATCCCTGAAATTTCTCAAAGAATCACCAATACAAATTGTTCTGACATTACACTGAGTAGTCTTTGAGCCTAATTAAATAATTGCAAGTGTCTATCATTAGGACATCACTTCCACCTAGAGACTGATGAACTCTTTTCCCCAACATTCTTCCCCCCATGCATATACAGAAGATCTGCTCTATGCCAGTGTAATAACTAAAACTGCAACCAGAGCACCAAAGTAAGGATAATTATAAAGTACTCCCATAGCAGCAAGTAGCCATTTATGCAGGAAAGCAAGGATGTTACTAGAGTGGGTAGTAAACCATCCTATGGTGATCACAGTCCTAGTACTTCCAATTGGTCACGAGCTTAGGGCTTTAAATTACATTCCAAGTTGCATCTTACTTCCCACAGAATAATGTGTGAAGATCAAATTACTCCACTAATACAGCCATTCAGAGTGTAATTTCTTCATGGGAGAAAACTGATAGAATTCTGCAAATTAGTTTCATGTAGATTTTGAAAAATCAAGCTTGTTTAATTAAAATATATAGTAATAAAAACATTTTACTTACCGATTTACAACTTCCATTGAATGTAAAGACATGTCCATGTTGACTAATACTGAAAAGTACTCAGTTATCTGACTTGACTGCATTAATTTAAGCAGCATTTCTATAGCAACTAAAGGATTGTTTTCCACCAAATCAGGCAGCTTGGCAGGAGTGAGGCCAATATGATAAACAAGCTTAGGATCTTTCTCCAATTCTCCAAGGAGCTGCATTTTAAAAATGTAAAGCATTTTAAGTATTAACGATTAAAAGAGATTACAACAATCTTCCAACTTAACTAAATTACTAATTAAAATAAAATCACTGAAAAATCACAGTAATTATTGACAGCCAAATGACAAAAATGGTCCTTTGGTTATGGCAAGGCGTGCAAAATTGAGGAGGGATTGCCAGTAAAAGTTTTAAATTCTATTGCTAGTAAAAAGTGATTCCTGTTGAGCTAATAATTGAAACTAAACATTCATGATCTATTTGATAAAATCAACACAAGGGCCAAACATTAAACCAATACAAAAATCTTTAAGTACAGCAAGTTAAATAGAGCCCTTCAGAATTCTATTCTGTCCCCCACAGGAAGCCACTCTAAAGCTATGGAGCTTTAGAGATTTGTGCCATAAATATACTGAATTTAAACTTAGTCAAGGTGAAATTAAATAAAAATAAAATGGAACTGCTTTTAATCAATAAAAAAAACTGAATTTATTGACTAGGTTTTAGTCTCCTCTGGATGGTTGTGCTCACTGTATCCAGTTAATACTTCTGGATTTCCAGTTTGTAGCTGTGGCAAGAAGCTCCCTGAAAAGTTTAGGAAACTCAATTGCTTCACAAAGTGGCCACTAGACTAGGAATTAGCATAAGATAGTTGGAATCATGATTCCAGATCGGCACTAAGTGTTAATTTCTTTCTTGGCACATTTAATGTTGACATTAAGCCATAAAACAGTATAGCCTGGTTACCTAAGAGATAGCCTCTCCAATTATAAACCTGTCTGAATATTAAGAACTGCAGAAGAGGCTGTTCTTGAAGCCTCCCCTGTGTTCCAAGACCAATTTATAGGATATGAGGGGAACAGCCTTCTCTGCAATTGTTCCTAGGTTATAGTACACACCCCTTTCAAAGAGGGGTTTGGCCACTTCTTTCTTATTCCTTTAAAAAGATTTAATTTTCCCCAAATCTTTAAAACCAATCTTTAATTATGCTTTAATTAAATAATTAAAAGTTAAATATTAGTGAACACTGAAAAGTGCTTTTAGTTCTCTGTTTTAACAACAAGGCAGCATATAAGTCAAGTCAATAAAATAAGTTGAATTCTACTTCTCCATTAAAGTCTAAAGCAGAAATTGATGGAAAGGTTACAGGGAAATGTTCATTTTTAGACATGATTACTGAACTGTTATATCACAATTTTGGGGTTTCACTAAACTTGAGCTAGCTTTAATTTTAATATTAAATCAAGAGGATATTATTTTATTTATTCATCAAATTTTGCCACCGCCCATCTCCCCCCAGATGATTTAATAAAATTAAACTAGTCAGCAATTGACTACTCATACCTGCGTTTGTTGCTGTGATGACAAAGGACTTTTGAATGCTTTGGCCATGATTCGTTTGATTTCCACTCCAGCACTATTTTTAACACACATTGACTTATCCCACTGAATTGTATGATCTGGCTCTATTGGATTTAACCAAGCTAACTCATCCTCACAAATATGGAGTGGAGGTGGTGGGCGGATAAATTCTGGTCGAAAATGACCTGGAAAAATATATTCAATTCATTTCTTAAAAATTATCCCTTTAAAAATCAAAATATTTACCCTACAATCAAAATGTTCCCAAGTATATTATCTTTGCTTCTATATGTTATCTTGTTTATAATACATCATATTATTCTTTATAGTTTACTGTACAGTATATAATATAGTGTATTATCTTTTCTATGAACTGTGACAATCTGGAGCATCTAGACCAGTTTACTTCTAGCTCATCTCTTTTAGCAACTGCTGACTCTAGTTTTATAAACTGGCATATTTGTTACAGAGATATCTTTTATAGAACTCTCCAATGCCAATCCAAGATAGTAATAAACTCTCACCATGCCCAACAGAAAAATGTTCTGGAAAAAACAAAGCATAAGGAGCAGAATTTAAAGCCATTCATAAAACCAACTGTATGAACCTAAATAAAATATATCAGTACAAGCAGTAGAATGTAGTGCAGGCACATGCAAAGGTCAATATAGTACTTACCTGAGGCGCTGCTCCATATTCAGCCCTAAAAGCCATAATGGAAACTATTCAACCTGCTTTTCCTTACCCTCTGCTTTTCAAACTGAAGTACTACATTCATACGAACAACACTATCAACACCAATTGCAAATATAACATGAACAGAAATAAGAAATGGAAAATAAAATCACTACTTAATTGTTGTAACCAGATGAAAGGTTACCCAAAAATGCTGCATACTTTCAATAGGTGGCTTTGGTCCACTCACTAAGGCTTCGGTAATCTGGGATGCAACAGAGCTGTCAAAACCAGAATTTGAAGAATCTGGATCAGGATCACTGAGAATGCTGGGGAAACTAGCTTTACTTTGTGTTGGCAGCTCAGACTGACGTTCTAGAAGGAAAATTAGATTAATTCAATTTCAGTGCCTAAAATCTTGAATCACAAGAGCAAGAATAAACTTGTTAACAAATCCACATGATTTCTGCTAGTGAGAAATTGGGATTAGCTTTAAAAATTAGGCATTAAATCATTCCTTCTTTCAAGTCCCAAAACCTTTAATCTCTACCAGCTCTTTTCCCATACTATTATATTTTTAAACATAATGTTAAGATTTCAACAAGCTAATACCACTGTTAATTGACAATATAGTTTACACAGATTATTCCATAAATCAATATTCAAATTATTAATCACGTTAACAAGTAACTCATTATCACAAATTCACCATTAGTATTTTGAGCTCCATAACACTTTCTGGAGGTTTGCAGAGCTTGTATTTCTACTGCTCTTTTATTGTTTCCACCTCCTAAGAACTGAAAACCCAGTAGTTCCCATTAAGCAACAATGTTATTCTTAGCCTTCATACAGCATTTTTCATAGCTAACTTGGAGACATTTTGTCTCCACATATTTCATCTTAAAACTGACTGGCACACCAGAACATTCTACTATAGTTTCCAAATTCTAAACTTGGCACCTCTTTTGGCACCTGAGAGTCAGTCCCAGAGTCAAAGTTTCTGAATATCAGCTAAATGGTAACCAATTTGCTGAAATCTAGATACAGAAAACAATTTTTAGTTGTCTGGACACAGACTTATATACTAGTGTTTATAACATAATTATCTTTACTTTAAAGGTACATATCTAATTATAAAAGATAAAATGCAAATATATAATTTGTGTAGTGTCCAAGTACAGTTGTGTAATTTTTAGGAAAGGTTTTGATTGTGTCAGTTGCATCCTGTTTGTTGCTGTTTATTCGTTTAGTCGCTTCCGACTCGTGACTTCATGGACCAGCCCACACCAGAGCTTCCTGTCGGTCGTCAACACTCCAAGCTCCCCCAGGGACAAGTCCGTCACCTCTAGAATATCATCCATCCACCTTGCCCTTGGTCGGCCCCTCTTCCTTTTGCCTTCCACTCTCCCTAGCATTGACATCTTCTCCAGGCTGTCCTGTCTTCTCATTATGTGGCCAAAGTATTTCAGTTTTGCCTTTGACATCATTCCCTCAAGTGAGCAGTCTGGCTTGATTTCCTGGAGGATGGACTGGTTTGTTCTTCTTGCAGTCCAAGGCACTCTCAGAATTTTCCTCCAACACCACAGTTCAAAAGCATTGATCTTCCTTCGCTCAGCCTTCCTTATGGTCCAGCTCTCGCAGCCATATGTTACTATGGGGAACACCATTGCTTTAACTATGCGGACCTTTGTTGTCAGTGTGATGTCTCTGCTCTTAACATTCAATATATTATTTTGAAGTGTTTTGCAATAATCCCATGGAATTCACTTCTAAATATTGAGCTTAGATCACTCTCCCCCAAGATACAGCTAGCATCGTTACTTTTTTGAACCTCAAAAGAGAAAGAAAAAAGAATTCAACACTCTATAATGTATATTGTAGATAACAACTGCTTATAGGATGGTCCATCAAAACTAACTTACTACTGTAATGAGTGAGCTACATAGTACTGATATGAATAGCATGATCGGAAACTACTGAAGTAATTATCCATGCCTTTCTCACACTTCTGATAAAAATTTGAAAAAATAAACGCACATGTTACTTACACTATATTTTCTTCAGGTGAAAACAAAGGTAGCCATATTAGCCTTCAGAAAAAAAACATCAGGGCAATATCTTTATTAGGTCAACCCAGGGCCACAAAACAGTATGCAAATTTTCAAGTTCTCCATAGCTCTTTGAGAGTAAGAAGGTGAACAGAACAAATAAAGGGGGAAGAGCCTGATGTCCAAATGATCTGGTCCATTAAAATACCTAACTGGTAATCTCAGAATCTGGTAAAAAAGGTAAAGATTCCCATTTAGTCATGTCTAATGACACACTAGGGGGCGGTGCTCATCTCCGTTTCATGTGGCCAGCAGGACAACCACGGAAACACTGTTACCTTCCTGCCGAAGCGGTACCTATTTATCTACTCGCATTTACATGCTCTTGAACTGCTAGGCTGGCAAGAGCCGGGGCGAGTGCAGAAGCTCATTCCACCGTGTGGCACTTGGGTCTTGAACTGTTGAACTTGCAGCCTTCCGGTCGACAAGCCTGGTGTCTGAACCACTGAGCCACCATGCCCCCTCATCTAAGAATCTGATTAAAAATTAAAGTTTTTCATAGTTTCATTCATCTTTGTAAAACAGCAAATATTATTATGAGAATAGATTCTAATCCCAGTATGACCATAGTATTAATTTATATGATTTTCAAGTCAGCATGCTGCAAGGAAGAGTTTGAAAATTTCAAGTTTATAGCTAGGATCAAGAGAAGTGCTTGCCAGCTCACACTGGTAAACGCCTCTTTTAATCTGATGATACAACCTCAGCACCAAGTCAATTATAACTCTCTTTCTTCTCTAAGCATGGAAAATTAAGTGAATCTCTCCTTTACTTTGCACTACTGAAGTATTTCTACAGTCAACAATATTAGCGTAAAATTCCATACAAAAACTGAGTTGGGGGAGAAACAAGTTTGCAAGGAATATGGATTTGTGGGACTCTTTTTTTTAAAAAGCTCTACATATATACGTTACTATGAATCACACAAAAAGGCAATGCTTTAAAATGCTATCACAGCTCCGCACATCAGAGTATTTGTCACTTCAATAATAGATGTTAATATATCAAAGGCTTAGGAGAACTTTGACTGGATTTGCAATTCTCACTATGCACAAATGACACCTCACATATAATCTCAATATTTATATAAAAGGACACTTCCAAAAATGGAAAATATAATTTAAAAAAAAAAAGAAAATTTACTGCTCAAAAAGGAAACACCTGGACATGTACTGTACAGTATTTCTCCCAGAGTTTTCTTCCACAGTTATCAATTCCAGGAAGTCTCCTTTGATTTGAAAGGAGAAGTTGTTGGATAGTTCTTATTTTAAGTATAGGGCACAGAATTTCAAATAAGAACAAAACAATAATGAAGCCTATGTGCTTTGTCAATTTATGGACAAGAACACATAGTGAAACAGCAGCAAACTGAAAAGCATCATTGTTTTACTTTCTAATATGCCAAAAATGATTTCTCCAAAACTATATACGATTCATTAACATTGCAGAAATCCACATGATTAACTTCAGGCAAAACTAAAAATGTGCTATGCAGTTATGAGGGAAAAGAACTATGTTCACATACAAGCTTAATCAAATTTTATATTTCATTCTTTAATACAGATGTCTATGGGAATGATTTATGTGTTACCTGCTAATGCCAATTGAAGACCGCTTATATCTACAGATTGGCCCATATTTCCTACATCCATTGATACAATCTGTCGTGGAGTCTTTTTGAAGAGTTCTCTAGGAGGGGCCAACATCAGCTGGGAAAGAAAGAATCTTTCTGGTGGGGTAATTGAAGGCAAAAACCCTGAAAAAAAGAAGTTATTTTATAGTTCCATCATTTTACAAAAAAGTTATAGTGTCTCTATTGTTGTGAGCTAGATCCAGAGTGGTATGGAGTTAACTCAGTGAAATTAGTACTCTTGCAGGTGAAAGCAGGGGAAGGGGATTCTCACCATCCAATCATTCATCCTGTAGGCCAAGCTTCTTAGGCTGTCCAAAATCGATTCAGTAAATTGGGGGGGGGGGGGAGGCTCTGGCATTGCTAAAAGTGGTGTTCTGGACTGAGGAAATTGTGAAAATACATTTCCTCCTTCTGTCTGCAGGACCACCAAGTTAGCAGAGTAAAAGCTTCCCTTAGTAAAATACTGGGTCAGCTTTTTACAAGCGACTTTACGTGATATCAAAAAGCACAAAAAACTACCTGTAGCTTCATTTATTGCCACAATTCACTGATAAGATTCTACTCTTAGACAAAAACAAGCTGGCAGCTTATAATTTATCTAAACAATTCATTAGCAGTTATTAAACACTTTCTGGTCAGCAATTATATAGAAATGACAGAGGAAACATTAACTCCAGTATGAGACCTAGCTTCTCAAACACAGCTTAAAGTCATGGTTTAGATTGTCAATTCAACAAATGTTTATATACAGTTGCTGTACAAATACTTCTGTTAACAAAAAGCATACTGATGACCACAAAATACATGTTACCTATTGATCAATTATCTATTTTCATTTTCTGTTGATCTTTTTACACCAAAACTTGTTAATTAATAAGCTATATAACATATAGATGGCTAAATTATAAACAGAATAAGAATGTTTTCTAATCTTTCATCAAGACACTCTTTAAAAGAAAACTGGGGATCCCAATA
Organism: Candoia aspera; assembly: GCF_035149785.1. Lineage (NCBI taxonomy): Eukaryota > Metazoa > Chordata > Lepidosauria > Squamata > Candoiidae > Candoia > Candoia aspera. The sequence goes on from NC_086157.1 coordinate 35,948,239, forward strand.
TCAGCAACAATCAAAGTTGGGAATTGAGATATTTGAGAAGAATTAATGAAGGATTACAGTTACTGCAATTACATTTAAAATTATGTCACATATCAAGAGCCGAGATGGATATAAGAGAGGAATACTCCAATCTGTACTGGTTAAGTCGACTGAACTAAGGGGATGGGTTGCTCCATCGCTTTAAAAGACAAAGACGGGAGGAGGAAACCCGAATTTGTAAAATGCTCAGACATTATAACCCAGCCTTTAAAGAATCCGTGTTGCCTCCTCCCCGCTTTCTCAACAACTTCCATCTTTTTAGGTACCATCGGACGCCCAGTCCCTTTACTGAAATGGCAAAAAGGGCAGACCCCAGGTAATCGCCCTGCCCAACCTGAGACCAGGTGAGGGAACTACCTGAGAGCGGCGGCCTTTCGTTTTCGTCCCCGCCGCTGCCCCCCGCCGGGCCGGGCCCCGAGCCAGCGGGGGCGCGCTCGGGGGGCGCCGGGTTGAGGAGGTGGGCGAAGATGGCGGCGAAGGGGTTGGCAGCGAGCGGCTCGGTGCGGTACATCTCCCAGAGCAGGTAGAGGGCGGTCAGGCGCTGCGGCGGCGTTGGCAGGAGATCTGGCTGCTGCAGCAGCAGCACCAGGACGGAGCCTACGCGGAAATGCTCGGCCTTCCCAAAGTAGTGGTGGAAGGCGGTGGAGAGGCCGTCAAAGGTGCCGCCTCCGGCCTCCTCGGACACGATGCTCAGCAGGCTCGTCAGCTCCTTCGGAGAAAGGCTCATCTTTCCCGGCAGCGACGCGATGGTTTCACTGCCGGCGCCGCAGCTGCTGTTGCTACTATAACCGGCGGCGGAAGCAGCGCCGGCCCCACCACCGGGAATCGAACCCGCCGCCGCCTCCACAGCACAGTCTGGTTCGGGACTGAGGTGGACCCCACTCGCTAGCATCCAGCTCCACCCTTCCCGCTCTCGGCGGCCGCCTGCGCGCGCCCGCGCACTCAACCTACCTAGCAACTCCTCCCATTACTTTGTTTTCCCTTCTCCGCGCGCATGCGTCGCGAGGCGCTAGGTTCCCTTCTCCTCCCGCGTCCTCTTTCCTTTCTTTAGCAGCTGCTGCCGTAAAGCGATTTGTAGTACTGATACGATTACTCTTTTTCAGTACTGCCGTAAAGCCAGGAAAGCGGCGGGAAGTTGGTGTCGGTAGTAGAAAGAATGGCAGCTAGGAGCTATTTCGGGGGTTAGTTATTTGAAGACGTCATCTTAGGAAAAAAAAGGAAGGAATTGTTTTCCTTGCCTGTTGATTTTTGAAACTTGGAACGAATATGTTGCTATGTTAGTAGATTTGTAGTTCATTTTCCAAATGAGACTTTAAATAAAAAGGGAACTCAGTCAATCTCATTATCTTAATATTTAGAGGTAAGAATGAACAGCATTTTTACATCTTAGCAATGCAAATTGCTAAGTACTTAGGTACCTCCGTATTTGGCATCTTGCTAGATCTTGAAAAGCTAAGCTGGGTCAGACCTCGTTAGGAATTGTTGGGGTGACTGTCAGGAAGTAGGCTGTAGACTAAATTTGAATATTGAAAAAATATCCCTTAAGAAGGTAATGGCAACACCGCTTCAGGATTGTTGCCAAGAAATCTACATAGTATCTATAAAGTCACCAGAAGTCAAGCTCAACTCAAGGAGACTTTTCCTTTTATATTATCAGGTAAGTTCTGTGAGGTTTAATGAGTTTATTTCTCTGATTGCATCCTCAGTATTAAACTTATTTTACCCATTTAAGTAAACTTGACGTATAGTTAAACTGAGAATATTATATTCATACTTATCAGATCTGAACATGTCATCTATACATTTGATTCTGTGGAAGTTTTAAACTAGTTCTGTGCTCTAGTGCAAAATTGATTCAAATCCCATAGGTGTGAATTCTAAAATTAAACAAAATTAATACTTTGAATGCTTAAAAAAAAAACCATCTTGATACTTTTGGGGTCTGGATGAAATACATATCCCTTCAGATCCTCTGGATTTTTTCCATGGTATCCAACTGAAATTATTAAAATACAAATCACATTTGTCTGTTCAGAATGAACTATTACAATCTGACCTACTGATCTGAGACACTGCTGTGATACAGAATTGTGGATCTGAAGATTTTATATTGCATCAACCTGAAACCAACATCAAAATACAAAACAATTGTGCTGGACAATTTTCGTCCAGTCTCCCACCTCCCTTTTTTGGGGAAAGTGGTTGAGAAGGTGATGGTGTTGCAATTCCAGAGGATTCTGGACCCCTTTCAGTCAGGTTTCAGGTCCAGATATGGGACATAAACTGAATTGGTCGCGCTTATGGATGATCTCTGGCGGGAGTGGGATGGAGGCAGTGTATCCATCCTTGCTCTTCTTGACCTCTCAGCAACGATCAATACCATCGACCATGGTATCCTTTTGGGACGGCTCAGGCAGTTGGGGATGGGTGGCATGGTTTTGCGCTGGTTCACCTCCTTCCTCCACAGCCAGTCCCAGTCAGTGGTGATAAGGAGCGAGACATCCGACCCTCAGCCCCTCCTTTGTAGGGTGCTGCAGAGTTCGGTCCTCTCTCCTCTTCTATTCAACATCTACATGAAACCGCTGGGTGAGATCATCCGTCACCACTGGATGAGGTATTATCAATATGCTGATGATACACAATTATACATCTCCATCCCGGGTGTGGTAAATGATGCTATGACCGCCCTCTCTCGTTGCCTGTGGACTGTGGGAGTCTGGATGGGGAACAACAGGCTTCGGCTGTCCTAACAGCCAGGAAACACGCTGAGACAAGGAACTGGTCTCTAATGTTTTATTGCTAGTACATAACAGGAATCCTAACAAACTGAAGAAGCGTGGGAAAAACCCAGACATATAAATCCCAAAGGTTAAGGTGGTCCCGATCTGTGTCTCTTTGAATGGCTACCTAATTCCTCAGTGCTACGCATGCGCTTTACAGCCTGGATGGGAGCCCCCTGCTCGCCATCCTTACTCATGACATCGGCTGAACCCTGGTAAGACTGAGTGGCTGTGGGTTAACGGCTGCTCTGTATCTGGGAAATTGTCATCTTTAGTTCTGGATGGGGTTGCACTGCCCCAGAAAGACCCGGTGCAGAATCTGGGGTTTTTTCTGGACTCACGACTCCTGCTCAAAGAGCAAGTGGCAGTCATGGCCAGGAGGGCCTTTGCACAACTTCATGTTGTGCGCCAGTTACACTGGATCAAGAAGCCCTATGAACAGTCACTCATGCCCTGGTCATCTTTCCTGGATCAAGAAGCCCTATGAACAGTCACTCATGCCCTGGTCATCTCCCATATAGACTGTTGCAATGCACTCTACGTGGGGCTACCCTTGAAGAGTATCCGGAAGCTTCAGCTGGTCCAGAATGCGGCTGCGTGGGCAGTTATTGGTGCCCCAATATCAGCACATGTGACGACATTGCTACGCGAGCTGCATTGGGTACCAGTTTGCTTCCAGGTCCAATCCAAGGTGTTGGTTATCACCTTTAAAGCCCTACATGGCATGGGGCCAGGTTACCTGAGGGACCATCTCATTTCCATGACATCAACCCATCCCAACCGATCATACAGAGAGGGCATGTTACGGACCCCATCTGTAAGAGAATTTCATCTGGCAGGGTCCAGGAAGTGGGCCTTCTCTGCAGTGGCTCCCGCCCTCTGGAACATTCTGCCCCCAGAGGTGAGGTTAGCCCCATTGCTCCTGGCCTTCCAGGGGAATCTGAAGACCTGGCTCTGCTGCCTCGCTTGGGAAGGGGAGTAGTTATTCCTGGGGGTGGCTGGCACCCTAGAGTTCTCCTCACTGAATTAGATCGCTTATGGCCACTTGGATTTTATATTCATATTTATTTTTATATTTATATCTGAGAGTTGTATATATCTTAGATGTTATTTATGGTTATTGTTTTAATGTGTTAGTCTTATTGTAAACCACCCAGAGTCCCTCTCTTCAGGGGAGATGTGTGGTGGCAAAATTTCATAAATAAATAAATAAAACACATCCATCTGCTAAGTTTAGTGCTTTTCAAAGCTGTAATAACTTGTGGGACACTGCTAGGAAGAAATGAAGCAGAGAAAATCAAACTAGAGAATTCACTAACAATATTGTGAAACTTAATGTGAAAATAAACAGGGAAAATCGAAGTAGGGGATTTTTTAAAGAGATTGTGAAACTGAATATGAATTCACTAGAATGGGTTCTCTGGTAAATATACTAACTATGGGCTTTTGAAAGGGAAATTAACAAGAGTATGCAGCCTAGTTAGTACCAATTCTTGTTCATAAATGAGTTTAACTGCTATGTCTAGTGCTGCAGAGTGTACTAATAAATTAGGTAGATTTAAATAGTTTATTTACTATTTTCTGTTAGTTTTACCTTTTTTTATTTACTAACTACTCACTATATACCTGCACTATGCATTACGTTGTTTATTCCAAAAGGGAATAGTGTAATATGAATTCATGGACTCTGGGAGATATAAAATTATAATAAATAGTTATTAAATATCCCTTTTAAAATATTTTTCAACATTTATACAAGGAGCATACTGTATAGCTGAAGAAATTAAAATTGTCTCATATGTATTCGATCATGACGGGGAACTGTAATCTTATTCAAGACCATTTTGTTGATTATCAGGACCCTGAGCCATAAGATATCCATCTTATCTAGATAAAGTTTCAGCTTATTTACTTCTCACCCCCTCCAGAGTTGTCACCAGGATATCTGCAGTATATTCCCTGAAGTTCATTTTATGACTAAAGCAGTGCAATGACAGAACTGATTTCGAACAGAATGACTGTCCAAGAAACATGGTGCAATATTTACACTGTTTAAAATGTGAACATAAAACACACCAACTCATAGTATTTAAGTGAAGAAGAAGTAGGTGGTTATAAACCTCATCTTTTGTTTTTAAAACAACTGATAATACTACAAGAGAGGTAGTATTACTTAAGTCCATTCACTTTCTCCAGTCATGCAAATCTGCACAGTAACATTTAAAAATTAACTGCTTTTTCATAGGAACCTCCGTGTCCTAATTCCATAGAGAGACTCTGCCTTCCTCCTTTGTGAGCAGCTAGATGTAAATAGTTCTATAAACTCTGTGAGTTGCCATTTGCTGACTGATTTCAGCTTTGGATCTTACCAACTAACTAGAGCTTAATCATTTTTAATCAATTTTACAATTGGGATAAAAAACTCCTTGACTTGATTTTCCTTTTAAATACATACAGTGTGTTCCTTGCTTTAGCAGCATCCTACATTTAAACCCATAATGCTACAGCTTCGAAAGAATTTGTACTCAGCAACATTCAGAAATTTTAATTGAATGAAATAGGTTTCATAAAAGCAGTTACAGAAAAACAGTTTTAGTGAGAAAGAATGGTATCAGAATAATGGATAAGAGGATGCATTGTATATTTCATGAATTTAGTCGTATCAGTAATAGGACAAAATGCCTGTGTAATAAGTCCTTTTGGGGGGTTTTATTGGACATATATAAAGAGAGGAAGAGCTGCATGTTTTCTACAAAATAGAAAATATTTCCTTTTGAACCAGGAACAAGGCATTGCATCCTGGAAAGTTCTTCTGAAGTGTTTTGAATGGGCTGCCGTTTGGCAAGAACCAAAACCTAGAAGAATTTGGTTGTTCTGGGATTCAAATAAAACAAAATCTGGAGGAATCCCAGAGTGATTTTGAGGGATGAGTGCCATTGTCACTAATATTCTGGCATACGTACCTGTTGTTTACTGCAGTGGTCTCAGCGGTATATCTCACTGGCCTGCCCACCTACCCCCCCCCCCAATCTTTCCAATGTGTTCCTTTCTGTTCCTCCCTTTTCCTCCCCCCACCACTAATACTGATATCCTTGGCTTTTTCATGTTCTTTCTCTCTCCCAACATCAAATGCATTTTAGTCTATATGCAGAACAAAACAGCTCCCTTTTATCAGCTTTTGCACCCAAACACCCCAAACACATAGTTTGATTCAGGCATGGGCTACCTGATACTAGCTGTTCAGTGCACAAAACAGTTCACACAGAGATCCTTTTGTATATCCCTAATGTTGTACATGAATTGGTAACTCAATTTTATATACAGTAAATTTGTCCTGCAGAATTTCTTTCAATAGAAGAGAATATATGTATATTCAGGGTTGAACTGTGGAGTCCTTGGTGCTCTCTGAGCTTGGTTGTTTGCTTGCAGACATTTCATTACCTGACCAGGTAAGATCATCAGTGCTAGACCCTGATGTGCTAGTGATTAGCACTGATGATGTTACCTGGTCGGGTATGAAATGTCTGCAAACAAACAACCGAGCTCAGAGAGCACCAAGGACCCCAGAGTTTCTTTCCTTCACATACACACACACACACACACACACACACTAAATGCAGGGGAGACAAAATGGAATCTTGAGGTAACCATCCATAACGTAATGGCCCAGAGGGTTGAAAAGGTGTCACTTATTAGCAACACTATCTCCCAAATTCTATTGTCCAAATTGACTGGAACCAATGCCACACCATGTCCTATGTCCCAAGGTAAAGAAATGCTGTAGAAGAATATAACGGTTGAAGATGCAGCATGCACTTGAGAGATATAGAAGAACCAGAAGATCTCATTCTCACTCTCCATTACGCAGTCATACGTTAATGATAAAAGCAAGGGTGGATATGATTTTTAGATTCAAGTGGATTTGGCATAAACATCATGAAGATGCAAGCCTCAGATCCAAATTTTTGCAATATGGCAATGCCCAAATCAGTTGGATCCCTAATTTTAATGGCTAGTTATTTATTTGAACAATTTATATGGCTGCCTACTACTATGACTGTGGGCAGGAAATTAGAACCAGAAAACAACAAAACCACACAATTAAGTAAAAGCAAATATCAACCACAGCACCTATACTCAAACCATTATGTAGAGACAGATGTAATCTTGTGTTTTGATCATCACTTCAGGAGATGACAAATAACTACAAAAAGCAAGCGCACACACCTTTACATAATCCAGAGCCCCAGTTTGATCATGGCTATATTAAAATAGAGAAAGTTACTACCTGTCACTACGTATCATCCGTAACCTCCATCCTAGGTCATACATTGCATAAATAAATATAAGCAACTGATAGCAACAACAAATAGTCGTGCTTTAAAGGAAGGGTGGATGCAATTGATTTCAGCAGCTAAATCTAATGATTCTTATTTTGGAGACTGGTTCCACTTCATCTGAATACTTAGCCATCACAGTTAAGCAATGTGAGAAAGTCATTTCTACAAGCTACATGCACAGCTGGAAAACTCCTTCCCTCTGATAGAGGCTGAATTATTGCTACTGTAGCACCAGTCATGGTGTCAGAGCAGTGTTTCTCAACCTTAGGAACTTTAAGATGGGTGGTCTTCAACTCCCAGAATTCCATGGCCAGCACTTTAAGAAATCCACCCATCTTAAAGTTCCCAAGGTTGAGAAATACTGTGTCAGAGGCCTCTAAAGACTGATCAGCCAGTAAAACCTAGCAAGGCAGCTGCAATGGACTCCATTCTTCCTGGGTTGATTAAAAGCAATCCTAAATAGTGGATCATTGTCCAGACTTGCTTGTTATGTATATTGATAGCACCACTGGAATTCCAAATAATTGGGCCTAGGATTCCTATTTTCAGAAGTGTAACAGAGGCTAGTCTGCTAATTATCATCCATTCAGTCTACTAAGCAGAATCTATGCCAGACAGCTGTACTGGAAGTTGTCAGACTGGTTGAACAAAAACTGCCCTGGCAGGGAGACAAGCCAGCTTTAGACTTTAGTTGATTAGTGCCTAATATTAAATCATGTAGAAGAAAAGTATACTCAAAAGTCTGCCTTAGATGCAGCTTTTGTCAATTTTAAGCAAGCTTTCAGTCATGCCCACAAATACAAACTTTCAGCTGGAATTTCATCTATCTAAAATCAGATATGATGATGATGATGATAGGCCAAGTCACTAGGCACATTTTATATTACCATTAAATACTGATGATATAGTAATTCTTTCTCAATCATCAGTAGGGCTAAAGAGGGTAGTGTGGATTATATTTTTTTACTGTGGAGAACAAAAGTTGGATATAAATTTTGATAAAAATTATGGTTTTCTCTAAAGCATCAAAATCCATCTGGGATTGTTAATGAAACGTATATAAAGCAGGAGATAGCTGGGAGTCATTTCTTATTCAACAAACAGGTCGGCCTAAGCCCTATAGCATTTATGATACTTAAATCCTAAACCACGCAGTTGATATAAGATAAGTAGAAAGATTAAAATGTTGTTATCATCCCTGATCAAACTACATGGAAGCAACTGAATAGCACCCATAATTTACTATTATGCAAACTGTAAAGCGAGGGGGGGGAATCAGCTGTCTTGTTGCATCATATTGGAACAACTTCAGTTTACAGTGCAGTATTACATCATCAGTTTATAACCAGCAGGCTGTAGTTGTGGTAATAGGTTATATGACATGATATGGTTTGCTTGGTTTTGACTTAGTGTATGTGCCAACCCAAGCCAACTGCAGTTCGTTCATAAAATCAAGGATAACCATCGCTTAACATGGTATGTAAATCATATCTATATTTCCATGAAGATATCTCTATCTCCAAACACGTAGCTCAAGGACAGTCCTATTAATGGAAACAATAGACACTTGATATACTACAAGGGAGCATTCTATCTAAAAGTCCAGGCTTAAGAACAAATCTGCACATACGCACAAGGAGATGTTCTTCTGCTCTGCTAATTAATTTCTGTTTACAATCCTGCATGTTGGCTTTACCAAAACTACAGTCAAATACCACATTATAGGATATAGGTCTGTCTACTTTGCATCTGGGTAAGACATAAAAAGAGAGCAAGGAAGGTTCTCAAGGTCATTGCGGGAACTAGGGTTATGTAAAATGTTTCACGAATAAACTGCTCTATGCATGAAACATTTTTTTTTTCAGGTGATCCTGCCCAAGCCAAAAGATACGTGTTTTGGATGTTTTGATCTATATGTGGAACAAAATGGAGCAGTTTTGTTCTGGATATAAATTAAAATGTGGTTCTTCTTGGCAGATGTGGTTTCAAAGGCAGGGGGAAAAGGAAAAGGCTATGGATGTTGGTGGAAGCAGCTGAAGGGAGAAGGGAAGGCACTGAGGAATTTGTGGGCGGAGGTGGGTGGGCCACTGGTTTATAATTTGCTGGATCATTGGCAGTGGCTGAAGGGATGGAGATGATTCTTGGAATATCAGGCCAGGCTGCTGGATATACCATGTTTGGCCATTGGTATAGTGGTGATGGCTAGGAGAGGAAGGAAATGGAAGGTATTGGGGTAGAGGTGGGCCAATGGAATATCCCACACTCAGGGCCGCAACTGGGGGGGCAAGCGGGGCATGTGCCCCGGGTGCCATGCTAAGGGGGCGCCAAAATGGGCATGGAATCCATGTTTGCCCCGGGTGACACAGACCTTAGTTGCGACCCTGCCCACAGTGGAACATAGGCAGCAGCTGAGTAGAGAGAAGGAAGGAAGGCACTGAAAAATTGGAATTGGCTGGGCTGATGGAATATGCTGTACTGATTGCTGCTGAGGGAATCCCTCAAGGATTTGGATTTTGTTTTCCCCAAACTGGGAGTCTGTGGGATATGTCTTGACTGTTGGTTCCTTTACCATTGATCAATCCTAAAAGCAGAAGCTATCTACCACTTAAGTATCTTCATTGTCAGTTCTAAGGCTGGTGGCTGTACCTGTTGTCACTAGTTCGGTCTTCTTTATATTTGATTTCATGTGCTCCTTGATTTTCATTCCTTTAGCTTGCAGATAATTTGAATTTTTGGTGGCTTTCTTGGTAAAATGTAGCAGTGGTTTACAGTCAGGACCAAAAATATTGGAACAAGGATAACTGTTTTTGCATTTAGCCTCTGTACACCACCACATTGAAGTAGAAAGGAAACACACCCAGATGGGAATGAAGTCAGGACTTTCAGCTGTCATTCAAGGGGTTTGACAAAAGTGGGGCACTAGCCATTCAGGAAGTACAGGCAGTGGCATACACACGCCCCCATCATTGGTGGCTCATAAGTAATAGAACAAATGGCTGACAAGCAGCTGCATGGCCAGGTGTGGCCTGTTTCCTGGGTACCCCATGACCAATCAAGCAGATAAAAGGCCTGGAGGTGGTTCTGAGTGTTACATTTGCATTTGGTAGCTGTTCACTGGAACTCTCAACATGAGGACCAAAGAAGTGTCCATGTGAGTGAAGGAGGCCATCATTAGGCTGAGAAAACAAAATAAACCCATCAGAGAGATAGCAAAATGTTGGGGGTGGCCAATACAACAGTTTAGAACATCCTGAAAAAGAAGGAATTAACTGGCAAGCTCAGCAACAGCAAAAGGCCTGGAAGACCATGGAAGACAGTTAAAGTGCATGACCGCAGAATTCTGCTCATGGTGAAGAGGAAGCCTTTCACAACATCTAGCCAGGTCAAGAACACTCTTGAGGAGGTAGGCATGTCATTGTCAACATCTACAGTCAAGAGACAGCTTTATGAATGTAAATACAGAGGCTTCACAACAAGGTGCAAACCACTGGTAATGCTCAAGAACAGAAAGACCAGATTACACTTTGCCAGCACACACCTAAAAAAGCCTGCCCAGTTCTGGAATAAGATTCTTTGGGCTGATGAAACCAAGATTAACTTGTACCAGAATGATGGGAAGATAAAAGTATGGCGAAGGAAAGGAACAGCTCATGATCCAAAGCATACCACATCATCTGTCAAACATGATGGAGGCAGTGTTATGGCATGGGCATGTATGGCTCCCAATGGAACTGGGTCACTGGTGTTTCTTGATGACCTGACTGCTGATAAAAGCAGCAGGATGAATTCTGAAGTGTACAGGGCTATACTTTCTGCTCAGATTCAGCCAAATGCTGCCAAACTGATAGGATGCCACTTCATATTGCAGATGGATAATGACCCAAAACAAAAGCTACCCAAGAGTTTCTCAAGGCAAAGAAGTGGGATGTTATTCAATGGCCAAGTCAGTCACCTGATTTCAACCCAACAGAGCATGCTTTTCACTTACTGAAGACAAGACTGAAGGCAGAAAGACCCACAAACAAGCAGCAGCTGAAGGCAGCTGCAGTAAAGGCCTGGCAAAGCATTTGGAGGAAGGAAACTCAGCATTTGGTCATGTCCATGGGTTCCAGACTTCAGGCAGTCATTGCCTGCAAAGGATTTTCATCCAGGTATTAAAGGCGATCCTTATGTTTGTCATGATGTTGGTTTGTTCCATTACTTATGAGCCACCAACGATGGGGGTGTGTGTATGCCACTGGCTGTACTTCCTGAATGGTTAGTGTCCCGCTTTTGTCAAACCCCTTGAATGACAGCTGAAAGTCCTGACTTTGCTCCCATCTGGGTATGTTTCCTTTCAACTTCAATGTGGTGGTGTACAGAGGCCAAATGCCAAAACAGTTATCCTTGTTCCAATATTTCTGGTCCTGACTGCATATTACATTTTCCCAGGCAGTATGAAATGAGGCCTTTATTGTTGCCATTTAAGTAATTATCTGGCTCCAACATTTTGCTGTATCGCTGCTGCTTAATATAGCTGCCTGCTTTCTTTGTCTGGGCAACTGGGATGTCCTTCATGCTTCATGTGAGCCTGTTGGGAATATATAATCTTGGCCAATACTGCCTGCATTCTTCGCTCATCCCTCCCAGTAACACCATTACCAATTGCACCATGGTGAGGCAGCATAGCAGAGCTTGGGCAAACACTCATACATATTTTACCTTTAGTGTACAAGAGGCAGAACATGAAGCATACGTTTCTTTGTAATGGATAGAAAGATGGAGGTAGATAGTGCCCAACAAATTCCTGAAACCGCATCACTTTCCTCTGGCTGCTTCTCCCTGTCTTGTTTGTCTCAAAAATGCCAGTTGTTAGAGGGAACTCTAAGACATACACTCCATGAGTATTGTGGTATGTTTTCAGTATCATTGAGTACTGTGATGTCTTTACTTTTAGCATGATCTACTTGAAAAAAAGATTCTTCCAGCCAGGCTTCTTAATTTGTGGCCATTCAGATAGTACTGCAACTCTCATAACCTCTCCCAACCATGGGGTGGGATGCTTTTCACCTTCTGCCAGAATACATTCCCTACAAGCCTTCTTGCCTCCTCACATGCCAAAGTATCTGCTGTGATTCCTCAGCAGCAGGTAATTAATAATGCAGTGTGTCAATCAAACCCCGGAAATTTGGTTGAATTTGTTGGAATTATAAGGGTCAACTCAGCATTGTCTCACAAGCATAGTAAGGGGGTTTCTCTAGTAAATGTATCTCTATTGTGCTTGTGGGATGTCATGTGGGTTACCTGATTTTCACTTCCTCCTTCTTCTTGGGCTTGGGGATTAACAATCTCTATTACCCTTCTGGTAGACTGCAAGCAGGAGCTGCTGCAGGATGCAGTTCTCTCCCTTTAGAAAGTATCTACAAAGAACCAGTGATGATTAAGTGCTTTCTACTGTGAACCTACCTGTATCCAGATCTGCTAAATAAAAGTAAGCTGTCTCTATTTTTCTTCATCTAAGTATAGTGTGAAGACTGAATTTATTTCTGAACGTAATTAAGCTTAATGTGCAAGTTCTGTTTTGATTCACGCTTCTACTCTGCAATATTGCTGTTAGCTGCTTGGAGTTCTTTTATTAACCTTCAAAAACTCTTGTCAAGGGTTATTGTCATGAGTAAGGATGGCGAGCAGGGGGCTCCCATCCAGGCTGTAAAGCGCATGCGTAGCACTGAGGAATTAGGTAGCCATTCCAAGAGACACAGATCGGGCCCGCCTTAACCTTTGGGGTTTATATGTCTGGGTTTTTCCCACGCTTCTTCAGTTTGTTAGGATGTCCTGTTATGTAGCAGCAATAAAACACTAGAGACCTGTTCCTTGTCTCAGCGTGGTTCCTGGCTGTTAGGACATCAATCCTAACAAACTGAAGAAGCGTGGGAAAAACCCAGACATATAAACCCCAAAGGTTAAGGCAGGCCCGATCTGTGTCTCTTGGAATGGCTACCTAATTCCTCAGTGCTACGCATGCGCTTTACAGCCTAGATGGGAGCCCCCTGCTCGCCATCCTTACTCATGACAGTTATGGGCCCAGTACAAACCAGTGCAGCCCAGCAGAGTCCAGTATACTGACCAAGAACTGATTTTTGAAAAGGCTTTGGCCTCACAGCCAAAAAGGAAGCCTCTCGCACATTTAAAAAGCAAAGTTCAGAAAGTTTTTTTTTTCTTCTCTCTGAACAGTGGAGAAAGAGGAGGAGTTTCCCCCATACCAAGACTGACTGAGGATAATTACTCAGCATGGGTATTCAGATAGAGGATGCAGCTAGATTTTGAAGATCGTTTAGATGATCTGGATTTACCTGAATCTAAACCAGAGGATGGGGAGGAAGCCAAAAACCAGTGGAAGAAAAAGGATAAAAGAGCTAAAATTCTTATTGCCAGATCTCTTCTGGGTCACAGATTAGCAGAGATTAAAAATATCACTACTGCGAAGGAAATGATTGAGAATTTATGCACCCTATACTCAGAAGCTGATGATCAGAAAGTGGTCTGTTTGTTACGAGAACTGCATGCATGCAATTTGGAAGACAGTGGAAATGTAAATGACCACCTGTTCAGGCTACAGGCAATCTTTGATCAGCTGAGCATAGTCCAGAATCTCATGAATGAAAAACTTAAGATGTCTTTTGTGCTAATTTACCAAATAATTTTTTTCCATTTGTTGCTGGTCTGAATATAGAGGGAAAAATTCTAAATTCTTTCTCAAATTTTTGGAGCGATAAGATCAGAATGCTGAAGGCAAAATTTGCATAACAATAGAGAGACTGGCAGAGACATACGTTACCTAGCAACGAAGGGTATACATGAGCCAGAGCAATCAGTGACACATCAGAAAAACAAAAAGAAAGAAAAGGGAGCCATTATCTGTGATTCATGTAAGAAGTCAGGACATATCGCAAGGTTCTGCAGAAATAAGGACAAGAAGGATTTTTTCAAGGATAAATCCAGGGAAAAATCTTTTAAAGGTGAAAAGTATCAACTTATAAAGCTGATACCAGTAAATGTCCTAGATGATGGGTAATCGATTCGGGGGCCAGCAGGCATCTATGTGGGAATAAACGTGACTTTTGTGAGCTAAATGAAACCACAAAAGGAAGCATAACATTAGCAGATGGCAATTCAACTTCAAGGAAAAGGAAGGGTGCCATTGCGATGCATCAATGGAAGTGAATACAAAGATCACATAGCAGAAGTTTTCTATGTGCCAGACTTAGAAGTTAATTTGCTAAGTGTCCCAACATTGAATAACAAAGGCTTCAATGTGATTTTTAAAGCTAATGGACAATGTAAAGTCACCAGTGGAGAAAAGATTTATGTTACAGGTTTTCAAAAGGATGGCGTCTAAAGGTGCACTGTGAACAACCACCAACAGATGTCAGCCTCACCTGTCAGCAACGAAAGGAGGACAACAGCGCCACCAACTGGCACAGATGTTTTGCGCACCATGATTTTAACGCAATTTTTAGAATGAAAACTGAAGGCATGGTAAGAGACTTTGAAATAAGCAGCCATGATAAATGCCAATCAAAATGTGTGATATGCATCAAAGGAAAGGCAACAAGGCCAGCCATACCCAAACAAAGGGAAAGGTGGGCAACCAAGCCACTCGAACTTATCCACACTAATTTGTGTGGACCTCTTCAAGCATCAGCGGGCAGAAATAAATATGTTATATGCTTTATAAAGAATTTTTCCAGATACTGTGTGACCTACCTAATGAAGGAGAAATCCCAAACAGCGGACATACTGAAAGCGTATGTAGCCATGGTGACCAACAAGTTCAACAGAACCCCTCAAGCCCTCCAAAGCGACCATGGAGGTGAGTTTATTTCACAGACCATGCAAACATACCTGACACAACTAGGTATAGAACACAGACTGACCACTCCATACACACCTGAACAAAATGGAGTTGCAGAGAGGAAAAATTGCTCACTAATGGACATGGTAAGATGTAAGCTTTTAGAAGCAGATCTGCCTGACAGATACTGGGCAGATGCTGTTTTAACAGCTACATACTTACAGAATAGACTGCCAACCAAAGCCAACAAGGTAACACCTTCTGAGCTATGGCATGAACTCAAACCAAGCGTAAAGCATCTGAGAGTATTTGGATCCAAGGCTTATGCACACATACTGAAAGGGAAGAGATCCAAACTAGACCCCAGAGCTGAAGAAGGCATCATGATCAGGTATGCCCCAGGAAGCAAGGAATACAGAATCCTGAAACTGAAGACAGGAGAAGTAAGCTCATGCAGAGTGGTGTACTTCAATGAATGAGAGAGAGGCTACCATAGTCATGCTGGTGATGACTGTGCAGAAACCAACAGCAGCAGTTACCAGCTTGAGATGTTTAGTCCAACATTTGAAGACACAACCACCACACCAACCCAGAGGGAGATAGAAGCCCAGGCAGAAACTCTACCAGAGTCAGATGACGAGGCTGAGGATGCAGAAGGCGTTGAGCCACCAAGTGCCACTCCTGAACCTACTCCAAGATGCTCATCATGACCCAACAAAGGACTACCAGCCAAGAGACTCACCTACCTCACAAAGTCGTCGTTACCAAAAGAGCCTGCATCATGGAACGAAGTGCAGCAAATGCCACCAGCTGAAGCAAGCAAGTGGAAGAAGGCAGCACAAGAAGAGCTAGAGGCTCTACACAAGAACAAAACATGGACTTTGACAAAACTACCAACAGGCAAGAAAGCCATAGGATGCAAATGGGTTTTCAAAGCCAAACAAGATGAAAATGGAGAAGTACAAAGATACAAAGCTTGACTAGTTGCAAAAGGATACTTGCAAAAATATGGACTTGATTATGATGAATGTTTTGCTTCTATATGCAAAATGAGTCAATAGGACTGCATATGTTTTCTAAATTTATGTTTTGGTTGTTTTAACACAATTTCTAGTCCTACAGTAATGGGAAGGCAACTTTGACAACAGTATTTTTCTGCAAAAATAACATCTGATGGGGCTTTCAGGAGTTATTCACATCCACTATATCAGTCACTGATAGCTGGTCTCTCAAAAAATAGAGAGTCCATCTGCCATGTTGCTCCAAATTTCTGGTGAAAAGGCAGAATCCAAGGACTATGTTCTGTTCATGGAAATATACATTGTAGTGCTGTAGCCTCACACAACATAATTCACAGGCCAATCTATCCTTAACACAATCCTTACTTCAACTGAGTTGTTATCAAACAACAGGGACCCCAATAATTTTTTTGCACAGTAGATTCCTCAGAAAAAGGAAATAGACTATAAGAAATGGCATTGCAAGCTATCTGAACTATTCTAGACTTGTGTTCGTGTCACTAAGCTGTACTAAATTCAACAGTACAGTGGCACTTAAAAGTTTGTGAACCCTTTCGAGTTTGCAATATTTCTGCATAAATATGACCTAAAACATAAACTGTTCTCCATACAAGTCCCAATTAAACAAAAACATCATACTTGATCATTTATTTATTGAGGAAAATGATCTGTTGAACACACTCTTGGGCCCCCCAAATGGTCAAAAGTATATATTTTTATTTTTAAAATATGGCTATAAAATGATATTTGGTTTCCAGAGATATTTTGAAAAAGTCACTAATATATACAGTATGTTCCGCAGATATCAGAAGATAAAAAACATATCCCAAATAAAGAATACAGAAAGTAAAGAAAAAAATGAAGCTTTGAAACTTTGATCAGGCTACAACCAATCTGGACGTGTTTCAGACAATTACTTTGTTTTGTAAGCAGGGTTGTGAAGAAGTAATGGAATTTGCCAATGGCTCATCGCTTGTTAGCTTATGAGACAAAGTAAATATAATTTGGAGTGCTCTAAATTTTATTGGGGGAGCCATTGTAGTGAATTTTCAGTTTTCGTGCACACTCTATTTATATCTTTGAGTAGAGTAAGTGCCTAAAAACTGCACATTTGATTTATGAACCAACTTCAGGCTTTTTAGGTATGGACTTAAGAGAATCATACACAGAATAAGGATCCTCCTAAGTCCATTGTTGGTAAGAGTTACAGGGTTCACCTGTAAGGCATCTTCATTCTGCAAATTAAAACAAAAGCCAGTATTTTCTATAAGAGAATTACTCTTGGTTGTCCTTTTCTGCATATTTTCTGTCTCTACAATATCCTTTTTTTGAGATCAACTATGGTCTTACACCAAAACTGTATAAAGACATTACAGTATTGGAAAGTATATTTTAGTACCATATAAAGTATATGCTTATAATGATTCATAACACTGAATTTGTCTTTTTACAATTGCTGCACCCTAATTTGAGATCTTAAGAGCATAACTCAAATCCCTCTCCCAGTCAGTCATTTCCAGCAAAAATTTAATGAGTTTATGTATGAAGTTGAGTCAGCTGTTCCAATGTGCAGGTTTTTGTGCATATGCCATTTTGTTGTCCATTCATAAAGCATGGAAATAGATTGTATATTTTGGAGCATTCTGAATAATTTGGTAATGTCTACTAATTCGATCACTTCTTTGCTTACCACTCACTTCATTTGTGCCAGATCTGTTTTGGAATTAGTCCTTTGACTCTTTGCAGGTAACAGCTGCTCCTCAACCTGATTTTTCTAAATACAGTATGTCTTTCTAAGGAGCCTTGGAAATAGTTTTAATCACTAAGCACCTCCCCTGACTGCACAATTTGTCTTACAAGGGAACAAAAGTTGGAAACCCAACCTTGTTTTTTTTATAACAATTCATTGTATCCTATAATGTTATTTAGAATGCAGAATGATAAGAGACTGTAACCAAATAATTTAATCATATAAATTAACAATAGGAAGAGCTCTGAACACATTTGATTCAAATTATAACTGAATTATGATATTTAGAAAAATCCTAATCAGTTGATTCTGTTGTAAATGAAGAAAAGTGTTTCGGTAAGATGTGATAAGAAAGGGTCTAGAGAATCAACAGATTGAGATATGAATGTTTGGGAGGAAAGTATAACAACATTGTTTATTTAATTCTCCACATTTCCATCCAACAAAGACCAAGGTAGTTAATACTGTGAAAGTGAAGTGGGGGGGGGGGTTGGTCCCTTTTAGTCATACTTAACTCCTGGCAGCTGCTTGGACAAGTCTATGCAATATTCTTGGCAAATATTTCAGAAATGGTTTGCAGTTTGTCTTAGGGTTGAGAGAGAGAGTGACTGGCACAAAGTCATACAGTCATGCCTAAGACAAGACTGGAACTCACACTCTAAATAACCTGCTTAAAGCTACTTTAAAATTCTTTTAGAGGTGTAATTTTGACCAACATGATTGCCTGCTACCTATCATAGCTCACCATTAATTTCAATGTCTCATTAGTTGTACAAAAATGACTACTATGTATGTCTTTTAATGAAAATTCCAAACTGAAAAGTATAGAAATCTCAGCAGCTTCTCCACCAGATAGTTCGGCAATCTTTAAATTGTGAAAAATATTTCTTAATAATTTTGATCAATAGTATTAAGTGAATGTACCAAAAGATAAATATATATAGATGATAATGCGTAAGGATTGCATGGCAAGACAGTAACTTTCTGTATTGTTGTGGCTGGTAATAATAACTTGATACAAACTCAGAATAATCCTGTTTTCAAAGTTTGCCTTGAAATAATGTGTATTCTTAGCATGTGAGGTTTGTTTAGAGACTATCTGCTGCACAGGTAACAAAAATTAAGCTAGAATGCTAAGTATAGCAGTTATAATTCAATTAGTACCATATAAAGTATATGCCTATTGTTTCTATCATGGGAAAAAAGATTTTAAAAAAATATAATATTATGTATTTCAGTTCATAAATTGTTCATAAGAGAATATTTGTTGTTCTAGCCACATGGGTATATATCATGTTGGTTTAATCAAGCTCCTCCCCATGCAGAAGGCTGCAAAAGCAGTATTAATATGAATTCAACTCCAACACACCCAGAAGACAGGCAATCAGACAGGCAACTAGATTGCACCACTGAAGATTGTTGTTGTTTTTTTAATCGTATGGCATAGCAGTTTGGTGTTCATGCTGCTTTTTCTTGCTGGGAAATCCTTGTGAGGTCTAGCAGCCAGATGTGTAGACTATTTAGCCATGACAAGTCACTTTGCCCAGGGTGCACCACGAGGAGGCTAGTCTACATTGCACCAAGTTGAGCTGAGAGACAGTGACTGGCCCAAGGTCACCCAGCTGGCTTTCTAGGTGGGACTAGAACTCACAGACTCCTGGTTTCTAGCCCAGAACCTTAACCACTAAACCAAACTGGCTCCCACTGAAGATTTAAACATACCACTGGGAGATGTAAACTCAGCCCTACAGACTACAGAGGTTGCAGACCAGCATTCACAGGACTCTCTCTCAGCTGCACTAAAGGGCACCCGAACATCCGATTTAGGCCGTTTCAGTGCTGCAGTTGGCGGCAGTGCAGGAGTCACAGGATATAATCCCCCCAGTGCTTCCCACAAAGTGTCTACAGCAATACTTTTCTCTGGCCAAACTGAATGATTTAACCAATATTAACCCCCCCCATGCTCCCGCCCCCCCACCTGTGTCTCTCATTTCCTGGGACATTGCAGGGTGGAAATCCAGCAGTAGAGATGCATCGTTTCTGGCATATATCTCCAGCCATGACAGAGTTTTTCTCCAGGACACGTGGCACACAGGTGAATTGTTAGCAGAGGGGTTTAAGACACTGGAAGCTGCGCCTGGTGCAGGACTTGGGAGGCTTTGCGGGGTTTTAGGTATCTTAACATCCACCTCGCTGCAGGCTGTGATAACTAGTTTACAACCATTAGACCAGGATGCGTTGGCAGTTCTGCTCCAATTCAGTAGCAGTCAACTCCTTCTGATTAAGGTGTGCATCCCACCCCTGCGTATACGTTCACAGATTAGACAGGTATGGGATAAAATGGATACCTTTATGGAAGATCGAATGGTGGCATTCTCTGCAGCGTATTTAATATTGGCTGGCGATTTTAATGCAAGAATTGGAGCAAATGACAAATCACTTTTTGCCAAATTTTATCACCAACCTTTACCCTCTATTATAACACCTCCTATTCTATGCCGCCAATCTAAGGATGTATACAGTGACTATAGAGGGCTCTGCCTTTTTTGAACTTTCACAAAACAATTTGGTAATTTAAAATGGGTCTACTAGTGATGATTATACTGAGTATAATGAGTATACCTGAGTATACCCATTGGGCTGGCACCAAGCCTTCCCTGTTAGACTATGCTGGGATCTCTCAGAGTTTAATCCCCTATCTATGTTAGTTTGTAATTGTCAGCTGACCTGAAAGTGACCATTTCCCCCATTACTCTGTGCCTAAAAATCTCTGATAGATTGTTTCTACCTTCTTGCCACGTTGCATCAGTGACTGATGACCTTTGTCCCATTCATGCTAAATGGATATCTCAGCAAGCAGCAATAGTTACTAACTCGGTTAGTAGGGAACCAGCCAAGTCTCTTTATTCAGCAATAGTGGAGGGTAAGCCAGCTAACATCATACTGGCTAATTTTAATAACTTGACCAAATTATTTCAATCATTGTTAACAGCACCCCAATCTGTTACAATTAGGCATGATCCAAGAATACGTCATGCCTGGTTCAACCATGAATGTCATGAAGCTTGGAATTCTCTAAACCACCATTTTAAGTTATACAAAAAGAATCCTGGTTCTTGTACAATTTCTGAGTTAACGACGTTGCAAAAACAGTATAAACAGTTAACCTGTCAAAAAAAAAAAGAAATGCTATGAGGGTATCCTGGCAAAGCTTAATAGTGGCCACCGGTGCAAAACACCCTGCTATCTTCTGGAGGCTGGTAGCCCCTTCTTTCTCTAACAATATTTATAGCTCTTCGCTACATAGACCAGCCAGTATATGGGAACACCATTTTGTTACCCTACTGTATATGGTCAAGCAGAGAATTCCCTGGCAGAGTTGGAGATGGACGTGACTACCCTCCACCCTTGGCCCCCAGTCTCGTGTTCAGAGATCAGAAATATAATTAAACAGTTCAAACCAGAGAAAGCCCCTGGTTCAGACTTTATTACGTATGAAGTAATAAAAAATTGGAATGGTGCTAGCTTCACTTTTCACTGCAATAGACCATTCAGCCAGGATACCAAAGGATTGGGACCTGGCTATTATAATACCAATATATAAGAAGGGCAGGAGAGACGATCCAGCTAACTACCATCCAATCAGTTTGTTAAGTCAGATCAGCAAAATGTATGCTAAACATCTCCAGGAGAAACCATCTAAATGATTGGCTCAAATTTGAAGACATTCTGATGGATGAACAGGCTGGATTTAGAGTAGGACGATCAACGTTAGACCATGCTTTTATGCTGAAACATTTAGTAGAACAGTATACCCATAAATCAGGACAATCCCTTTATGCAGCATTCATTGACTTTAGGTCAGCTTTTGATACAGTATCTAGAACCAAACTCTGGTATAAACTGAAAAACTCCACAATTGACAAACGTCTAATCCTGCTGCTCATTAAAATACATGAGAATACAAGATTGAAAGTCAGGTGCAGTAACCAAGGACATATCACAAAGGAAATACCTATAAGGAGGGGAGTCCACTTTTATTCAACTATTATATACACTCATTGGTCTCTCATTTAAGTAACTCCACTTTTCATCCCCCTAAATTAGCCTAAAGACATGTCAATTTACTACTCTATGCCGATCATGCAGTATTGTCAGTTTTACAGGGACATTCACCACCAGCTGATTACCTCCCTTTTGTTTAAATTCCTGGGGCACTCTGATAATTTTTACTTACATTATCTGTTAAACAATGAAGATAAATGTATTTGAAAGTAGCAAAATTCTGCTACATTATGTGTAAGCTTCGCCTACAAATGGTTAAGAGTTACTGATACTAGGGGATAACTCTGTTTTATAAAATGTATTTTATTGGTAAATGACCAAAATAAAGTTTCTGTCTGTCTTTCTGTCTGTCTGTCTATCAGTTTAATCTATTCCCAATTTTTTAATTTCAATTTCAAAATTCTTTAGGTGATTTAAACAATGAGTTAGCAAAATAAAGGTCACTTAAAATAGCATAACAATTGAATGAATGTAGGACTGAATGAATGAATAATGAAGCACCCTGATGGTGGAGAGTAAGTCTCCTGAAGTATAAACCACTAAAGTTTGCTTCCCAGTGGCAAAATTAACACAACACAGTACTTCAGAAACATCTATTTTACAGCCTGATCCTACAATAGCTATTACTCTGCTGGAGCCTATTCTGATGCAAAACTATGCGATGTTTTTTTGTAGAGGACCTCTAGTTAACAACTAAATAGCATATTAATGTTCCAAGAACAAACATAATCAAAATCACTAGTGCACAAAATGCGTAGCCCTTGGTTATCCTGTTAGAATAATAATCTTTTAGCCTGAAGAATAGGCAGAATTCTTTTAAGTGTGAGAACAACCATCTGGATGCTTAACTTCCTCCTGCTGCTTGCTAATTAAAGTGGTCAAAGAGAAGTTAAATGGATAGGAAAAATGGCACATTTGAGTAAAAAAATATCCTCACTTCACATAAATACCAATGGAGTTCTGGTGGGTTGCACCTAACTAGAAAAGCACACTTGGGTGGTGGTAGATAGCTCAACTAAAATAACCCCATGAGCAGTTGTGCGGAGAAAGACAAAAGCATCGTCAGGTTGAGGATCAGAACTAAACATAATGTTTTTATTCACCTCTACAGTGTAATCACATTTATTATTATTTACTGTTTACTGTGTGAGGCACTGCAGCTCAAACTACAGCTAAGAAAAGTGCAACTAATATTACCAATGGACAGAACAACCTATGAAAAAGGTAACAGTATGTAAGTAGTTTTTGCCTTGGGAAAAAAGTGACTAGGATGGATGTTACTTCAAAAATTCCATTCTTATTTAAGGACTTTTCCCACCATGGTCCCCAATGACTGTGAGCTCCTGACTTTTTACTTTTAAAGGTAAATATTTTCATTTTTAAAAAACGGGAAGTTGACAAGATGTAAAGCAGAAGTCCAGCTTCTGGCATTAACTTTATTTCCAAAAATTACTCTAGTATTGACCTCCCCCACACATACAAATTACCCATGTCTGCAACTCAGTGCTTTATTTGGAAATGTATGTCCCTTTCTAGAAAAAAAAAAGAAATGCAAGTAGGGGTAAGAAGGAGAATCTCATGGAGGAAGCACTGGAGAGAGTGACAGGTAGAAATCTTGGAAATCTGTGACCAGTCATGTCTTTCAGTGGCAGAGGTATTGTGAAATGCAAGCTCTCTCAGCAGCCATTTTGAATTCCCATAACATATTCTCAAAGTTCTGGGAATTTTTTTCCCAATTCTGGGAAAGGCCTGCTGCTTTAAGGAGTAACAGATAGGTGGTACCTTTGCACTTCCTTGTACTCTGAAACATCCTTTTGTCTTGCAATTGAAAGCACTGCAGACCATGTCAACATCTTTTTTAGGGGGGGTCAGTAAAAATAATACAGTGCGTCTGTAACTAGGTGTATGTTGATTTTAAATACAAACTCTTGTGGTTTTTTTCAATTTAAATAGTTACATTAAACAAAGTAGGAAATTCTTAACCTCTTAATAGCAGCTCCAGTCTAGGTTACATGACCAATCAGGAAGGGACTTCAGAATGGAATAGTTATTCCAATTCACCAGCCAACTGCCTCTGCTACAGAGATGCACTGAAGGATTTTTTTCTAGATATTTTTTTTCCTCTGCTGCCCCTCCCTGGATCCAGCAAACTTTTGAATTCTTCCTATTTTGGCCTCTGGCTTCACCCCAAGTTTGGTCTCATTCTTTTCTATATCTGGAGAGTTATCCTGCTGAGGGACAATCAGACATAGCCCTGAGACTCTTTTGAGTGGGTGGAAGCATGCTGAGCTTGGCTTCTGGAATTCTTTCCAACCCTTTTACCAGCAATGACCATAAGATGGAGCTCTCTTTTCTTCTGTGTAGCTAAATTACATGATTTATCTCTGCCCGTTTGTCCCTGGTGTCCCCTTCTGTGGCATGTATACATGTGTATGTGCATTGACAGGTACAAGGTGTGCTGCATCTTTTCTGCTTTGGATCACAGGACTTAGAATGGAGCAGTCAGCAACTTCCAAGCCCAACTGCCACTTTATTTTTAATCAGTTTTTTTTTTGCAAGCTCCTCCCACCATATCAAATTTGGTCCCATTGAGATCTTTTTTATAGTGTTTCCCTACTGACAGTCTGAATTCTAAGCCCCTTTACATAATTTCTTTCCAACATTCATACTTTTTGTCTTTGGCTTTGAATATCCCCTTAGTCCAAGTATTGATCTATATTGTTGACACAACCCCCTGATGTGGCTTGGCTAATCATTTGTGACCTCCTTTGGTGTGGGAACCTGGAGAGGTCCAGTTCTAGCTGCATCACTGGGAGAGGGGACACAATGGTGAAACCTTGTGCATTTTTGCAGATGAGCCTGACCCTATTTGTCCTTTTATGTGAGCGGCAGTTCTTTCCTCCTCAACGTATATGCAGCAAATAGGTGGTCCAGCTGAGTCACAGATATGGATAGTGCAAAAATGCATTTAACGTGTTAAAATTAGCTTGCTGGGTATAATTGGTTTGATTTTAGCCATCCACAGCCCCTATTTCCAGTGGCTCATTTCAAAACCCAGAAGTATGACAACGATTTGAAAGACACCTTCCTGGCTTTGGAAAACGAAAGCTCTCCCACGCTCCCAATCGTTAGGAGATGAGTCACGGACGGACCGGGAGAGGGGAGGGAGGCTGCCTTCCACACATGTTCAAAGTCGCTCTTTACTGGGTGCGACCAAACATCGTTTCCTACGAGCTTTGGCTGTCCTCTGGGACAGCGGGCGAGGTTGCGAGGAAGTTGTCTTCGCCCTGCCCTTCGCCTTATTCTCAGTCGGCTGGACGAACCACCCAGGCGGGCTGTGGAAACTCAAAGAGGGATTTCCTTTTCCCGTTCGTCCCCCTCCTGCGGAGGCCAGATTTCTCTCTCCGGCGGAGGCGCACCTAAAGGAGGAGAGGGCTCCGGCCGCCTGGGCTGCAGCCCGATCGCTCCCGAGCAGCGCCTCGCTCTCGCTCCCCTGGCAGCCTTCCCGGCCAGGAGCGTCCAGCGCCCCCAGGGGCGAAGATCCGGAGCGGCGGCTCCTCCCCCGGACCCGGGGCGAAGGGAGGGGTGTTCGCTCGCTCGCCGACGCAGCGGGAGTGGTGGCGGGCGATGTGACCCTAGCAGCGGGGCGAGCCGCAGCTCGTTGGGAAGATGTGGCTGAAGCCCGAGGAGGTGCTTCTGAAAAACGCCCTCAAGCTCTGGGTGACCCAGAAAAATAGCGGCTACTTCGTTCTGCAGCGCCGGCGGGGACACGGCGACGGCGGGGGCCGCTTCACCGGTACGGAGCGCCCGGGGATCGGTCGGCCGATCCCGCCGGACTGGGGAGGGAAGGGGCAGAGCGGGACCTGAGCGGAGAGGTGGAAGAGGGGCGACCCCTTCCAGGCGGCCGCGCACAAACCGGCAGGGAAAGACGTAGGAGTCGCCTGTGGACCCCCCCCCCCCCCCGCCATCTGAAAGGGGGCCGGGGGGGGGTCAGCTTCTGGCCTGGAGGGGACCCCATCCATTCGTCCCCTTCCCGAGGGAAGCCCGTCGGGGCACGAAGGGGGCTTTACGCCACAACGAAGTCTCTTGGTCTTCGAGGTGCCGCAAAACAGCCGCTGCCTCCTTGTTTCTGCAGCCCGCCCCCTTGAGGGAACGCGAGGCTGAGGCGGAGGAAGTAACTTCCGCGGGGATGGGGAGGGAAAGGCCGCTGCTCCTGCGCCCGAGGTGGGGAAGGAGACCGAGGGGGAGAAAGAAGCCTCTTTGTGCAGGCAGGTTGCGCCAGGAGGCCCCGCGAAGGAATGCCGAAGCGGAATACTTTTCCTAGGCTTGGTCTGCAAATAGTAGCTTTCCTTCTTTTCCCGGGGTGGTGGTGTTGGGATTGCTATAATGGACACCTGATCCTGTCTCTCTCTGCCCAAGTTCGTTTTTAAAAACGCAGAATATATTCAATAAAAGAAAAGGTTTATGTTTTCTAAAAACCTCATTCTTGCAAGACGCTTAAGACGTATAATATATGGGATGTATTGTTTTGGTGCCCCAGGCAGCTGTTAAGGAGAAAAAGAATAGAAAATCAGAGAAATTTATTTAAAGAGCACAGCTCACAAGAGTGAAACTTGATTTGGAATGAAATAAGAGATGTATTTAAGACGGGTTGTAGCATGAAACAAAATATGTAAACATTTTTCAAGGGATACCAAATGTAAAACATCTCCATGTGGAATAATGTGGGCCAGGCAGTAAGGCAATACACACACACTGTATTTTTTAAATGCTAAGGTTAAGTACTACATTTATTATTTATGGCTCCTAATACACAGAGACAGTTTATAAGGTATAATTACTGATACAGAAGTTTATTTCAAACAAAAATATACATGCACTTTTTCTTTTGTCATTATTTGACAAAGCCGTACAAATGAATCTGAAAACATTTGCCCTAAACAATAATAAAGTGTTTAGATAAATAAAAGTAGGTATTATTCCACTTCTGGTGAATCAGTTCAGAGCAGTCATGGTGCAACTATCTATAATATGCTAATTATAGAAATAAACCATTTCATCATTTTTAATAACGTTGATAATTTTTTTACTACATTAATGTAGTAAAATAGCTTTCTACTTATTGTGTGGTGACTAAGAGTCCACAACTAAGAGCCCACAACAACTTGATGGCGCGTAACCAACCAAACAATTGTGAAATTAGTTGTTGCCTTCTGAAACTCACCTGCATTTTCTTTGACCATGAACCAGTTTCACTACAGATTATAGCTGGGTTCAGTTATAAAACTAAGCCCTTAACAATTAACCATGTTTTAATCACATGATATGCTATGTCAAAGCCAAACAAATCTTATTATGGCTTAAGAATGATGTTTAAACTCAGTGTACTTCTGTGAATTAACTGCTGAAAATAACAGAAATTCCTAACCTAGAAATGTCAGTTTTGTCCTGATTCTTAAAAGTGCAATTATGCACCTGGAATTTGTTTCTCATATCTAAGTAGTTATACTTCTATACTTTAGTAGCCCAAATTACCTCTGTATTTAGATTGTAATTAAAATATATTGCCATATATAGAAGTGACAATGAATTTCAAAACTGGGAATTTTGCAAGTTTCATCAATCCTTTCAAGCCACTACTAATACATATTTGGCTCCACCTATCCAGCATTCTATTTATTCCATCCTACATTGTATGTACTAATAGAAATCCCTGTTATCTGCCCTGGTAGCAAAAAAAGGATTCATACTCATTGGCGATATACTTGTAAATACCACATGCTGATAATAAACAATAGGAAAATTATTTATTGAGATGGGACAAAGGACTAAATCCTTAATTTTTTCTCATCCTTTACTGTTTATGATGGTGCCATGTTCCACATCACTTCGTAATTAATATTATCAGGTTTCTCATATATTTTTCTACATAGCATTTACTTCATGCATAATTAACTTATAGAACTCACTGGCTATGTTGACCCATCACCCTATACCATCACATGGCTTAGAGTGATGTATGAAGCCACACATCGTTTAATAATATGCAAACTAGGTCACAGTGGCTTGTTTCACAAACAGTGGTTAAAATATTCTGATTTAGTGTTATATGTGGATGCAGCCATTTCCCCGAGATATGATGATGATCAAGTCTGAAGTCTTTACAAAAGAAATACAATAACTTGCCATGGCAGGTTTTTTTATCCGTTCAATCATGTCCGATTCTTTGAATTTAACGCCTATTAAATTAAACCTTATGTTCAGAGGAAACATGCTGCTAAATCTTAAAGGCAAGACAAAAAGAGTAACTAAATCTCCTGAAATGCATTTCCTGACTAGAGCAGCATTTTGCCGTCCCTAACAAATCCTGAAAAATCTAGTTTGAGAAGACAATTATAATTTGAAGGGCATTACATAATATGCCTATTGTCTTGACAATACTCATGTAATAATCTCTCTGTAAAGTTTTTAACTATCAATATCATACACAATCATTAAGAAATTTGTTAATAATTTTAGAGTTGCTATTATGTGATAACCCTGGGAGTTTAAACAGAGTTTTGAACAGGATCATAGAGGTGGAAGTGTCTTGAGATTGTCACAAGGAATTGATATTGTGACATTCTTCACAGCTAAGTATGATTACCATAAAGAGAAATGTCCTGTTTTTATGATGGTGTGGGAGAATTACAGACTTTGAAAATTATGGAAAAAATCCAGCCAAAGATTAAGCCATCCCTGTAACAGCCTCCCAAATTGCATCCATATATAACCTCCATTATTTTCTCTTAAAATTTTCCTTTTCCTTGAGGCTTTTGAACCATTTCCTTAGTTTTTGTAGTTCATACTTCTGTATTTATTTTCTATCCTGACTATTATTTTTTTATAAATAACTCAAGGTGGGGAACATACCAAATACTCCCTCCTCCTATTTTCCTGGCAACAACAACCCTGTGAGGTGAGTTGGGCTGAGTGTGTGTGACTGGCCCAAGGTCACCCAGCTGGCTTTCATGCCTAAGGCGGGACTAGAACTCACAGTCTCCTGGTTTCTAGCCCAGCATCTTAACCACTAGACCAAACTGGATCCATGTTATATGTTACCTTTGAGCAGCAAAATACCTGCTTTACCCCAAAGAAGCAGCCCTGCCCGCTCTTTTAAAAAATTGCTTTGATTGTGAAAAATGTTGGTGTTGAGATCTCATGAAAAGTACAGTGTTTTAGCAATCACGTGATAGCACTGGGAAACAAGAACATGTTCCAAACCCTTTTGCACTTTACTGAAAGTATAAGTGCTTTACAGACATTTTGCCCTTGCATTATCAGTCCTTTCTGGCATGAACAACAGCAGGCTATTAAGACCTTTCACAAAACTTACGGAGCAACAGGTTGCTCCTCTCTTCCTTACTATTACGCCAAAATACATATAAAGAAATTAGTTAATGTAGAAAATAATGGCTATGGTCCAGATTGTGATTATTATCTAGCTTTGGCATATCCTACATAAAGTATGTTAGATGGCTATGGTCTTTACATGCGGAAGTTTGAAAAATCAAATGATCTAAATTCCTGTCCAGATTACAGCCAGCAAAATAAAAAAGATAGCATTTAATTGATTTATTGTATTATATAGCTAGTGTTAACTCCACTTATCCTTTCTCTTAAAGTGGAGAAGGTTTTCCCTGATCGTTTTAAACTTTGATAATTAGATTTATAATTTCACAGCAAAATATCATATTTTAATGTCTCCTAGACTTTAAGACCAGAACAATATTGTAGCACAGGGTCCCTATAATCTATAGTTTTCAGACTTCTCAGATACAACACCCCTTAACTCCAACCTTTTCCTCCATTTAGAGTAATTATATACAAAGGAAAACAAGGAACAAGACAATTGCTGGCTGTTGTGAAAAGGCATGGACACACACACACAATCCAGGAATAAAGCATGAAGACACTTAACCTTCTGCATCTGGCTACTCTTCTCTTTTTGATCTCTCACCACTATGTTCAGTTAAATATTTTAGCAATGTATGCAGTCCCCTTACTCAAGCAGCCAAATAATTCAGGAAGCCTTTAATTAAGTGTAATTAACTATTTCATCTGAATTGGGAAACCATGGTTAACAGTGTAGGAACAGGCAACATAATAAGCCAATCTGAAGCTGCGATGAAGTATATTGACTTTTCAGAAGCCGTTAACAATAGCTTCCTAGTTTAGAGAAAATGAGAATCTGATCAACTTAAAAAGTTTTTGTTTGTGGCAGAAGGAATAGTAAGAGGTTTCATACATGGTTGAAATGCTACTGATATCTCAGCTGATTCGATTAAGATATAAACATGCAAATATGGCCATTACCTTTACAAGATGGTGCATTCCTTCAAAAATTCAGAAAGCCTGAGTTTTTCCAGAACAATAGACATCCTGGGTTAACATCCCAGTCTTGGTTCCAGATGAGTGTTTCTATGGAATGTATTTTCAGGAGCTGATTGATGCTGGGGTTGGTTAATGGGCATATATGGGAGAAGCCATAATACCATATTGTGTTGTATTTTCCTTTTAAATTCTTGATTGTATTTTTTTTTTTAGTAGAACTAATGAATTAGGTAGCTCATCCTGGATGTTCGCTTTGTAAACTTGGATTTATACATATTACTGGTGGCTTATTAGGATGGCTCTGGAAAATAAGTACTTATTCGTTTA
Source organism: Candoia aspera (assembly GCF_035149785.1). Lineage (NCBI taxonomy): Eukaryota > Metazoa > Chordata > Lepidosauria > Squamata > Candoiidae > Candoia > Candoia aspera. The sequence goes on from NC_086157.1 coordinate 35,978,766, forward strand.
GAACTTTTAAATGCTACACTCCCACATAATGGCTCTGGTTTGACTGCCACAGGAGGATAAATTTGTCAGTGGAGGAAGCCTTTGACTGCCTGAAGATGAGGTGAACATTTCTATATTCTTTGCTGTGTCAAAAAAAATCACATGGAAATTTAAATGAATATCAAGTATATATGTACTTGAGATACTATGCAGCTATACTGAATCTTGACATCCACTTGTTTCTTTGATGTTTTTTCATAAGTTATTCCCCAAATAGCTCACAACAATTCAAGTGATCAGTAATACATATAAAGACCAAAATAGGAACAATTAAAAATAACCCAGTATGTTAATTTGTTCCACACTAAATAAAGCAGCATTAATAAATTAACCAAATAGTTTTGTGTTAAAAGAAGGCTGAATGAAAACTGCTAAACAAAGGGGAAAAAGTCCCCTGTAGTTAACATACAAAAATGGGTTGATAGCCAAATAGACCGCAGTCTTCTTCTCTGCTCTCTTCTGAATCTCCTTTCTCAGTTTCTTCCCTAATTCTGAAATGATGAGGCAAATGTCACAGACCTTTTTTGAACCCCACATCGATAACATAACACTCTTCATCTTCTCTCTAGCATCTTCCACCATTTTCAGGCACCAGGATTTATCAGGCTGTAAAGAGTTAGGGTGGAGTAAGACAGCTGGAAATGCTAACATGTTTAATTGCTGTCTCCTAAATACCTCTTGATTTAAAGCACCTAAAATGTGCATATGGAAAGAAATAAATTCAATGTAGAGGGATTTTTATTTTGCTGCAGATAGGTGAATGAATCAGTATGCAGTACAAATTAAATTTCTTTTTTAAAAATGGAAATAACAGCATTTGTATTGAGTTTTCAGATATTCAGATTGTTTTGTATGTGTTATCCATTCATAAAGATGGATGCCTCCCAGGCTTTCTGCTCCAAATAACTTGGATTTTTAAAAGATTATTTTCATTAAAAAAAAACCTGTTTGATTGTACTTAACTTATTTATGAACTTAGTTTTCTTCCAGGTTCATGACTGTACTTTCTGGTAAATAGGTGTCCTGTGTTAGAACAGTCCATTTCATGAGGATTCGTAGAAAAGATTAGCTTATACAGATATAAAGAGCATTTCCCATTTTAATACTGTATTGACAAAAGATCATACTTCAGGAATTTCTTTTTTTTCTGAGTACAGCCTTCCATTTCAAATCTGTCATCTTAGAGACTTAGGACAGAGTTTAGAAGCTGCATTTGATTGAAATGATCATGAGTTCCTTGTGTGAACATTATTATATAATAGCTACATTGGAAAGACATACATTATCTACAATCCCCTGCATGCCTGTTTGGGGGAATTCAGCAATACTTACTTCCTGACTTGCACATCTTACAGAAATCCCCTTTCTGTTGTCCAAACCAGCAGTTGACAATTGCTTCAGCACTAGCAACAGACCAGAGTCGTCTTCACTTGAGATAGCAGCCTAACGGGAATTAGATGGGAGATTGATTATGCCATCTGGCACGTAACTCATCTTCCACTATCTTCTCCTTTCCTAGTATCTGATGGCCTTGGTAGAATGCCAATTCATACAATTTTATTATATCTTACTTCTTTTCCATGAGTCTTAACACTGTATATTTTACGTGTAAATAAAGTCAAGGTTTCTTCAAGTTGAGGTGGACTCTTGTTGAATTTGTGGATTATTGAGGTTACACATCTAAGTACTAAACAAACCCAACAGTGTTTGGCTTCTGAACCCAGTTAGGGCCAGCCAGGTGTTATCAACAACTGAGATACTTCACATATAGTATACATGACTTTTTAAAAAAATTCTCATTGTGTCCAAATCAATTATAGAACATATTAAAAACAGATAAAATAAACTTAAAGGCAGGTTATATTTACAGTGCATAATTAATTTTTTGTTTTACTGGTGGATTTGTTATATATTATTAAGTAAGTGTGATTGAAAGGTTAAAGCAAAATAAGGAACTCGATTATGAGAACAGTAATTCAGTTGTGAAAGAGGAATTGAACACAATACGAAACAAGAAGTATGCATATGTGATATTCTCCGTTGGATTCACTGTTAATATTTGTCAAGTTATATCTTTATGCACAAGTCCTAAGCTCATGCAGGCTGAGCTACTAATACTACTTGTTCCTACCCTACTTTAGATAGATCAACAATTGCTAGGCATTAAGATTTGCTGCTTGGCATTAAGATGCTGTAGTATTTTCTGGAAGTAAATGGTACTTTTGGCAAGATTGCTTCATCTCATCTATGCCATCCATTTCCTAAAATTATAGCTTAAAGACCTATTTTAGGTATTGATCTATTCCCGGTCCCCTCTCCCTAATAGAGATAGGACCTTACAGTGCTTATACATGAAATATAATTAATACATAATACGTAATTATTTTAAATATTCATTTTTTTAAAAATGGTGTTTGTACTTTTAGCCAAGTTTAAAGATGTTTGAATTCCAGAGGAAGCTGATTTTTTCCTAAAACCCTAAATTTTGGTTTGATTAACATATATTGAGAGTGAAAGTCTGTTTTTCAACTACCCTTTTCCTCCTGGTTGTTTTTTTTTTTTTTTTGTCTAGGTCGTCTAGTAGGTGCTCTGGATGCTGTACTTGATTCTAATGCACGTGTTGCTCCATTTCGAATTTTGCTACAAGTGCCAGGATCACCTATTTACTCTGCCATTGCATGTGGTGAGTTATTGAGCGGATCAGAGGTTTACTGGGCCATTGCCATTGGTGAGTTATATATCACACAAAAACTGAACTCTGAGCATGCTATGGTTTGCATGTCAAAGAAAATGAAGGTAACCAAATAAGTAACACTACTGTGTGGGTAAGGCTTACTTAACAATGCACATAGAATTTGTAATATTTATACGTTTGGATAATATTAATATTTGTTGACACAATATTAAACATCCTAAGTTACATCATTGTAGAAACTGTAAAAAACATAAGCATGACTTTCATAGTGGAACTCACATGCCTTATTTGCCTTTTTTCTAACAATTAAAAAAACCTGTGCCCTCTCCCTGACTTGCAAAGGAAGGGGGGCAACTTTTAAACATTCAGCATATGTTTATATGTATTTATTTGTGTGCTTTATATATGTTATGAATAAAATATTAGTTTGTGTCTACTATTGAAAATACACAAAATTGAAATTGAAACATGATTGGATGCATTTTCACGGAACCGCGTAGGGACTGTCACCTGGATCCTGTTTTGATTTTCAGAATTGCGGTTTTCAGTTTGATACAGATCATACATACGCTCCTGCATTCTTTGTTGTTGTGGTGGTGCGTAATAAATATCCTCAGGCCTAAAAAGATGTGAATAGGAGGGTATTCTGCTGCCAGAAGTGTGAGGAAGGAATTTTTTTGTTGATTCCTCTTTTTTTCCTCTGTTCACAAACAGCTGCTAAGGAAAGAAGAACATAGTTAAAGGCTTACATCTTCCCTTGCTGCTGGTAGAGGAATTGTAGACACTTCATCAGTACTTCAAAAGTTGCAGTTCAAGTCCTTTCATTTGTAACAATACTAGAAATGGGAAAAATAGATGTATGATTCAGTTACTGATTTCCCCCCCTAAGAATCAGTAGAGTTCCCTAATTAGCAGAGTGCAGTTTTGTTTACGTGGTTACTTCTCTACTGCAGTTAATAATGTTTTCTCTGGTGTTGAGAGAACTGCGAGTTTTATATTATCAGTTTATTAGTGTCACTCAATTTCTTTTTTAGGGTAAACAATTAGAAAGCTTGATGATCTTGTACAAACTTCCCCCCTATTGGATTCTGCCTCGTATTCCATCACCCACCCTAGTTCGCTTCCGTTCTTTTCCAAACTTTAATACTGATTGGTACTGAAATTGAGAAGCTTTTTTAATAGATAAGAATGCCATACGTAAAATAAATAGTTTTATCTAGTTAGTGGAATGATAATTTATATTTGTAGGATCAGTTTTGGTTGTGAGCTGCCCAGAGTTTGGTACAAGATGGGCAGCTATATAAATGTTTTAAATAACTAAATAAAGTATTGATCAGAGCATGCAACTAAAGCATTTTTGTGGCTATATAAAGAAAGATCAATACATACTGTACTCTGGAGAAAAAAAATAAATTATTTAGAATTTGCTTTCCAAGGCATGCTGCCAATAGCAGCATGGAAATAATTCTCTAGGCTTGATAATAGCAATGAGGAAAACAACAGGTGGAGTCTCTCTTGCTCACAGCAATTGATTTTTGCGTACAATTTATTTGACCTTGCAGAAAATGAAGGGTAAAAATGCTGAGATTATCTTGCACTGTTCTTGTTTACATGTTCAGAAAGTGCAAATTTTAAAAAATGGGCAAAATAATATTCTCTGTATTCATAGCAATCAACTTTCAGTAAACCTATTATTTCATGTAATAAATTTTTGTCAGTTTTCCTACTGTCATTCATACTGTCTGGTGGACAGACTGATGAAGGCTACAGTGTCCCTATTCAATTACAATTTGTTTGCCCTTAAAAACTACCACACATGATAAGCTAGGTATTCTAACCCTGTGAGATTTTCTGTCACGTTAATATCAGAGAAGAAAAGATATAATTAATTTGATTCTTCAGTAATAATTGTATAACAAGTTGCATACAATTACTATTAGTTGCTCCCCCAACTTCCCTTCCTTTTCAGAGAGTTACAGCTGTTGATAAAGCAGGTGAGTGAGATGCAGCATTTCAAAATAAGATATGTAGATGGGACGTGGGCAGGAATACCAGGCCTGTAGGCTAGATTGGGAAGCAAAAAAACATCCCAATAGGGCAGTGACAAGCCAGTTTTGTACTATACATATCCAAGAAGTCACCAGGAATCAAACTTGTCTTAAAGGAGACTTTACCTTTTAAAATTTGACTTCAGTTTTATTGTGTAGTCAAAATGCCTGAGTGTGGGCAGTTGTGACTTTACAGCTTGTGGTGGCATTTTGCACTACTACTTGTTTTCAAAATCTAGTAGACGTGAAGCTAATAATGTGTGCATTGTGCTGAAACAGGAGTTATCTTGATTAATTCTGTTTATCAAGATACAAGGTTTTCCTGTTGAGGAAGTTAACTCTTGGACAGTTTCCCTGGCACTTGGCATTCTTTATGGGAAATCTAGCTGTCGAAAGTGGAAAACATACTTAGCTATGTTTATCTCTGTTGTAGGAGGTAACATGCAGTATCATTAATGATAGCAACCTCAGGTTAGACTATGTTTATAGGTATTTTGCTGATCTCAATTTCCTTTCTCCATTGTGAAGAACTGGAAAGGGTAATTAAAGTTTTTTTCTTTTCTTTTTTTCCTTTCCAGTAGTTCTTACATACACTGATCAGGTTCAAAAGTTATGCTAGCCATGATCCATGAACCCAGCCATTGTGGTTTGTAGATCATTATGTGTACCAGGCAACATATTTATTCATTACATTATAATTAATAAATCATGTCTTAACAAAATGTGAGAACCTGTCCTTCTCTTTCTTACTTCTCTATATTCCCATATAAAACAATATTGGACTTATATTATTTATTTGTATTTATACCCATAAAGGTTCTAAACCGTTTGCTGAAGTAGTAAAGGCTTTGTTCTTGTGACAGTGGATTTATTGATTATTTCAAGATTACAAATTTAGTATTGTTTAAATGGAACAATCTTACTTTATTTACCTGTAAGCATTCACCCAGATTATTTTTATTTTTTAATTTACTGACCACTTTTGCATGACAAAGGAAATTAGATTATCAGTATAGGCCTAATGTGCTGTCTAAACTCAGAACACTCTCAAACTTAAGATGGAATGCCTCAGTTTTACCCAGAATTAGTCGTATATTTTCTTACTGACCTCTTCATGTTATCCAGAGATAGGTTTGAAGGATCATTCTGTGATTAGCATTTCTTCTGACTTCCAGATAGAGATGGGAGGTTGAGAGAGGCATCAAACTCAAGGCATAGCATTTCCTTCTCCATGATTTATTTTCAGAAGAGGAGGAGACAGAGGTTTCCAGGACATTACATATTTATTTCCTGATTTTTTTTTAATAAAAAATGAGATATGTCAGCAGAACCACAGATAGCTGGGATATAAGAATTTATGTGAGGCCTACCTATACATGTATCAGACTAGGGTTAGAACTTTAAATTGGCAGATGTAAGTTGATATTTCCGTTTGTAAATGAGTGCTCACATATTTAAATGTTCATATACGCACATGCACACGTACATATATTCCTTGGAGGCAGAAAACAAACAAGGGGGAATGACCAGGACTGTTTATTTTCTTCTGATGTGGTTGTTTTGCCTGTTTATGTGCTTGTTTTGTTTGTGATTTTTTAAAATGAAAAGTATTAAAATATTTAAAGGGTATGACATTTTGTAGTATATAAAATGATACCCTGAATCCTTTTTATATAATTATGCTACTGTTGTAGACCAGAGATAATTAAACTAGAACTGAAGTTAGCTAAGGAAATGCTGGTTGAGGGATCTATAAGATACTGTTCTGATTCTTGTAACTGAGCCAAGACAACTGAGCTGTCATGGAATGTTGGAATGGAATAATATAAAAAATATTCCAGTCATCAGGAAGAGACAGTTCTTAACTATACGTAAATACTTGTGACTGTATATGATGCAGGCGATGCATAGGAAGTGTTATTATAGCAAAAATCACAATAATAGACACTATCATCTGCAATTAAAAAAGAGGTTCTGACTTTCTGTTTTCCCTTTATGGAAATAGAGAAGGAGAAAGTTTTTTTTTTTGCTATAATAAAAACATAAGTATATGAAAGAAGTTTTCTTTGTGGAAGACTGTCACTCTACTGTCTTATGCTAGGTGCCACAGTTGAGGAGATAAACCATCACTGGGAATGGCTGGAACAAAACCTGCTCCACACCTTGCCTGTGTTCGATAATAAAGAAGATATTGTCAGCTTTGTCAGAGGTAAAATAAAGGTAAAAAAATATCCTCTATTTTTCCATCATTTATACTGGTGTTAAAATAAGTAAAACATATTGCAAGTATTTTTGCTGGATATCTTCAGGACTAGAAATTTATAAGAAAAGTTAATACATGGTTGGGCTCATGGCTTTGTACTCTTCAGCTTTTTCTCCAATTGTGTCTGATGAAAGTGATACCATCACTTTAAGTTTTCTTTCCTAGGATCAAAATATATGTTTCTAATAGAAGTTTAATATCTCTGACTTCATTTACTTTACTCCATAAATTGTGTTCTTCCCATATACTTGATCTTCTAGTCTTCTGTGTGCTGAATTTTCTTTATATATACATATATGGAAACGCTTATCAGAAAATCCTTACCTGAAAACTTACCTTAATGGCCCACAAATCAACAAAGCATTAATAGAAAGACTTCACTTACTGATATAGAAAAATGTAAAGAAGTATTTGATACTTGTTGTCAATATTTAATACCTGAATACTGTACTGGTCTTCTTTGATCAAAGATATCTGTTTATAGAATTCTTTTTTTTTTTTTTTTAACCAAAAAGTAATGTGAGTCCTAATGGTCTATGAGAAAATTTCCAGAATCCAAAATTGCACTGTTAGGTGGTATTTTCATCAGGAACAAGTACTGAAATATAAGACAATAATATGACAATGAATAATTTATAGGGAAAGCTGCCTGTTCCAGATCTATAAATTTGATAAATAAATAAATAAAATAATATCTAGTAAAGACAGTTCCACAACTCTCCTCAATGTCTATCTTGAGATTCTGACATAATGATCTCAACTTCAAGTCCTGCCCCCATCTCTAAATTGTTACAATATGATTTCATATAGCACCAAAATTGGGCTGCAGAGATCCAAATGGCCACTAGATTAAAGCAAAGAGGTACAGAAATTCTTTGCTATCACCTAGTGGTTGCCCATATTTTTGCAGCTATGATCTTGTACTAAGGCCATTTTCCCACTAATAACTTATATTATAAGATTATAATAATTTACAATCTTCAGAGCATTACCCAGACGCTGAAATGATACAAAGCCTGCCCCCATTACTGCTACTTTAGCACAATGAAGGCTTGATGATTCTAGAAGATGCTTTAAGGTGATAGTGGAAAATGACCTATGAGAGCTAGGTGCCTTTAATTGTTCACAATTTTGGAAATATGTGGTTGGTTGTATATTCTAATCACAGACATAATTTTTCCAGAGAACTGATCAATGTCCATTAGCTTCTGAATTAATACTCTTACTCAGCTATGCAATTCACTGAGTGCTTTTGAACAATCATCATCATTTGCTTTAACCTCCCTCAAAGACTTAGTAACACAAGCAGGAAACCATGTACATCATCTTCATTTTCCTAAAGAAAACAAAATAAGCTGCATTACTAGTAAATGAACTATTTACTGTTCTGTTCTATCATTGTTTTGGGTAATAAGTTTACTTCGTTACTGCCTTTTTCTCCTTTAAACGTTTTTTTAGATTTTTCTTTATTCCCCCCCCCCTTATTATTTTTGTAAATAACTCAAGGCAGGGAACATACCTAGTACTCCTTCCTCCTCCTATTTTCCCCACAACAACAACCCTGTGAGGGGAGTTGGGCTGAGAGAGAGAGTGACTGGCCCAAAGTCACCCAGCCGGCTTTCATGCCTAAGGCAGGACAGAACTCACAGTCTCTTGGTTTAAAGATAATTTAATGTTTGTGTCTTGATGTAACATTGAATTTCTAGTGTGAGATGTTGTCAGAGGTATAATGTAACCACAACACAAAGATGCCAAGCTTCTACAGGAGGAACCCATGAGATGATCCATGCTTAGGTCCTTGGAATCTTACTTTTATTCCCAAAGAACAGTTGAATAATATGCTGCCTGGCAGAACAAACTGTCCTTCAGAGAAGGGAGAATGCCTGAAGAATCCAGTGCGAAGTCAGGAATGACACAGCTTGGCTTTTCATCTAATGAGCTCTGTTCAGTCAAGCAGCCCCTGCAGTAGTGGCCACCTCCCCACATCCTTGCCCAACAGCCCTTGAAGTCAGCTATTGTTACTGCCTTGTTATCATTGGGAGAAAGGTAAATGACAGGGCTATAAGAGTGTGTGCTTCTTGGTTGGAATGGAGAGCTGCAAGAAGAAAAAGTCCTTCAGTGAAATATTTAGCAGTGAATAACTGCATGGTAAGGAACTAGCTGTTTGTTTTAGGTTCATCAGTTGACTTCCCAACTCCAGTCATTTACTTTTATGAGCATGTTATTATGAGCATATTAGCTAATACTGTACTGCTGGTTAATAAGCAGTAGCCTTTCATTTTATACTGAATTATCTCATTTTAATTTTGTTTACTTTTTATAAATTATTTGCAAAGACAGTCAAAACAGACATCGAAGTATAATTAACTGGTAAGTTGACTGAACTTCTTTTGAAATTGAGTGAATAAAGAACAGATAATTCTGCTGTAGTTTATTTTGATAAAACTGTAAAAAAATAGACTGAATATTATCTCAGCCATCAACCTCAGGAGCATTATGAAGATTAAAATACAAAATGTTTCTTGTACACCAAAAACTCTGAAGTATTTATTTTTTATTTGTACATAAGTTTAGCAACAAGTGTTAGAAACATTTGTTTGCATATAATTTTTAAGCTGCACATTTCCTGTAACACGTTCATTTGTCATTGATTTAGGCATTAATAGCAGAAGAGACCAGCAGTAAACTAGCAGAACAGGAGGAGGATCCTGAGAAGTTCAGAGAAGCACTAGTAAAATTTGAGACCCGATTTAACTTCCCCGAAGTAGAAAAATTGATTACATATTATTCATGTTGCTGCTGGAAAGGGAAAGTTCCTCGCCAGGGATGGCTTTATCTCAGTATTAATCACCTCTGTTTCTATTCCTTCTTTTTGGGCAAGGAATGTAAGTATCAACATCTGAACATGCATACTAAAGCCCAGTACACTTTTCAAACTGCTGAAAGATTTTGTTAAAGCAAAAGTTAAAGGGACGCATGTTTTGGATGGTGGTAGATTGGAGAGGAAGGCATGTAGCTAACAGGCCGTCTGAGTTTCACGTTGTCTTAGAAAACAGTACTGGGGAGGAGTAGACACAAATGTCTGTTAAATGAGAATGGGATTTTGTGCATCTGTTAAATGGCAAATGGTATTCTACACAGATGTTATGAATTCTATGCATTTTACACATATGTAAAATGGAAGTGGGATTTGACAGATGCATAAAATGGCAAATGAATTTTGTCCATTGCATGCAAAAACCATTAAACTAAAATCTGGTATACCAGGGTTTTATTATTATTTCTCTTAGAGAAAATAAGATCATTTCAGAATTAATACATCTGATAAAGGAACGACCCACTCCATTCTCATCCCAAACTACTTATATTAAGCACACATAACTTTTGAAATTTAGGAATGTTACACTTTAAAAATGGTGCTTGTGGTTATAAGTAAATTAATGGGGCTTTATTTTTATCTAATGACAACTTTGTACAGACTGACAACAAAGAATTCATTATATTGGTCTTATGGCTTGCTTGGTTTTAGAGCTCAGACCTTGTAACTATAAGAAAGCATGATACTTCTTTACGTTTGCAGAAGAAAAAAATAGCACATCAGTGGCAATCAGTAAGATAATCCCTGGATGTATTAATCCTTTTATATTACTACATATATATTTTTCTATATATTATTTTACATATGTGTATAGATAAACATGCATACACACACATACTCCTTACATACCTATTAATTAAAATGTTTAACTTTGCATTCAGGAATTGCATGTTCAGTCTGCCATACGCCTTGCTTAGAGTAACCTTGTTTCTCCACAGAAATCTTTAATAAAAAAGGAAAGATTTATACAGTCTGAAGAGAAACCAGAGTGCTTTTAGGGTTTTTGTTTGTTTGTTTGTTTTTTAAAGTTTTGTTTCAATGTCTGTAAGAATAAAGCATAGTGATGAAAAATATACTATATGCATTTAGGCTTCTTCTGTATTACAGTGGGTAAAGATTTATGTATACTCTTTTATGCCACAGAATGACTATAGCAGAATTCACTCTTAAGGAAACATGAAGAGAATATTGGTATTTTTGTGAGACTTTCTGGGTTTTGATGATAACAATATTTTTGTTTCCTATGATTTCAGTAAAACTTATTATTCCCTGGGTTGATATTCAGAAACTGGAAAGAACCTCCAACATCCTTATGACTGATATTATCCGTATCACTACTCAAAATAAAGAACGAGATTTCTCCATGTTTCTTAATATTGATGAGGCGTTCAGGATAATGGAACAGTTGGCAGATGTAACTCTCCGCAGGTTACTAGATAATGAGATCTTTGAACTGGATCCAGGTCTGCAAGACCCGACTCAAATCACCAAGAGGTAAATAATAAACTTGCTTTTATTGTTTATTTGGAGACTCCCCCCCCCCTCAGTGCTATTGTAGCATAATCATGTCTAAATAAAGAGATCACCTATCTGAGCAACAAATGAAAGAAGAAAAACCTTCAAATATTTTCTGTTATTTTTATACTAACAACTCATTCTAGATCAGTACAGATCTTTTAAAATATCTCAACTGATGTAAAATTGTAGTTCAACTTCAGACTATATTGTTTTTGAAGCAATAGTACTTTTCCTTTTTTTTTTCCTATTTGAATTACTATTTATCATTAACAAATTTGCTTTGAGAGAGGCTGTTCCTGCCTAATGCATTTGGAATATTATGGTACAATTTGCATGCATAGATAGAAATTTTGATGGGAATCAGACTCATACCCTAATTCCACATATGCATCTATTAAGTCTTGTGTAGTACTCTGCTGCCGTTTTTCTTTTATTGATTGGGCAAGTGAGAGTGGCCTTGCTTACTTAGAAAAACTATTTCTCACCACAATTGATATTTTATTCTACCAAGTGCTGTTTAGCAAAAATAATATTTAATTACAACTATTTTTTCTTTTCTTTTTTATTGTTGTGAATCTGAATACATTATATTGTTTTGGTACAATGATATTTATACAATATTAGTTATACCCATTAAAAATTGTGATTTCATTTCAATTTAAATTCCAAAATTTTCTGCATTGTACTATGTATATCTTTTTAGTACTTTGGGGGTTTTTTTTACATGTTCACGCCTACGATAAAATATTCCTTCTGTTTCATGGCATTTCCAACATTTATTATTACAGTATATGATTTGTCTATCTTAGATATTATTGATAGAGTTGTATATCATCTGTAGAACATTTTGTATCAATTTTCCTTTGAGTTGTAACTTGGTGTAAATTTTATATATTTAGTCCTTTTTTTTACTGATGTGTCGCCATGATCAAAGATGGACAGATAGCAATTAAACTCAGCAGTGGGGAATGAGCTGATAGTAGGCCTGTTAAAATAAATAGATTTAACTGACTTGTGATCCAAGGTTTCTTCAAATAATGTGACTAAGTTTGAACACAACCACAAGCATTAATTTTCTCTCCTTTGCATTTCTTCTACTCAGGAGACCCTATTGTACTAAAAAGGGCACTTAAATTGCCTGTAAATAAGTGTCTCTTCCTTTTTTAATAGGGGTCTTGAGACAAGAGCACAAAATGAATACTTCAGAGCCTTTTTCAGGTTACCAAAGAAAGAGAGGTTGCATGAAATTGTGGACTGCTCTTTATGGACTCCCTTCAGCCGTTGTCACACAGTTGGGAAGCTGTATGCTTCAGATGGTTATATTTGTTTTGCCAGCAAAGAAGATGGCTGCTGTAATGTTCTTATTCCACTTACTGAGGTTAGCATGCCATTCACTAATACGTTTTGTTTTAAAATCTATTATGCCTCTGAAAGGAAGGATATGATCACTAACTTGAAATATCTTGACAAGAATTCCTAATTGGTGCAAATCAAAAATAATACTCATCATGAACATGAAACTTCATTGCTAAAAACCTTATTATCAATTGTGATTTATTTATTCATTATAAAAAAGTAATAGAAATTCAGTTCAGACTACAGGTTACAATCTTAAATAACCTTTCCTGCCACTCAAAGGACACCTTGTGGAGGAAATAACATTTCTAAAAATTGTTGTGAAGGTACATTGCTTAACAGAGTACAACAGTGCAACTTTTTTTTATTTGGGCTGTGAAAAACTACCCATAGGTAATTCCTAGAGTTTCAGTCCATGGGATACTTTTATTTCTGAGCAGCAAAATCCAAGGAAGGATCAGACGTCTTTTCAAACCTTTCTACTTGGGATGTGCATTTCTAGACAGCAGCTTTGAATGTTGATGACGTATCAATATCAGGACATTTTTCTCACTTTTGTGGTAATTTTTGTTAACAGATAGCTAGTATTGAGAAGATGGAGGACACTAGTCTTCTACCCAATCCCATCATTATCAGCGTAAAAAGCAAGACAGCTTTTCAGTTCATTGAACTGAAGGAGAGGGATGCTCTGGTGGAGAATCTGTGTTTGAGACTAAAACAAGTGAAGGCAAACAACCTTGTGCTCCAGAATGCTTTGAAAAGCAAAGATACGGTATTTCTTGTTCAACATATATTTGGCTAATTTGTTAAAAACTAGAAAAATAGTAGTAGTAGTAGTAGAAATATATTGTAGCATTGTTGCTTTAAAATAAGAGTTATATATTACAGTTTAAAGTTGCTGACTTTCCAGATGTGGTATTCAAAGTGGGATCAGAGAAGAATTTGAAAGATGATACCATCCTTTATTTATTTCCAGCTAAAGAACAGAAGTATTATCCTTAGAATACATCCACAGTAAAGTTGACGGTAGAGCTCTACATTTGCTCATATTGATAGAATTCACATGTCACATGAAACCATACTGTGGCTTTTTAGTTTTGTCCTAGCATGATATATAAACATAGCTTTTATGGTTTCTTAAGCAAACCATATCTTAATGTGATTCAGTAGTTGCATATGTTGATTCAGTATTGCACTATAAAAATGTACAACTGTAACATTCCCTAAAATGGAGAGCACTGCAATTGGTGAAACAGCTTATTCATATTTGAGAAGTACAACCCAAGAGATAGCAGAACAAACACAGAAAAGAGCTGAACACCTTTTACTGTTGTTTAATTTTATGCAGTGATTACATCAAATTAATGTGAAGTTTTGTGAACTTACAGCATTACAAAAATATATAACCCACTGATAAGCTATATTAGTAGCCTTTCATTGGATCTAAATAAATTTGTCCTGTTATTTTTCATATTTATACAGCAGAACTCTCATGTAATACATGCTGACTGTGAATTGGGGAGCTTTGGAATAGCTTCTCAGAGTAATGGTAAGAGTGAAAATGACAGAAACAGCAGACACATGCCGAATGCAGAGGCCTTGAGTTCAGCATTTCATCCTTCTGGAATGGATGGCCTTGACTTTAGAATGGTATGTTGCAGGGAGATTTTTGGAAGCCCATCTTGAAAACATTTATTAGTTACAGCCACTGCTTGTTACCATGTTCACTAACATATTTTAAACATGATTCTATCACACTGAAGAGTTTCTGTTACCATGATTTTTTTTTCCCCCAGAAAAGAGCTAAAGGCTTTTCCTGTTTGTTTCCTTTAACTTCCTTTTCCTCCATCATTCATTCTACTGAATCTGCAGATTGGACTAAATGTAAGAGCTATTATACATGCTTCAGAAATGATTCAGAAGAGCTGCTTCAAAATGTATGTGAGTGCTGTTATAATGAGTTAATTCATGAATGTTGACTCATTAAAACAGATCCTTTAAACACTGAACCTGAGTAAGAGGTGCTTGACTAGAAAACTCATGTGTTCTAGAGCACCTAGAACACATGAGAATCATTTCTAAGCATTCACAGCCAAATAGAATAGCATCCTGTCCCTTAACAAGAAACATTTTCTGCATTATAGCTTATTTTTAGTTATACGGAATGGTGTTTGCCAGCAGAATGGATTTTACCTCCTATTACATCTTTCTCTGTGTACCTTTTAAGTTTTTTTTATTAAAATGGTGAAATGAAAAGAAAATCCATATTAAATAGTGATGAATCAGTAAAGGAAAAAAAACCCTAAATCTCTTATAGTAATAACATGAACTAAATATAACCAACTGCCATTATACTTGTTTAAATATGAATAAATTCCTATATAAAATCAATTCAGTTGTTAAGCTTATTAAATGTAGAGCATATTGTGTCATTCTCTCAATTTTGCAACACAGAATTTTCAAAAATAGAGAGCAAATTCATATTCTGGATCCATTCCTTAAAATCAAGAGATTGTTAATACATGCTCCCAATCATTTACAGTTACTAATATTAAACAGAACTGTTTTGTTCAGATTTTTATAATCATCTTAATGATTCTAACTTGCTGTTAATACAGCAACTTTGTAACGCACGTATTATCTTTGTAAAAATTAATACGTTTTCCTCCAGTCAAGCTCATATTGAATGAAATGGAATGGAATGGAGCGGTTTCATTGATTTTTGCTACCTATGTTCTACGTAAAATGATATGGACTTGCTTTCAGGCTTTCTAAATGACAGCCAAATTTTCAATACCTTTCCATTATAATCTTATAAGCTGATCCAGTTATAAGATTTCAATCATTTTCTTTTTTCAGATTTCCATCTGTATTAAATAAAACTGTTTCTTAGAATGAGAAGCTATTTCTTAGCAATGTGGCTTCTAATAAAGTAGTTAATATGTATCCTTTGCTTTTAGTCTAGAGAGCAAATAAAAGAGAGGCTGTGGAATGATCATTTTGCTGAGTATGGTCGAACCGTTTGTATGTTTCGGACAGAGAAAATTAGGAAACTAGTTGCTATGGGAATCCCAGAATCATTACGAGGCAAACTATGGCTCCTTTTCTCAGGTGAGAATTCTGTAACTTGACTTCTCCCACAAATGATGTCACTTCACCATAGAAGAAAGGAAGCAGAAGATGGTGTCCATTTTTCTGTGCTTTTTAGGAGCAAGAGGATCAGGAAGAAGAAGGAATGGAGGCTCAAGTGTATAAAGGGATTAAATTTCAGAGAAAGAAAATACTGAAATTTTTGTTGATTTAGCGCTATGTAGACATTTAAATGTCAGGTATTTATTTTATGTGATAGAGTAAATATAGTATTTACTAGTATATTTGCTATAATGGTAAAATTATATGGTTTAATGTTGTTTAAAGATTGAATACCAAAATAATACTTATACACTAGACACTGCAGAAATGTTATACTTGGCACAGATAATTGATTTGGAAGTGATAAGACTTAAATCTTTAGATTATGATGTTTTCCAAAACAATGCTGATACATGGTGTCCTAACAACCAGGAAACACACTGAGACATGGAACTGGTCTCTAATATTTATTGCTAGTACTTAACAGGAATCCTAACAAACTGAAGAAGCGTGGGAAAACCCAGACATATAACCCCCAAGGGTTAAGGCGGTCCCGATCTGTGTCTCTTTGAATGGCTGAACAATTCATCAGTGCTACGCATGCGCTTGACAGTCTGGATGGGAGCCCCCTGCTCGCCATCCTTACTCATGACACATGGATGATTTATTTATCCCCACAGTATGTTGCTGCATGTGGGCTGCAGTCAAAACTAGTCTTTATAGGTATTAACAGGAAAAGTCTCATCATATTTGTGAACAAATAAACATTTTATTCAAAAGTATGTTTGCATGGCTAATGCATCGTTTTTGCACTTATTTCTGGTTCAGATGCTGTGACTGATTTGTATTCACATCCTGGTTACTATGAAAATTTAGTGGAAATGTCGATGGGCACGTATTGCATAGCGACAGAGGAAATAGAGCGTGACTTGCATCGGTCATTACCTGAACACCCTGCCTTCCAGAGTGAAACTGGCATAGCTGCATTGAGAAGAGTGTTGACAGCTTATGCACACCGGAACCCCAAAATTGGGTACTGCCAGGTAAAGATTTATTATGACATTAACATGTAAAACAGTTTTCTTTTGCTTAAGAATTGCAGGTCTCAAGGTATTAAAGGAGATTAACCAAGGAGAATGGAAACTTACTAGATTAGGAGAGAGGTCCATTCTGCCATTTCTATCGCCAAACTTTGTGTGAAGTTGAATTGAAGCACAAAGAAGACTTTCAGTTTACTCTTTTAATCTAAGTGCATTTTTGTTAATTCATCTGGACTATGTTCCACTTAGTTTTGTTGGTAGCATTACAGGAAATCAATAGAGAAAACCCATAGGATTGGATTTACAGACTCATATTTATAGTTTTGCTATTGAATGGATGGGGCTTAGATTAGCCATAAGTTAAGTACCATTTATTTCAGTGGAATTTGCTATAACGTGGAGTGAGTCTAGATCCTGTCCCCTATTGTTTCTCTGATTCCCTTATGTTTGTAGACATCTTCTAGATCTGTTTAAGTGCAGATGCTGAGAGAGAATTGGAATAGTATTATACTCACTGACTTATATCCTTGAGGAGAGTTTTCTGTCTTGGTCGGAGAGCATACCTTGGTTTCTGTTACTTTGAAAATACAATTTTAAGAAAATGACAAATCAGTTCTGTTCTAAATTTCTTTTTATGTCCATAGCTAACTGTAGTCTTTCTGTTGTAGGCTAAAAGCTGTGTCTGTAAGTCATAAATTCAGAGGCTTAAGGATTCCCTTGAGGACTGCATAGAATAAAGTATGCAGAAATAGTAGCTGAGATAAGGGGAGCTGGAAATCTCGCTTCCATTTCATACAAAGAAGAGCTGCTTAGGACCCAGCTATAGTCTTTTTGTCTATATAGTCCTATTTAGCTATTTGAATTTAGGTATGATTACTGAGAAGTCAGTACTGGTTTGTTCAATAGAACAATTGTTACTTGCTCTCAAGTATATGAGTATAGGATTAAAGACTAAGTACAGAATATAACTGATCAAAGCAGAGTTGAGTATTATTATTTATTCTGTTTTGGTCATGTAAAAAAATAATGTACTATTTAATCATGCAAAAATTCGTATCAAAGTGAAAACATTTGAATTGGATACATTCATTTAGGAGGATCTTCATTTTTTATGCTCTATATGCACACAGTTTTTCTGAATTTCAGATGCTGTAGTAAAATTGAGCAACTGCTGCCTTCTGATCACGCCTTCTTCCTTAAACCTTTCCCCACACAAACATTAAGCTTTAAAAAATCAGTGTTGGCCAAAATGAAATTTTTAAAAAATTACATAACTTTGGTAAGGTATACAAATTCATCTTGCTCTAATTTTTTATAATTTATCTGTAACTTACTCATTCACTCAGTTTTCCCTATCAAACATAACTATCTGATCCTTACTACATGAACTTTCAGATCCACACTGAACATACAGTCTAACCTTTGCTGAAAATTATTGGTGTTCTCAGCCAATCATCATCATCTGTATACAAAATTATGTACACATTTATATTCCCAACTAACCAACCTGTAACATCACAAGTATTTCTCATAGTTTTATGCAAGGGGACATTACACATCCTTGTCTTATTCCCTACTCAATATATGTGATTAGGTAAGCATTCCAATTATTCTCAATCATCTTCAGTTCTATATGTGTTCAAAACAGTCCTTAATTCAAGCCTATTCACAATCATATGGTTTCTTTTATATCAACCAACATGCAATAAACTGACCTTCTCGCAGTCATACATTTCTGTATGAATGCTGATATTCAAAAATGTGGCCTCCACACACTCTGCCTTGTAGACATGTGCACAGCACTTTCCAACTTTGCTCAGTGTCACTTTCTATTGCCTTTCAGTCAAAATTCTGCCAAAAACTTTCACAGGCACACGTAACCCACTGGGTTTTACAATTACTCGTTACATTTTCTTTGTAAAATGGAAACTCTTCCAAACATGTACAGATGCAGTGTTTGTATACATCGAATAAGTTACACAGCCACTCCATTTTAATATTGCACCAATGATATATCGCTGTTGTTTGTATACAAATCTCTAAAATACTTGTTCCAGTATTCCTTTTCTTCATATTAACCTCTTTTACTGTTAATCCTTTTCACTCTACTGGAGGCTCCTTGGTTAGCTATTTTTAACCCACTTCCAAAACAGATATTTACTTCCATAAAAATTACTGTTTTCTTATAAACATTTTTTCACATTCACAGCCTCTTTCACTTCATCATTCTTTTAGGCATCCTTAGTCGTTTTTTTCCATTAATATGGCATAGTTTCTGTAAGACTTCGTAATATAATTCTTTTCACTCTGTTCCAGGCAGCCACTACACCATCTTTCCTCTTATCTACCTTCCATTAATTCTGTCTTCTAAACCATTTTCATACAGGATTTGTACTTTGTCTTTCTTCAATCATTCTGCTTTCCCTCAAGTTTCCTTCATATTTTTTCTTTTCTTCTACATCTACTTTTTCCCCAGGATCCAGTCTGGACACTACCAGATAATGGGTGTTTCACATTTAGAACCTCTTAACATTTTTGAATCTTTCACTTATCCTGAAACTTTCACCACAAACAGTAAAGTCAGTCATGCTTTTAGATTCATTCCTTTGCCATGCTAATGAATGAATACAATTATGACTAAACCACATATTGGACAAAGACTATTTGATAAGCAGATACTAAACAATCACTAATCTCATTTATTCTTAGCTCTCCAAATGATACTTTTTTCCTGTATTCTCTCAGTTCATTTCTACCCATCTAATACATCCTCCCCTTTTTCCTACTTTCACAAATATACAACATATCTATTTTATTTCAGTCCATTCATTAATTCATGATTTTTTCCATTAACCCTTTTATATTCCCAGTCATAATCTTCTATATACAGTTGCAACAGATGGGTCTGTTGACCTTTACTGCCCATCTTGCTTGTGCAACTAAGGCTTTCACAAATACTTTTCAATACAGTAGAGTGGGCTAGGTTACCAGCCATAACCTTATATCTGCCACATACAGCTTTTCCTGATAATTGTTAAGAACACAGTATTGGCACATTTGTGCCAGTATACCACAAACACAACCGAACTCCAGTTTTATCCTAGTCACACTTACCGTTTTTTTTAATTGAAACTAGGACTTTTGATCTAAAGACTGATACATCCAGGATATTTAATAATCAATACATAATGATATAGTAATCAGGATGTGTAATATCAAGTTTGCTTATATTTTCTCCCCTCTGGCTTCCTAACAGTCCATGAATATACTGACCTCAGTTTTATTGCTATATGCTAAGGAAGAGGAAGCTTTTTGGCTGCTTGTATCTGTTTGTGAAAGGATGCTCCCAGACTATTTTAATCACCGGGTGATAGGTGAGTCTGCCGCCTCCTTTCTCTTTGTCATTGTCCTGTTTATCATCGGTGACCTTATTTATTTATTTATTCTTGTTTCTGAGATGAATTTATCTATTTCTGAGATTCAGAGGCCACCCAACTCCAAAATTACTCTTGGCAGCTTACATCAAGTAAAAAACAACAAAAAAAGCAAGTCTGTGCATCCGAACAGACCCATCCCTCTAACAAAAACATTCCGCAAACACTCCACCCCAAGGCCTGGGACAACCTCCAGGTTTTTAAGACCTTCTGGAAAATCGTCAGAGTGGGGTTTTGAGTAGGATACGGATCTCTGGGGTCTTGAATTTAGCTGTAATCTTTTTCTTTGTATTTATTTTACACAGTAAAACAGCATCTTCACAACTTAGTTGGCACTTTTTAAAAACAATTGTTTATTCTAGTGCTGAGTTGTATTGCAATATTTGAAGTGAAATAATTTTATAGCAGTCCTTCCCCTTCCAGTGTTTTGGATCCCATCCTTTCTTTTTTTCCAAGGGCATAAGAAGCTAAACTGCTTGACAGCTCAGTGCTGTGCCAAGCCTGAATTCATAGCAGCAGTACGTTTGTATAGATGAATGGCAAACAAGACTGTTGTTGTATTGTCTTACATTGTGGGTTGTATTTGTAAATGAAGCTAAGGTAACAAATCCCTTCCGCCTCAACTAACCTGGCTTGCTGTGATTTTTCAGGTGCTCAAGTGGACCAGTCGGTATTTGAAGAGTTAATTAGAGAGAGACTTCCTGAACTAGCTGAGCATTTTAAAGATCTCTCCACACTAGCTTCTGTTTCTTTGTCATGGTTCCTCACTCTTTTCCTTAGTATCATGCCCCTCGAAAGTGCTGTTAATGTTGTAGACTGTTTCTTCTTTGATGGGATAAAGGCCATTTTCCAGTTTGGCTTAGCTGTTCTGGAAGCCAATGCTGTGGAGCTGTGCAGCAGCAAAGATGATGGGCATGCTTTGATGATTCTTAGCAGGTACTCTCAATGCTTTATCTAATGTTGACATATTAATAGTTTAAATTGCTACTGTAATTCATCTGTTGCTTAATTAACTTTAATAGGTTTCTTCAGAAGGATAGAGCAAAGGATATGAACGTCTAATAGGATATATCTTAACTCACTGCTGGGCTGAACTCCTGTCTTCAGCCCCAAACACTATTCCTTCTAGAAACTTAAGAAATAAAATTCGACTGTTTTTCCAGTACAACAGGCTTCATAAATGAATGTCATTCTCTGGAAGCAATGTTGGGAAACAACAGGCCTAATTTAGTTCCACCCAGCTTGAAAATAAGCTCTGTTTATTGCTGAGGAAATCAGAGCCCTGTAATACAAAGTGACAAGAGAAGGTGCCAGAACACAACAAGCTCAGTGGAATTTTTCAAGAGAGAAAAATATTGGGGAGGGAGGGAGCATGCAGTGAGGAATAAAAGTATGCTTGCATCATATTGGATACTTGGCAGTGGAATTAAATATATTTCTATTTTAGATTTTTAGATCATGTTAAAAATGAGGAAAGCCCTTTGCCGCTAATTGGGAACCAACATGCCTTTTTCAGCGATGATATGGAACCATGTCCTATAACAGAAATAGCGGATATAATACGGGATTCATATGAGGTAGTCACCAACGTAGTAGCTAGTGAATTTTGGAGTATTCTTTTCCTGCCCTTAATGTAAAGCAATGTTTTGAGAGTGAATCAAAGCTATTCTAATTCAATGAAGTGGTGACATTTCAAACTAAAGTGAAAAACATCTGTTCTGTTTTCTAGAAATTTGGAGACCATTCTGTGGAACAGATTGAACACATGCGCTACAAACACAGGATCCGTGTACTCCAGAGTCATGAAGAAACCACTAAACAGAATGTGGTAAGAATTTTCAAAATTGTGGTTTTAAAACAGTCTTCTGCTTCCTTGTAAATTTAAAGAAGTTCAAAAGATATTTAAAGAATGATTTCTAAAGGAACAGAAAAATGTATCTTGAAATACAAAGCCACTAAAGCACAGGTGTGCAACATACGGCTCTTCAGATGTTGCTG
The DNA here is from genome assembly GCF_035149785.1 of Candoia aspera. Lineage (NCBI taxonomy): Eukaryota > Metazoa > Chordata > Lepidosauria > Squamata > Candoiidae > Candoia > Candoia aspera. The sequence continues at coordinate 36,001,167 of NC_086157.1, forward strand.
AATGACTGTTTGAATTGAATGCAAACGAGTTTTCTTTCTTCCTTGTACACCATTCCTTTTTCCTTTTTTACACTGTAAGTTTCCTTCAAAGTCATATGGTGAAAAGGAGGGTAAAAATACTTCAGATGGGGACAGGTTTGGAAGAATTTAGCTAAACGGTTTTTTGTATGCCTGAAATCCCACTTAGAAATGCAGTAGTTCTGCTAGATTCATTCCTGTTTTCTCTTTAGCTCAGAGTAGTCATTCCAGATGTTTCCATTGTTCCAGAAGATTTGGAGGAACTGTATGACTTGTTTAAGGTATGCACATTTTTTAGAAAAATTGAATTTTGTATTAGAGATAGATAGGCAGATAAGCAGATAGACATGGTTAATAGTTTATATTCAAAAATCAACAGAAGTATGTTTTGCAATATTTTAACATCTACATTCCTCAGGTTTTGTGGCTTTTCCAAAAATCTAAGGAAATTCTTGAATTGGATTTTGATCAGATCTTTTCCATTTCGAAAAATCTTTTAAAGTTTTTAAAAGTGAATGGAACAAAATGGTCTATTCCTCTAGAACGAAAAAACCTGCATAAAACTGTTACAGTGCAAATAAATGGTTATCTCTGTAAATTTTATGGGACAGGAAAGAAATCTGTTCTATTTCTGGAATAAGTAAATGGTGAAGAAGTGCATCCACCAAATAATGAAGTAATACCAAGCTGCTAAAACTTTTATTTCATTCTGTAGCGCACACCGCAAAGGTGCCTTGCTTTCCCAACATCAGAGAAAGTTAAGTCCCCCCAACTATCATCTGTGATAACAGTTCAGTCCTATTGGTGTTATGTTAACCTGCCAATAGTAAGAACTAAAAATGCCCGAGATCCTGCACATTTAATTTTAGAAAGGATTATTAGGAAGAGACTATTGAAATCAAATCAAAGACATGTATTTTCCTCTGAGTGCCTACCAGATACCTACAAGCAGATAAGCTTGTATGCACTAAACTTAGGGCCAGCAATACACAATATTTACATTATTATGCAAGAATTCATATAAACAAATAAACAAGCATGCAGTTGCCCACTATTAAAATCTTACTGGGTAAGATTCTCATTCTAACAGTTGTCCGTTCTTTTTTCTTTTTCTTTCTTTCTTTCTTTCTTTCTTTCTTTCTTTCTTTCTTTCTTTCTTTCTTTCTTTCTTTCAGAAACAGCATTTAATCAGCTGTTACTGGGAATGGAATAGTGCAGTTGTAATTCAGCGCCATGATCCAAGCAGACCTTATGCTGAGCAATATAGAATTGATTCTCAGCAATTTACTAACCTTTATAAACTTGTTTCACCTTGGACGTGTGGTGAACATATTCAGGTTCTAGCAGAAAGGACATTCCGTCTTTTGGATGAGAACATGGACCATCTGATTGAATTCAAAGCGTTTGTTAGCTGCTTAGGTAACAATTTATACCCTGATTTTCTACTCAAGCAAGTTTTCAGGGAAGTTATGTACCTAAACAGTACAAGTGCCACTGGATTGTTGCAGAAAGGGTGCATGAGTCAGTATAGCAGAACGTTAAGCTGTACGTTTGCATTTCTGATAACCTGTCTTACGGGTAGGCACTATGACACTGTGGACAATGATTCACAAAAGCTTATGTGACAATAAATGTTAGTCTAACGTGAGGCAAGAATGATTTGCTCCAGCTACTCCTCTGGAAATATTTCCACTCACTCCCCTGGAATTTTATGCTACTTTATACAAGAAACAAATCTTTCATAAGTTGCAAAATAATTGAATGGCCCCTATCTTTATCTCATGAATGTGAATCTATTACAACCACAGCCTTTCCGGAAGACAGCTTTATAAACAAGTTGGTAGGATTTGTCTTTCCCCCTCATTATTGTTTCTCACATAAAAATACAATTTTGTTATGCTTTAAGGGGAGTCAAGCCTCTGATACACTTTCCTCCTCCTACAGATATTATGTACAATGGAGAAATGAATGAAAAAATTAAACTGTTGTACAGGTTACACATTCCTCCTGGTAAGAACATTTAAGATACATTTAATTCCTTTTCCTTTTGGTTTGGCTTACATCATCTGTATATAACTGTCCTCAGGGTAGATTGGAGAGTGAAAGTTTGTGAACCCTTTAGTTTTACCTGCAAACCTGCAATTCTGTGACTTACAACATGATCAGAAATTCATCTAACTCCTATTAATATAAATGAATTGATTCTGGTTTGACAAACAATACCAATTTACTGTATCAAATCTTCATTGAACACCTGGAACCAAAATTCACTCTTTGCTGGAAAAAAGTAAAGCTTTAGATAGTAACTGGTGGCCCTTCCTTTAGCAGCAATTATACTACTTCCATACGTTTATATCCTCTTTACCAAACTGCTTCAATTCATTGATATTTTTGAGCTGCCTTTCATTAACTGCTCATTTCAGATCATGTCTCAACACTTCAATTGGATTTCATTTGGCCATTCCAAAACACAAAATTTCTTCCGCTTCAGCCATCTTGTTGTAGATCTACTTGCATATTTAAGATTGTTATGCTGTTTGATTTGTATTTATTTGAAGTTCAACTCATGGATGGAGAGCCTGACGTTCTTCTGTAGAATTTGTTGGTACACTGCACATCACTCTTGTTCTGTATTTTCCTTACCGTGGCCTCATGAATACCACCATCAGACAATGCAGGAGTGGCCTGCATACCTTGCCCCTACCTCGACTTTCAGAAGTATTGTACACTTTGCTCTTGGTGATTTTTGCTAAATGACCAATCTTGGGCATAACGATCGTGTTCTCACCTCTGTACAATGATCTTCCTAACCATATAACGATGAAGGCCAAACTTTTTAGCAATGGATTTGTAGCCCTTTCAATTCGCATCAGCAGTCTTTTTCTGAGGTCCAGAATCTCTTATGCTTGTGGTATGACTCACTTCCAGACTTATTTAGAGCGGACTCCAAGGGTAGCATCCAATGTGTATGCCTTTTTTTATGGAAGGAACCCTCAAACTCACTTGTCTTCTGATTGATCGGGACATCTCACTCAGCTTTCCTTCATAAGAGAGCTGTGTATCTGAATGACAATGCTTGAACAATTGAGGGGGAGTTGAATCAGAGTTCTCATACTTAAAAATACTACTAAAGCCATTAAAAATTACAGGGACTATTCTATGACATACCTGAATTCAACTTATTCTGCTCTATGTAATATTGTAATAATAGTGTTATTTTGCTATTATAGCCCTCACAGCAAATGAAAGGGACAGTCAGTCACCACTGAAGAATCCTTTGTTATCAACTTCAAGGCCACTAGTAATTGGAAAATCAAACAGTAAGTGATCTAATTTCAAATACTAGTTATTTCCTCCTGTACATTAATAAAATGAATCAGTGTGGTGCAGTGGTTAAGCTGCTAACAGCAATGGGGAGACCTATGTTCAGGTCCTATCCCTTAACTAGGGAAACTCACTGTTGTTCTGGGGGGAAATTGGAGCAAGCATTGCGTACATCTTGAGCTCCTGAACAAAAGGTGGGATCTAAAGCTAACAAATTAATAGCATTTCCTGCCATAAGGTATGAAGGCAGTCATTGCAGGAATGGCTTTAACCAATTCAGATTCCGATAGCAATTATGTTGACTCGTTTCAAGATAGTACATTTCTTACTGACATTTCTGGAATAAGAACAGCAAGGGAAGATTTTTGTCTGGTGTCATTCAATGTTACTTTTTTAATGTTCATTTCCTCATCAATTATATGCATCCCATTGTCTAGGTGATGGCATAGATTATCAGAAGCAGTTGAAACAGATGCTGAAGGATTTAGCCAAAGAAAAAGATACCAAGGCTGAAAGAGAACTACCTAAAATGAGCCAGGTACAAGAAGGGATTGTAATATGTACTCTCTTGGTTCTGAGGAGCCAAACTAAGGTTCAGCTAACCCATCAAGTCTCTACTAGCAGTATGAAACAGATGTCAGACAGGAATATTAGTCTATGCTAAAGGGAACAGAGCTGCATTACTGCATTTCCCAGTTCTACTCCCTGGAATACTGCAGAGTCTTTCCACTTCGCCACATTCATACTTGTTGCACCAATCTGGGAGAGGAGGACCTAGGCAAAAAGCAGTCTTTCTTATAACCCAAAGGAAAATATTAAGAAATTGCCTCTTATAATAAAAAATCTAAGACTTCCAAAAGTGCTAGTGTGTGTTGCACTTTAAACCCTGTGATTCAACAGTGTGTCTAAAAAGAGTTACTTGGGGCAAAATTTGCATAGACTCTTACTCTGAAAACAGTTGAGTGTACTGTTCCCTGAATTATATTCATCTTTATTCTAATTTAGGAGCATTACATTAGCACAGGAATGGCTGTATTAATTTAATGCTATCTCCATAGCTCCCCCTTAGAATAAGACCAAGGACGAACAGAAAACTAGTCATGGTAAGTTGAAGTCTCTCATTAGGCAGACAGGGAAACCCTAAACAGTGGAACATTGCACTGGAAGAAACTTTAATACCAGACTACATATATGGGAAAATAAGCCATTAAAAATGCACTAACATGACTGTAATCTCCTTTGTAGCGAGAATTTATCCAGTTTTGTAAGACCCTGTATAGCATGTTCCATGAAGATCCAGAAGAAAATCAGTTGTATCAAGCTATCGCTACTGTGACTACCCTGTTACTTCAGATTGGAGAAGTAGGCCAAAGCAGCAGCAGCTCAGACGGTATCAGCGATGATTTCCAGACTGAGGCATCTACCTCAGATCAGGATCTAGTTTTTACGGACACTGTGAAGATCTCAAAGAATGCACCCTCACCTGTAACAGGAGACTGGATTGTTTCTTTTGAACAAATCTTGGCTTCGCTATTAACCGAACAATCCCTGGTCAATTTCTTTGAGAAATCATTAGAACTGAAACCAAGATTAGAGAATGCAAAGCTGATGCAGTGCACCTCCAAATCAAATGGTGCAAGCCAGCCAACACGAGGTGAAACTGAGCAGCTAAATGTACAGTAGCAAACAACCCACAGTTATGCACTGCCAAAGTGCATATTGGAGTTTTGGGGCTTTTGGACCAACACAACGATTTAATACTCTTGGGGAGCTTTAAAGCCAAAACACAATTTAAAACGTGGTTTTTGGGTAGGGAGACCATTTTGTTTTCTTCTTGAATGTAATTTAAAACTCCATCTTCACTTTGAAAATGATTACCAAAAAGTAAAAATAAAACAGCTCAACTCCCAGTTGACAACTTTGGCTGACTGCAGGTTTTATGAATAGTTGCCTTTTTTGCACTAATGCTGAAGACTCGTTTCAATGCTGGTAATTGAAACTATTAATATATTTCAAACCAAGTTTGTATGTCTTGCTTTCAGTGTTTGGTGTACATGAACTATGATTTTCATTTTTCTGTGTGTGCACTTTGCAATAAAAGATTTTTGTATCTGTTGCTTTTCAGATTACTCCATTTCAGGTATGTCATGTGCAATGGGTTGGGCAACTTGGAAGCAGGGTGATTGGAAAGGCTTCAAATTCTGAAGAGGGGTAGTCACCTTAATTTTTTTTTCTTCCAAAAAGGCCTTTGGATACCTGTCTAGCACAGGAATAGCACCTGCATTCCAAAGGAAGGCTGAACAAGAGCCTGTTTTGGGGAAGGACCAGCCCTTTTCAAGGGGTGAAAATAGATGGCTTAAGGAATCCAGTTTACTTCTTAAAAGAAAAAAAAAAGGCTACAATGCTGGGCACCACCACTCTATGGCCTGCAAAATCAATCCTGAGGGCCGTATTTTGCATTCAAGCATCTTGCATGAATCACTGCCTGATCAGATGAATATTGTACCAGGAGGCAGTAAGCCCTCAAACCATTGGGAACTTTAAAAAAAAATCCATTGATGACCATTGGGGGGGGGGGGAATTCCTGCAAACGGGGTTTCAAATGAACCCAGCACTGAGGTAACACCTTCACTCTGAAATTTTTGCAGCCTTTTAATAGTTGATCTCAAGGGCATTATATCCATTTAAGCCTTTCCATCCAGTCTTGACACATCCTCAAATCAATTCAGCACTTGGCCTATATTTCTTCCGTCCCAGTGCTTGTAAGGCAGTTCGTTTGCAAGAAGAAAAACAGAAAGGGTAATCAAGACACCGCTTCCCTCACTATCCAGTCAAGAAGAGCCAGCAGAGCTTTAGAAAATTGGGCTTCTCATATACCAGAGTGCTCCAAGAAAAAGACACCTCTCTTTTTCTTCATGCATTAGAATTATCAAGAAGCAACTGTGACCTACCAGGCAATTGGAAAGACCGCTTCAACTTTTAGCAATTGTGGAATTCAACTGCTGATTTGTAACCCATAGCAATCTGATTGCAAAAAAGATACACGTTCATAAATACATGTTTAATACCAATTTAGTGCTTTTATTGTAATAAAAACTTAGTTTTCATCTACATTAACAGTCTGTAGACCTGCAAACAAACAAACAAAAAACTGTTACTGAGGGAGTGGAATATACCTGATAGAATACAATATATGTAATTTATTCTTCTGAAAAATGGTGGAATTACTTACTAAACACTGGTATAGCTACATAATTTAAAGAAGTTTGGGTCTCTGTTCTAAGGTAGAATACAATTTACCTTTGAAAGTGGTGACTGGCACATAAGTAACCAGTGTATACAACTTATTTGGTGAATCTTCATCTTCATTTCGCTTTCGGGATAAGCGTACACGGATACGGTAAGGAACATTCCTATAAAATATTTGTAATGTTTAGAAGCATGTTCTTTCTTTTTTGGCAATACTTACTTGCCTCTCCAAAAGGTAGGCAAGCTATACATAATAGAATGGATATCCTTTGTTTTTTAGCTAAGAAACTCCCAAAATGAAAAATTTGCTTCATTTCTACCTGCTGTGCTTATTTAAAACCATTTGTAATTACAGGTAGTCCTCACTTAGTGACCACAATTGGGACTGGCAACTCCATCGTTAAGCATTGCAGTCACTAAGCAGAAAATCATGTGACTGACAGGGTTACATCACTTCTCATTTGGTCATTATGCAAGACATCACATGACTGCAATTTTACTTCAGTGTTCTCCATTAACTGTTGGAAGCCTCTCTGAAGCACACAAATATTGATCACGCGATTGCAGGATGCTGTAACGGTCGTAAATGCAAGGACTGGTTGCAAAGCTGAGTTTTTTCAGACCATTGTAACTTCAAACAATCAAATGAGGCAGTCAATAAGCAAGGACTACCTGTAGCCTGTTCATCAAGTCAGTGACACAAATCACTTGCATTTATAACTGCATCTAATAATTAAAGCTAGAAGAACTAATGAATTACTTAAAAAGTAATTCATACAATGACTTCATATAGCTACCATATATATTACGGATTGCACAAAACTGATCATTGTTTTGACCAGCCAATTGATTAGCCAAAGTAGCTGAAACTGCTTCACAATGGTTCTGCAACTACCTGGACCAAAGATTGGTCTGATAGAAAGCTGAATTTCAGGAAAAGGAGGGAAGACATCATCCAGGAAACATTATAGGAGTGCTAGTATTTTTAAAGTATTGTTTAATTTATTTATTAAATGTATGTCCTACTGAATCCAACTTTTGGAAACAAAATTTTGAGTAGTGGCTTGTCTCCTCATCTAAAAAATAGATATAATTATTTCAATGTTCTCCTGCTCAGATTTTGGTGCCAATCGTAGGTTATATACAGATACTCTTGGGTCACACTGGGATAGGATTGTACAGGTAGACAGTATGGAAGGAGGGCAACAGAGTCTGCTGTGGGACATCCCAAGGGGACGATTAAGGCACAGGATTTTTGTTTTACTGTTTTATGATTGTTTTATTTATTGGTTTTATTGTTGTGAGCCGCCCAAAGTTGCTTAAGATGGGCAGCTGTCTAAACCTTATAAATAAATAAATAAATTCTAAAAAATGTAAATACCTAACTTTCCAGGTGTAAACAAGGCAAAACGAATGATAGCTAGAGTGGTGCAATGGTTGATGATTAGGACCAAGAGACCTAGGTTCAAGGCCACCCATGGTCAAGTATATTAAGGAGCACCAGTCACTCTCAGTCTACCCTACTCCACAAGGTTGTGGAAAAAACCAGATGAGTATTATGGAGAGAACCTTGCATATGTAAGGGATGCTATAAACTAACAAATAAATTTGTACATTTCCATCCCAGTTCCAAAAATTTAGCACCAGCCAGTCTAGCCGCTGAATGTATTAAAATACTGTACTGGGCCTAAGAGACCTGTCATCATATCCAGTCCTATACAGTAGGTGCAATGGCAAATACTTTAAACTGAGCAAATTTCCTTTGCACTGACCAAAGAACAAGAGAGCACCTCGCCCAAAGCTCCAGTCTGATACCTTATTCCTTTCGTCCAGACAGCCTTGTTCAAACGGGTGTCAATGCGTACATCAGGAGTACCCATTTCTTTCATGGCAAATTTTCTAATCTCCTTAAGAGCACGAGGAGCCCGTTTCTTGAAGCCCCTAAGAGTGCAAAAAAGAATAAAACTGCACCATCAAATCAGAGGTTCCCCTTTTGTACATCATGTCCTAACAGTCAGAAATCACGCTGAGACGAGGAGTAGATCTCTAGTGTTTATTACTGCTACATAAAACAGAATCCTAACAAACTGAAGAAGCATGGGAAAAACCCAGACAAACCCCAAAAGTTAAGGTGGGTTTGATCTGTGTCTCTTTGAATGGCTGCTTAATTCCTCAGTACTACACATGCGTTTTTCCCCCTGGATAGAGGCCCCTTCCAGCTCGCCATCAGTACTCATGACACATCAACTTTAAATAATATAAAAAGTATATACAAAACATTCAAAGGAAGTGCATAGTTAAATGTGTGAAGGCACATGCACACAATATTTCCACTGTGAATGCACACAGCTACTCACACATGCAAAAAGCAGGGGCATACCTCCCGAGACATAGCTGCTTTAAAGCCCTGAGAAAGGGTGCTTCATTCATAGCTACTTTTTAAAAATGTTTGTGCAGCCTATAAAGGACATAAATCTTGAATACAAATAGTAGCAACCATTGAAAGAAAACACCTTATTACACTCTTTGTTCCATTTTATGGGAAGTCAAAAATTATTTTTGTATGCTTTGGAAACAATTTGCAGAAGCAAAATTCAGGGACTTTATTACCCTAATCAAGTGTGTTAGGGCAAAACAGTGCAAATCCAGAAAGTTCTGGAGAGCTCTCAAACTACAGCATTGGCAACTGCTGTCTGGCAGCAGTGATGTCATATTTCTGATAAAAAATATTACAGCCAGCTGGCCATTATGTTCATTTCCAACTTTTCCCCAAACTGGAAATTATGGCACAGCTAAATACTACCTTTCAGGACTTTTACTTGAGCCCAGTTCCATAACACTCCAGAGGTTTCACTGGCCCTGTTGTATTAAGTGCCTCTACTATTTATGCCATTCTGCATTACTTATTTCTTTTCAAATAAATCTGCTAAGTTCCTTTTATGAACCAATCTTAGCAATTGCTGACTTATTTCTGCATTTAAATTTTTTAAAGTATTTAAGAGAATCAACAAAATACTGAAAATTAAAACAGCCTGATCAAAATCCCAAAAAACAATAAAAGCACAGGAGCAAAGCTGTACAGATCCTCTGAAGAATTACTTTGTTACTATAAATGAATAATAAAGACTAAACAGGAAAGTATTCTTTACTACTCTCTTTGCTGTTGTGTTAATTCCTACATTTTAAAATGACATTATGCCAGTGAAAGATGCATTATACTGACTATCAATGCATTTACACTTAAGAAAAATAGAATAATATTAGAGAAAAACCACTCACACGCCATGGATCCTTTTGTGAATATTTATGGTATATTCTCGAGTAACCACCTCATTGATGGCTGATCGGCCTTTCTTCTTTTCACCACCTTTCTTTGCAGGGGCCATCTGCCCACAAGCCACAAAAAAATATTATTTTATACACAGAATATTGTAGAATAGTATAACACTATCAAAATATGGTTGGCTGGGGAATTCTGGGAGTTGAAGTCCACACATCTTAAAGTTGCTAAGGTTGAGAAACACTGATATAGTGAATCTAATTATTTAATAATGCATAATCTTCACTATCCAACTAATCCTGATGAGGAATGGCTTCTGTTAGCAGAATACGTAATGGAATTATTCTTGTTTTTGCAACCCATCTGTCTACAAAATCTGATCCTGAATTTTGGGAGAGCCCCAGAGCAGATGTGAGTGACACTAAGACATGAAAGGACTATCAAATCCTTTTGAACAAGTGTAAGAGCAATACCAGATTTTTGTCCAAGATTTTCAATATACTTTCACATATACTATTCCACTATAAATTTTTTAACTATGTGAAAGGCAGATATGGGACTGAAATAGTGGCAAAATAAGTTTAGAAAGGTTAACAATGTGAGTCACTGAGTCTTTGTCATAACACCACATTCAGTCCCTTAAAATCTTGAGTTAGAGTCACTGAGCATCACTCCCTCTATAAATAACAGTGTTCCAACCAAGATAGAACTGAAAAACAACAGGAATTGGTATATCCTCTAGACCCCAAACACTGCAAAAGGAATCCTCCTCTACCTCAACAAAACTCTAGAATAGTAAACAAAGCATTCAGTGGTGCAGTTTTCTGCAGTTATAGCATATGGAGTACCAGTTGGGAAAAAAGCATAAAAACCTCAGAATTTACTTATGTTTACTAAAATAGCTGCAGAGCCCATCCTGTGGCAAGCAGCACTAAGTAGAGTCCTACTATAACGCTTTACACAATAACCTACAGGAAACCCCAAAAGGCTGATGCTCTGAAGAAACAATCCAAGGAAACGGCTCTATATTGCAACAGGTGAGTCTATGTCGCACACCTACACACAAGAATAAATTAACTCACGCTTAAACAACATTCGGGCGATGAATTAAATTTTGAATAGTTTTATTGATTAGTATTAAAGATGACAATCGCCATAAAAACTTTTCGTCCATGCCAATGACATTAGATGGACAAAAAGGTGGTGTAGCTTACAGCCCGGGATTTTTGACGTTTTCAATGTATCTTCCTGGGAGCTTCTTTAAAAATATATACATGCTTTCTCTGAAATCAACCGCCTTTTTTGCCTCGTAGCCTGTATTATATCAGACATTAATGTGTTCAGTTGCTTCTAAGAACTCGCACGATTTCGATTATTTTCATATATTCAGGCAATACGCGAACCGGGCCTGCGTGGAGACCGGCACTGCCGGAAAAAACTATCTCGGGCACCTACGGGGAATCTTTCAACATCAGCGCGAAAATATACAGTCCTCCGTGAACGACATCCCCCCAGCAGCCGGGCTGGGCCAGAGTCCCGCTACTAAACAGGCCCACCGGTACAGATGGAACTGGATAACAACCAAAACCCGCGTTACGATTACTCACCCTGCCTAGTACAAGCTCGGAAAGGAAGGCCCACAGGAATTATGGGAGGGAATCAAGGAAACCGGAACTACCATAGAGATCGAAGAAGAACAACGGAAAGTATAGTTAGCTTCCGGGTTAGAAGGGGGAGGCCCGAGGTGGGCTGTTTGTCCGGGGTTGGGGAGGTGCAGGCAGCTTTAGCAATTTTTATTTTCCACGATTTAGTGAAGTGGAAGTTATAAATGTTTATAAAAGATAGTGAAAACAATAAAGGATACATTCGTTCTGGAGAAACGGCAGCAACGGGATTTTGTCTATCCTCTCCCTTAGCAAAACAAGAGACTCGATTGGCTTTTAAAGATGCTTTAAAAAGAATAAAACGTGCAAATAGTATTCTCCCGATGAAAAATTCTTCATTAAGGTTGGTAAGAAAGAAAGGAACTAAACGGGCACAAGCCAATTGTATATCATGTAAAAACTGCATTTTTATTCTGTATTCTCCGTGCTGCTTCTCAGTCTTCCAATTGTTCTGATTCCCCATTTTGGGAACAAAAGAAAATGGCTTAGGGTTGTTCCCATCCCTTGATCAAAGTCAAAATGTGGAAGGATGCAGTTGCAGCAATAAATAGGTTGCTATTATTGCTTTTCATGCCACAAAACAGAGGGAATCTTGTTCTGTCCTGTATTATGCAGTTTACAGTTTACATGCAGCATGATCATTTCTAGACAGTACATTTTTGTCCCTTATAAAAGATTCCACCGTCCACCCTTCTCATGAATCAGACAACATGCACTGCAAATAAAGCACATTTGCCAGAAATGTTACTTTTGGAAGCATAATTTGATAGTACTTTCAAATTTCAGTTGGTTCTAGTAAAACTAGTATTGACCACTCTATATTTCAAACAAACTTTCCAAAACTTTTTAACAGCACACCTCCAATCCTCCTAAAGCTAAAATTAAAAGACTAACTCCTCTATTTTAAATGAAACTCTGACTAAATAAAGATACCATGGCTTCAACATATTTTCTCTTTAATGTGCTGTTCCCCACCCTGTTGTTTATTACCTGAACCATCAGCTTAGCACAAGGACTGAGTATACCCACGATACTTGATACTTACAGTTCATGTGTCATGTGAAAAAATCCAAGAGATTTACTTTTCAAAGGCTTACTTTACCACCTTTCTAACTCAGAAGACAGCAAAAACAGCAGTAGCATATCAGAAATGAATGTTTATGTCAGTTCATTAATTTGTTTGACTTTTACGTGCTACAGATTTGGGGGTTCATCTGAAGCTGCAGCTCCTGCTTGAATAGATAGAGGCTGTGAATTGGGAGCTTTTGCTCAACTTTGGCTGCTGTGCCAGTTATGGTTCTAGCTGGCTCAGAAAGCTTTGGCAATAGTAACTCATGCTCTTATCACTGTACATCTTGACTACTGCAATGTGTCCTACATGAGGCTGCCTTTGAAGATGACTCAGAAGTCCCTCTTTGAACAGAATGCAGTGGCCAGACTGCTAGCAGGTCAAATCTATTATTGCAGGATAATCTCCATTTTGCAGTTGCTATACTGGGTCCAATAGCCAAGTGCTGGTTATCATCTATGCAGCACAACATTGGGTTTCATTAGTGACTGCCTTATCCAAAATTATTTTGCCCAGCTTTTGAGATTATCTAGAGAGGGCCTGGTGAAGTCCTGTCTCCATTAGAACAGTATGGGGCCAGAAGACAGAACTCTTCTGTGGTTGCTCCAATGTTACAGAGTTCTCTGCTGCCAGAGATGTTCTTGGCTTCTTGGTTGTCATAATTCTGAAAGGAACTGAAAATACTTCCTTTTAAGCATGCATTTGATGCATAAGTCCAAAGTTGACTTTTTGGGCTATATTCTATTGCTTTCATGTTAGGCTGGTTGTTGAGTTGTGTGGGGGGTGGGAAGGAGGGGTGATTTCTAACAGATGGGTGTTTTATATCATTTTTATATTGTACGAGAACCAAAGTTTGGCTCAGAGAACAGTGTAGAAGATGTTTATTATTATTTTTTAATTATTATTTAGCAAATTTATATAGCTGCCACTCTTCCAGAATGTGACTCTTGGCAGCTTACAACCACAGTGACAATTAAAACAGTATAACCACCATTAAAACACTAAAGTACAAATAAAAGTAAAAACATAGAAAAACTAAGATTGCGGAAGAACACTAATCAACTCACATAATATAACCACCTTGCAGGCTCCCTTTGGGATCCCCAAGCTTGCTGGAAGAACATGTTTTAAGGACTTTCCAGAAGGTTAACAGGGATGGAGCTAACGTCACCTTGGGGGGAATGATGTTCCAGAGGGCAGGAGCCACAGCAGAGAAGGCATGTCTTCTGGGTCCTGTCAGATAGAACTCCTTAGCAAATAGGACCCACAGGATACCCCTCCTGCTGGACTGGATGGGACAGGTAGATGTAATTGGGAAGAGGCGGTCCCTCAGATACCCTGGTCCCATGCCAGGTAGGGCTTTAAAGGTCGAAACCAGCACCTTGAATTGCACCCAGAAGCAGACTGGCAGCCAGTGCAGCTCGCGGACCAGAGGTGTAACTTGTGCCATCCTGTGGGCACACATAACTGTCCGCGCAGCCGCACTCTGCACCAGCTGAAGCTTGCAGATGCTGTTCAGATTGATAAAATGGGCATCAAACGGACATGCCCAGAAGAAGCCTTCTACAGGCAGGGAAAAAAAAGCAGTCAGAATAAGTTTCAAAATAAGTTTAATGATTACAGATGATTGGAACCTAAGATTCTTTAGGGGGGACTACATTTTGAAAAACATGGCTATTTGCAAGGTATGCCACTTGTACCACCAACCATTTTTAAACACTGCTGTATTGCATCCAATGAGCGTGTAGCAACATAGCGGGAATAAAGAATGTTGTGATCAGGCTCTTAAGCATTATGTAAAAAAATTAATACAATTTGGTAAGACCTACAGGTAGTCCTTGTTTAACAATGGTCATTGTAACTGGACTTTCCATCACTAAGTGATACAGTCATAAAGCGTGACATCAACATAACCATACCACTTAGTGATGGCAATCCTGGCAGTCCCCATTGCTATAGCTAAGCAAAAATCATGGGTCGTATGCAAGGACCTTATGTGACTGCAACTTGTGACTTCCTGCCGGCTTCCCACAAGCAAAGTCAATGGGGAAGCTGGCTGGAAATTGCAAGTCCTGGGCAGCTCAAAAGCAGGACAGAGTGCGGGTGAGTACTATGGAGTGAGGCAGGGGGTGCTGTGGCACTGTTTGAGTGCATACAGGCTGGGGAGAGGGTGCTGTGGCGCCACACAAGTGCACGTGGGCTGGCAAGGGAGTACAGCGGCAAGAGTGTGCTACATCTCGTACTCTGTAGGGACTCCTCGGGAGAAAAAGTGGAGGGAGTGACTTGCGATCTTTCCTGCCAGCTTCCCCATTGACTTTGCTTGTGGGAAGCTGGCTGGGAAGGTCGCAGATGGCAATCATGTGACCACAGGATGCTGCAATCATCATAAGTGCAAGCCAGTTGCCAAGTCCCCATCTTGCAATCACATGACCGTGTGGGGGTTGCAATGGCCAGAATTTCGGTGACCAGTTGGAAGTACCATTCATTCAACGCTGTCACAACGTCAAACAGTCACTAAACAAGTGGTTGTTAACCAAGGACTACCTGTATTACCAGCCCCAAACAGCATACAAGTGAATGGCACAGAATATAAATAACTGGATGTACAATTCATGGGTTATCTGTAAAGAGTAGAAATGTAGGAAAATTCTCCTGATTGTATGGAAAAATGCTACAGAAGAATATTTTGTGTATGTTTTAATAAGTTACTGCTTGGTAAATGAGCATCTGTATTCACTAGGTGTTGTACCACACACTGAATAGTTAACATATTAACATTGCTGAATACTATACCTGTTAAACACTGCTACTTGCCTCAAGAGACAGGACTGAGAAACGGAAGGCAGAATGGAGGGAAGCCAACAGAGCAATGCCCAAGTTACCACAAATCACAGGCTGGCCTGGCACTGTATGTTCCTGATCAGAGCAAATGTCTTACCAAGAGCCTTCTGCAGACACCTACTGTATATGCAACCTGTAAGCCTGAAGCTGTCTTACTATAGCAATTTTTCATTTATTACAAAATTCTCAACCACAAAAAAAGTTTAAAAATAAGAGTTCTAAAAGGAGTTCATCTTCCATACACAAAATAATCTCCACATATTCCCATATACTTTTATTTTATATAGAAATAGGTTGGGGGTTTTGGTTTTTTAACGCCACCTTTTTTTTAAACACTACTTATAACATAAAATCTCTCTTAGAAACATCAACATAAAGCATACAAAGTGCAACGCTTTAAGGAAAATTCCATCCTAAATATAATCATGAAATAGATATGTAATATAGTTGCAGCATTTTACCACGTAACGGGCTGTAACACAGTGCATATTCTTCAGATGCTCGTTCTGTGACTAGTGAAGAAACACTTCCATTATGAGGAAAAAAATATATTTAAAGAGTTTGAACAGTATAATTGTATGTTGGAATAAATAGCTGCATGATTGCGCTTAGGTTAATGTTTATACTATGCTAAATGAATAGGAAGCTGCCCACTGTAATTTCTTGACAGTGGAAACAGTGGGTGGGGTGAGGATAACAAGTTTAATACTTGCTGTTTATGAGTCCAAAGGGTATACAGACTAAAGATGTGTTGACTGTTTGTTCTAAACAAATGACAACATGTTCTATCTCACTGCTTGTTTGGCCGCTGAAACAGGAATTTTCTTAATTCAAAGTGCCAAGTTTCGCTCTTTGTGCAAAACAATTAACAATTGACCATAATAAAAAATAATATCTTTCTCAGTATATCTTCTGAACCAGTGGTTTTCATTTTAAGTGATCAAAATAGTGAAAGCCGAGTATTTTTTCCCACCTTTTTTGTTTGATTTTTTAAAGAACAGTCAAAACACTTCCTGATCAAAACATTTAGCTGAATCTTCTACGGACATGTACCAGTTAGCACCCCGGTTTAAATGTGATGGTACGATTAGCATTAGTGGTCATTATTGCTGTGCAGGATTTTAAGATTCCGTCTACAAAAGGTGTTTGGAGTACAGTATGTGTGGCAACTACCCACAAAATCTTAAATTAGCTATATCTTTCCTGGGAAAAGACACAGCTGCTTTGAGATGTTGCAGACAGATACTACATTCATGCTCTCACATACCATGAAACACTCTTTGTAAATGGAATCCAAAACGCTTTAGTCTTGCTATTTCATAACATAACTACAAAATAGTGCAAATACCTGCAAAATGATCCCACTCCATTTTATTGCACTATTTCACCAAGTTCCTAGTATTCTTTATAACACAAACATTCCTCTCCCACTAGTTAAAGGTAAAGGTGCATTGACAGAGAAGGCAGAGTCTATTGCCGATGTTGCACATTTAAAGATTCAGACAAGCTCATGGTACTTCTGGCAGCAGGTTGGTGCTTCATTGGCATGTGGTGGTACTCTATACCTCCTTCCTGTAGAGGGTAGGTAGGCAAGAGCAGAGAATCTGCTTGCTCATTGTGCAAAGAGTCTGTTGGCTGGACCTATATGTATGAAACAAAATGTAATGCAGTTAAAAATGGTTCAACAAGTCAAAAATAGTAAATTCAGTATTTATTGCAATACATTGCATCTTCATTTGAAAATCAGTCCAACTGAGTTCATTGGGACTTACTACCTGTATCTCACATTACAAACTTCAAACCTCTCATAAAAACTGTATTTTAAGTCCTGTGGTTGACAGCATCTGTTAATAGACTTTATTACTGATAAAGTGTCAAGTCATCATTTGGGGAGTTTCCATGTAGCAAAAGGAAAAAACAAAAGGAACAAGTAATTTATTAGGATTCATAAAACAAAAGGAAATCCACTTGAGAAAGACAATGTGCTAAAGTCAGATTTAGAAATAATGACCTTGTGTACCACTGCACATTTTCCTGCACAATCACATTAAAACAGTTTGTTCTGGGTAACATATTGATGCTCGCAGGATGTACATAAAATATGAGCAATTTTTTCCATACTTACAGACATAGTACAGAAGCTGTAATTTACAAACAGCTTTCTCTTTCATATGGAAACATTTGGATGTGTCTACTAGAGAATGCTGTTCTTTTTACTCTGATGCTAAAATTCTGAACTGTTAGAATACAAAATACAGAAAACCCAGAAAACAAAATACAAATTAATATTAAAGGAAAACTTTGAATAAGTCACTTAAGACTCTTCTTTTTTTTAATTCTTACACCAATCAATAAGAATGGATGGAAAACAATGTATTTCCCATAAACATAACAAGCAGGGACTAGGTCGTATTACCGTGCAAAATGCCATATGCATGTGTGAAACAGGGAGTCCATAAATTGCGCTCTTTATAGCTTTGCTCAAAGTGCCTTTGCAGGTGTCCTTTGGATGATACAACATTTCTGCTGATATAGTACTGCTATTTTACCAAGAAACAATCCTAATGATCCTTCCTGTATTACAGCTGCAAAATTGGATCGTTCAGCAGAAAGGCAATATTAGGGAATATTAGTAAGATAGTAAGTATGTGATGCTTCTGGATTATTCCTGACAAACTGTAGGCTATAATCAAAGATTTTTGATCTCAGTTGAATTTTATTTGGTGTGGTAAGATAACCTTGCTTAGATGAGAATTGAATGGTTGAGTTATTTATGGGAACTTTGAGTTCTTCCATTTATATTTAAAGTGCATACAGATGCAGAGTTGTCTGGACTATTGGTTAATATTTTGGTGAAACGATGCTTAAGAAAGTCTTGATAATATTTTAGAAAGTCTTGATAATATTCCAGGTTACTGCAATGTGTTCAGGAACTTTGTTGGCAGTTATTAAGAATATCATACTACAGCTATTGGTTATGGGTTTTTCTACATGCCTTGTATTTTATCTGGAGATGGGAAACCTTTTTATTGCAGTATACGTAAATCAATACCTAATATGTTGAACACAGAAGGGATCCTTCTGAATGCAAACTTCGAAATATAGCAACTGCAATACTATATTGATTGATGTGTTTTAAAGATTAATGGGAAGGACTAACTTAAGTGAGATTGTGTTGATACAGAGAACTCTATTTGTACCTTACTTAAAAAAAAAGTATAGGTCAAGGAAGGTACTAGATGCAGTCAGAGATAACTTAAAATCAATTGACAATGAATATAAATAAAACTTGGGGTTCAATATGGTATAAAATAGATGTATGATATGACTCATGAAACAGTATATGCAATATCGGACTCAGGCAGGTTTTTCCTGAAGCCCAGGAGAGTTTTTCCAGAAAAAGGAAAATGCCTGGAATCACCCCATCTGTCTTCCGGACAGCTGCTTGCAGCCAGAAGATCACAAACAGCGTTCGCATTCGACTGGTAAGAGCTAGCCAGGAGGCTGAGACCTCACCATTTCCAAGCCACGCTGTAGCTTTCAAGGAACACTAAGACTGGCCACCCCATTTCTAAATCACCCAATTTATATTTCTTCTAAGTACACATACCCTAAGAGACGCTATCTACAGCAAGGAGAAGCGGGTTCTCTTGGTGCTTATTGTTATTTTTGTGATTAATTTCTTCTAAAAAATTCTTCTTAACTTCTGGACTTCGTTTTCCCTCCAAATATTAAGGAGGACTGAGAGTACATAACTGTCTCCCTGTTAGTATTTTTGTACTAAATTTGAAGATATTAGCATTTTCCTATACGTTGAATTGGCTGTTTTGAATTTTCAGTTGTCTGCTTCTACTTTCCCTGGGGAACTGTCTGGATATCTCACTTTTGCTTATGTAAACACATTCCAGAATCCTTTCATATCTTCGACTTTCGCTGGTTAAGCTCCTACGGGGCCCCATAATCTACTGCATGAGTCATGGAGGATTTCAAACAGATTCTTTCTGACTTTTACCAGGATTTTAAACAGATTTCTTCTGACTTCTGTCAAGCCTTCTATCCAGGACATAGTGAAAAATATGAGAGCTAAAATGTCCCATCAGGGTGGGGATGTGATGGATGAAATTGAGGAATTTAAGAGCGATAGAAAGGGTTTTTTTAAGAATGAGATTGGGATTTTTATTGAGATGCTGGATGAAGATTGGATAATGGAGCAGGAGAAATCTAAGGGAGAAAGTGATCTGCAAGCCATAAGTAAAATTGATCTCCTGGTGGAATGCCATGGAAAAGAAGGGGTTATTATGTATGGGAGGTCTCATGATGGGAAGTCAGAGTTTTTAAGGGGGGAAGTTGGGCTGTTTGATTTTTTTTTTAAGAAAAAGCCCTGTGCGCATTGTGGGGATATATAAATGCTCTGGGTTTAAGAATATTTATCTGGATTGCTTTTAGGGTTTGGCTGATTTCCTTTATCTTTAACGATTTGGATTAATATTATTAAGGTATAATACAAAAAATAATAAATGTCTATTTGGATGGTTTGGGGTTTAATATGATTAAGATTATTAAAATTATATTATCCAATGCCAGACAATTTATATGTTTTTTATTTTGATCTTTATTATAGTAGACAGGAATGTATAGAATAGTAGTAGGAAGGAATTAAATAGATGTTATCTTTGGGGGGGACTTGATTAGGAGGTTTATATATATTTTTTTCTTTTAATATAAGGGAGGGAGCAATTGTATTTAGTGATTTTTATAATGTGCCAGTGGAATGATTTATAGAATTAATGTGATTTTGGTTTAATATAGAGTAAGGGATTGATTTTGGAAAATTTTTGTATATCCTTGCTGTTAAAAGTCAGAAGTCACATCTTTTTGTAACTTTGAAAAAAAAATCTTGTTTTTTCACATCGTTTTAGTTTTTCTTTTTTGTAGTTTTTTTTTCTCGTAGCTGTTATCTTTGTTTGAAACGTAATAAAATTCTTATATATATTTAAAAAAAGAAACAGTATATGCAACACATCTGCTGCAGGGATTATTTTTAAAAGATGGGATGCCTTTGCTGCATATACAGAAACAACATGCCCCAAACATATCTGTGTTCTAGCAGACATCTGCTGATGCCAGTAACTAGTGGCCAAATTCCCTTTTTGCCCCTCGGAAAGAAATGCCCTTCGTTGCTTTATGAAGAATAATGAAGAAACATTATTATTTTTTCTTAAAGGAGCTTTGTGTTGCCCCTCCAGCTAAAAAGACTATCAAGACAAATTTAAATTAAAGTATATTTGTTCCAGCCCACCTGAAGGTAACATTGCTGTGGAAGATGTTGATGCATAGATTGCAAAGAGCAGGGCTGAGATGGTGGTGCTGTGGAGAATCCTGGGTGCAATACTGGTTGTCTCATGAGCGCAACTGGTGTCCCATTGCTGGAAGTTTGTGCTTCCAAACCTTGGCAAGGTTGTATTTTTTGAAAATACCTATGAAAAGAAATAGTCTTAAGATTTTCAGTAAAGACTTTTTTCAGCAAAATCTAAATTTTAATGGTAATCTGTTAGGAACAACAGATAAAAAATAGCGAATATTGCTTATTGCTTATTCTTAAGTACTGAAGGGGACAATGCTGTTATTAAAATATGTAGCATCAATCCTCTTCATTTCTACCCTTAATGAAGAGTCTGCATACCTAAAATCCTCCTGGAAGGCCTCTCAGCACGAGAGAAGCTAAGCAGGGATGAGAGCAGTGCAGTGGAGGGAGAAACTGGTTTAATGTTACAATATTTTTGTTTTGGTGCTGATAAGATCACAACTAGTTCTGCCGTTTGGGTGAGTTAGATGACTTGGAAAATATGGAAGGATATTTAAATTAGAAATTGTGGGTTTTGGCATTACAAGGAAAGAAACTGTTACGTAAGAGATAGGCATCTTCAGAAGACTACTGTGAACAATTGATGTTGAGGAAGTATCAGTATGAGAGAGCTATTTGCTCCAGAAGTTTACTCCAGATGTTACCATGTCCTAGATAATCCATCCTGTGAGGCCCATGTTTTCAACATAAACTTCCTGTTCTGAGAAAGCCCTATGCAATTCAGATATCGTAACAGACCTGACTGCTGTACAGATCAGGCTGACTGCAAGGCTTCATTTACCAACAGCTGAGCTAACTGCCTAACTGGAACTGCAGCTCTGTTGATAGCTAAGTTTGATAAGCTTGTTGCCAAGCAATATTTGGACTTGCTAGGGTGACTCTATAGCAGTTTTAGTTGGAACTCTCCCAGGCCATGTGCTTAAACTTCATCTTTATGAATCTAGCCCTTGATGGTCTTGACTTTTCTCTGTTAGAATTTGCATCTTGCCTGGATACATTGTTCTACCAAAGCTTGAACCTCAAGTTGCTTGATTTTGCTAAAATGTGAATTCATGACTACCATCTCAGCCCTGCCTTCTCAGGCCCATATAGCATGTGAAAGAGACCACAAAGTGCAACGTAACTGTAGAAACCAGGCGACTGAGAGTTTTAGTCCTCCCTTAGGCATGAAGCCCTTTGGGCTAGTCCCTCTCTCTCAGCCCTAGGAAGAAGAAGGCAGTGGCAAACCACTTCTGGAAATGTTGACAAGAAAACTGCAGGGACTTATCCAGGCAGTTGTCATAAGTCAACACTGACTCAAAGGCATAAAAAAAAAATTACAGTAGTGTATACATTTCTATATTTGTCACAAATTAGGGCCATATTTAGATATCAACAATCATAGAGCCAACTTACACAAAAAAAGATTAGTTCATGACTTGTATAGGAAAGAAATGTATACCTGGAGCATTGGGATTTGAAAGATTAATGGGTGGGCATGTGAACTATACAGATAGCTCCCTTATTATGCATGGGGCTTCCATTCCAGTGAACAAGCACTGATACGAAAACTACTGTTAGCAAGACTTTGAGAAACATACTTTTATGCATACGTAAAAACCTGCCACCATTTTGCACAAGTGTATAAAAACAGAAATCTAACCCCAAAATTGAGAACCATTAAAACCTTTCCTGTGGATACTGAGGTCTGGTGTCTTTTTAGCAACAGAGGGCACACAAAATTATCCATAACAGAACCATGGATAACAAGGGCCACTTGCATATATAATGTATAGCAGAGGCTGCATATGGATTGTCAAAACTAAAACTGTTGTTCCATGACTACAGTTTGCTTAGTCCACGTGCCACCACTAAATTAGATACAGTTTCATGATTCCGTAGTGAATACCGTTTCTCTTATTTCACACCTTCCCTGCCCACAGTGGCATGTTACATACTTTTCACTGTGTCCAGCTGCATCAACATCGGTTATCCTTGCATGACAGGATCCAGGCACCATTGGCTGAACAGGCTGACTGAGTAGCAGTCTAGGCAACCAGAAATTAAAGAACATACTTAATGTCAGTGAAGAACAAGAAAATTGAACAGAGGAGGAAGAAGAGGGGAATTATTAATATGCCTGTCAGAGTTGCATGCTTTGGAGGCAGAAGACTAGCATCTGAACCAGATTCAGGAACACACAATTCTTAGATAACAAGAAATTCTAACCTTATTATCAAATGTGTAAATTGTCTTCTTGTCCTTATAATAAAAGGAGAGCCATTCCTGACTGAAAGGACCTACCCATTGTTGTTGCCCTGAGACTCCTTGTTTGTTTGTTTTCTTATAATGATATCCCGCTTTTTCTCTAAGGAGCTCAAGGTGATTTCTATAGTGTGACTCTTCATTTTATCCTCATAATAACTTAGTGAGGTGGGATGGTCTGAAAGAAAATGAACTCCGTGATGAAGCAGGATTGGAATCTGGGAATCACAATCCAATCCTCTGACCCCTACACCACTGTTTAAAACTATATTTTAATATATTCAAACACAGTATGTCACAGTATTTATTTATTCAACATGTATGCTGCCCACTCATGGTGGCTTTCTGAATGACACCTACAGTATAATGCAGTGTTTCTCAACCTTGGCAACTTTAAGATGTGCAGACTGGGGATTTCTGGCAAGTTTCTGGGGATTTCTGGCAAGTTTCTGGGGATTTCTGGCAACTTTAAGATGGCTGGCTGGGGATTTCTGGGAGTTGAAGTCCACAGATCTTAAAGTTGCCACTATAAACACAGGTATAATGTAATAATAAACAGTAAACATCCACAATAAAGTATAAACAATAAAATATTCCTACTATAACATAAAAATAAATACTAAAACCATGACAATAATTATAAAATTTTCCTATAACACTCTATATTCACAAAACCAAAATTAATAATATCCAATAAATAATACCATTCCCTTGTGAAATTAATTATCCTAATAGAATATACAGGAAACAAACTCTTAATTACATACAAGATGACATTCTACCAAAGGCCATCCAGAAAACTCAATCTAATTACAGCTTTTATTTGTGTGATATGGTATCATTGTTTTGTATTTCCTACACAGATCAGAACTCATTAACCATGGGGAATATACTGTACAACACAACACTACTGCATAATGGTGGTAACTAGTTTACTTCCAAGTTGATTGTAAAAGTTTATCCAGTTTGCCAAATCAGAACAGAGAGAATTATATGCAGTAATGTGTAACAGAGCACTGTGAAGCCTTCTAATACGGTGCTTTGCAACTGAAACGAAGCAGCTCTCTTAGAAACATTAAAGGCTGTTAATGGCTTTTGCAAGGCTCATAAACTTGCTTAGAAAGCTGGTTCTAGCTGTCTCCATACATACATGTCTGCATCCACATTTATTTTGCTGTTGTACATTGTGAAGCAACTTGTTCTGCGCACAGTGAAGCAACTGTATAAGCCGTAAGTATCATCTGAAGTAGCAGTTAACTTGGTGGTATGGTGAAGGATGACTTTACCAAGGTGACGACTGGGGAAGGCAGTGGCAAACCACCCCGCTGTAGCCTGCCAAGAAAACGTCACGAAAGCGGCGTCCCCACAAAGGGTCAGACATGGCTCGGTGCTTGCACAGGGGACCTTTCACTTTCATGGTAAAGGAGTTTTTTTTTTAAATTCACATTTTATTTTAGGCAGACTTTTTTCTATTTCCTACATAATTGATTTTTTAAATTTTGCATCTCTATATGTGTGGTATTCTTTATTTTAGGGGCACTGTAAAGTGAGTTTAAAGGAAGATAAAGTATTTTCCCTAACATAAAAAAAAATAGATTGCTAATGTCAACTTCTAGATAAAAAATAAAAAAATGTATTTCTGAATTTATTCCCTTTGTATATTTTTCAATATGCTAATCTTCCTGATAAGATAGATAGATAGATAAAACTTTTATTGTCATTTCACTATACACCAAGTATACATTAAAATGAAATCTCAAATAAGAATACCATAATTACTACAATATGTAATAGACATTCTTTACGCATTCCACTCCTCTAATCTTTATGCCTAAGAAATATCAGTCCTACACCCAGCATGAGTTTCCATGGAGTGAGAAGGGATTATTAAGAGTTCAGGAGTCTACTAGCCCAGGGGACAAAACTGTTGCCTAATCTAGCTGTTCCACATTGGATGCAGCGGAACCTTTTCCCGGAGGGCAACAAGGAGAACAAGCCATAATGGGGGTGGAAGGGGT
Source organism: Candoia aspera (assembly GCF_035149785.1). NCBI lineage: Eukaryota > Metazoa > Chordata > Lepidosauria > Squamata > Candoiidae > Candoia > Candoia aspera. The sequence goes on from NC_086157.1 coordinate 36,026,239, forward strand.
CACTAACAATATTTCGGGCTGTGGACAGGCAGCATGTATGTCCCGAATGAGAGGAAGTGAGATTCCAATTATCTTCTCTGCTGCCCTCACCACCCTCTGCAACTAACTAAAACTAACCTTTTATATACCTGTATATTCAGGATTTTTATCTGGAACATAACAATTTTATGTAACCTTTTAAAAATTTATACCTGTTCTGTGTTCTGCATAACATTGCTTACCATGAAAAGAAATAGCAGGATAGGTTATGCATGTATGTCTATATGTCTGTTGTCTGTTACAGTAATAACCTAAGCATCTGATATAACTGCAAATAATGATAAACATTTGACTTAAAAAAAGAAAAAAACACAGGCTTATTGCAATTCTTTTACCTTAGTTGTCGATCATGGCCCAAGTCTGCAAGGCTGTGCTGGAGGCTGCTATCCTGGGCAATAGCAGGAGATGGTGCTATAGCCAAAGAAGGTGGGATGCTCAAGGGTGAGGTTAAATTGCCAGAAGAATGACAGCTATCTTGAATCTCTTGTGAAGTTCTCACAGATTTCTTATCCTAGAACAGTTTAAAATAATAGTAAGGGCAACCAGAATCAACAAAAAAGTATTGGGTTTATTTCACGGTGCAAAGTTAAAACCAAGTCGTGAATATTTTCATACAATTACCATTTAGTTCTTTCTCATAGGTAAGCTGGGGCAATGTAGTTTTATTGGCAGCAATAGTAGAAGAAATTTGCCGTTTTGCTTTTTTTCCATATCACCGTTTTGTAGGCAGCCTGATCTGCGACCATGGGTGGTATCCTCTCCGAACACACTAGCCAGCCAGACCCCGCTTAGTTCTTTCCAGGTCAGCCAAGGTCAGTTGGCATTGCCACCTAATGTGCCATTCTTCCTCAAATAAGTCATTACACTATGTGCACCCCTTAAAGGTCTAGTGCTGCCTATTTTACAATTGGAATATGGGGCTGGTATTATTTCTCACATTTTGATGAACTTGGACAACTGTAGTAAAAGTACAAAGTCACTTTTGGGATTTCAACTAAATTGCAGGCCATGTGTGCTGTATTAAAACCGAGCATGGAACACCATGAACCACTTTCTGTTCTGGAAGATATATTTCCAAAATTTGCTGTACCACGCCTAGAATAGTGGATTTTCATGATCTGGAAGAACAAAAATATCACTATTTTCCATGCAAGTTGAGATAACTTTACTTTCCCTGCACAGCCCTATTCTGCTTACAAGTTCTAAAAGCAAACTCAAAAAATAAAGTCTAGATCCACCAGAAGTTTGACAATGCAAACAAAGAAAACAGGAAAAACCTGTTTTTGTATAGGTTTAAATGTCACCTTTTTAATGGGAACTTTATCAAGAATTTATCAAGAATCAATCTAAGGGCAAGTTAGTACCTGATTTAACAGAACACCTTCCTCTCCTATCAGCTGATGGTCTGTTGTTTGTGAAGCTGCAGTCTGCTTTTTAAGATGGGGCCTTGGGATAATCTGCTGCTGAGAATCAGATACAGACTTTCCTTGAGGTTCTTGGTCCTGAATACTGCTAAAATTCAGAGATGCTGTTGGCTGCTGTAAAAACATCTGGAAGAAGCAATTTAAAAAATATTTCAAGGCAAGAAATACCTTAAATATTTTAATTTGTATCTTAAATAATATTGATGAGTGGGGCAAGTCATAAGATTGAACCTAATCTAGTATTTAGCAGCAGTTTTTTTATTACTATTATCAGAATTTAGTACTAGAATGGGCATGTGGAACTGTATTACATCTGAGGCTAGGAGAAAGGGTTTTCTCCTGAGAATATATGAAATCTGGTGTCTCTCAGTTTCTAAATCAAATTCTAGTTTAAATTCAAATTTATTATGCTCTATTATGAATCTTTTTTCTATTTGTTTTAAAACAGGTAAGATGCATAATTTATAATTAAGAAATTGCAAATCTCTAGTCAGGTGAAACTATGGGAAAAAATAGAAAAGAATAAAGTTACCGTATGTAGCCCTAAGATAAAGATACTTTGTGCATGACTGCGCATGCAAAAATCTTAATAGTAAACATTAGAGTATTAGAGAAACCAATGTAACTACATATTCAGGATATGATGAAATATATATGCCTTATTAGAAATTTATCAGTAAATGTTTCTTCCCTGAAATTATGAATAATTTATACAGTATACAGTATGTTTGCATGTGTTTTATTTACTTATTTCTCACATTTCTTCACTGCCCATCTTGCCAAGCGACTCTGGGTGGTGTATGTATGTATATGTGTGAGTGTATGTGTATGTGTGTATCTGTAGCTCCATCCATCCCATAATCCATCCCATGATAAGTATACAGCACCCCTTTTCCATTTAGTAATTGCCACTTGCTAAAATAAAATAATTTTATAAATTATTTAAATAAACAGGATAAAATAAGGTAAGGTAAGATAACATAATTTGTTTAAATAACATGTACTTTGTGGTATTCTGCTAACCTGTATACTAGAATCTTGTACCACGCAGAGCTGTTCTTGGATTTTCTGCAGCTCTTCCTGCTGCCACTGAATGTTGGCTTGCAGTACACGAGTCCGCTGCTCAAGCTGGTTTTTGATGGTTTGGAACATAGCAAACTGGGCAGAGAGCGTAAATCAGAAATAAAGATTATTGAGTCTTTTTCTACTACTGTAAGTTTGGTCGATATTATGAAAGCGGAGGGTCTCAAACATGCAGCCCGCAAGGTCATTTTCTGGGACATACAGCGGCTCTTGGGAAAGAATGGGGCAGAGTGGTAAAAGGGAGTGGGCCCTGGCCTGCTGAGCCCAGCTGGGCCGCGTGTTCTCCCCTGGGCTAGAAAGAGAGCAAGGCTCCGAGCCCGGTCCTGCATCAGCACATTGTTGCAGCCAGGCCAACGTTTGCTCTACCTGCCCCCATAGTTTTGCCTTGTAACACCTTTGGGGTAGGAGAACAGCCCCATATGTGGACAGGGCAGAGCAGGGCAGGGCATTTGTTCACTCCTGGGTCTATGTTGAGACCCTGCTGGGGCCAGGGCCACTCAACTTGCTACTGCTGGCATGGAGCGTTGGGTCTGTTTTGCAGTGGAGAGAGAGAGATAGACGGACAGACAGATATAGGATAAATTGATGTTTGGTAGGGCATGTTGTGATGCTCCTAATTTTCTTTGTTTTTGACTACTAGACACATTTATGTCAATATATGGGGGCTTCCCATGTTTCAGAGTCCTCAAGCCACCCTTCATGTAGCACTTGTAGTGATCTCAGTTTGAGACCCTGGGGTAACTGTCCTAGATAACTCATATGTACAGTACAAGTAGTCCTCGTTTAGCGACTGACTTGTACAGTGATCGTTTGCAATTACAACAGTGATGAAAAAGTAGCTTTGCGACCAATCCTCACATTTACAACCCTTGCAGGTCTGTTAAACAAAGGAAAGCTAAAGTAAGATCATAAGCACAGTTGCTGTTTCACTTAGCAACCACTTTGCTTAGTGACTGAGTTGCTGGCCGCAACTGTGGTATAAATGAGGACTACCTGTATCTGGGAAGCAATATACTTCAATATACAGGCTTTACCCATAAGGCACCAGTGAATCTTTCCCTTTTATGATAAAATGCATCTATTTTCAGTATCGCTTGGTTTCTTAAATGATTTTCGCCTGAAATATCTTGTTATGTAATTAATATCTTAACTGAAGATACATTTCAGCTTTTGAATGATTTTCTCAGATAGGGAAACCTTTCTTCTTCGTGAAAGAATCTTTAATATGGAAATATGGACAAGTAAGCTTTGGTCCTTTTTCTCTAAAGTAGAACTGAGCCCTTGCTTCCTTTTAGAACTTGGATCAGCCAACTAAATTACTTCCCCACCTCCCCTACAATAACATAGTTTTATAAAACGTAATACAATTTGGACTTCATTATGCACTGAGAGTTAAAAAGAACCCAAGTGCTTTTGTCATTATTACTGTACTCGTTAACTTTTCTAATGTTCGCTTTGTGTTCCACTACAGGGTGGCAACAGTAGCAGTGGCGAGACCTCGATGTCCAGATGTTGCATTCCTCCTAATGCTGGGGGAACCAGTGGCAGAGAAAGCTTCCAGATGTAGCGAAATGATTTGGTTTGCAGGGCAGGGCACGCTCAGAGGAGTTACTTCTTGCCAGTGTGAATAAAATTGTAGTATCATATTCTTCCAAATTGAATTAAAAATGAACATTTCACTTAAACATTATGCTTCCTCTTTGGAACAGATTACAGTTCCTTGAAATTTAAACTGTGAAAATATATCTATAAATGCCAACAGAAATATGTGGATTTATTGTTAAGTCTTACTTGAGCAGTTGAAGGTTGGTTAGGCCTCTGTTTTGGTAGGTCCTGCTGTATGGTGGGTGATCTTTGCAAGGAGGGAGACTCCAGGATGGGCTTTGTTACTGTGGCTGTAAGATGATATGTCCATGGCAAAAATCATTATAAAATGATAATATTTAATGTTCTTAAAGTTGTAAGACTGTTCTTAAAGTTGTATATTCTTAACGTTCTTAAAGTTGTCTGTGTGTATGTATGTGCGTTTGTGTGTGTGTATACACACATACACACACACACACCCTATAAACCCAGCTATAGAGCAAATAGACCAGACTGTGCAAACTATCTGATTGTGTCATAGACATCCCTACCTCCATCCCCAATCCTCGATCCTGCCTGCATCTTTTTTTTATATATTTTGTGCAGCAAATGCATTACTGAGGTCATCACAGGAAGATCCATGCAATTTGCTTTTAAAATATATATTTATGGTTTAATGCTGAACTGAGAACAAGGAAGTTCATGTTTTTTTCTTGTTCTCTGCTTCTAAAATGTGCTGGGATGAGAAGACTGACATCTTTATGTATAGAACTGTACACAACTATCATAGTTTCACTTGTTTTCACTATGGCCAATATTCATTACTTAAGAGAGAGGCCGCTTTTAAAACCTCTGTGTCAATGTGCAGCTTCAGCATAGCTATTCTTTTAATGTTCTGGCAATTTGCATGGCCTTTCTTAAGCACACAGGCATTTTAAAATAGTACTTCTTAAAGGCCTGTTTGATAAGTAGCTTAAAGTTCCTTTGCTAATCTCTAACAAGTAGCTTGAAGCCATATCCATTCTTTAGTTTTATTTACTTGCAGTTTGGGGTTCATTTATGTGAGAGGAACTAAGTAATTATAAGGGCAAAGGTGGATTCGAATTTTGACCAATTGTTAGAGAAAAATAGGAATCAGAAAGAAAGACAGTTATAATATCACAGGCAGGGACTGTTTATTATCATCTTTTTGAATGCAATATAATAAAATATCCTCTGATCTGTTTTGGGTCTTTTCATTTAGCTTTGAGGGAGCGTGTTTTTGTTTTGGAGGGGGTTCAAGGTCAGATAAAATTATTTTTAAAAAACTAAGGTCCAAAGTTTTGTAATAATGTTCAATTTAAAAGATTTGAACCAAATGTTTCCTGTGGCGTGACTATTCCTTTTTCTACTACCATAGTATCATAGCTCTATAACGAAAACAGGTTAGCATTTCCTGGAGCAACATTCTGAGAGACACCATTCATCCAAATACTTAAATCTGTATTGTTGACTTGGTTCAGACCTCACCTCAACCATGTACTTACTAGGTGGACTTACTAGATGGCTTTATGGAAGCAGTCTAGCTGGACATAGGCAATGGGCATGCAATCTAATTATACGGGCCACATGAATCCACTGATTATTACTGGGAGTGGATCTGACGGACTATGGTGGTCATTGGAATAAAAATAAGAAGAAAAAGAGAATCCTCAAGATATCCAACTGCAATAATAACTTTGCAGGTATTTTCCGGATTATATTGTTCATAATGCTGTATGAACTTGCAGAAGAGCACCTGATTAACCTATAATTAAAACATCAATCTTATTCATTGCTATGAAAGAAAATGTTGAATATAATTCAACTCAATTTCTAATTCATTTGCCTCCTTTTAGAGCAAACCAGGAAATTGATAACTAGGAATTTGTAACTGGAGAATATTATGTGACATTTTTAGTACCAAGTAGCAACCTGATCCTCTGCATGTATTCTGAGCCCTATTTGCTGGGCATATGCGTCCTAAGATCTGCAGCTTTAATTCTTGCACCCTTTTAATTTTCTTGTGTGAGTATTTATCCCATTCTATTCCTTCTCTTCTTGTTACCTTTATGAGAGTAAACTTGTATGAGTTTAATCTTTTAATTATCTCTTACACAGATTATATTACGATCTTTATAATCTCTTATATTGGGCCAAATAATACATTTCAGTTCTTCACTTCAAATTAGTATTTTCAGAAAAACCATAACTTACATGCTGTTTCAGGCAAGGATGAAGGTAAAGATTTGTGTAAACCTTGAGAAGACATAGAGAATATCTGGCTAGTGTTGAGAACCGTTGTGCCTAATTCAAGTGATTTAAAATGCTGTTGAGGATTCAAATCTGGGACATTGTCCTTGAAAACAAAACAAACATTATCTATTATGCTAAATATAAATGTAGTTAGAAAAACCTTGAACTAGTGTACAAGTGAAGGAGGTATTTTTGATATTAACCACACACGCTTTAGAACACAATTTGAGCCTCTTTCAGAAGTTCATCTGGAGCTCCATATGTCCAGTGAACACAAAAAAGAGTGACCACAGATTCTGTCCTGCCTTTGCATCTGAAGCATTGCAACATGCTTCTTCAAAATGAGTGCATGTATGCACAGAAGATATGTATCAGAATGCACACAGGTGGCTGCAAGTTACAGTAGTCAAGCCCCAGGTAGTTGGCAAACCCAAGAAGAAAGAACTACATGTATTTCTTGCAGAAAAGCATCATTAACTTTAGTCAGGGATAAAAATATAATCTTGAAAACTAAATTCCTAGGCAGACTTTTAGAAGCCAATTAAGGCAGACCAGAGTCTCTTTACTTTAAAGCATTTCCTATCCAGAATTCCACACCTGAGTTAGGGTTAGGGTCTTGTCACACCCACTGAACTTGCTTCTTGCAGTCTTTCACAACAGTACCTCCAACTAGGCATTAACTAAATTATGTGGCACTCCAATTGCAGTCAAGAAATAATTGCTTCTTCTGGAAATAATATAATGCAAAAATAAAAAAAAACGCTACATAAAATCTGAGAGTTAAAATCAAAAACATCTGGAAGCAAAACTTTTTGAAAAGCATATAAAAAAAATTATCTTCTCACCCCTATGGCTGGTATGTGTCTTCCTCAACCTCAGGTCCTCTACCAGAGGCCTGGGAGTTTGAGGGTTCTGCACAGTATCTTAGCTGTTCCTAGCACTGCACTCTTCTGGACAGAGAGCTCTGATGCTGTTCCTGGGATCTGCTGGAGCCACTCTCCCAGCTTAGGAGTACTGTTGTAGTAGCATTCCATCAATTCCAGGTTCTCTTGTCTCGTCCATGTATGGTTTGTTCCAGTAGCCCACTTATCGTCAGATTGTCCTGGTTCCCCAACATTTGGCATGGACCTTGATAATCCAGGCGACATCCAAGCCGTCATGACTCTCCTAGTTCATGTCACTCTCATATTTGAGGATGGCAGGTAAAGCATTAAGAGGTCTTTGCCCAAGGGCTCCTACTGATAAGGTAGGTACTAGCCAGGATTCGAAACCCAGCTTCCCACGTCAAAGGGCAGTGCACTAACCACTACCCTATCCAGCTGCTTATCCAGCTGAAAAAGTGTGTGTGTGTGTGTGTATAAAAAATTCACATGAATTCAATACAATTACTTCATAACTGCTGATGCAAAAAAATGGAAAAATTAAACATAGGCATACCTTTAATACTGAAGAGATGATATCTGTAGGTGCATCTTCTAAAATCAGATTTTGCTGCCTTTCCACTCGAACGTCTGCATAACTGATTTAACATTATAATTTTCCATGGAGAATTATATCCATTCTATCATTTTCAAGCTCCAATACATGTAATTAATTCTTTATTACATGAAATGTGAATGTATTATGCAATTAAAACTTGCAGTTTATCTAATCCATACAGATATAATGGATTACATTTTGTATCTACAATGTTTATCCATATGTGAAATAAAAAGAAAATATTGGCTGTAATCATAGCATTCATAGGACAAGGCTTCAGACATGGATTTAGAGACCCTTAATGGCTCTTCAGATGCATAAGTACAAGTTTCGTAAGTGCATGTAGCTAAAATGTAAAATTTGATGACTTCGGTTCATATACCTTACTGCTATCACTGGCCATATCTCTATACTTTGCTACTGCAAAGTGTGTTATATAACCTATAAAGTAGCTTTACTTTCCAAACAGGCAATGTATAGTAAGATTTAACTTTGTTATTTTCTTTGGAATCCAATTATTTATTTATTTATCAAATTTATCACCACCCATCTCCCCCACAAGCATGTCAGTTTGTTATCAGTTCCTAATAAACATTAGAATTCCTATTTTTATTCCCTATTTTGAGCCAGTCCAGGTGTTATTTCCAATGTCACCCCATGCTCAATGCAATCAACAAGATTATCCTCATCTAGCTATCATGACCATGAAAAGACACAATTCACTGCAGTCTCAGTTATAACCTCTCTGCATATTCTTAGAACTTTGTTAAGTATTTCATAGATTTAAGAAGTAGCCACTATGCCACTTTTAGCCCTTTCATTACAACCACCACCATAGAGGGACTAAATACTTATTAAAGTTATTTACTACGTTTATTTACAATTCCCCAAAACTCATAAATTATTGACTGCTATTTTCCATGTCATGTAGAAACAGACAGCCATTGCTGTCTACTGAGTGACCCTTAAGCTACATCTGCACATTCTTCTTCTACATCAAGATCCCTCCTGATTGGCATAATAGACATGTTAGCTGATTTTCCATACCTCACTACTGTGTGAGTGCATACAATGAATTCTGGTTTGGAGTTCCACTGGTGGTAGGTGATATAGTAATGTGTTCGTAGCCAGATCCATTGTTGTCCTTTGGTCAGAAATCGATAGCAGCAAGACTTCCCTTTGCCAAACTGCATCACTATTGGTGGCCATAAAAAATAATATTTCAAAAACATTTCAAATATGTCAGTTAAAAATAATTCTAGGAGATTTATAAATTCTCCAGCACACTCAAATTTCCCTAAGGATACAAGAATTCCCTTTCTAAACATGAAATAATGCATAACACATAAAAATTTATAATATATGCGTTTGTTTGATTACATGTGATTAATAACCAGGTACGATGGAAAATATTATATGGATTCATCAAGTTGTATTTTTATATCCAGCACATGCCTTTTGCCACTGTTGTGGCAACTTATTGGATAAAGACCCTATATAGTATATAGTATATACTATAGCTAAATCTGCATTATTAAAGTGCAGCACTTGCAAGCAATTAGTTCAATTGTAGTTGGTGAGGGTAGCTGAGTTTTACTGCTATACTATATTATTATTATTATTACTACTACTACTACTACTATTATTTTATATTTACTTTCGACCTGAGACTGTAAATAAAATTTGATACTGTGGCAATAGTAAAAGGAAAACTGCTTGCATGCTGATGTCTTTGATTAATTAAATGAGATGGCATTGTGCCTTGAGTTTCCTTTCTAAAATAAAAAAGTGAAATAGAAATCTGACCTTATAGAATCATAGAATCATAAGGTTGGAAGGGACCTTGGAGGTCTTATAGTCCAACCTCCGGCCCAAGGCAGGAATCCTCATACCATCTCGGACAAATGGTTCTCTAATCTTTATACAGGTCAGGAAGCCACAGTAGGGACCAAACATGGCGAAACAGACTGGCTCCAGGTTGGCAAAGGAGTGTGACAAGGCTGCATACTCTCCTCTTATTTATTCAACGTATATTTATTTATTTATTTATTTAATTTTTATCCTGCCTTTATTATTTTTTATAAATAACTCAAGGTGGCGAACATACCTAATACTCCTTCCTCCTCCTATTTTCTGCACAACAACAACCCTGTGAGGTGAGCTGGGCTGGGCTGAGAGAGAGTGACTGGCCCAAGGTCACCCAGCCGGCTTTCATGCCTAAGGCGGGACTAGAACTCACAGACTCCTGGTTTCTAGCCCAGCACCTTAACTACTAGACCAAACTGGCTCTCAAACTGGTATATGCTGAATATATATTAAGGGAAGCTGGATTGGGAGAAGATGAACATGGTTTTAAAATTAAAGGAACAAACATCAGTAACCTGAGCTATGCTGATGACACTATCCTGATAGCCGAAAATGCAAAGGATCTGCACAGATAGATTTCTTTAAGTCTGACTTGTAGATTTAGGATTAATATTGCAAGGAATGGGCCATGTTCACTTTGATACATTTTCAAATTAGCTTTTCTTAATTCCACATTTCAGTTTTTGCTAATTAGTAATTCCTGAGTGCTATATCTGCACTATTTTACGTCTATAACTTCTGAGGCTTAATAAACTGAATGAAGAATAAAGTGTAGCCAATTAACTTACATTATGAAAATCACTTTTCTAAAATACTATAACTACTTTTAAATAATACTCCTTAAATTCTAAACTACAGACTTTTTTTTTAATCTGTTCAGTTGTGTCCGATTCTTGGAGGCTGCCTGGACAAGTCCCTGCAGTTTTCTTGGCATGGTTTTTCAGAAGTGGTTTGCCATTGCTTCCTTCCTAGGGCTGAGAGAGAGTGACTGGTGCAAGGTCACCCAGCTGCTTTTGTGCCTAAAGCGGGACTAGAACTCACAGTCTCCTGTTTTCTAGCCTGATGCCTTAACTACTACACCAAACTGGCTCTCAACAGACATTTAGCTTCTGCATAATTTTATAAATGTTATGTAAAACCGAATAGATTACAGGTTTACAGTGTTATCAGTTCATCACCTGGTTTTAATTTTTAATACAACACAGAGAAACAGCTGTATCATTGAATTTTCATGCTGGCAGGAAAGCAATACTCACAGTGTTCATGGCATCGTGCCAAGAGCTGTAGGTCATCTATATGATAGTAATCATAACCAGAAGTACCCAGCACTTCAAAAGGCAAATATCCTATAATTGGTGGGGCTCTGTATTAAGATAAATAATTTCGTTTGAAAATTACAAATAACCAGAACTTCTGTAACCCCTTCCTTGGTCCAACAGAGGAAGTTCCAACATGCAGAAGCACAACTGACACACAAGGGAGAGATGTGGCATTGCTGCATACTAGTGGGAGACAGGAGGAATATATAAGAATCTCTTGCACGAATCTTACCAAATTACTTTTTTAAATGTTGTAATAAGGAAACAAAGCAGAAGAACCCAAAGCAAAAGCAGAGCAAAAAGTTAATTAATTTGTAACTGAGAGCAGTACAAGCTACAAGACAAGTCTCAAAGGAAAAAGAATGAATCCCAGGTGGAATTTGAAAAAGAAAAATGTAATGATTAAAAAAATAATATGATTTTAGGCAGCGCTGCGGCAGTAGGTTGGGGAAAATACTCCTAGAACTTGGCAGCCATGTCTTAAAGTCTTTTAAAGGAAGATCCTTCCGAGTTAAGAGTAATGGAAGGATATCAAATGGCCTGTCACAAACACAAGGACAGGAGATGCATGGTAGAGAGCTGTTTTTTTGTCTGCTTGTTTAACAACCAAACATTAAAAGTGTAGATAACACTATCATGTAGAAATTTTGGAGTACCAGGTTGTAAAGGACAGACATATTAGAAACAAGATACATATAAATTAATAATGGTTCCATTATTAAAACTATCCATAATTTGTCTATCTGGGTCAACACTGAAAGCTGTAATTAATCAAAATTAAAGTGGGAGCTGATTTTCTACGATCTGCCACCCTTTTACAATCTTTTGCATCATATTCTGTCCACCCAGATTCCCAGTGTTTGAGTTGGGCAACCTTATAAATGCTGGAAATAAATAAAAGAATAAAAGTCTGGAGGGTGCCCAATTCTAAAAAGCAGCTTTTGAGGAGATCAGCTGCTTATGTGAGTAATGGTAATATTAATAAGTTTACATGGCAAATATTGGGTCCCTTATTTCCCCTAAGGCACCCATGGTCCCATTTTTTATGGCTAAAGGACCCCCCAGAATTGCATAACCAAAATTTATCAGTCAATGACTGATCTTTTTGTGTGCTTTGGATTTTTTTTATTTTTTAAAACAAAATTAGGCCTAAAATTAAAAGGGACGCGGTGCCGCTGCGGGTTAAACCGCTGAGCTGCCGATCGGAAGGTCGGCGGTTCGAAACCGCGCGGCGGGGTGAGCTCCCGTTGCTCGTCCCAGCTCCTGCACACCAAGCAGTTCGAAAACATGCAAATGTGAGTAGATTAATTGGTACCGCTTCGGCGGGAAGGTAACGGCGTTCCGTGAGTCATGCCGGCCACATGACCATGGACGGGTCCTTAGGGACAACGCCGGCTCCAAGGCTTAGAAACGGAGATGAGCACCGCCCCCTAGAGTCGGACACGACTGGACTTTACGTCAAGGGAAACCTTTACCTTTACTAGGCCTAAAATTGGGTTAAGATTTAGAAACCCCATGCAAATCCACCCTGCCAAAACGGGTGTGGGATGGGGAAATAACTGAAAATTTCAGTCCCCTCCTTTTTTTTAAATGCACCTTCTGAATTTAAAAGAATTAACCTGCCTCTACTCCATAGTGAGAACACTGTTGGCTACATACCTACTCTGTACATTGAAGAAACACACAGTATCTATGGGTTTATTTTAAGATTCTAACAAAGGGAGGGAGAAGTGTCTATGCAGATGAATAGAATACCTAACGCTTATTTTCTCTTATGCAACAGCCCCATATTTATGTTACCTTGGAAAGTCCAATCCAATTGATTTCCATGTTTATTTAAGAAAATATACCCTTATGGATACAGTATTGTTTTTGATATTTGCCTTGATTCTAGTTTTTGCATAAACTTTAGGAGAATATGAATATCTATATCTATATCTATATATCTTCTGTGTACTTTATTGTCTCACTAAAATGTCCAATGCAATCACCTTGATTTATTTTCTTAAGTTTTTTAAATATATATCTATATTCCACATATATATCAAGACAAGTAAGTAGCTCATATTGTATATGTCATATACCTCCAATACTTACAAAAATTATTTAATATTTTCAAACAAATGCTTGACATGGTGATGGTTGTAATAATTTATGCTATTACACAATTATTTGGAGAACAAGCCCAGCACTATTTCGTAGAAATTAATTTACGTCACAACACTAACCAGTTAGATAGATAGGCATTGTTTTTACTAACCTGTGATCCAGAAATAAAAATTTCCATTCCAAACTGTGTCTTGAAGTGAATTCCTCTAAAGGTTCTTCAACTATGCACATTTCCTATATTAGAATTAAATTCTGTTAAGTGACAGTAGTGCCTTGCCCCGCATTCCATCTGCTCCTTAAATGTCAACAGGGAACACATGAAATAATAAAAACAAAAGACTAAAAAATTCATCTATTTATCAAACAGCTTTCTAGTTATTCTGTCTGGCTTATTAGTTTTAAATGATGCAAAATATATTTTTCTGGAGGTCATTATGATGCTTTATGATTTCTGAAAAAAGGTTAAATGTTACGGGTCATTGTTATATGTTAGAAATTCCTGGCAATAAGGATTCAAGTAGATGCAAAAGAAGGGGAAATTCCATTATGAAGCAGACGGTATTGTATGTTTGTGTTTGGTTTACAGCATGCCTCTTATGCTTAACTGAAGCACTTGCATTTACCAGAATCCCACACCGACCTAACAGACACTGTAGATGATAAATACTGCTGCAAGCCCTTTTCTTTTGTGGTATACAACTCAACTCAAGCTGAAATTAAAAGAGTTGACTGAGTCTTACTATACATCATGACCACAGAAAGATGAATCTCCAATAGGAGTCTATTTTATAAGACATCTCTATAGTAGTCCCTGTGCTTTGGCCTAATTAATGCATTGCATTAAAAAGGAAAAAAAACTAAAATTATTTTTTGCAGGGTTGATCACAGTCACAACTCATTTACGTTTTTGCCTACACATGCACAAAAATTGGACAAAAGACCAAATTAATTGCATTAACATATGTGAGAAGAAACCAATCTCCAAGGAAAAATCCAAACAATGTTCATAAGATGACTGGCAATGGTGTCTGCAGATAATAACTTGATTCATTTTTTAATGCTTTCCATATTTATATCTATTTCCATTCAGGATCATATACCTGTATACAGCTTTCCCCAGTCTGGTGTCCTGTAGACAGACTGATACTACAACTTCCAGAATTCCTAGCCAGTATGGCTGTTGGCCACTGGTCATTTGGCTGAAAATTGTGGAATCATAATTCCAACCTCTCCAGAAGACATGAGATCAGAGAACTTACAGACTATTATCCTCTCAGACTTTTTGAAGGAACAATACTACAAGCCATTTTTAATAACATTACAGCATATGCATCATGCATTTGTTTCATTATGTTGTAGATGGCTGTTAGGACTTAGACCTTGCATGAATGTGGCATCCCTCAGCCTGAAGAAAAGCCTGGAAAGGAAGGCTGGAAAAAGGGTATCACTACTTTAATGAATCTGCTCATTAACATTGACATAATTTTCAAACTGTTGCCATGTTTTTCAGGCTGCTTTAATGAATAGCAAGAAGCGCTGAGCTCATTCTCTCACAAGGTCTGAAGCATTTCTTCTAAGTCATTTCTGAGGCATGCACAGCCCTAGATATCAGTAAGGATATAGGGAAAAGAACTACTATTCAGGCCTGCAACTAGGGTCTGGGTCACCCAGGGCAAACATGGATTTCATGCCCATTTTGGCACGCCCCCTCAGTGCTCATTTTGGTGCCCCCCCAGCATGGCACCTGGGGCACATGCCCTGCTTGCCCCCACCCAGTTGCAGCCCTGCTATTATTATTGGTAAGACTCTAAGACAGGAAAACTTGCCTTTAAAAACTGAGGGGTGGCCAGCCGAACAGTAGCAACAAAGCAGATTTGTTTTCCTTGTGATGTTCTATAACCCCTTGGAACAGCATCATCAGATCCATTACAATCAGACAGAGGCACTGGATAAGAAAATTAGAAGGCAAAGAGTTATGCCTTTCTGGCAAATTGGCTTCAGCTAACTGCTTTTATGCACATGAACTGTATTAACATGGAACATCCCACAGAGTTATATCTGAATGTTCTATTCTGGCTGGGTATACTGTATGTACATGTAAGTATGTATAAGGTGAATCTATAATGTCCCATGTCTTCTAATGTGGACACTGCTGAACAGAAGTGATGTATATGAAAAAGGATTAAACTGGGACGAAGCAGGTATAAAGAGGTACAGAATTCTATAGGCATTTATCTACTAGAAAAGCTTATTTCTGATCATGGAACACAATTGGGAGAAAGAGAGCAAAGACAAATGCCAACAGAATGTTCTTCTGCCTGTTGCTTAACTGCCTGAAAATCACTTTTTGTTATATAGTGGTTCAGCATAGTCCGAGTTAAAGACAGGCATGCTGCAATTATTCCACTATCAGAGACCACATTCATATTGATGAGATTAAAATTAATTACGTGTCTCAGCTTAGAAGGTTGTTTCTGAAGGGAAGTTTACTCTTTAGCTGCTTATTTTTCATGCCTTAGAAGAATATGACTATACATAAGAATAATTACCTTGAAGTAAAGTGCACTGAGGAATTTACTTCTTAGTAGAAGTATGATTTTGTACCATTTCCATAACAACACTTATTTACATTAGCCTTTCCCAGACGGACACTCTCTTCCTGGAGGGATCGGGGTAGGGGAAGACTTATTTTGAGTTTCTGGTTTAATGTGTGAAACATCTGCTGTTTATGCATTATTTAACATTCACAGTTCAGCATTCCCTGGGGTTGACTTCTTGATGCTTGAATAGAGGACTGCAGCCTTAAAGAAAAGGTGGGCAGCCAAACATTTAATTAATTAAGTAAGTAAGTAAGTAAAGGTAAAGGTTTCCCCTGACGTAAAGTCCAGTCAAATCCGACTCTAGGGGGCGGTGCTCATCTCCGTTTCAAAGCCTTGGAGCCGGCGTTGTCATAGACACTTCCAGGTCATGTGGCCAGCATGACGACTCGGAACGCCGTTACCTTCCCGCCAAAGCGGGTACCTATTGATCTACTCACATTTGCATGTTTTCGAACTGCTAGGTGAGCAGGAGCTGGGATTAACAACGGGAGCTCACCCCGCCGCGCGGTTTCGAACTGCCGACCTTCCGATCGACAGCTCAGCGGTTTAACCCGCAGCGCCACCGCGTCCCCCTAATTAATTAATTATCCCACCTTTATTATTTTTATAAATAACTCAAGGCAGCAAACATACCTAGTACTCCTTACTCCTCCTCTTTTCCCCACAACAACAACCCTGTGAGGTGGGTTGGGCTGAGAGACAGTGACTGTCCTAACAGCCAGGAACCACGCTGAGACAAGGAATAGGTCTCTAGTGTTTTATTACTGCTACATTAGACAGAAAAACCTAACAAACTGAAGAAGCGTGGGAAAAACCCAGACAGATAAACCCCAAAAGTTAAGGCGGATCTGATCTGTGTCTCTTTGAATGGCTGCTTAACTCCTCAGTACTACGCATGCGTTTTCCCCCCTGGATAGGGGCCCCCTCCTGCTCACCATCAGTACTCATGACATCACCCTCCCCTCCAGATTCACATTCCATTTCAGCCCCCTCCCTTCCAGAGGTCTCATGAGAGTCCATCTCCCCCTCCAAGTTCCCATGGGAACTGGGCAACGATGGAAATTCTTCAAAGGAAAACTCCTCCAAGGACGAATCAGTGCTGTTCTTCAGGTCTGATAACGCTTCTGGCCCAGGTGGCTGCTGCTGGAAAATAGCTAGATAATTAGAAGATTCTTCCCCCCTCCCCCTTGGGAAATGCAAGCCTGAGGTGGAGGGCTGCGGCTCTCCCTCCTCCTCTCTCTCTGGCCTAAGAGCCTCTGGCAGGGGTGGAGGTTGCCAACTTACGAACTCCTCTGCTTGGGATTCCTCTGCTTGCTCAGTCAAGTGAGGAATCTCTGGTAGAGTGCAAGGCTTGGGTTTCCGAGGGAAAAGCTGATGGAATCGTTGAACTAGCACTGGTGCATGCACATCTCTGGCATTTTCCCACACGTGCTCTTCCTCAGGGTACCCTTTCCAGTGGATGAAATATTGGATGCCCCTTCCCCTCCTCCTAGAGTCCAGAATTTCCTCAACTTCATATTCCTCCTCCCTCTCCACAATTACTGGAGGGGGGGGGCATTTATGATCGTAAGGTACTTGGGGGAGGGTCTTTGGCTACCAAGGCTCTGTGAAAGACTGGATGGATTTTCATGGATGCTGGCAGCTTTAAGCAATAAGCCACTGGATTTATCTGCTGTACCACAGTGAAAGGGCTGACAAACTTAGAGTCCAACTTCTTGGAGGGCCTGGTAGAGGTCAAAAACTTGGTAGAGAGCCATACTTTGTCTCCTACCGCAATCGCTGGCCTCTCTTGTCTGTGAGCATCTGCAGCTCTCTTGTAAGCACTCTTTGCCTTGTTCAGCTGCTCCTTTAACAACTCCTGCACGGCTTGTTGCTCTTTAAGAAAATCAGCCGCGGCTGGGACAGTTCCCTGCTGGGAGGAGGTGGGCAACATCTGAGGTTTAACCCTGTAGAGTGCTTGGAAAGGAGACATCTTGGTAGAGGATTGCACAGAGTGGTTATAAGTAAATTCTGCAATGGGGAGCAGGGCTGGCCAATTGTCTTGCCGATAAGTGGTGTAACACCTGAGATACTGCTGTAACCATTGGTTAATTTTCTCAGCTTGCCTGTTACTAGCTGGATGATGCGATGATGATAGGTGGATCTGGACCCCTAATGACTGGAAAAGGGCCCTCCAGAACCTGGAAGTGAACTGAGGGCCTCTGTCACTCACCAAGTGATTCACCATGCCTCTATACCTAAAAACATGGTCCATGAACAACTGCGCTGTGGCTTGCGCAGATGGGAGGCCCTTGCAAGGAATAAAATGCGCTATTTTAGTGAAAAGTTCCACCACCACTAGTATGGAAGTCAGCCCCTGGACCGGGGGTAAATCAGTGATGAAATCCATGGAGATTGTATCCCAAGGCCTACTGGGGGTGGGTAGGGGTTGCAAGAGTCCTGTGGGCTTCCCTGGGAGAGGCTTGTCTTGTCTACAGGTATGACAAGAAGCAACGTAACCCTTTATGTCTGCAGTCATCTTAGGCCACCAGTAGTCTCTCAGAGCTCTATGGAGAGTTTTGAAAACACCTTCGTGGCCTGCCATTTGATGGTCATGGCAAAGTCTCAGTACTTCTTCCCTCAATGAGGGGGTAATGTATAATCGCCCGCTATGCCAGAGGATTCCTGCCTCCACATTAAAGGGGGAGGGAGTGTCTTGCGGGCCCCTCTGGAGGTCATTCATCCTGGCCCTGGCATACGGGTCCTGTTGCTGTTGAGCTCTGACTCTTGTAAATAGGTCCTCTGCTTGTCTGTCTGCTGCTAAAATCTCTGTCTGGTTCCCCCTCATAGACTGATCAAAGTTGTGAGGTTGTAATATAGTAGCCTGTACCTCCTGGTGAGTAGCAGGGATTGCCTGAATAGATCAAGACAGGGCATCTGCCAAACAGTTCTGTGCCCCGGGAACATAAGAAATAACAAAATTGAAATGGGAGAAAAACTGGCTCCATCTGATTTGGCGTGGGGTAAGGGATCTGGTGTTTTGTAGAAGCTGTAAATTCTTGTGATCGGTGCAAACCTTCACAGGAAAGGTTGCACCTTCTAGCCAGTGCCTCCACTCTTGAAATGCTGCTTTAATTGCTAGCAACTCCTTGTTAAAAACATCATAGTTTCTCTCTGCTGGTGAGAGCGTGCGGGAGAAAAATGCACAAGGGAGCAATGTATTCTCTGTTTTGTTTGTATATTGCAATAAAACAGCACCAATAGCAATATCTGAAGCATCTGAATGCATTATGAATTGCTTTGTGGGATCAGGTGCTTTAAAAGCAGCTGGGATGCAAAGAGTTGCTTAAATTCTTGGAAGGCTGCTTGCTCTCTCTCCCCCCAAATGAATTTTGATCCTTTCTTCAAAAGCTGTGTGAGGGGTTTAGCCCTGTCACTAAATTTATTTATGAATCTCCTGTAAAAATTGCAGAACCCTAGAAATTTTTGTACCTCTTTCACATTTCGGGAGGGGGGGGGGTTGCCAAGAGAGAATTGCCTGGACCTTAGAAGGATCCATGGATATGCCTTCTGTTGATATTTTATAGCCCAGGAAATGTAATTCAGTTAAATCGAAGGCACACCTCTCTAGCTTGGCGAACAGCTTGTTCTCTCTCAGTCTTTGTAAGACATTACGTATATGGGTTACATGAGTTGTAGCATCCTCAGAGAATATTAATATGTCATCTAGATAAATGACCAGATACTTATCTAGTAAATCAGAGAAAATTTGATTCATAAATTGGGAAAATATGACTCCTGCATTAGACAAGCCAAAGGGCAAAACAAGGTACTCAAATTTACCAAACCTGGTATCGAAGGCAGTCAGATATTCATGGCCCTCTTTCATCCAGATCAGATTGTACGCATTCCTGAGGTCCAACCTAGTAAAAATGCGTGCTTTCTGTAAGCAATCCAGCAGATCAGATATTAGGGGGAGTGGGTAATTTTCCTTGACCGTGACTTTATTGAGGGAACTGAATTCATGCACCACTCTCATGGGTGCCTCCTGGTTTGCCGGTGCCAACTGGTCAGGCTTCTTTGGTACGAAGAAGGTAGGAGCAGACGCTTGGGAAGTAGATGGTCGGATGAAACTCTTTTGGAGATTAGAATCCAAGTAATCCTTTAAGGTGGCTAGTTCTTTGGGGGACATGGGATATTGTTTCCTTGTTGGAATCTTGGCTCCTGGTATCAACTCAATGGTGCAATCACAGTCCCTATGGGGGGGGGTAGTGCTGTGGCCTCTTGTTCACTGAAAACGTCTGCGAAATCTGCATACTTGGCTGGCAACTGGACCCCCCCTGCTTCCGTGACTGCGTTGGTTCCTGGAGAGAGGAAAGCGGCTTGAATCTTGTGGTGCTGGCATTCCTTAGCTGGGAAGGAGACTGCTCCCGTAGTCCAGTTCAACAATCGGTTGTGGATCTTCAGCCAACATCTGCCCAGGACTATAGGCACATTAAGTGATGCAGTAACATAAAGTTGGATCCACTCAGTGTGGTCTCCCGTTGTTCCTTGCAAAGGTTCTGTGAAATTTCTAATCGGCCCTGCCTTGAGGGGCTGGCCGTCAATGGTCTCAACAACTATGGGACGTGGCAATACCATGGTCGGGATGTTGAGGTCTTGTACAGTCGGTACATCAATAAAATTGGTGGAAGCTCCAAAATCCACGAGGGCCTCTAGCTTGACCTGGTGCTCTGGGTTTATGTGCATTATGACTGGTAAGTAGTAAAAGGATTGCCTGGAATCCTCGGAATGAGCCCTTCTTAATTGATTGATGGTCTCCCTGCTGAGCTCTGTGGAGGGAGGCCGACAGAGTTTCCCTGGTTGGAAGTAGAGGCGGAGGTGGCTCTCGGATCTGCTGCTTGCCCTGGGGCTCTTACGGAATTTACTTGGCTTCTCGCTGGGCAAGCTCTCACCATGTGCCCCTGGACTCTGCAGTAGAAACAGAGGGCTCTCTCTCTCCTTCTCTGTCTCTCAGCCTTGGAAATAAGTCTCCTGCTTGCCCCGATCTGCATTGGCTCCTTTGGTCCTGAGTAAAGATATGCTGTGGAGAGAGCTGGAAATCCTGGAAGCACCCTGAGGCCCCTGTTTCTCCCCGGCTGCATCTGTCTGAGCTCTTCTAGCCTGGTGTCTACGACCACGGACAGTTGATATAAACCTTCTAGGGTAGCTGGTGTTCCCTGGTGCACTAATTCATTTTTTAGTTCTTCATCCAGCCCCTGTTTGAATTGGTCTTTCAAGGCTCTCTCATTCCAGTCCAGATCTCCTGCTAACAGCTTGAAATCAGCAATGTAAATTCCCACTCTCTTGTTGCCTTGCTTGAGCTTCCGAATTTCCCGGCTGGCAGTGACATCTCTGATCAGGTTGTCAAAGTGTGCTCAGAACCTTGCCAGAAAATTTTGGTAGTCGTTGAGAATTGGGTTGTTGTTCTCCACCATGGGAATAGCCCATTTGGCTGCTGGGCCCTTTAGCAGACTTAAAATGAAGGTGACTCTGGTTCTGTCTGTGGGAAACTCTGCCGGTCTGCTGTTGAAAAACATTGTGCACTGTGTGAGAAAGGTTCTCGACTGTCCTGCTTCTCCTCCAAACTTCTCTGGTAGACTGCCCTGGGATCTCAAGACTACTGGTGGAGCTGCTGCTGCTGCTGCTGGTACCGGTTGTGGGTTAATCAGAGCTGGTTGTTGTAACTGCTGTAGCATGGCTGCTTGTAATGTGTTGACCTGGAGATCTACTGTTGTTGATGTTGTTGCAATGCTGCTGCCAGTTGTTGGATGGCCTGCCGAATTTCCTAGTTTTCCGAAGACATTTTCCCAAATGTCTCTTCCTTTTTTTTTTGTTCCTCCCTCTTTCAATGGGAGTAGAGAGTTTGTTAGGATTGATGTCCTAACAGCCAGGAACCACGCTGAGACAAGGAATAGGTCTCTAGTGTTTATTACTGCTACATTAGACAGAAAATCCTAACAAACTGAAGAAGCGTGGGAAAAACCCAGACAGATAAACCACAAAATCAAGGCGGGTCTGATCTGTGTCTCTTTGAATGGCTGCTTAACTCCTCAGTACTACACATGCATTTTCCTCCCTGGATAGGGGGCCCCTCCTGCTTACCATCAGTACTCATGACAGTAACTGGCCCAGGGTCACCCAGCCGGCTTTCCAGCCTAAGGTGGGACTAGAACTCACAGACTCCTGTTTTCTAGCCTGTTGCCTGAACCACTAGACCAAACTGGCTCTACATGTTAAATAAATAACATAAATAAATAAATAACACGCTAAATAAATAACAATAAAAAGTGCTATTTTTAGAACTGATTTACATGAAAATAGTAACAGGGTATGGTTTTCCTGTTCTATTCATATTAGCACTGGCCTAGAACCCTTTCTTGCTTGGTTTCTATGTGTGGGATTTCTTTTAAAATCCTGCAGGCACACGGAGCACAGAGTTCCTCCTTTCCTCCCTCTCCTGCTTTTCTGTTTAATAGTTAACATTCTAGGCAGCTAACTATTAATAAATTAAAATACTGAGATTCCATGCTGCTCTCACTTTTAAAAAACATATTATATGTAAATATATATTTACTTCCAAGCCAAATTCATTATCTACGTTAGGAAATGGCAATACCTGTATATTATCTATGTATATTTAGTCTTAAGAAAATAATACCAGCTGAGTCTGTGAAGATTCTCAGTCATCCAGGTGGAATTGTCTGTAGGTTGAGTCATGGCAACTGGATTTCTTTTGTTTTGGTTGAAACATTTCACTGCTTGTCCAAGCAGCTTCTTCAGTCTGGTTGGTAAGGGGACCCCATATATACAGCCACCCTGGAAGACATATATGGGGTCCACTTACCAACCTTTGCCCAGACCGAAGAAGCTGCTTGGACAAGCAGTGAAACATTTCAACCAAAAAGAAAGAAATCTAGTTGCCATGACTCAACCTACAGAAGTATCAGCTGAGATAAACATGTCTCTAACAGATACATATTTGCCGTTGTATTTGTATTTGTGTTCATTTCCTCATGGGCAAGATACAAATTGATGGTGATGGTGATGGTGATGGTGATGATGGTGATGGTGATGATGATGCCTGAAGGGAGTTTCTAGTTGAGCAAAGTTAACCTGGTCAGTGTTTTATCAGCTTTCTTACAGCTATAGATTTAAGAGTCATATGAAACTAAGAAAAGGATTCATTTTTCCATAATTTATGGTCTCTTATGTTGTTTGCAACCAGCAAGATTTGTTTTATAGAGATGTAGTTTAGCATATACCAGAACTATATGAACCATCTTGGTACAGTTTGTTCTTTAAAGTCCTGACTGTGACCCATTTGGGCCAGTAGAATGATTTTAGGAAAATTTAGTAAGTTTAATATCATTTTACATGCTGCTTGCACAGCACCTTTTTATTACTTTATTAGAAATACAAATATATACTATTTGAAAAAATAGTACAGAAAAAGAAAAGAGCTCTGGCTCTGAATCTGAATCTGAAGACCCTAGGGAATGGATAGCTGCAGGCGGAGAATCACCTTGATTTCACTCCAAGCAACATCTCTATAAACAGTGATTGACTATAACATGACTAATTGCAGTGTATCAGTTTTGCACATTTAAATCTTTCTGGATTCAAATCAAGTGTGTCTACACTAGCTATAACCCTATTGCCCTGCTAGATGGCAGCACTTACTTAACCTCAAAAACTAAGCTGGGTGAGACTTCTTCAGATTTTGGATAAGAAATCACTAGGAAATGCCAGGCCTATAAGCTAATTGAAAATAGCCTGGAAAAAAGCAAAAGCAAACCACTTTTATATTATTGCCAAGAAAACTACAGGGATGTATCTATGAAGCAATGAGGAGTTGTGCTCCAGACAGCTTCTTCTCGCAAGGAAGCTGCAGGACAGTGGTTTTCCATGGATTCGTGCATCAGGAGACAACAGGATCAGCCATCTTCTCGCAACCACACCAGAGGCTTTTTAAAGGACACTAAGTTCACAACTTAGTGTCGCGGTGGCGCTGCGGGTTAAACCGCTGAGCTGCCGATCGGAAGGTCGGCGGTTCGAAACCGCGCGGCGGGGTGAGCTCCGGTTGTTAATCCCAGCTCCTGCTCACCTAGCAGTTCGAAAACATGCAAATGTGAGTAGATCAATAGGTACCGCTTCGGCGGGAAGGTAACGGCGTTCCGTGTCGTCATGCTGGCCACATGACCCGGAAGTGTCCTACGGACAACGCCGGCTCTAAGGCTTAGAAACGGAGATGAGCACCGCCCCCTAGAGTCGGACTCGACTGGACTTTACGTCAAGGGAAACCTTTACCTTTACCTTAAGTTCACAAACCTCACTTTCTAATCACTTTCAGAAATCACCTATTAACTATCATAAAGCTATTAGAGACCTTCAGAACGACAAGTCTGAAAAGTCTTCATTGGGTGAATTTATCTTCAACTCTGAACAAAAGAAAAATTAATTACAAGCTTAAGAACTTAAAGAATTTGAAATAAACAGCAAAAAGCTAAACATTTTGATCTAAGAAAGTTATAAATGGATTAAGGGTCCAGATAAATTTTTAATATTGACTTTTACTTTAAGATTTTACTGTAAGATTTTAGAATTAACTATAAAAAATAGTTACAAAAAAACTCCTTGTGGAAAACAGCCTTATTTTGTCTATCCTGACAATTGCAAGTCATAACAAAAGGTAAGTAATGATTTTAGAAATTGGAGACTAGAGGAGACTAAAGATTTTAAGCAGAAGAAAAAAAATACTAGCCTCATGTCAGTTAATACTGGGACTTACAAAATGATACAAAACACTGGAAATATTAAAGGAGATCTTTGAAGAATGAAGCCAGAAGTTAGTAACTACAATATCAACACTATCAGTAATGATGTCTGTTTCTATGGACTGACTATGTCTAAAAGATGCTAGTGAACAAATGTCAGATGTGGAACAAATTTTATCTGACAGGATAGAGAAAGTACAGAATATGGAACTACAAATGACAGGCCAAGAGAATGATTTGGAAAAGGATGCTTTACTGAATATACAAAAGAAACTGGCTGAAGCTTTAAAAATTAAAAGGGAAATACAAAATGATAAACCAAGAGAATGACCTGTAAAATGTCTTCTTATTGGATCTACAAAAGAGGCTTCTTAAAGCCTTGAAGAAATCTGTGCGATGGGATAAATAAGAATTGAAATCAAACCCTACAACAATATTTGATTGAATTAAATATTAAGACTGTTAGAAGTAAAAGGAATAAAGTTGGTTTATTTGATCAAGGTTAAAATAAGACAGTGGGGTTTTTTTTGCAATGTTCTGGTAAACCTTTGTGGACTTTTTGCTGACACCAGGATTGATAAGTTGATGCTTTATGCATTTGCTTATAGATAAGGAATGGGATATGGGAAGAAGAGATATCTTACAGAGGATGAACAGTTATTAAATTTGTTTATACTTGATGTGATGAAGGTTGGAAGTGACTTCTTTATATATTTCTTTTTTTTTTCTTTATTATATTCCTTCTTTTACTTTTCTTTATTATTTTCTTTTTTCCTACACTTTTTATTCTTTCTTTCCATTTTCTTCTCTTTCTCTAAGTTTAGTTTGTATCAGTTTTTACGATTGTAATTAATTTTTTTTAATAAAAATTATATTTTTTAAAAAAGAAACTTTTTCAGAAATTCAGCTGGTCACTAACAATAATTTTTCCATAGGTCATCTTGTCCTCTATTTCCAGACTTAGATGCCACTGTAAAGATAAAGGGTTAGGGTTGACCGCAGTTGTGTTCTAAGTTCAGACATACGGTAGAAGGAAAGTCCAGTGTCTTACTGGAATATAATCTGAGAAGCTGGGCGTATCTTAAAAAATGATCCCCAAACTGAGTGTTTTAATTAGTACAAAGGAGTCTAATAGCAGAGGAACTTTGGGAAGCATTTCTAGAAATCTAGAATTTCTAGTTCTTCCAGGGTGTTTTCCCCCCTTAAGGAAAAAAAGAAAAAATTGAGGAATGCAGGATAATACACTTTTACTTTCCAATATAAATTGATTTTACTTCTAAACCATATCATGTATACTTTATTACTTAGAATATGTAACTGTAGCACAAATCTATTGATGTAATTTACAGAGGAGTTTCATTTATTTCAATCTTCTTCTAGGCCACCTTCTATGGTAAAAAAATATATAATAGTGTGCATAAAACACTCTGCTCAGTTTCACAGAGTTTGATCCCAGATGAGCATATATAAGATTCCGTCCTCAAAAATATAAATGACTGAAGCTTTATATACACAAATTATGAATATTCAAAACTAAAGGGAAAGACAAAACTGCACACTGTTTCCTCTGCTATAAAACACGCAGATTTTATTTCTTTACATATGACGTACAGCACAATATTTAAAATGGAAATCAAAATGACCTTCTGTATGGAGCTAAAGACCTGGTTGTTCCCTCAGGCATCTGGGCTGGGGTATTAGGTGAGCGCTATTGGTTGGCTGCTGTTTCTTCTTGATTGTACAATGGAATAATCTATTTGGACCTCTAGCACGTGTTGAGTGATTATGGCTGTAATTTCTTTTTTAATTAAGTAAGAGTTGCTTTCTGGTTTTAATTTCTTGTTAGCCACCCAGTCACAGTAACAAGACAATAAATAAATTTATTTTAAGAAACAAAAGGTAGCATTTATACAGAAAACTGTCATACAGTTTTGGAAACATATATAGTAAGTATAGGAACTACGCAGTCATATTGTAGGTTGTGTTGCATAACATGTTTCATACTGTCCATTCTATGAATAAAGGTAAAGGTAAAGGTTTCCCTTGACATTAAGTCCAGTCGTGTCCGACTCTAGGGGGCGGTGCTCATCTCCGTTTCAAAGACAAAGAGCCGGCGTTTGTCCGTAGACACTTCCGTGGTCATGTGGCAGCATGACAGTCACAGAACGCCATTACCTGCCCGCCAAAGCGGTACCTATTAATCTACTCACATTGGCATGTTTTTGAACTGCTAGGTTGGCAGGAGCTGGGACTAGCAATGGGAGCTCACCCCGTCATGCGGATTTGAACTGCCGACCTTCCGATCGGCAAGCTCAGCAGCTCAGCGGTTTAACCCGCAGCACCACCGCATCCTCTATGAATAAAATAAAAATCTTTTCTATGAATAAAATCTGCTATTAAAAAAACATTTTACTCGTTTCGTATTTTCTATGTTACTTTTTTGACAGTTCTTCAAATTTCCAAATTCTGCCATTGCAAACTTGAAAAAACAAGTCCTCAGAAATAAAAATCAACCCCCATTTTAAAGTTTTCTTTATGTACCATTACATCTCTGATTGGAACCAAGATTTACTGTGCACTGAGAGCATACCTACACTGAAGATTACCTTCTATTATTTTGGGATCTATTGTTATTTTCCTTTTCCTATTCACAGGACATTTATTTTTTATTTAGAGCAAGCCCTGTTACTTCACAGAGTCAGGCAACAAGTTTTATGTTATGGAGCAACAGCAGGCAATTATTTATTTAATTAATTAATTAGTGCCAGGAAGAGGTAAAGGTGCTTGTGAGATTCAGATCTGAAAATAAGTTGATTGAATCAGAATAGTATGCACCGTAACTGGGCAGGAGCCAATTTGCTACTCCAAAGAACTACTAGAACGGTCATTTGTAAACTTTGGGTTTGGGAGTGGTGGTCATTTGTTTCTTATGGTATCCATATACTTCAGCATTCTCCAACTTAGCAGTGATAAAAGTTCTATTTCAACAAGTAGCACATTTTAAGTTTTTGAGGAATAACTGGAATGTTTCAGAAGATATGTGACTTGAAAAAGCCTCTGCCTTGCATTTTAACATATCCTCTAGGAAGGACAATTGTACATACTCCTATTATTATCAGTAATTAGTATTGTTAGGAAGGAGTCATATCCAATTTGAGTCATATACAGAGAGCCATATTCTTACCAGTGCATACTTGGATCACTACCTGATTGTGATTTTTGGCCAAGATCTATTGAAATGGCCAAGTACAGCTTTTGAAATGAATAAGCCACTATCTTGCCAATTAATACTAATACCTTAATTAGATAAAGGTCACAATTTTTTGTGTAATGAATAGGCAAAAAATAAATAGAAATGTGAATATATAAATAAAGTGGAGGAAAAGCTAGGAGAAGCACAAGATCATCCTGCTGGTACCATCTAAGTTGATAATTCTAGCATCTTAAAGTTTCTCTCAAGTTAAACTTGACTTCTGATATATATTGACATGTAGATCTTGTTTTCTTGGCAACAGAATAGAACTGGTTAGTCTTTGTCTTATTCTGCAATGTTTCTTCAACTTCCCAATCTTGCCTACAGCCCTTATATTTCCTAATGATCTCCAGTCCTAGTATTGACCACTTCCATCCAGTTGGCTATTTGAGATCAGCTAGGTGCTGCCACTGCTATGTCTTTGGAGCATTTTTACTAAATAAACAATGAATGGAAGATAAACATTAATTATTGTGAAGGCAATTTAACAAGAAGTATTGTTATACAGTATTTATGGTGCTGTTACATGAAGTTTTTCAGTTGCTATATGTTTATTGGGCAATATATCATTCATCTAAACAAAGGAGAAAGGATGTAGCATAGAGAAATATACTTTTCTCATAAAATGGGAATGGAAGAGAAAGATTTCTTATAGGGAGACAGATAGGTCAGTAATTTTAAAATGGTCAATTGTGCTTTCAAGATCAAAAGACAGAGTATACATGATTTCTAAAAAGAAAAAGAATGAAAGAAAAGAAAAACATTGAATAAAAGGTAAGTACAATAGCTGTCTATTGTGAGCCGCCCAGAGTTGCTTAAGATGGGCAGCCATATAAATCTTTTAAATAAATAAATAAAATAGCTAGACTTTGCTGTAAACGTTCACTTTTGTTGCGGTTGGAAAATGTGCTTTTATACAGCCACTAATTAAACTACAGGAATATAACAGATTCAAGAAATTGAACATGACGACAAAAATGCCCCCCCCAAAAGATGAATTAATGTGCTATTCAGACTAATTGCTCATTTTTCCTGCATATAAAATATTATGGCTAAAAGAATGCTAGACGCCTGAAGCAGATGCATGTCCTTGAGGAATGACATATGGCTAACATGCTGGAAAACATTGTTTTATTTAAAAAGATCATGTGGCAAATGGCCTGTTTTGATCTGCGGTATGAGTTCCGTTCATAACCCTTTGCATTTTGAATTAATTCCTATTAAGCTCAATATTTTTTGCTTCCTAGACAAAATGTGAGGAATTTCAGTCTGAACTATGAGATTCTAATTGCATTTTAAAAATATTATTTTAAAAAACATAATGTTAATTTTGACCTCCAAAACATTTTTAATCCAAGTGTTCAGCGTTAGCAAGGTTTCCTTTTTAATACCTTTTAAATATTTTTAAACATTTTAAAATATTTCCTTCTTAATATTATATTTAATCATATAAATGTAGTCGTTAGTTCTACTTACAGAACAGAAAAGTTCTTACCATGATTGTAAGATAGAAAATTCCCTACAAATTTTATGTATTCATATGTTGGAAAATCCTTTGGGTTCAGACTTCCTCGCAGAAGATGACAGTAAAATTCTAAATCCTCATTACCTGAGATTTAAATAAAACACTACAAGATATTAGTAAAATAATTATTATTTGTTAATTATACAGATTCCTGAGAGTTATATAATTACACGAAAGGAAACCCCTAAGGAATTCAGTCATGTACAAGGCTTGTATTTCAAAGTTTTGATTAACCTTTGCATGAATCTAGGTTGTTCAGAACTATAAATAGACATTTCTCATGCATACTTAAACCAAGGACTGAAATTAACACTTATCCCATTATTCAGTGCCATTCTACGAAATAAATCTCACAGACTTAAAGATAGATAATAAAAAGCAATGGAGCATAAAAGAGATTTAGTTTTACTTTGCAATGTTTAATTTTCAAAAATAAAAGAGAGAGAGATGGATTTTAAATTTTATTATTGTGAAACCCTGATCTACTTCCCACATCTTTTTTCTTATACTATTACGATTCAAAAATTATTTGTATTAAATAAACATACACTTTGAGACTTTATGAACAGTCATATGTAAAGGAGTTAAATATGTAATCATAAAACATTTAGTCATATAAACAGCCTAATTTATTATTGCGGTAAGAATTTTTCTTCACTAAGACCACATTAATATAGCTGAAAGCAGTCCCATTTTAAGGTAAAATACTTGCAGCTATTATAGTTTTAAATTGTACAGGTGTATAATTTCCTATAGATATCTTTAATTTGAAAATTAAAAATAATATGTAAAATATCATTTCAGATAAAATATTTATAAAGTCCTTTCTGGTAAAACATTAATAAAAATATCCTATGCAGGTATTATATTTTATTTGTTTGTTTGTTTGTTTGTTTATTAAATTTCTTTGCCGCCCATCTCACGTATGATGACTCTGGGTGGCTTACAAATGGTAAAAATAGCAAATAACTAAATAGTACCGTATAAATACCTAAAAATATAAATGCATATACAAAACAAACAATATAAAATATAAAATTCCAAATGGGAAGATCTCAACCTTGGCACCCTCAAGGGGCCAACCACCCCCATGGATAACTGTCCACCCTCCCATCCCAGGCAAGGTGGCATAACCAACATTTTATTACCTTCCAAAAGGCCAGGAGAATGGGGTCTGTCCTACCTCCAGGCGTAGCTTGTTCCAAAGGGCAGGTGCTATAGCAGAGAAGGGCCTCTTCCTGGGCCCTGTCAATCAGCACTCCCTCATGGACAGGGTCCATAACATGCCCTCTCTGCCTGACCGGGTAGGATGGGTCAATGTAACAGTGGTGAGGCGGTCCCTCAGGTAACCTGGATCCATGCCATGTAGGGCTTTAAAGGTGATAACCAACACCTTGAATTGGACCCAGAAGCAAACCGGCACCCAATGCAGCTCGCGCAGCAACGGTGTTATATGTGCCCTTATAGGGGCTCCTAAGACTGCTTGTGCTGCCGCATTTTGCACCAGCTGTAGCTTCCGGATACTCTTCAAGGGTAGACCCATGTACAGCGCATTGCAGAAGTCTATGTGGGAGATGACCAGGACATGAGTGACCATTTGGAGGGACTCCTGATCCAGGAAAGGGCATAGCTGGCACACAAAGCGAAGCTGTGCAAAGGCTCCATAGCCACGACAGCAACCTGCTCTTTGAGCAGGAGTTGTGAGTCCAGTAGAACTCCCAGGTTCCATACCGGGTCTGTCTGGGGCAGTGCAACCCCATCCAGAACCAAAGATGGTAAATTCCTGGATACTTGGGAGCCCCCAACCTGCAGCCACTCCATCTTGCCAGGGTTCAGCTGAAGCCTGTTGCTCCCCACCCAAATCCTTACAGCCTCCAGGCACCATGAAAGGGAGGCAACAGCATCACTTATGTCACCCAGGGTGGAGATGTATAATTGGGTATCATCAGCATATTGATGATGCCCTACCCCATGGCAGCAGATGATCTCACCCAGCGGTTTCATGTAGATGTTAAAAAGGAGTGGAGAGAGCACTGAACCCTGCAGCACCCCGCAAAGGAGGGGTTGCGGGCTGGATCTCTCACTCCCTATCAACACCGATTGGGACCAGCCTTGGAGGAAGGAGGTGAACCAGCGCAAAACCACACTGCCCACCCCCAATTCCCTGAGCCGCCCCAAAAGGATACCATGGTCGATGGTATCCAAAGCCGCTGAGAGGTCAAGAAGAGCCAGGATGGATGCACTGCCTCCACCCCACTCCCTCCAGAGATCATCCATAAGCGTGACCAATGCTGTTTCCATCCCATATCTGGGCCTGAAACCCGACTGAAAGGGGTCCAGATAATCCATTTCATCCAGGATCCTCTGGAGCTGCAATGCCACCACTTTCTCAACCACCTTCCCTAAAAAAGGGAGGTGGGAGACTGAATGAAAGTTGTCCAGAATGGTAGGGTCCAGTGATGGTTTCTTGAGGAGGGGGTACACCAGTGCCTCTTTGAAGGCCGCCGGAATCACTCCCTCCCCCAAGGATGAATTCATCATCGCCTGGACCCACCCATACGTCACCCCCTTAACTGCCTTCACCAGCCAGGAGGGACAGGGATCCCTGTTGGTAGTTGGTAGGTGGTGGCGGCATTTGCAGACCCAAGAACCCTGTCCACTTCCTCAGGCCCAGCAGGATCAAACTGTTCCCAGATAACCAGGCAAGTACGCTCCCCAAGCATCTCCCCAGACCCTGCCCCATGCTTGGCATCCAACTTGGAACAAATCCAAGTGATTTTATCCTCCAGATGCCCAGAAAACTTGTCAGCACAGCCCTGTAGGTGAGTTTCTAGCTCCACCTTCCCTAAAAGGGAAGTGATCTTAAACAGGGCCATCAGGCAGTATTCTGCAGATGCAATAAGAGCGGAGAAATACTGATGTTTCGCCACTCTTACCGCCACAAGGTAGGCCTTAATGGCGGCTCTAGCTTGTGTTCGATCGAGTTCAGTCCTTGTCTTTCTCCAGTGGTGCTCAAGACATCTCTTAATCCTCTTCAGAACCCTCAGCTCCTCCGTGAACCACGGGGAGTGTTGGGTTCGATGGGGCAAGAGAGGCTGCACAGGCGCGATCCTGTCCAAGGCCAATAAAGAAGAGAAGCAAATCTTTGAGCCATATAGAGTTTTCTTTTCAATAAACAAGGTAAAGTATTATCTGAATATTCCATCTTTTGGCTATGACTGTGGTACTTTTAAATGACTAATCAACTCCTGCATTTATTGTCCTATTTAGTTTTGCATTAATCACATTATAATAAAAAGTTATTTACAAACTTTTTTTTAATCACTCACATTTTAGGTAATCTGATGAGATAGTATCCATTAGAAGCATATGAGATGACAGTATTTTATAAATATCTGAATGTTCTTGTTCCGGGAGGAATTTTAACAAGTTTTGATCCATGACTTCAGACTGTAAAATGACAAAACTGTATTAAAACAAAGATAGAAAAATAGGCATGCCCATTCTTTGCAATCATTTTGACAGTGTTAAAATTCTAATTCTAAGATTAATGTCTAATTCAAAAAGGTTACCTCAAATCTGCATGTATGCTTATTATTTTATCCAACTTATAAGCACTAACAAAACAGGGATAACTTGATTGTCAAGATCCAAAAGTGATTTGCCTCCCTAAGTTTCAAAAGTGGTGAAACGCTTCTGGAATCTGGTCAGTACTGATGGCAGACCTCCAGGTCCCTGTCTTATTCTTGTATAACAACGTCTGCCTTCATCCAATCTTCTTGCATCTCACCTGTTCTCCAAAACCCCTTAACAACTCCTGTAGCTCCATGATCACTCTGGGATATAATTCATCTGTGCCTGGAAACTTAAAGTAGCATCTCCTTGCGTATTCTGGGCTGTAAGTTCCTTTTACTTTTCCTGTGTAGAAAAGTAATGGAGAAGGCACAGCCAAAAGGGAGATTATTTATAGAACCCGTTTAACACATGGGCACACCAACCTTTTCTTTGTTTTTCTCTGTCTTGAATCAAAGCCAAAGAAACTTTGTTTTTGTTAGATTGTCTCAGGATTTTTCTGTCATTTGGGGTTTTAGCTTTCCTAAGACAAGTCTAACAAGTCTTGGCAACTCTACTGTATTTATCCTTGCCTTTTTTTCATTTCATACCCTTTTAAGTCATATCTCCTCAATTTCCTGTGTAATCACACTGGGTTTTCTGGTTTCTCATCCACCTGGAATAGTCTGTGCCTTCAGTATTTCAATTGTCAGAATTTCTGATCTCAGTTTCTCTTCCTACTGCGAGTATAGAACTTTCAGCTTTTCTAAATCCTAGCATACACACTCAGCTCTCACATTCCTTTCTAACAACAGTTCCAAAATAATGTTGCCTCTTTCCAAAGGCTTCCAAATCTGGCTTGCAAAACTCTGCATAACCACAAGAGGACAGTAAAGAGATACTGACAATTTCCACAGATTCCTATTAATGTCACTTCCATTTCATCCACAGGAGGGGCAAGGAAGGAGGGGTGCAGGTTAACAGAATTAACAGCATTGTGGCATTGTGATGCAAGCTCCCTCTCTTTTTACATGCATCATGACATTACGCACACATAAAGCTGCAAATTCCTGCAGATGTCCAGGATTTCATCTCCTAGTTCTTTTTGGTTGGTCAAAGTAAATTTCATGAGGGCAGTTCTCTTTGTTCCTTTTCCCACTTTCTGATTAAGTTCTCCACAGACAGGAAAAAACTTCTAAATTATATGGCAACAATAGAGCTAACTTTTGTGTGTGTGTGTGTGTGGAAAAGCACGTTGTAGTTTGTGGCTTTTTTCAGAGATGCTTTGCACAGGGTTAGTACAGGGTAAGTAAGATACAAAATGAATGCCTAAGAACCACTTACTGGCAAGTGTCCAAGAAGAGGTGTTATGCTATCAGAGACATACATGATGCTTCCATCAGTGGTAACTGCTATTACAAACCCATCTAGTGCCTATTGAGGAAAAAGTATGTTAATTGGAACAAATATTATGGGAAACTACTAATTCACACGTTATAGGTAAAGACCCCCCAGAAATACACTATTTTAATGAATAGAGGCACAGAATCTTACAAAGACTTTCTCAAAAAAAAAAAACCTTATTGACTGAAAGCAAAACTTTATTTGTTTAAACAATTCATATGGCTACCTATTTCACTACTGCAACTCTGGGCAGTGAATTAAAACTGGACAGCAGCACAATTACTCAAAAATAATTAAAAATAAATTACAACAGCAATCAATGTGTACAGGGTCCAAATAAGATGAATGAATTGCTAGAACAATACTTGAGATGCTCTTATCATTAGTGTTGGCAGAATGCTGGGAAAGCCTTTAGCCCAGAAGAGATCAGAAAAGTCACACACACCGGGCATATCTATAAAAATAATTTATTTACAAAAAGGAAAACATATTTAAAGGACTTAGCTCTCCTGGCTTGCTACATATCGGCAGAGAGAAAAAAGAGGAAGTAAGAAACAAGTCCGGGCAGGTTTCCTCCCCCCAGGCAATTTGCATGAAGCACTGCGAGGAGACAATCAAATACAACCTCTTCACCCGGCCAAAATGATTAGGTACAATAGCAGTCTTAATCGTTAGTAGGAAAACCTCAACACTCCCCTTTTGATACTACAGATTAAGATGCAAACCAATCTTCTCTGACAACTCTTTGTGTCTTGGTACAGGAAGAGGTTTGGTTAAAATATCAGCAATCATGTCTTTTGATTCACAATATTTTAACATTATTTCTCCTTTGCTTATCATATCTTTGATATATTGATATCTAATATCGATATGTTTTGTTCTATTTCTGCAGGCTTCAGATTTTGCCATAGCAATGCAAGCTTGATTATCCTCATAAACAGTTATAGGCTGGTTCACTTCCATGCCTATGTCTTTTAACAAATGTTTAAACCATGTAACCTCATTACAGGTTTGTGTTAGAGAATAAAACTCTGCTTCTGCAGTGGAAAGAGCAACAAGTGTTTGTTTTCTAGAATGCCAGCCTAAGCTAGATCCAGCAAATTGAATTAAAATCCCAGAAGTGGATTTTCTGTCACTGACATCTGCTCCCCAGTCAGAATCGGCAAAAGCCTGCAATTTCTCAGTTCCAGAGGCATTTAGCTTCAGGCAATAATTCTTTGTTCCTTGCAAATACCTCATTAACCTCTTCAATGCTGCTTTTCCAGTAGATGTAGGCTTCTCTACCTGTCTACTTAAAATGGCCACAGAATTTGAGATATCTGGGCAAGAATGATTTGCAATGTACAGTAAACTTCCAATTGCAGATCTATAGTTCTCTGCCTCAGTTAATTGAGTTTCTCCTATATCTTTCTGAAAATCTATTATCATCGGAGTAGAGACTGGTTTACAGTCTTGCATATTAAAATCCTCTAGGACCTTCTGAATTTTACTACGTTGGTTTAACAGAAAGCTACCATCCTTGTCTCTGTGTACTTCCAAACCTAGGTAATTGGTCACAATTCCAAGGCTTTTTAATATGAAATGGCTTTTCATGCAGGCTTCAAAATCAACCCTTTGTTTTTCTGTTGATGTGAACAGCAGCAAATCATCAACATAAATGCACAGATACATACAGCCTTGTTTGTCCTTCTTCATATATACACAGGGATCTGCTTTTCCTTTTTCAAAACCAAAATTCTGCAGTTTTTCATCTACTTTTTGGTTCCAGGATCTAGCAGCTTGTTTTAACCCATAGATCGACTTCTGCAGTTCACAGACTAGATTCTCCCCTTTTTCATAGCCAGGGGGTTGCTGCATGTATAATTTGTGGTCTAAATCACCATAGAGAAATGCAGTTTGAATGTCATAGTGGTGAACTGACATTCCCTTGAGTGCAGCAACTTTTAACAGTAATCTAATTGATTCACCTTTAGTAACTGGTGCAAAAGTCTTGTCAAAGTCTAAATCTTTCCTTTGAGTGAACCCTTTTGCAACCAACCTTGCTTTATATTTTTGGATTTTGCCATCAGCATCCCTTCTCAGTTTGAAAACCCACCTACAACCCAGACAGCATTCATTGGGAGGTAGATTTACCAGTTTCCATGTTTTATTTTCTTTCAAGGATGCTAATTCCTGTTGCATGGCAGAATGCCAATTTTGTGCAATCTCAGGTGGTAAAGCATTCACTTGTTCTAAAGACTCAGGTTCTGTGAATATGTGAAAAGCCTTTACTGTTTCAGCCTGAAAACGTGATGGAGGAACGCCTTTATTACTCCTCTGAGATCTGCGAGGTAATACAGGGCTTAAATTTTGACTCCTATCACTTTCCTGAGAAGCATCTGTCTCATCAGACAGATCTTCAGTTTGCTTTTCTGGTTTAATGTCCTCATCAGGCAAAAGATCACCATCAGCAAGTCCTTGCTGTTCTCTTGTGGTGGTCAGTTCAACTGGAGAGCTAGAATTTAATCTCCCCCAGTTTTGTTCAGCAAAAGAAGCGCTTTTGCTAATTATTAATTTCTCTCCCATTATGAACCTGTAGCTCCTCTGGCTTTGTTCATAGCCAACAAAGATGGCTTTCTTTGTTGTGGGGCCTCCTTTCCTTCTCTGTTGTTTTGGAATATGAACCCAAGCAGTGCTACCAAACACTCTAAGATGGCTTACCTTTGATTTCACATCATAAAACAAATGGAATGGAGTGTCCTGAATCACAGAGTTATACAACCTGTTCTGTACATAACAAGCAGTCGATAAAGCCTCTCCCCAGTACTTAAAAGATAATTGTGAATCTTTAATCATGCATTCCATCGCATTTTGCAAGGTTCTGCCCTTTCTTTCAGCAACACCATTTTGCTGAGGGGTGTAAGGGTTAGAAAGAATTTGTTCTATCCCCTTTTCCACTAGGAACCTTCTGAATTGAGAAGGGTATTCTCCTCCTCTATCACATTGGAGTGCAGATACAGGCCTAGGGAATTTTCCATTTGCCCATGTCACAAAACTTTTAAATTTCTCAAATGCCTCATCTTTATGTTTTAAGATGTAGATAAATGTGTATCTTGAGAAATCATCAATGATGGTCATTGCATACCTTGCTTGTCCAAGACTTGGAGCAAAAGGACCAATAATGTCAGAGTGTACAATTTCCAAAGGTCTAGTTGTAACTCTGTCACTGTGCTTACTCACAGGAGCTTTTAGTGTTTTGCATTCTTTGCAAACTACACAGTCTAAGTATTTATCACAGGGTTTTATCTTTAGGTCAGCACACAGCTGTGGCATTTGTGCTATATACTTGAAATTAGCATGACCAAATCTCCTGTGCATCAGGTGTACACATTGGTCATGATATGGAGTGTTGCCAACTGCAGCCTTGCAGCTTGGCTTCCTTGCATTTTGCACAATGTACAAGGAGTCTTTTAACATACCAGTAGCACACAATTTCCCATTTTTTCGTATCTCACAACCATTTTTCTTAAATGTTATGATATACCCTGTTGCAGCCAATTGTGCCACAGATAAAAGGTTTGATTGTAAATTTGGCACATACAACACACCTTTTACAGTTTCTCCTAAGCAGGATAAATACAAGTCACCTTGTCCCATAATTTTGGTCACAGACCCATCAGCCAAAGATACACTTTGTCTTCAGTTTTAGACAGTGACACAAAAGAGCTTTTACAATTACATAAATGACAACTGGCCCCAGAATCTAACACCCATACATCAGAATTACCCTTCTCAGCAACCTGTGCAATTTGGGTTGTCTGAAGAGCCTTCTTCTGTGTTGCCCTTGTGTTCTTCTTCTCTGTCTTTCTACTCTTGGGTCTCAAGGCACAGTCTCTTTGCAAATGTCCAGCTGAACCACAAGTGAAGCATCGCTGGCTTGCTAGCGCTGTGGCCTCAGGTTCCTTTCCCTTCTTTTCCCTCGTTTTCTGGTATTGCAGCTTTCCAGAAGAGATGGGGGGGGATCTTTCCTCTCTCTTCTCCCATTCAGCGAGTAAGCGCTGTGTAACATACGATGGGGTGAGGTCTGCTTCAGGCATAGCCTCCAGGGTACAAATCAGCGTGTCCCACGTTGCATTCAGTGAGGACAGGAGGATATATGATTTTGTGAGAGGTGTAAATTCCATTCCTCTCTCCTGCAACTCAACAAACAGCTGCTGAATATAATGCAGGTGCTCAGGAAGGCTATCTCCTTCTGCAAGGTAGGCTTTGTACAGCTTTTTCGTCAGGGTAACTTTACTCCCTGCTGTTGCCTTTACATATAAGTCTCTCAAAGCATCCCAAAGTTGCTTTGCAGACTGCATGCCTCACACGTGGACTAGCTGATTGTCCTCAACTCCCAAGATAATGGTGGCTCTAGCCCGCTCATCCTGTCTCAGCCATTCAGCACTGGGATTTTGGGGGGTTTGCTCACCAATTGGCAGCCAAAGATTCTCTCTGCGAAGATTCATCTCCATCTTCAGGGCCCAATTCAAATAGTTGGTCTCTGATAGGCGCTCCAGAGGCATCGCTGAGGGCTGGGAGGTAGCCATGGCTTCTTCCTTCTTTTGCAAGTCACCTCAACTAGCTTCTTTGTCCTGTAGACGGGCAGTTGCTGGAAAATCTCCAGGTGGCTCCAAAGAAAATCTTCACAGGTCTTTGCTACCTGCCTTTAAATTGTGCATGAGGTGTGGAGCTGATCTCTCTTTTCTCTCTGGGTTTTACTGGGCTTACTCACTGGGCACATAACCTGTTGGCAGAATGCTGGGAAAGCCTTTAGCCCAGGAGAGATCAGAAAAGTCACACACACCAGGCATATCTATAAAAATAATTTATTTACAAAAAGGAAAACATATTTAAAGGACTTAGCTCTCCTGGCTTGCTACATATCGGCAGAGAGAAAAAAGAGGAAGTAAGAAACAAGTCCGGGCAGGTTTCCTCCCCCCAGGCAATTTGCATGAAGCACGTGCGAGGAGACAATCAAATACAACCTCTTCACCCGGCCAAAATGATTAGGTACAATAGCAGTCTTAATCGTTAGTAGGAAAACCTCAACAATTTGGACAATTGGACTGATCAGAATTTGCTTATAACAACTCAATAGTTGTTCCTCCTTTGAAGTTTTTCCTTTCCAAGCAACCTATGGCTACCGCCCCTGCATCCTGCCTTCACTGTTCCTTGCTTCTTTGATGTTCTTCAGGAGGGGCAGGCTGCTCCGGTCTTCTTAAAGAGACAAACTTGGCTAAGGTTGCATGTAAGTATACCACAGACGAATGTGGGCAACAAAGCAGCAAGACTGGGGCGGGGGTGGGGGGAGATTTGGTAAGTCTTTCCACTAAGTTTTTGCCTTCCACCAATCAAAGTATATTGCCTCTTCCCAGTTAAACAACAAGTTAAGCCAGTGGCCTTCTGTCTACAATTGCCTCCTGCATTCTTGAAGGTCCACACAGTATTTCACAAGCCACTCTTGATTCAGAAGCCACCCTTTTCCTTACGTTTAAGGCCTGTCCATATCCTACTGCTCCCTTCCTGATTTTGGCAAAGAGGGATACACAGTGGAATGTATTCTGGACTCAAGACTCAGAAGGGGATACTTAGAATATCTGATTCATTGGCTGTCAAGGGTGGTAGCAATAGTATTCCATCAGGTAGAGGCTAAAATATGTTCTGAAGGAATGCAGGGAACAGAAATATTCTACTCTTCCATCAACATGTCCACCTTTTCCAGAAAGAGGGGAGGGGAATTGGAGACAACTAGTGTAGAAACTGGTTGGGGGCATAAAGTAGACAGAGAGGCTTTGGCCAGATTGGGAATGGTGGGGACACAGTTAATGCCCCTTGTCAGATTAAAGCCATCCTAAAAAGGTTGAAGAAGACATTGAAAACTTATTATGAGCAGCTTTCCTGCTCTCACAATGAATGATGTAAGAGTATATACCAGTCTTCCATCAAGAGATGCAGATTATTATATATTCATTCTTTTTTCTTTCTTTTTTTTGCTCACTGCCATCAAGAGACTCCCAATGGGTTACAAATTCAACAACAAAGCATCTACAGTACAGGTTTGTGTGTGTGTGTGTGTGTGTGTGTGTAGGAAGACATATACCACCCATATGGGTGAGAAGGGATATTTTATTAAATATTTGTCTCATAAATATTTTTCAGGAGTATGAGAAGCTGGAGAAGTACCAGGGCCTGAAGGAGGAACTAGAGAGGATGTGGAAAGTGAAGGCCAAAGTGGTCCCAGTGGTGGTAGGGACACTGGGGCTGTGACTCCCAAGCTAGCAGAGTGGCTCCAACAGATCCCAGGAACAACATCAGAGCTCTCTGTCCAGAAGAGTGCAGTGCTAGGAACAGCTAAGATACTGTGCAGAACCCTCAAACTCCCAGGATTCTGATAGAGGACCAGAGGTTGAAGAAGACACATACCACCTATACAAGTGAGAAGGGATTTTTTAAAAAAATATTTGCAAAGTTACAGGGGGTACATTTACAATCTGAAGAAGGCATTCAAAAGTTGTGGGCCAGGTTGCTGGACTTATGTATCAAATGGCTACAATTTGAGGTTCAAGCTCATGGAAAAGTATTGGAGGAAATATCACAGAATGGTTCTTGCAAGTCCTTCCAGGTCCAGCCAGGTTCTGGGGTCAAAAACACCATGATACAGGACAGACAACAGTTGAATTGGCTGAAAAATATGTGTCCATTCATAAAGTTGAATAGGCAGGTAGTGGTGTCTCTGAGGTTGGCAAACAACCTAAAGCTGGAGGTCGACCTCCCAGAGAAAGGAACAAACTTCAAATAGACAGATCTCTTAAAGAAGCAGGGGAAAGTAGAGAAACCACAAAGGGACAAACAAAAGAGAGAGAAAGGAACAAAGAAATGTCTTACAGAGATCCATCAACAACTACAGTGTAGATGCAAACTAAAGTACCCAGCTTATAGAATACCAGCCAGGTTACTTCAGGCACATATTCCTAAACTGGGAATCTTCCAAATATGTTGATCAATTCATGAGCCACCACTGATAACTCTGGGAGCTGAAGTCAACATATCTGGAGGGGACAGCTGCCTTAGAGGAGCACTCATATTCACAAGTTTGTAAAAATTGCAATTTTCACCTCCAACATCAATTGAGTGAATTCTTCATTGCTGAGAAAAGAGGGCTTCCACTCCTGTTGAACATCACAAAGTTCTGCCTGTGCTGAGAATTCTAAACAAATTAAAATATCTTATTATAAATCTACTAATGACTAAGTCACAGTACAACTGCCATAAGATTTTTTTTAACAAACTTATCTTGACTTCTGTAAGAGATCTACACAGATGAGGGTTTGGAGATCAACTGCACAATGACTAATTTGCAAAATGTATCTTTTCTTTTTAAAAATGGCCTTTAGCTTCCACCATATGCAATGTTAACATTTTACATACAAGGTCTCCTTTTTTGTCTGCCTGCCCTTAAAAGAAGAAGTCACACAGAATAATCTTTATTCTCTTTTATCAGTCCCAAATCTGAAATTTGTTATAGTGATAAAATCAGATCAAGAGTAGCTTTTGGTAAGTATATATACACATAAATAAGCATGCGTACTTGTTTGTCACTTGTATACATTAATGGAGGGCAGTAATCTTAAGGACTAGATTTAGCTGAAATTGGCAACCCTAGATGGGATTTGTATAGGATTTTGTTTTTAAAGTTTTTTTCTATCTATTTTTCCTTTTCAGGTGGGGTCATCTTAAATTTAGGATCATCTTCTTATTGGATAAATGTGGTGCCTATTTTGGAGATGGAATCCTTAATTCAGCAGGAGGCAACCTGATGACTACAAATGTTTTGTATTACATCCTCAATCACTGATCATGTTGACAGAGTTACTAGAGGTGTAGTTTTCTCCCTACTTTAATAAAAATGCATAAGGCTTGGGTGTGATTAATCAGTGGTAAGGAGAGATGTGCTTAGAGTCATCCTTCTTTTTATGCTTTCCTACATTGCAGAAACCAGGTCCTGTGAGCTTTCTTAAATTCAGTTCTGGATGCGTATTAATAATTGCTACACAATATGGGTATTATTCTAGGATATTGCTTAGCATTCAATTATTTGATCTTGAACCTGTTACAATTGCGTGTACTCTATACCCTTACACACATTAAACATGTAACATAGGAGAAGTAATTGTATTTTGAAAGACACATGGAAAAGCTGTATCTTCCAAAGACTCTCAGCTAGTCAATACTTCCAGTTGCATATTATTGTCTTTAAAACATGTTGTCTCTTATCATTTGTGAAGGACTCCTCGCATGTAATTACTATGGTAAATGTAAAATAATTATAATTAAGAATTCATATTTTGGCTTTATATCAAAAGCATGGGTTTCCAAGATGGTGACTATACACCGCATCCTTTGCACCTATCAGATTCCTTGCACATCCTGATATTTTCATTAATTAAAGGTAATTAGTTTAACTAATTGGGAAATTTCTGTATGGGACTATCAAACTTCCACTCCCACTGCTACTGTTGTTTTCTGTAATGTCTCTGGTCTCCACAAAATGCCAAAGGCGTTTTTAGAATTTTTTTAAAAATAGTGGAGAGTTGCAGGAAAGGAAAATACATAAATTTTGGTGAAGTAAAAAATGGGTGCATTTTGCCTGCTTTTTCCTTGGTGTGAAAATATTAGTTGTTTTCTTTTGCTTGTTTGGCAAGTAGTTTTATAAATTTTAAGTTTATATTAAGGACCTGCAATCAATTTATATCTCCTCAGAAAGAGGCCTAATGAATAGAAACTTTGTTCTAGACAGATATAAAACAGCATACTGTGCAAGTAAGAGTTTTGATTGATATGCAAAATGTATACAAGTGCAGAAACATTTTCTATGCTTGTACTGTGCTTGGTTATAAGCACATAATAAATAAAATAACCAACTATTACTACTACAGTATGTGTGTATGAGATGGCATTTTGGTTGCATGTGTGTGGAATGGATATCACCAAGTTGCCTTATTGAATTGGAAGCTGGAGAACAAAATAGTGGATTGGACTTCCAACTCTACATCTACCTTTCCAAATGCCTTCCAGGAAATAATCGTTTTATTATTTGCAGTAACTATAAAGGCAGTCATTTTATGAGAGTAGCTATGACCCTCTCTCAAAATTCCAATTATATTTGTTTGAAATGCTAATTTCTGGCAAAGACTGTGGCTAAATTGGAGTTTGTTAAAATATGTTTCCTGAATAATTTATTTTAAGTAATAGAGTATATGTAAAATATTTCAAATTTGACCCATCTCAAGTTTTAGATACCCTGTTATGAACAAAGTGTTTCAAAGCAGAGCTGTTAGGAACTGAAAGACCTCAAAATGATCAGAGTGGTCCCTTTCAAAGCAAAATACTTGTTTTCAACTAAAAGAACAATCTGTTCCAGTAAATGATTTGCACTCTACTTTTAATAACAAAACAAACTGAGAACTGAATGGATTGTAAGACAACACAACAAGGTTGTTTCAAATGCTTACCACTGTGTTTTTGGAGGAAACCAATGACTTTTTCAAGAACTGTAGTTTTGTCCATTTTACGTGTGTTTCCAGGAAGCATTGAGCTGAGCTCCTTAATGAGAACATTGAACTGGTCACGCCTCTTCTTTTCAGACTTGTTACGTGAAGCCCTATGAACAGAATGAAATTGTTAATAGACACATGATATAGAATCATTCATGTTTATTTATCACTGTGATTTGTTCTTAAGAAAATTAGTTCTTTACATTATAATGAAATAAACTAAAAGACAACAAACAGCTAGGAGAACATAATTGCTTTGGCTACAAGTATACCATGATGTTGTGAATTCACAAATTCCTGAAGCTAACATGTGAAGGGAAGGATTCTGCATTTCCCACATTCCTCTGTTCAGTGCAAATATAGGATGGAGGAAGCATAGGAGATGTTTACTGACTGATTGCTTTTTCTCATACAGCTGTATAGTTTCATTCTTTGGGGAAGCATAAGTCATA
Source organism: Candoia aspera (assembly GCF_035149785.1). Lineage (NCBI taxonomy): Eukaryota > Metazoa > Chordata > Lepidosauria > Squamata > Candoiidae > Candoia > Candoia aspera. The sequence continues at coordinate 36,070,572 of NC_086157.1, forward strand.
TTTTTATTTATAATCCTTTTATTTAGTAGGCCAATTTGAATATACCTCATATAGCAATATCTAGCATTTATTTTAAACATTTACTATGCCTCCAATCCACAGGTGAACTGAACATTATTCGCAATGGCTGCTGCTGGCATGTTTAAGTCTTCTTGCCAAAACCTTTATTTCTCTAGATAATTAGGGTAGCAGTCATGGGCAAGTGACACAACAACTCCAATAGAAGAGAATATCTGCAGCACTCAGGGTTGAACTATGGAGTCCTTGGTGCTCTCTGAGCTTGGTTGTTGGCTTGCAGACGTTTCATTACCTGACTAGGCAACATCATCAGCAATGTTACTTACTTGGGTAATGAAACATCTGCAAGCAAACAAACAAGCTCAGAGAACACCAAGGACTCCACAACACAATAACTTTTAAAGAACCAGTGACTGTGCATAGATAATCCAAATAAACTTTAAACAACCACCAGTGGCCACTGAAGAGATGCACAAAACACTATCAACTGAATGATCAGATGAGTTCACAACTTTTGTTTCCCATGACTCTTCTCTGGTATGATAATCAAATAGAATGGGTATATCTGTGTCTATTTTCTTCAGCCTCCCAACATGTTAGCTTAATTCACACATTCACACATGCATGGAAAGCTCAAGTATGGCCCATATGTGCAAAACATCTGTTGAAATCATGTTGTGACTAGATTTTTGGTATATATTTGTTAGTGTATACACCATATTTAGATGGCCTTCAGTTTACTGTTGAACATGCAAAGTTGGTGAAAATTGAGCAAGTACACATTATAAGATAGAAGAACACATGCACAATCTGCCTTTTCTATGTAATGAGCCAATAAAGGAAAGGGAGCCAACAAAACTGCTATTATGTCAATGCATGTCACTGGAAAAAGGAGTTTAACCTAATTAGTAAACCCTAGTGCAGTATCCATCTTCCCTCCTTCCCCAAAGACATACATTAGTCCCCCATGTTGTTATATCTCTCCATGTACAATGTATGTTAGATGAGGCTCAAAATACATTTTAACGTTGCTTGGATCCTAAAGTTTGATGCCTACAACTTTACTAAACTAAACATGAAAGCAGTGATTATGGCTGAAGAGAAGCTATGGATGAAGTGTGGTAGACCCTCTCCAACTGAAAAATCTATGAGCAGGACTATTGATAACAATAAAAAATACTGTATTGCAATAAACCCCATTTGTGGGCTAATGAATCGAGCTTTTGAACCTTCATCATTAGTCTTACTGATGATGACAAAGCATATTTAGTACTTGCTTAGGAAAACAAGTTGCTTTCATCAGAAAAATTTGGACTATTTGTGTTTTGTTCTCTGGCAAATGAGATACAAAGGAAGTTCTCTTTTAGAACAGAAAATGGTTTCCTGGAAGACAAGGACTATATTACTGTATGCATGTTAAGTCTAATCCCTTTAAGAAAAAAACTTAATATTTAATATTTACCACTTTGGAGCTGCACAGTGGTTTGCACTAATAGTATGCTTTTTGTCTGCTAAAAGACTGATATCAAAAACTCTTCAGTTCAAATGTTGTATTTTCATGAACTCTTACATGGCTTTAGGCAAGTCATTCTCCCTCAGTCTCCAGTATGGCAGATCATAATGCGGAATTACTTTACACATTGTTATTTAAATTAAAATTAGATAATGCACTCAGGATGTAAGTATTACTGTCAATTAATATATTTATTGTATTAGTTTAATATTTTTTCAGATATTAACCATAGTAAATTTCTAGAAAGACATTAATCTTTAAAGAAACTGAATGCTTAGTGCTGCTCTTCATGAATTTAAGCAGAATTGCATCCTGCTTATAAATAGTTCTGTTTATCATCTAGGAAACTATTCTTTTTCATAACTGGTATTAGACTGTTTTGTATATCTATTTCTCTTTTTAAAGGCTTTGTGGCTCCTTTTCTCAAAAAAAAAAATGGTACAAAACAGCTCTGGAGATTCTACTGTTTTTTCAAATGTTAGCAGGCTCCTTCTCCTTCTCCTTCTCCATCTTAAAAGAACTATGTTAAACAGAAAAAAAAAATTCCCCAAAAGCTGGCTACTCACCTTTTTGCCCTGTCTTTCTCATCCTCATCCATCAGATTGTCTGAGCAGTGTTTTCTGTTGAAAGAATTCAGAATAGTTGTAATATATAATTTCACTAGATTTATTTTATGTTTATATTTCAAACAAAATCAATGTGCCATTACTTACTTCATTGTGACACTAAATTTATTTTAAGTCAGTAGTTCTATGAATCATCACTCAGTACTCTTATTTCCTTGTTGTAGCCATTTCTGAATAATTTCCTTCCTTCCTTCCTTCCTTCCTTCCTTCCTTCCTTCCTTCCTTCCTTCCAACTTCTTCCCCAAAGTTCCAGCGCAAAGGGTACTTGTAAAATAACATAACAGGAGTGACAACATACAGTATGAGACCCAGGGGAGGAACCAACTCCTGGATATTCAACATGAGATGCAAGTCCCTGCAGTTTTCTTGGCAACATTTTTGGAAGTGATTTGCTATTGCCTTCTTCCTAGAAATGAGAGAGAGTGACTGATCCAAACTTACACAGCTGGTTTCATGCCTATTTTGTTGTTTATTTGTTCAGTCACTTCCAACTCTTCATGACTTCATGGATCAGCCCACGCCAGAGCTTCCTGTTGGTCGTCGCCACCCTAAGGTGAGACTAAAACTCATGGTCTCCCATTTTCTAGCCTAGTGCCCTCAATCTCTACACCAGACTGGCTCCCCTACACAATTAAGATAAGGCAAAAACATGAACATAAGTATTATTGTTTGTTGGAGTGAACACTATATTCAGATAGATGCAAACAAGCAAATACCTAGCGTTGACCGCAATTAACCTCTTAGCTGTTCATAAATGGAAGTCAGGGATTTGTCGATAATGATGAAACTCCCCAGAGCACTCATTCATAATGCAGCAAGTAAGCTTCTAAATTCTCCACAGCTCTTGTTTAGTTAACATCCGGACTGACTATGCCACCAGGGACTCACAAAATGATTTTATTATTGCCATCTCAACAATCTATTGTGTAGCTATTTGCAATAACCCAGACCAAATATGATGACATCCCTTTCTATCTAAGCTAGTATTAAATAGACTTATTGCTGTACTGTCTTTTAGAATTAACTTCAACCACTGTGTATTTTAGTTTATTTGTTTAACTAAAGCTTGGCTTAACACACTTGTTTATCCCAGCCCTTGCCATACAGTAGACTGCAATCCACATGAACAAATGTTTCTGTATTACTTCTTATGAAGCTTTTTAAAAATCCCCAATCCTTTATTCATGTGACTAAGAAATATTACTTAATTAAACAAAAAAGCCATGTTTATATTTTCCACTGAAACATTTTAGATACTATTTTGAATTGTTAAATGGCAATTATTATTCTCTGAATATTGGTTAGTAGTAAATCAAGCAATTTATAAAGTACAATCCTTTCACTGTCAGTGACACCAATGTAAGGCCTGGACAAACAAGTAGACATTCTGATAAAAACCCTGTTTTGCTTTTATCTTTTTGCCAATAGCATTGGGAACTCTTTGAAAGAAAGGAGTAATGAACTGATAGTTCTCATAGCCTTTTGATTAAAATCAAGTATAGTGCTTACCTGTCTTCTAACTTTGGGTATTTGTTAACTGATTCAATTATTAGGTCTTCTTTGCTCCAGAAAGGACTTGCCTGCCTTATATTACTCTATATATTACAATTTTTTGTAAATACAATTTTTTGTATGGCCAAAAATGCAGGCTGCTGCTTTCCCTGGAAGGACATGGACTGCTGCAAATTTATATTTAATAATACTGTATATATTTGTTAGCTGTAGATGTAAAATTTCTAATTTTTCATCTAATGTTTTAAAATATTCTCTAATAAAAAGGCCTGATATATAAATAAAGCTGTGAAGTAAGTCTTGTGGGAAATGAGATACTTCTGTTGTCTTCTAATTAAACTTTTACAGAAAATAGAGTAGCAAACATTGTAAACTAATATGAATAAAGATATCCATCTGCACAGCTCAAGGTATGCCTATTCCCATCCAGCAATGCCAAACAACCTTCTAAACACAAAAGAGAAAAAGTAGGTCACTTGGGCAACACTGTCCTTGTGATGCAACTGTAATGGTTGTTTTATGGTCAATGCTTCCTTAGCTGATTGCAGCAATAAGGACTCTATGAAGATTGCCATAGATGATATTAAGTCTTTCATGAACATGTGATACATGTTTAGCTGGCACACTAACACAACAACAAGAATACAGTTAAGAAACTGTGTAAAGTTTGACGAAAGCTCAGATTTTTGAGCATCTAGTATTCAGGAGGTAGGATAAATTATGCCAAATTTCTGCCTCATTATATCCATTTCCAGATAGCTACAGGAACATATACACCTAATTTCATATGTGTGGCAGAACATGAACATTCAAGGACAAGCCAGATGCATTACATACAACATTTTCCTCTCATTTTCATAAATTAGTGCTATATCATTCATGGATCTTTAGACACATACCACGAGCTGTAACTGACCACAGTGGCTTGTATGAACTTCTTTACTTCCATAATGTTTTTTAAAAATGTATATCCAATAGTGTTGCATTTGTTCCACTTTACAGTACAATTCTCTTGAAAGAGAAGTTTTGGAGTGAATGGTGGAAAAATTACAGAAACTGATATTTAGTTGCATGAATACATGAAAAGCCACAGTTTGATGCTTTGCTTCTATTAGGCTTAATATATAACTATTAAAAAGAAGTTTTCCAATGGATTGTACATTTATATTTCCTTCAGTTCCTAGTATTGATAAAATTATAATGTAGCACTTTGTATATAAAAGGGCACACATCTTAAAATAGCTGGTTGAAGCTGAGAGCAAATTGTATGAGATGAATAACTCCTACAAGCACCCTGTACCTATTTTCTGAATCATCAGTACACTTAAATGTTACTTCCAGAGGATTAGTTTTATTCTTCATAAAACTGAAGATAACTACTTGAATGCAACATTTCGAACTAATCTGAAATAAACGTACAGTATGTTGTGAACAGTGTTTGCATGGACTGCTTCCTCAGGTCCCAAGATAGTTTACAAGATTAAAAAAAAAACCATACAGCATAAAAATCATATTTAAATTTGAGATAAAAATGAAACTTATCAAATCAAAGGGATTAATAAAACACAAGAGCTAAATCAGATTTATTTATTTATTTGTTTGTTGATCAAATTTTTTATCACTGCCCCTCTCCCCCGACAAGGAGGGACTCTGGGTGGTTTACAACAAAACAAAGTTTAAAATTCAATGTCCATATAAATACACTGAGTATAAATATATATAAATATAAATAGACAATAAAATATAATATGTAATAAAATCCCGATGGCTAAGGTTGTATCTCAGTCCGTGAGTGTAAAAGGCCCTTCTAGGGCACTAGCCATGCCCACGAATGACTGTTCCCCTTCCCACTCCATGCCTGATGACAAAACCAGGTTTTTAGTTCCTTACAAAAGGCCAGGAGCGCGGGGCCTTGTCTCACCTCTGGGGGAAGGATGTTCCAAAGGGCGGGAGCTACCGCTGCTGAGACCCCGCCAGATGGTACTATCAGATTTAAAGATATAGCAAGCCTGGGGTTTTTCTTTAAAAGCCTGGGATTTATTTTTTAAAAAAACACATCATTATAGGCATGATAGGACCTTCTGGGGAGGGCATTTCACAACAAAGAACTTCCAGTGAAAGTGTTCTTCACTAATAGATTCCTACTAAATCTTTCCAGAGAAATAATGATTTAGAGGCATTGACACAAGACACTGATATTATTAATGTAGTGGATAACATAATATAATAGGTCTTTCTGAATGTCTGAGTTAAAGTGCTATCTATCTATCCGTAAGCCAGCAGAAAACTATACCATCATAAAATTCCAATTCCAATGCTATACCATCATAAAATTCCAATCTCTATCTTGCCTCTATAGATTCTACTGTGGCTTGCCACTAAATTGTGATGTATGGATTCTGGATGGACAGGGCATCTTAAGCAGCCATTGCTGTTCTCTCCCTTCGGAACAATACTAGCCAGCAGGAAGCCATATGCCAATCATAACATTGCTTTGATCCGCATATGGTTTTGACAGATGGTTAGACTTGCAAGTTTAGCCATTTGTCGAAACCTAGAACATCCCCATGTTTGCTAGACAGCTGATAGTGGGGTGACCTCTCTTACTTTATTGGTAAGCCACTTCTCCTCAGAACAATTGCCCAACAGATGTTTGTTCTGACAGATTTAAACCAGGTTCGCTACATCTTTTGATCATATCATTTTAAGGAAATGTTGAATTCAGTTTATTCTTCCACCCAGCAAGAAATATATATTTCAGCTTATTGTCAACAAGCATGACCTCTTTCCAACTTCTCATCTCATTTACTTTTAGAATATACACTGTCCTGTAGTACAGGAGAGAGATTAAAAACTATGCTACTTTATTGCATGCATAATTCCAGTATTTTCTCTGGCAGAGCTTCAAAATTACTATTTCAAAAAATTCTTAAAGTTCAACTTAAAGTGATGCTTGATTCTTCACAATATGCATTCCATTTGGTAGATAACTATAACATACATGAGTTAAGTTTTAAATTAAGGCATTTGTCATCATGTAGGATCTTAATGTTCACTTAGTGCTCTATAAGACTAAAATTAGAGCCTCTTGTTTTCATGTGTCTTCACCTATGCATGCAATTTTCACATGTAGAGCAGGTTTTTCATCTAGAAAGACATGCTTTAGGATATTCAATTAGTAAAAAGCAATAAACCTAAAACCAAATTATTTTAAATGGGAATCTACCACTCCCAAAAAAACAATAGAAAAGAACAGAAGAGGCTGAATAAACACAAACTACAGCAATAGGGATAGATAAAATATGTTACAATCTGAGATCAGACAGAAATATTAAAATCAAAACTAAGCATGAAGAAAATATTATACAGGTTAATCCATGACTAAATATTTGACAAGTCATACAATGTTAATTCTTCTGATGCATTTTGAATAATTTATGTTTTGTATGCATGGCCAGCCACGTAGGCCTTAGCAATGTTGTTTGTCACTTCCACGCATGATCTGATAGTTCAGAAATATGTGCTTCCCACAGAGCAACAAGACGATAACATCTAGTCAACACTGAAAAGGTTAAACAGGGTCAGAGCTAATTATGACTTGAATGGGAAACAGCCAGAAATCCCAGGGCTATATATTAGACTGGGAAGTCAAAAAACATCATGGAAGAAGGCAATCACAAACCACCTTTAGATTATAATCAACAAAACTAGTTTTACATAACATTAGGAATCTAAGTGCAAGAAAATCCATTGTTCTGTGTCTTTTCCTCTGAATAAGAGAGAAGAGGTCTTGGCTTTATTCTACAGAATATCTTTTTAGGTATGTGGAAAGGGCTATCAAATCTGCCCTCAGAAAAGCAATTGGAAAAAGGTTTATCTTAAAAGTGTTTATTAAATTATAGACAGTTTTGTGAAGAGATACAGAAATGATAAAATGATAAAAATGTTTAAACACATTACACATATTAAGATAGACCAAACTAAATAGAATATATATGCAGAGGCTGTACATTCTAGAAAAGCAAAGAGATTTTTTTAAAAAAACCATTTTTAGTTTTACATTGGAGAAGAGCACACTTTCTATAGTATAGCAGCAGAATTTGGGCTCTTTGCTCAATACTTTGGAAGATGCTGTGCTGTCCTCTTCTCATGCCTGCTATTTCTACCTTAAAAGAGGTACAGGAAGAGTATTTCAAAACTTTATTGCCGTGAAATCCCTGAACATATCCAACCAAAATTTGGCAAGATCAGTGTACTATAAATGGTATAACATCCCAGTTACTTTCATCCCACTTTGCCAAAAAATGAACCAGCTGCAGGTCCAGGGATGTTTGTAAGGGTGGTCAATGGTGTCAAGATGGCAGGTGTGATCAAGCAATTAAAGCACTGCGCCCTTTTATGTCTGTGTGACGTGTGCAACACAGTAAAAAGGGATGTGGTTTCAGTCATGTAGCCAGCATGTCACACCTGCCATTTTGATGTCGCTGGCTGCTCCCATGGACGCCCTGGCTCAGGCCTTTTGGTTTTAGCTCCCTTATAGCCTATGGATTAACATTTTCTTAGAGCACAAATATCAGAGCAGCTCACTTTGAATCACTTTGCCCTCAGATTTCAAACTGCAGCGGGAGAGACGTCAACATCTGAGACACATTGGAAGGTATTCTGTATTTACAAGAACCTCTAATATTAAAAGAGGAAGTCGTATCGGTACTCCTGCCAGAGTACTAATAGTAATCAGAATGCCACAGGAACTGACAGAAATATACCCACTGAAATATGGCAAGCAACAGAAGAATCAGTAAAGGTTGAAACAAAGCTATGCCAACAAACCTGGAGAACCACACAGTATCCAATAGATTGGAAGAGGTCAGTCTACATACCAAAACCAAAGAAAAGAGACTTAGAGAGTGTGCAAAATTTGTACAATATCCTCAATTTCACATGCTAACCAAATAATGCTTAGAACCATCCAGCACAGATTAGAACCCTACTGAATTCTTGTATTCATTCTGGATAAACTTATACCTTCTCTATACTAATACTAATACTGCACTGCAAACTGCTGTCATACACAAATGTAGTCATTCTTTGTTTCTTTTACATCTGATGCCCAGATTGCTACTGAAAATATTGAATTAAATACAGCGTATTGCAACATTTCTTCATGAGCAAAGGGAGATGCCAGATTTTCAAGCTGGTTTTAGAAAAGGCTGAGGAAAAAGACACATTATTGCTGATGTGGGCTGGATAACTGAGAAAGCCAAAGGACTCCAAAAAGAAGTCCTTTGGAGTGTTTCATACATTATAGAAAGGCCTTCAGTGTCAAACTGTGGAATGTGCTTAGGAAAATGGGAATCCCAGAACATCTCATTGTCTTCATGTGAAACCTATATACAGGTCAGGCACAGTACAGACAGAATATGTTGAAACAGACTGGCTCCAGGTTGGTCAAAGAGTGCGACAAGGCTGTATACTCTCCTTTTATTTAACCTATTTGCTAATACATGTGGAAGGAAGCTGGACTGAAGAAGATGAGTGTGGTTTTAAAATTGGAGGAAGAAATATCAATCACCTCCCTTTGCTGATGACGCCCCAGTGATAGCTGAAAATGCAAATCCAAGAACCTTATTTATTCACGTGACACTTTCATACGTTTGGGAAACTACCACAGTCTTAGATCGTATCAGCTCACCCTAGTACAATTTCTGTGGCTGTTTTTCATACCAAGAATTCCTGCATACTCATCAATGATCTAACCAAATATTGTTCAGAAATTACACATGGTATGAGTTAGTATTCCTGCATTATCTCCCTGGTTGCCAAGCTGCTATTATTTTTCCTTATTGAATATTATCAGTTATTGATTTAAACTTTAGCTGGATGCCTAAAATTTTTCTTCCCAGTCATTTTATGTATCCTTTTGGTAACTTTTCTACCTAAATACTTTAACTGCATATATTCAAAGACACTATAGTGGATAAAAGTGAACACTTTTTTAGATCAAGTTTTTTTAAAACGTGGTAAATTTTTAAATTAAGTATACATCAGTATAAATCTATCACACCATGCCATTTCAGGATAAAGAAAGTTATGCAAAGTTAGAAGAAGAGTGAGAAATAGTAGGCAAAAGAAACTTCAAGTGAGACTTAAAAGAAAAGGAAATATAGCTAAATCTAGTTTACCCCAACACCATTCATTAGGCCACCCCATACCTTTCTATCCTTGCAAACCATCCTTGCTCCTCCCACATCTGTACATCATTTCATACATTACCCTTTGAGGATCTTATCAGTTTCATCCAACCATATCTTGGTCTTCCTCCCAAACCATTTAAATTATTTTGGCCTCTCACCACAATGGTTGATGTCACTGGGATTTCAGAGAGCCGCTTTAGCGATAAAGCAGCACGTTCTTCACCTGGGTCTACAGAGCTATAGGAATAAAGTCCCTCACCTTTGTAAGGTGGCCTTTAGGGTGACCTTCTACATTCTCTAATTTCTTTAATAACAACCTATCTATCTTGCATATGACAGTGTTCTGCTACCCATGGTTCCGGAAAGGAAGTGTAATGTCCCTGTATTAGGTCAAAGTAATATCCCTATGTTGGATTACAATATTGCATGTGTTGTTGTGCTGTCCTCTGTGTCATCTGGCATCTTCACCTAATGACACCCTTGTTAACTAATCATTTAGGTCAGACCAAAAAGGTGAACTCTTTTTTCTCACTAACAGCTAGATCTCCGCAAATATCCGAAAGCAGGGGCAAATGCTACACAACTGTAATTGCTATAACAGGGTTTTGGATTTAACACTGGAAATACTTACTGTCTGATTTATTCCTATCTGTATACAGTTTGTTGTTCATTTTATTAATTATGTCTCTTACTATATTAACTCTTTATCTTAGTTTTATGTGAGCATGTTCAATTGATTTTAGGCTTTATTGTAAAGAAACCAATCGTCATTACCAGGCATGGAGCAGTCTTCAAACACACATTATGCAAGTGGTATAGATACTCCATATTTTAACATTTTTCCAGTTTTGCCATTTTTCAACATTCTCACAGTAATCTTTTCATCATTTTTGCTGGGACACTAACATTTGAAGCACTCCTTCCTATTCCTTCCAGAAGCATTGTTATCTTTCCCATACAAATCTCTAAAATACTTCTTCCAGCATTCTTTCACCTGAGTTTTATCCCAAACCATTTCCACATTTTGTTCTTAATTCCACTCAATCCTATTTAGCCTTCTTCACTCACTTCCAAAACAGTTGTTTTAATTTTCCACCAAGATCACACTGCATTTTCTTTGCCTCTTTTAACATTAACTATTCCTTGGATTACATTATTTGCAGGTGGTTTTTTTTTCCTGCCCATGTGACTAAAACCTTCTCTAAAGGTCTCAATTGAAACTTTTATAGAAGGCTTTTAGTCACATTTGTGAGTTACGTAGCATTCCCTGCTCACTGTAAGTTTTTAAAAAATAAATTCAGGTTTCACCCACCCACAGGGTGAGTGGGCTTTCTTCCTGTCCTGGAGATGGGAAATCTGTTGATCTGAGAACTGCTGCCCTCACACCCTTTCTCTTACCCCACTGAGGAATAAGGCCAATAGATTTACTGTCCTCACATTATGACAGCAGTTAGCAACTGTTCTTGCTGCTGACAAGGGAACAAGGAGCAAAGGAGTAGGGAAAGAGATTCTTCTCCATCTCCCTGCCTGCCACTCTCATGCCCCGGTTAAACATGGATTCTTCATCGTCCCTGCCCTTCTCTTACCTCTGTGTGGATTGGAACCACCCCTGCTGTTGCAGCAGCAGCAGCTACAACTAACTGCCACCCTTGAAAGGTGGCAAGCCTAGACCTCAGGAGGACCTGTGCTTGGTTCAGGTGCTATAGGGACCTGCTGCTTCTATCGGGGTCGGCAGCAGCGCTCTCCTGCAAGAGCAAAGGTGGCAAAAGGGGCAGTGAAGGGAAGAGAGCAGGTAAGGGTCTGTATTTGGTACTGGGAGAAAGAGGCAGGCAGGCAAATACAGAGAAGGGAGCGGAGGGTTGGTAAGTGGTGGGCTGCACAGAGGTTACCGGTAGGAGCAGTGCCTTTATGGAAGGTACTAATGAGGCTGATATAAGCCACCCAGAGTTACGTCGTGAGATGGGCGGCCATATAAATGCGATAAATAAGCAAATATACTTATAAGCCAAAAAAAGGGGGAAAAAACTTTGGTTGCTAGGTGAGGTTCTAGCTTCTTCAGGAGCCAAAACAGAAATGGCCACTGAGATACAGAACCATATGGGAGAGGGTGGTCCTGAAGCAGGTTAGTTGTCAGCCTTGTCAGATTCTACCTCCATCCAACACAAAATGTTCACACAGGGTTTCTTCTGTTTTATGATGGAAAACACCATAACCATCTTTATCATTATCATCTTTATCCCACTTCAGCCTTCCTAAGCTGAAAGCAGCACAATAGAGTCTCTACTCTGAAATTGTATCTTCCAAGATACAATTTCTGTAAATATTAATACCACATCAGGTCTGAACTAATCAATAATCAGTCAAGTTCCATTTTGATGCCTTAATCATTGCACACTTTATATTGGCTTCCCTGTGTGACACATATCATTGTTGGGGAACAACAACAGCTATGGGAATGGGTAGAAACATAAAAATGCTCCAAGTAAAGAAGGTTCTTGTAGACAGTAAGGAACATGACCTTGATCAAGATATGCACAAACTGTTACCTGCACAAAAGGGATTCAAGCATTTTTTTAAATCCAGAACTACAAGATAACATTCAGAGGTGGGTCAGACAGATGCCTCCCCAATTCTCTGAACAATAAGGAAGAAGAAGAGGTACAACACAATCAGTCTTGCAAGATTCTGTTATAATAGCCAATCCAAATCAAGGTAGTTTTAGCCTTCCCATGGAGTTGATTTCTTGGTCTGGTCTACCTAGTGCAATATTTCTCAACCTTGGCAACTTTAAGATGTATGGATTTCAACTCCCAGAATTTCCCAGCCAACATGCTGGCTGGGGAATTTTGGAAGTTGAACTCTGCACATCTTAAAGTTGCCAGGGTTGAGAAACACTGTGCTAGTGGGACTGACAGCTCTGCAGTTGGCCATGGAGGTAAGTGCTTATGCCTTGTATGTAAATTATGTAGGCTTTTCCAGTTATAGTGTTCGGCTTGTATGTTATATATGCTTTGCATGTAGGAGTTCCATGCATGTGAGGGAACATTTAAATTCATCGGACAAATGAGCAAATGGACTGTGTGGTTGGTAGGTTTGGTACCCATGCGGCCCTGTGACTTTTTTATATGTACATTTAAAAACAAGCGTCCATGTTTATTTGCAAGTGTGTCTTTCTGTTAAAACTTTATTCTTTTAGGACTGTTCCAGGATGAATGAATTAGAACCTGTTCCTTGCAAAACTACTAATTTTGCAAGGAATCTAAAGAAAATATTTCACTATTTTGTTTGTTTAATTTATTTGTGTGCAGACAGCTGTGTGAGTGGCAGAAAGAAGGAAGCTTTTTCCTTCAAGGCGTCCCCTGGAGCAAGCTCTGTCTTACCAGATTTCCTTTTTATTCAGGTTTTATCTTTCAGAAGGAAAGAAAGGGCAGACACTCTCGCTTAAGAAAAAAACTACAATGGTTTAAAAAAAAGTATGGAGAGTGAGTTATGTTTACCTTATTATTTATTATTAATGTTAATCTGAATATTTTCACATGTTCAGGGAGATTTATTATCATGAACTAAAATAAGACCATCAATGTAACCCAAAATGTTAGAGTCTAATATTATATTTAGGTGGCAAAGAAAATCTGTCCAAATATACTGAAAATTCACTTTAAAAATATAAATCAAAAATAAACCTCAGTAAACCTATTATTATATTCTATCTTGATACAGCAGAATTGGTAACCAAGGCTGATTAATCTGCTGCAGAAAAGGCTCTACAAGCAGCAGGTAATTCTTATATTCCATCAGGCCAGAAATAGTAAGCAAAGGCTAAATAATGACCTGTTTTAGGACACTGCTTTGTCATGTAGTTTAAATGTTTTTAAAGGAAGTGTTTTAAAGGAAGTGTTCCGGGATGTTCAGGTTTATGTGTATGTGTATACATACACATATGCATATACATATATGCAAAGCTAGGAGAGAGAAGGCAGGAAGCTCAGTGGATCAGAAGTGTGTGCATGATCACGCAAACACACCCACACATTATTAGTTCATGTGTTGGTACATACTATAAATTTGTTGAAAATGGAATATTTTGTTCATTATGCCACAGACCAATAGACTTCAAGATTTTAAAATGTATTTTCCATTTTCACAGATACAAGAATATTATTTTAAAAAATCTGTGTCATTAAAAAAGCAAGTGTTTTTATCTGTGTGCCAAGTCATAGCTGCCCTAAAGCTAACTGGTGTTATCCGATCACAGAAGTCCTTGGATGACTCCAAAGCACTATTACGACAGTGTCTTGGTGCAACTCCCAAGTAAACACAGAGCCACAGTTGCCTGCTTTATGTTTAGATCACAAAATCTGCTTGGGGCTAATGCACGTTATGTCAGCCAGGACTAAATTATGCAGATTTACTCTAACAAACCTACAATAATTCTTTTCTTAAAATGAATACTCCCACTTCTAGGTTCAGTTCTGCAGATTCAGTTAAACTAAATGTAGCATACATTAATACAGCATACATGGTACTTTTTTATGACATAAAAACTTGCTATTCAGCACACTACAGGAACTACTATTATATTTGCAATTGCCACTTGGATCCTGCCCATAAATTATAAACATTCTAGGTATTTATCAGATGTGTGTATGCTGCCAATTTTGTTACAGTTCATTGCTGCTTATAACAGTGGTATGTATACAATAAAGCCATCACTAAACAAAGTGGTAGCAAAGCATGACATCACGTGACTGCGCCGCTTAGCGATGGCAGTTCCAGCAGCCCCCAGTTACTGTTGTTAAGTAAATCATGCCAGTTGTTCAGTGAGGACCTCATGCGACTACGATTTCTGACTTCCTGCTGGCTTCCTCACTGACTTTGCTTGTGGAAAGCTGGCAGGGAAGGTTGCAAATCATGATTATGTGACCGCTGGATGTGGCAATGGTTGGAAATCTGGGCTGGTTGCCTGGATTGCAATCATGTAACTGTGGGGGCACTGCAACAGCCAGAACTCTAAGGGCTAGTCGTAAGTACCACTTGTTCAGTGCCATCGTAACTTTGAATGGTCACTTAACAAGTGGTCATTAACCAAGGACCACCTGTACTTAACCAGGATCAGGAGTATAGTTTACTTTCACATTGTCCATCAGCCTCTTTCTTCACCTTTTAACAACATAAAGTTTGGCATTACTTGAATTTTATACTACTCACGTGCTCTTTTTAAAATGCCGTGTCTGCTCCTGGAGATACAGATTTTGCATCTAGTTGCACATTTAATAAAAAAAAAAGTCTGAAGGCATCAGAATAAATGTTTGAAATCAAGTGGTTCACAGGTTATGGACAAAAAAAGTCAGGATGGATGAAGAAAAAAGATGCCTATTCCACATGGCAGAGATGCTCTTGGTCCAAAGAATTGACTGAGAGGGCAGGAAATTGTTAACTGCCTTGAATGCCATTTTGGAGGGAAAGCTGAGATATAAATGTAATTAATTAATAAATGCTTTTTCCAGGTTTCATGAATAATATAATGTCACCTGATATGATTTGCAGGGTAGACTCTGCTCTCTGACAAGAGACTTGGGCATTTCCCAAACAAAATTTTGTATAATACATGATTAAAACATTGGTTTCGGGGCAGCACCGTTCTACATCTCACCATCTAAGAGGGAGGGAGCAGATGCACCCAAGAAGAAACATAAAGTTAGCCTTTCTTGCTGTTGTACACCTTTGTACCAGAAATATTCTATTCTATTCTATTCTATTCTATTCTATTCTATTCTTATTCCAGCCATTTATATAGATGTCCATCTCCCAAAAGTGACTTTGGGTGGTGTACAAGAGTATCAGGCATCATGCCAGTCCTTAACAGATTCCATTTTACAATCAACTTTATCCTTCTCATCTAACATACACAATAATGGGTGGCACAGCAGGATTGTCACACACCGGCCTCCTCTCTGGTCTTCCAGGGGGATAACAGAGCTGGCATACCTCTGTCTCTCAGCCAATATCCTGCTTCTGGCAGCCTGTATACAGCAATAACCATCTGACAGGAAAATATTGCTTGATATTTATGAACTCAGAAAAATCACCCATATTTGAAAGTAAGATCAGAATTAGAAATATTACAACTTAGACACTCTTGCCTAATCACAAATGCACCAAACACAACCACCCCCGCTGCCCAAAAAAAGAATTTCTAGATTTCTGAATTGCTTAGGAGGCAGCAATCAATTCCATCAAGGACTAGTGGGGGAAAAAGTGTTCCTTCTTCAAACTAAGAACTGTGTTCACTCGCTAACATCACTGGGAAACAGGAAAACCTTTTTTTTTACAGAAGAAGTAGAATAGTGACTATATAATTTCCTTCATATCTTGTCTTCTAGAAAGCATAGCACAGTAAGGATATTTTTCCACTTCAGTTTTGACCAATGTATTACCATGACAACAATGAAGTGACTGAACTGGTAGCTACTGTATTGCACTTCTAAAAAAATGAACTAGTCTTCTTAGAAAAGCTTCCAGTGCTCTAAACAGAAGACCATTTTGTTTGGCTGCATTAATTGATGAGTAATTAATATTTTATTTTATTGTTTATAGCTGTCAATGACCAGTCAAAGTGGCAGAGAATTACAACACAGTAAACAATAGAAAAAGTAAAATATATAGGAAACCATCAAAAGAGAAGGTGTGGGGACCATAAAAATATCTAAACTATGTCATCTGGCTGTGACCTATAATCAAGTAAAACTGTTGTAGGGTAAGATAAAATGTTGCTTATTATCAATGGTACATTTAAAATGAACCATTTTATGTAATAAAATGAATAAATTTTTATTTTATATTACAGACGGAACAAAATGGGGTATTTAACAGTCTGGGTGGTGCTATGAATTTGGTAGGTGTTCCCATGTGTCAGATACCAGTGAGATCAAATTTTTATAGCTGCAGCACAAAATTTAGCTATATTGAATGAGTGACATTGGTCTAGTAAAGTTTTTCTCAAAGTGTGGTCCAAGGACCCCTGGGGGTCCCCCAAGACCGTCTCAGGGAGCTGTGAAATCAAAATTATTTCCCAGCCTAAGTTGAAAAATAATTCAATATTAAAATTCCATCAAACAATCATGAGAAGCTTACTGGCAGTGAATGCATTAATTTCAAATACGGTAAATATCAATAAATATAACCCATACAAACAAAAGCTCTTTTGGGGTCCTCCATAATTTTTAAAAGTGGGAAGAGGTCCTGAGAGAAAAAAGTTTAAGAAACACTGGTCTAGTAGAATAAAAGAAGATATACTTCATCTTCTCTACCTGGTAAATCCTTTAGAAAAGGAAGGATTAAGGTGTCATAGGTCTCTATAAAGGTTACAGGATCATATCCGATCCGCATCCCCAGTTGCTGGAGAGCTACCGGGGCAGAGACTTTCCAGATAAAGGATCTTGTGGTATCTATCCTCAGTAAATATGAGAGAACAGCCTAGTCAGAAAAAAGACTCTATGATGGGTAAAGTTCATTAAAACCTGGCAGCAACTGGCTGGGCTGGAGCTATAGGAGAGCCTCCATAGTTTAAATTGCCTTGGGCCAAAGCTGAATGCCTGTCACTACTCTGTCAAGGATTCTGTTTTATGATCTTGTTAGGTTGGTCACTGCTCAGTTAGTGCAGGCTTCCTATGAGAAGCCATATGGGGGCAGTTTATCCCTGATACTTGACTTCCACTGTTAATGAGAGCTATCCCATATTATTAGGGAAACCAGCCCGGTTGGGCTATACATCAGTTTAAGTCAGTATCTGAAAATAACACTCCAGATCTGGGCCTCCACTCTAGCAACATCCAGTTGCAGTCGTAATCAAGATACATTTAAGAACCCAGAGAACCGATCTTAAAAATCTAGACTGCACCCTCCCCTCTGAGCCAAAACAAACAGGGATCCCATTATATATTGTTCAAGTACCTGTGTCATTACTTTGGCCTCACACAGTTTCCGAGCAATGGGGATGTACTGCCCACCCCAAGAATTGATAAAAGAAAGGATTGTGGTACTCTTATTTGAACCACTTGGGATAGATAATCTAGACGGGTTTCTCATCTCACAGATGCATGAAAGGTTTTGCCTAAGTAGTTGAAGGTCTCGATTGTATATTTTGTTGTCACTGATTAATTAATTATGCTCTTTTGTTTTCCTAGCAAAGGTTATAGCTTTTGTTTTCTGATAATTAATTAACTAACTAACAGTTCCTAGTTTTCACAGTAGTGTGTGAGTGCTTTTAAGACTCTTCTCAGCCCTATGACTGAGCAAAGAGAATGACTGTATCATCAGCCTAAAGAAAGATTGGGAGATGCCTCTTGGTCAGTTTAGGTGGATGAATCCAGGTTAAGATATGAGACCACTGAATTTATACAAAACTTAAAAAGTAGTGGAGCTAGGGAAATAAATCAATTAATTGACCTTGGCACTGCATCTAACCTCCAGCTGATGTTACTGTAAGGAATATGTATTGGTAAAAGAAGTCTTCTGTTGATAATCATAGCCAACAATTTCTTCCATAGACTTTCTCTTAAGCTAGAATCAGAAGCAGATTTAAAATCTGAAAAGCTGCATGAGTAATTAATATTCAGGTCTCACTATGTCTGTTGATCGGTAAGAAATGTTGCAACTAAGTTATTTTGACACAGAGCTGGAGATCAAGCGGGCAACTCTTCTTTGCCTCATTCTTTTTCAAAATTCTTTTCACTGCAGATCAATGCAATTATGACAGAGGGTTCTGCCTTCCCGAATTCTTCTGGCTTTTATTTCTTCACTTATGGTACTCTTTTCAGCCTAGGGTCCTAATGGTGAAACTGGGCACTGGAAGCTGAAAGCAGAAACTTATAAAATCTGTCCAGATTAAAAAAAGTATTTGATAAACATAATCCAAGTGACTATAAATCTATCAATATGCCATTTCGCAGTGTGTGGTATAGGGGACAGAAATAAGGCTATGTGGTAAGTTAGACTAAAACCAGGAAGGCCTGAAAAACCAAGTCATGAACTTCTTTTTAGTCACAGAATAGTCTTGAGGCAATCATTCTAGCATTTTTGAACCTATCTCAGAGTGAGTGCTAAGGTAATATTCAATAGCCACTGTATTAGTGATTTTAAGTAACTTGGACCACGTGAGATATAAATGGTTGGAAAAACCATAGTTCACTGATACAGCACATGTTTGAATGTAAAATGTTTTACATTCAAAGGGGCATAGCTTAAAGCCGTTTATCTTGAACTAGGATTGGAAAAGAAATGCTGAGACTCTAGTGTAAGTAGAAGTGAGTAGATGGATCAATAATCTCACTGTGTACAAGGCAGCTTCCATGTTCCTAGCTTAATAGCTACATAATTGACACTTGTTTTGCATTGGTTGCACATTATAAATCTCTGTCATATAGCCACACCATTACAATGTGGCTCCCAAATGGATGGATTTTAGGAGTCATTCCAATTGCATGAATACTAAGGGAGTCATAATCCACCACATCTGGAAGGTGCTTCAAAGTAAGTAAACATCTTTAATAAAGTATCTTATCATTGAAAATAATCATGTGAAATTACTTCTATTTCCTGTTTTGAACAACAGCTTTTCTTTCCCATTTAAAAAAGGAAAATCAGCTCACAAATAGAAACTGGACAGTGTTCTTTCTCATTATGTTGTATGTAAGCTCAGGTATCTTATGAAACTGCAATTAGTATCCACACAATTTGTTTCTGTTAAATGTTTATTTAAAATTATCCTATGAACCTCACCAGACACCTATGCTCTGATCAATTTTCTTAACTGAGTAGTAATTAAGAGTGGGTGAGTGGGTGTTCTGGTCATCTGTTTAGACAAGTGTGTGTTTCTTTTCTTTATCCCTGAAATTCCAGAATTTCAGACTTATAAAATATTCCTAGTTGCCCTTTCCCTACCTGGACCTTCTTATCACAGTATTACTTTTCTGTGTTTTAAAATAATGAAAGAAGCCTTCGTATCATACAATAATACTTGTATACCTGTTTAGTAACAGAGAAAGAAAGTCTTAATTGCACTGAAACATTTTTTCATGAAATCAGCTAAAGCAGGTTAATATGCAAAGGACATTAATTAATTAACCTATCCTAAGTTATTAATGGTTCAAACACTTTTCTAGAACATTTTTTTGGGTAAAACACTCTTGTATGGGTACACAAGAAATATTCTTTTAAAAACTAAATAAATGAGCAATGCTTGCTTCCTTGCTATTAAATCTCTCACATTGCACAGACTCAGGAAAAGTTCCCTTCTGTTTTGAAACCAAAGTATACAGAGGTGAAGCATGGAGCTAGTTTTCTAAAAAATGTTATTTTGAAATTTTGAAAACTGCATATATGTGAAGTATCAGGTATATATGAGACAACCACATTTTTGGGGAGTTTGTACTTCTGTTCAGGGTCTTTCCTAAACACATGCCTGCCTAAACACATTATTCCCATTAAATGGGGCAGGCAAGACAAATAAAAATGTATGTATGAACTAATAAGTAAAAAATGAGGATGTTGTATTGATGCTTCATTGTTTATAGTATTAGATTTGTATCCCACCTTTCATTCAAGAGCTCAAAGCAGCCTATACAAAGATGGAAAGATGCACAAATTCCACATTGGAAGAATAGATAGTGAAATTGATGGAGTTGGCGCAGATGGCAAGATTGACAGCACTTATAAAAGACCATAATGTGATGGGGTTTGTTTCTACTTGGAAACCGCTTTTGGACTATTTGCTTGTAACTGAAAAAAATGAAGTATTGATTTTGGGCTTTGATATTAATGGGTTTGTTTTTATAGAAATGATGTTGGTTAAGGTTTAATTAAGAGTAAGAGATCAAGATTGTTTAATAAGTACTTATATCTGTGTTGGAGAAAGTTGGAAGTCCTTTTCACTTAATTTTCTGCTATTCTTGCACTTTTTATGTTTTCTTTGTCTTTTAACAATTTAGCTTTTCTGTATTTTGTATTTTAACTTTTTTCAAAACTTTAATAAAGTTCTTATTTTAAAAAAAGAGCTCAACGCAGCCTACCAGGTGCTTCCTCCTATTTCTTTCCCACAATTGCAGTTCTGTGGTTGGACTGAGATAGAGTGACTGATCTGTAGAACTACCCACTCTAAATAAAACCTGTCTAGAAGCTGACATCAAGATTGGAAATGGGAATACAGCATCACTCAACCTCTGAAAACTGACTTAAACAAATAATCTGTGTGCTGCTTCATGTCAACGTTATCCCTGTTAGGTTGGCTCTATGTTATAATAGATTGCTTGGGGAAAAAAATCTGTATGTTTAAAGGATGGTAACAAATAATATATTTGCTGTAATAAATGAAGAAATAATATATTTCTTATGTATTCCACTAATAATGTGTAATCCTGCAGAACAGATGTCTAGTTAGATCCTCAAAAACTTTTTTAATTGGTACTTTCATGCTTCAGAACTTATACTTTGATTCATTACAGCCCGCATCCTTTGTCCCATAAGATTTTTTTTTAAAGAAAAAATCACTTCAGAGCTTGAATTGATTTGCAGAGAGAAACATTCAAGCTATATTCTGTCCCTAAAAAAGAAACAAAGGTAATTTCTTTTGAAATTGACGAATGAATACTTTAGGATTGAGTTTTTAGACTGAGTGTTTTCAAATGCAGATCAAAACTTGAAAACAAACACTGAAATGAGGAACCTACCAGGCTTTCAACATTATAGAAAGATTACATAGTAGGCATATATTTTTTATTATTATTATTATTATTATTATTATTATTATTATTATTGCCTACTCCAAATATAAATTACTCCAAATATAAAAACCTATATTGTATACTGCTGAAATAAAATGTTTCCTGTAAAATCTATTTCTTTCCTCCGAGAAGTAAGTCCCAGTGAGTAAAATGGAGGTTTGTACTAGTGGTAGGATTAGAGGTGTTACAGTGCAATTCTGTGCAATTCTGTGCCAGTCTCGTCAACTTCAAGAAAACTGGAGGTTTCTACATTGGGGAATGTAATTTTAGTATTTCTAATATAAATTAAAACCACCAGAATATAGCAAGCAATGTGCTACTGCCTCATAAAGAAGGCAACACTGTTTAAATCAGTGTTTTTCAAACTTGGCAACTTTAAGCGATGCTGGCTGAAGAATTCTGGGAGCTGAAGTCCACATTTTAAAATTGCCAAGTTTGATAAACACTGATTTAAAGGCAGAAATACCCCATCAAAGTATCCCTTCCAGACTGGCAGTCTAAACAATAAATGATGGTATTATCTGGGACCATACCTGCCCTTTCTCAATCCAGTATTTGATCTCCAACCTATCCATGGAAAACCTCTGAAATGAATACAAAAAGGATGCCACCATTATTCAAAAAGATGCTGAGGAACTGGAAAGAGCAACAAAGACGATAAGAGGTTGGTTGCCAAATCCTACAAAGAGCAGATAAAGGAACTCACTATGTTTAGCTTTAAAAAGAGAAGGCTAAGGGGAGACATGATAGCAGACATCTGATACATGAAAGGATGTCCAGGGAAGAGGGAGTAGATTTATTCTCCCTAGCACCTGAGAGTAAGACAAGAGCCAGTGGGGGGAAGCTTTGTAGAGAGAGATCCAAACTTGAACTAAGGCGGAATGTCCTGACTGTGAGAGCTATTAAGCAATGGAAGAGGCTGCCTCATGAAGTTGTGGGTGCTCCATCACTGGAGGTTTTCAAGAAAAGACTGGACAACCTTTGGACAACCTATGAGGATTCCTGAACAGAATCGGTAATGATCACAAGTAGAAATGCTTAAATGTATTTTTGGACAGTAAGTTGGCAAAATCTTTCCATTAGAAAGAGATGCAATGAAACAGAAACATTACCTATTACCTAATGACATAGCTCAAGCAAGTGAAATATAGAAACAAAAATAGTCGGTTGTATCAACTTGTATCTGTGCAACAAAACACTATGCAACTGAAACAGATTTCCTCTACAAAGGTGTCCCAAATATGCTCCAGAGCTCTAGGAGAGCCTTAGAAAGGATTTGGAATATGCAGGGGCAGAGAAGGGCAAAGGTAGGTCAGTCCTATAGTGCAAGCTGAAGTTTATTCATGAAATACTGGATTTAGCCTGGTATGTATGGGCATTCTTCTTCCAGAAATGTTATCCAAAAATAAAGAATTCACGTTTAAAGGTAAAGTTTCAAAAGTTGAATCATGATTATATATCAATTTATCATATCTATGCTACTCAGTTAATTCTAATAAACAAACATGATACATATTGTCAGTAATACGTTTATCCTTTTTTAACATTCAATACTTTGAATATCTTGCCTGTAATGAGAAAATACACTGCTTTTATTAGCCTTCTAAAAATAATTGTTCCACATCCTTTACTAAGAACAGGAAGGAAGGAAGGAAGGAAGGAAGGAAGGAAGGAAGGAAGGAAGGAAGGAAGGAAGGAAGGAAGGAAGGAAGGAGAAATTGTAGATTTCACCAAGAGAATAATGGTTTCAGAACAAGAAAAATAATAGTTTCTCTTCATTCCTATAAATTCATTCCTATAAACAATGCTGGCTGGGAAATTTGGGAGATTAAGCCCGCAGTTTTAAAGTTGCCAAGTTTGAAGAACAGTGGCTTAAAACAACATTCCCACTGCTTGTTTCAAATTTTCCTCTCCCACCCCACAAGCAATGCACTTGTTTTTTTAAACAAGCAATGCGCAGAAGTGGAAGAAGACAATAGAATAGGAAGGACAAGAGACCTCTTCCAGAAAATTAGTAACATCAGAGGTAAATTCCAGGCCAAAATGGGTATGATCAAAAACAAAGATGGCAAGGACCTAACAGAAGAAGAAGAGATCAAGAAAAGGTGGCAAGAATATACAGAAGGATAACAATATCAGGGATAGCTTTGACGGTGTGGTCAGTGAGCTAGAGCCAGACATCCTGAAGAGTGAGGTTGAGTGGGCCTTAAGAAGCATTGCTAATAACAAGGCAGCAGGAGGCGACGGCATCCCAGCTGAACTGTTCAAAATCTTGCAAGATGATGCTGTCAAGGTAATGCATGCTATATGCCAGCAAATTTGGAAAACACAAGAATGGCCATCAGATTGGAAAAAATCAACTTATATCCCCATACCAAAAAAGGGAAACACTAAAGAATGTTCAAACTATCGAACAGTGGCACTCATTTCACATGCCAGTAAGGTAATGCTCAAGATCCTGCAAGGTAGACTTCAGCAGTTCATGGAGCGAGAATTGCCAGATGTACAAGCTGGGTTTAGAAAAGGCAGAGGAACTAGAGACCAAATTGCCAATATCCGCTGGATAATGGAAAAAGCCAGGGAGTTTCAGAAAAACATCTATTTCTGTTTTATTGACTATTCTAAAGCCTTTGACTGTGTGGACCATAACAAATTGTGGCAAGTTCTTAGTGGTATGGGGATACCAAGTCATCTTGTATGCCTCCTGAAGAATCTGTATAACGACCAAGTAGCAACAGTAAGAACAGGCCATGGAACAACGGACTGGTTTAAGATTGGGAAAGGAGTACGGCAGGGCTGTATACTCTCACCCTACCTATTCAACTTGTATGCAGAACACATCATGCGACAAGCTGGGCTTGAGGAATCCAAGGCTGGAGTTAAAATCTCTGGAAGAAACATTAACAATCTCAGATATGCAGATGATACCACTTTGATGGCTGAAAGTGAAGAGGAACTGAGGAGCCTTATGATGAAGGTGAAAGAAGAAAGTGCAAAAGCTGGCTTGCAGCTAAACCTCAAAAAAACCAAGATTATGGCAACCAGCTTGATTGATAACTGGCAAATAGAGGGAGAAAATGTAGAAGCAGTGAAAGACTTTGTATTCCTAGGTGCAAAGATTACTGCAGATGCTGACTGCAGTCAGGAAATCAGAAGACGCTTAATCCTTGGGAGAAGAGCAATGACAAATCTCGATAAAATAGTTAAGAGCAGAGACATCACACTGACAACAAAGGCCCGCATAGTTAAAGCAATGGTGTTCCCCGTAGTAACGTATGGCTGCGAGAGCTGGACCATAAGGAAGGCTGAGAGAAGGAAGATCGATGCTTTTGAACTGTGGTGTTGGAGGAAAATTCTGAGAGTGCCTTGGACTGCAAGATCAAACCAGTCCATCCTCCAGGAAATTAAGCCAGACTGCTCACTTGAGGGAATGATATTAAAGGCAAAACTGAAATACTTTGGCCACATAATGAGAAGACAGGACACCCTGGAGAAGATGCTGATGCTAGGAAGAGTGGAAGGCAAAAGGAAGAGGGGCCGACCAAGGGCAAGATGGATGGATGATATTCTAGAGGTGACGGACTCGTCCCTGGGGGAGCTGGGGGTGTTGACGGCCGACAGGAAGCTCTGGCGTGGGCTGGTCCATGAAGTCATGAAGAGTCGGAAGCGACTAAACGAATAAACAACAACAACACCCCACAATATTCAATTTATAAAGCCTACTCCACCATACTTTGGCTCAACATATTTTCACTATTCTTTCTGAATTGTAGACCATCTCATGCTAGCATTCTTTCATCCTGATAACTGAAACCATAATCCCAAAACAAAATCTCTCTCATCAACATCTTTTGAGCAGCCACTCATTCACTTGCAGTATTTTTTTAATGGACCTGATGATTAACAAGACTGCTTGAGCATTGACTAGGGTCCAGCCCTTCATAGCAGTTCACTGATGAGAAAGCGCTGTTCTCAGGGATTCAGAGTAGGCAGGTTTATTGCAGTGAGAAAGATAATGTTGTCATTTATTGAAGAATGGATATTTGTACCTTGGCCATCATTTATCAGTGACAGTGTTAAGGTGGGGCCTACCTATTGCCCATGATCTTCTTTCTGAACGTCAGCACTTTGACATAGGCAAGGTCCAGAAACAGGAGTGGCAGGGATTCCAGAAATAACAGAATTTTGAAAGCCTGTGAAAGTTCCCACCTCATTTTATACTAAGCAGAATCAAGGCAGGATTATTTTGAGTTCTTTCTCCTGCTTTCCCCCTTCCTTCCTTCCTTCCTTCCTTCCTTCCTTCCTTCCTTCCTTCCTTCCTTCCTTCTTTTTTGGTGCCTTTGAGTCACCGTTGACTCCTGGCAACTACCTGGACAAGTC
The DNA here is from genome assembly GCF_035149785.1 of Candoia aspera. Classification (NCBI taxonomy): domain Eukaryota; kingdom Metazoa; phylum Chordata; class Lepidosauria; order Squamata; family Candoiidae; genus Candoia; species Candoia aspera. The sequence goes on from NC_086157.1 coordinate 36,096,595, forward strand.
CCTGCAGTTTTCATGGCAAGATTTCAGAAGTGGTTTGCCATTGCCTCCTTCCTAGGGCTGAGAGAGAGCGACTGGCCCAAAGTCACCCAGCTGGCTTCATGCCTAAGGTGGGACTAGAACTCACTGTCTCCTGGTTTCTAGCCTGGTGCCTTAACCACTACACCAAACTGGCTCTCCTCTTTCTTAGGAGTGGTACAGGTAGTCCTCACTTAGTAACCACAATTGGAACTGGCAACTGCATCGCTAAGCGCTGCAGTCGCTAAGCGAAACATCACATGACCAGGCTTACGATTTAACTTCTGCCTTCTCTGTTAACTCTGCTGTACTTTGACGGTGGTAAATGTGTGCCAGTTGCAAAGTGCCCAAATGGAGAGATCTTTATGGAAGCCCAGCACCACATTAAGCACATTAAACCTCGCAGCCATGGACCATTTTACACCAGCTTCTTTATATCTGAATGTCACCTTTAAAAGAGTTACATTTAAATTGTAATGTGTAATCCACACAGAAAGAAGACATATGAACTTAAGAATTCAGTGCAACGTAGACTAGCCTCCTCGTGGTGCACCCCGGGCAACGTGACTTGTCATGGCTAAATAGTCTACACATCTGGCTGGTGGACCTCACAAGGACTTCCCAGCAAGAAAAAGCAGCATGAACACCTATGCCATACGAAAAAAAAAAAGTGACTCGTGAGAATGGCCAATTCAGTTAGTTCTCAATCTCTACACTTGTTGGTTCGAGTTTTGCATATACAAATGACTCAACAGTCCTCTGGTTCCTTGTGCATCCTCCAGGATCGATCAACATCCAACATTTCTGGGCTATGAGTCAGACAACCCGCAAACCAGCAAAATTCTGGCTCTAGGTCTAGAGGGGGAAGACGATGGAGAGAGAGCACGCGGGCTCCCCGGGAGCGGATGCCGGCGTACCCCACAATTGTGCTGCGCCTTCCGTGAAAGTCAGAGCGCCCCCCAACGCTTATTATCGGAAAAGGTGGACCAAACGTCCCGGGCGCTACCGGGGTGGCTGTTTATCCGTGTCATTGTGCTCAGCCTGCGTGGCTTACCTGAGGTGCCCGTGCCGGGAGGAGAGGTGGGCGCGTGTGCCCAGGAGGCGCCAGATGCCGCTGCTGCCGCCGCTGCTGCTGCTGCTGTCCGCGGTGGCGATCAGGGTGCGCGGGCTGTTGCCCCCGCCGCTCTCCAGCTTGATCCGGCCACTTTCCCCGGAGCTGCTGTTGCTCTTCCCCTCCTGCCAAGAGCCGGGCAAAGGCTCTCCAGGGAAGTGGGGCTCCGGCGCTTTTTTGGTCGCGGGGCTGTTGGAGCTGTCGCTGTGGCTGCGGCTACTTCTCCGCTGGCTGTTTCTCATGGTGTGAGGGGACGCCGCATGCCGGGCTTCTGCTTCCCCCCAGCGCCGGCAGCCCAGTCCCAAGAGGGGCGGAAAGACAGGCTCGGGGGAGTCGCGCAAACGGCCGCGAGCCTCCCGGGGAGGACGCTGGACAGCGCGGGGTGGCGGCGCCTGCTGTTGCTGCTGCTGGTGGTAGCGCGGGCTTCTCTGGGAGCATTAAGTTGCGGGCGCACCGGTTCCAGCAGTGGCTTTTTGGCTTGGAACTTGCTGTGCCGGAGACCAAAAGGGGACATTCTCCCAGCGGCGTCTCAGGCGCTCCCACCCTTCGCCGGGAGGGAGTAGGGATGGCTGGGCGCAGGGTGGCGCCCCCCGCCGCCTCCGCTCAGATCATCGGGAGCCCTCGCGCGCCTCGCCTGCTCGTTCGCGTGGCCTGCGTGTCTCCCGCGGGAATAGCCAGCGCGGGGATCCTGATGTATAGGGCGGGGGACGCCGGAGCGGGAGGTTCCTCCTCCGGTGCTCGTGCCGTGGTCGCTGCCGCTGCCGCTGCCTGGTAGAGATCAGCCGGAATCTCTGGCCAGAGACAAGGGAGAGCGAGAGGCAAGCTACCGGATGGGTCGCCGCGGGGAGAAAACGGGCCGTCGGGTCTCCCCCCACGGTCCTCCGGTCCGGGAAATAAATAGATAGATAAACGAAGCGAGCCTCGCTTCCTGAACGAGAAGAGAGAAAGTTGCCGAGGGCTGGCGGCCGAAGGAGCGCTCCCTCCCGCCTCTGCCTTCCCTCTTCTCTTGTTTTTGCACGAGTGCAGGAAATGCTCCACTGACCTACATAGTCTCCCAAACATCCGTGACCTCCCCCGGGAGGAGGAGGAAAGGGAGGATCTAAAAAGAGAGTGTCTTTGGGCTCTGGGATTAAGGCTCGAGCGATGCTAGAGCCCGGGAGAAATATAGGGGGCGGCGGGCGTTTTTTCAACGACGAGCGCAGAGGGGACGCCGAACAGGTAACCGGGTTGCATAAAAGGCTCCTGACGCTCTGACCAGGAAGTGCAGGACTTCGACGCTTGGGCTGCTTTCGAGCTTTCTGCCAGAAAGGGCTGCCTGCTCCCACAGGGCGGCTGTGAGAAGTTGGTTTAGAAGTCTATACGGAAAGGTTTGAAATGTTGTAAACTTTTCCAAATGAACTTGCCAATTTACCTGTATATCCTTCCAGAACCTGTCCCTGGGAAAGTGAATCAGGTTTTGAATGTTTTAAAAAATCTAAAATTCAGATTTCAATTTTTTTGAAGTTTAGGTTCTGGATTTCCTATTAAACTTCTGGGGATAAGTTTTCTAATTTTGATACGTTTTAGGATGAATTACATTTCTCTGCTCTGAGACAACTAGTACACTCAGAAAATATAGTATTTTAAGCCCATCTTTGGGATTTAAAAAAGCCATGTCTTTTTTTAAATATGGGTCAGTTCTGTATTTAAAATTAATTTGGGATATTTTTAAGCAAACCCCTAAATTCAGCAAGTGCAGAAGTTAGTAAGAAATAAAGATGGCAAGACAATAGAGAAGCAAACCACAAGATATGCATAATCTGAGGAGAAACAATTAAAAATAAAATAACTCTTTAACATTCAGGCTAATTGCCTTTAGTTTTCTTCCTAGTATAATGTGTAAAAGGTTAGGTGAATAACTTCCAGTGTTAGAAAGGGAGTTTACAAGATCTATGGTTTTTATAAGATATCATTTCCCGCAGGGATCATGGTTTGCCTAGATGTAAGATTAGCAGATTAGCAGTTGAATTTTACATTAAGCTCCAGGAAATATGATCAGCCTCAACATTAGAAACTAAGGATAGAGCTGCAGTGGGATAGTCATAGCATATGAGCTAAAGCCAGCTGTAAGAGTGGTTTGAAAACGCAAGCATCTACCTGAAGTTTACTAAGAATATTTAGTGTAGTACTAGGAGTAACCTCCAATCCAATTAAGTTCTCTTGTTTTAAAGACACAGTTGAGTACCCAACACAAGAGAAGCAGGGATCACAACAGCTAGTACTACGGTTATGACACCATAGTCTTGCATTACTCATAAACAACAGGTAGCAAGTAAACAATGCATAGCTAGTATGCCTACACCTATACCACCTCCACCACCATTCTGCACCATATCAACCCAGGATTTTTTCAAGTAGGGATCAATGAACACACTTATTACAGCAGTTGCATTTTGGAAAACATAGAAGGGCTGACAGAATCAAAAGAGGATTATGCAAAGGATTATTCACATTCCCAATCTCTACTGGATGCTGTGCTTGTCATCATGAGCAGATTCTTCCTCATAGTAAATTGCACTCTGGGATAGGAGAGGGAGGGAGCCACTGCTGGGGTTAAATCCATGCTGCCGCCTCCTTCATACACATTGATTGCTGCCAGATGCAGTTAAAATGTATGTGTGATTTATCAAATGCAATCACACAGTGAAAGCAAACATTACCTTGGCTTTAAAAGGAAGTATGCATGTTTCCTCTACTGCATAGGTAAACATTTTTATCAATAATACTTAGATGTGTCCAGAATAAAAGCTTCATTGGGATCATGCATTTTATGAGTTGGAAGGGAACTTTAAGATCTCTGCCCAGTGCAAGAACAACCTATCCTTTCTTTGCTGGACCTATGCAACCCCTGCTCACTGCAAGAAAAATAGGCCCTGCTTGAAAGCCCCCAGCAAAGGGACTCCATACTCTTAAACAGAGACCATTCCACCCCTGAACAGCCCTTACAGGCAAGCACTTCAGCCTGTTGGTCCTTTGTCCTGCCATCATGTTCAACAGAACAGAGAACAAGTCTTACCTGCCCCGCCCCCCCGCAGGCAGTCTTTAGATATCTGTAGGCCACAAGGTCTTCGGATGGGGCAAGGGAGGTCAATGACAAAAGCAGTGTTGTGCCAATGTGATGCAAGCACCACTCTTCATACTTGTGTTATGACATCACATCCCCATATGAAAGAGTTTTCATTGTGACAGCTCAATGCTGTTTTCTTCATTTTATTGATAAAAGTGGTGCAAAAATAATAAAGGCAGGATAATAAATATACATACATACATACATACATACATACTTAGGTTTAGACAATTGCTGTTTATCCTTTTTGCTTCTTTTTATGAGCTGAAAAGCCCAGCTCTGTTAAAGTTCTTCAGAGGCCTTAATTTATAGCACTTGTAGCTCTCCTCTGAATCTTGCTCCTTTTAATGCATTCCAAGGTTGCACTGGTCTTTTTTGCTATTGTACCATACTGCTAGTTCACATTCAGTGGGTGTCACTTGCAAATTGATAAACATCCTTTGCTATGTAAGTTGAATTTGTAAGTTTAGTCTGACATACCTTGTTTTTGACAAATTCTTCCTGGCTCCTGGTAATGGCATCCTTCTTTTCTAAGCGCTAACAGACCTGCTGCTTGACAATCTGTTTTACAACCTTATAGAGTACAAACATCAAACTAACTGGTCTGTATTTTCCTGGAGCTTCTTTCTTCTTTTTAAACGTTGAGATTATGTTGCTGTTCTCCAGTTTTCCAGCATCTTGCCAGTTTTCCAAAAAAGTTCTACCATTTCTTCAACAGCCTGGGATGTGATTCACCTTTCCCTGCAGACCTGACTTCTTGACTTAAGGTTATTTATCATTTATTTATCATTCCTGAGCTGTGTTAATCTCCTTTCCTCAGACATATTAGGAATAGCTCTCTGTCTCACAAAGAATATATTAAATATATTAAAACAGCCAAGTGTTTCTCAGCCTTGGCTGTTTTAAAGTGGGTGGACTTCAACTCCCAGAATTCTTGGTTAGTGTTCTGCATTTTTCTGTTTTTTATGTGATTTTATTGTTGTGAGCCACTGAGAGCTGGTTGGAGTCGAGTGGCATCCAAACTGAAATAAATAAATACATAATCAAATGAAGCAACTCCTTGCCTGTTGTGCTTCCTATAGAGCAGTGTTTCTCAACTTTGGCAGCTTCAAGATGTGTCAGCTTCAATTCCCAGAATTAGCTAAACTAGCTGTTTAGACTCGCCCTTAGTTATTAGATTCTATTTCCATTTCCTATAAATCTCCTTTTTGCTTCTCAGCTTGTCTGTGAACATTTCTTCTTTATTCATACAGGTGTCTTACAGCTGTTCCAACTTTTGCTTCTCGTGGGGAGATTGTTTGGACCTGTTATTTCAGGATCCCATTTTTCAGCCTTTCCTGTCTCTCTTGCTTATGGTTTAGGATTTTGAGTCATCGTATGCTGTTCATTTCTTTTTTGTCCACTATTTCCAATATGGTTATTCTCCATTTAAAAAAAAGAGGGAGGGAAGTGTGTCCATAAATTCTTCACAAGATGACTTTATGGGGTTCTTTGGTTGCACAAAAATGTTCCTAGCCTATTCAAGCGGGTAAAAATCCTATAGTTCAGAATTTATGAGCTTTATCTGAAAATGGAGGTAGAAAAACTAAGCCTCAACTCTTAGCAAAATGTTCAGCAGGATTTTCTATACAGTTTAACTGCTATTCTTTAACCTCGTCTCTCCGTGAAGTAGTTCTTAAATTATATAAGAGTTTCCTATGTAAGTTTAGGATTAAAATTGCATACACACACACACATCTATAGCTATATATCTATATATCGATATCTACTGGAGATGAGGCAGGCCCCATCGCTCCTAGCCTTTCAGAGGAGTCTGAAGACCTGGCTCTGCCACCTCACCTGGGAGGAGAGGGGAATAGATCTGCATGGGGATGGCTGCTATAGACCACTCCTCCCACACTTGGACTGTATCAGATTCTCCTGCCACTTGGACGTTTTTACTTTTTTACCCTTATTTATATTTATTTATTAGAGTAATTTTATATTTGTATATTCTATTTATATTGTATGGTTGTTGTTTTAACCAATTATTGTAAACCACCCAGAGTCTCCTGCTGGGAGGAGATGGGCAGGGACAAATTAAATATCTATATCTATATCTATATCTATATCTATATCTATATCTATATCTATATCTATATCTATATCTATATCTATCTATATGAGAGCCAGTTTGGTGTGGTGGTTAAGGCATCAGGCTACAAAACAGGAGACTGTGAGTTCTAGTTCTAGTCCCGTCTTAAGCACAAAGCCAGCTGGGTGACCCTGGGCCAGTCTGTCTTTCTCAGCCCTAGGAAGAAGGCAATGGCAAACCACTTCTGAAAAACCCTGCCAAGAAAACTGCAGAGACTTGTCCAGGCAGTCTCTGAGAATTGGACATAACTGAGTGGAACACACACACACACACACATATATATGTCCCCTGACTCAAGAGTGTAATTAGATATGTATGCTCTGGAACACTGAATTCAGTAGGATTTAATTCTGGATAGATGCATATAGAATTAGTGGCTGAATTATTAATCATTAAGCTTAAGAAGGGAAGTTGCTTATCCTAAAAACCTTCCTAATCTGAAATCAATGGGTAGAAGAGATTGGAGGTGTTGATGTGCATCCCAGCAGGACAGAAAACTGCAAGGTTCTCTGTTGCTTCTCCTCAAGGCATAAATAGTAACTTTATTTGGCTATGCAATGCCACATTGTCAGTTATAGTAAAAGCTTTGTCACAGTTATTTTGAAGAAGAAAAAATAGGTCAATCTCTGTATTTCTCACTTGTATTATTTGTTACTAATATTCCTTTTGAAAACTAGCCAATGTGCAGTATGTGGAAATGTGCTGAAAAGCTATATAATTAGCTTGCAATTAAAATGAACTGGTTTGTATTCATGTTACAAAGAATTTGGAATATCATGTTTAATTATTTCTGTCTATAGCATAAAAATATAGGCTTTTTGTTGTTTTTGCATCCTTTGCCATTTCTTTGAGAATCAAGCTACAATCACAATCAGATTAAATCTACTATTTAAACACACACAAAAAACTCCATATCTTATTTCTTCAGATGAAACTCTTTTTTTTCCTACTGGAGATTACCAATAGAGATTAAACTTTAGCAAACTAAACATGTGCAAAGAAATGAAGTATGAGATTAAGCAGGAACTGAATATTTATTAATTTTTATGTCTAATGCAGGGTAAAATATAATTCCTCAAAACTTCAAGTCAACCTTGAAGTACATGCATTGGGCTGTTTGCTACATACTCCTACTTCATTACTATACCATTTTAAATGTAAAATAAAAACTGAATGTAACGATCAGATACATGCATTGATTTTGATTTCTATTAAACTTGCACTTAAGTACCATACCAAGCAAACTATCTGTAATGCTGGAGTCTCCTTTATTATCTAGGATTGCAATATTCTCATTCATTATGAATATGCTCAAATATTCATAATAAAATTGTTCATAATAATGAACAATTAAAAATCAAAAGACTCCAAAAGAATTTAAGTAAATGCATGTTAAAAAATCCCAAAATATATTTTTACAATGTCAAAATAATGACAGTTTAGACAAACCACTGTCTCCAGATGTTTTGAACACCAATATTCCCCACCATTCCTGGGAGGGTTTTGTTTTGTTTTGTTTTGTTTTGTTTTGTTTGGGGGCAAGCTCCGAGTCAGTCTTGACTCCTGGTGTCTGCCTGGACAAGTTCCTGAAGTTGTCTTGGTAATATTTCAGAAATGGTTTGCCACTGCCTGCTTCTTCCTAGGACTGAGAGAGAGGGACTGGCCCAAGGTCACCCAGTTGGCTTCATGCCCAAGGCAGGACTAGAACTCATGGTCTCCTGGTTTCTAGCCCGGTGTCTTTACCACTACGCCAAACTGGCTTTCTATTCTTAGGAGTAGTGGAACTGTAATTTTATAGCAGAAAGAGATACTAGGTTGTTAAACCTAGGAGGCTTATTTATGAATGTTATGAATATTTTCCCTCCCATATGAATATTTCCATGCATATACTAATAGTGTATATCTTTGTACAGTTAGATTTAAAACACATCCACACACCCACACAAAAAAAGGAAGTAGGACATGCTGGAGAATGAATTGACATTGTATTCATTATTTTGACCTTTTAAGCATTTTAAATAATTTATGCCCTGTCGTTACATTTTTACTAGATTTTGGGTTGAATCATTTTCACAGTTTTATACTGCATTTCATTATGAATCACCTAGAGGCACCTATATCAATATAAAAATAAATAACTCTGGAAGGGAAGTATGCGGTCTTTGGTCCCACCTCAGAGGACCTCAGTTTCATATAACCATCTGTAAATTACATGCCTGCACTAGCTCTCCAAATGCCCACTTGGGCCCTTTATGGGTCTTTCTGTAGGTCTGCCTGCCTGAGAAGAAAGTGCAGTACAAACAAGTGATATAATGCCAAAGCAGGCCTAGAAATTCTACCTATATTTTATTTTGCCTCTACCCATGATAATTCTGATATGATCCAGTATTGATTGCTAGTCCTGGCCAGTTCCTTATGGATCAACAGATCTTCCTAGAAAAAGTCTTCCCATCCCTATTTTAAATCTTGATTTTTATCAAATGAAGGTTTATAAGAGGTCCCCAAACCCCTAATTTATTTGGTCCCTGAAATTCCCTCCAGCCACAGTTGCCAAAAATAAAAATGTATTCAAATATTAAGTTGCATCAATTATTTCATTTAAGGTTAAATATTTATGCTACATTTTAGTTTTAAACAATCCAAATTCAACTTACCAAAACCCAGATCAAACTAATACTGTAGGCAGAACGCTAAAGCATAGCATTTTAAAGATGACCAGATATAAATGACTAGTAGAGCTACATGTAAAAGCAGAAAAGTCCTGGGAAAATACAAAGATCTTTGCCAGGATAGAGGCTAAAACATATCATATAACAAAGACACACACACAGAGTTCACTGTGGTGCTTATTCACTATGGCTATAACAGCAGCTACTGTCATGATAACAAGAACCAGATTAGTGTAGTGGTTAAGGCACCGGGCTAGAAACTGGGAGTTTTAGTCACTTAGGCACATAGCCAGTTGGGTCACCTTGGGCCAGTCCCTCTTTCAGCCCTAGGAAGGAGGCAAGGGCAAACCACTTCCAAAATCTTGCCAAGAAAACTGAAGGGTCTAGGAGTCAACAATGACTTGAAGGGGCACACACACACACACAAAAGTCATAGGGCAATGAATAAATCTGCACAGACAAACACACGTTGTTGTTTATTAGTTTAGCCACCTCCAACTCTTCATAACTTCATGGACCAGCCCATGCCAGAGCCTCCTGTCGGTCGTCAACACCCCCAGCTCCCCCAGGGACGAGTCCGTCACCTCTAGAATATCATCCATCCACCTTGCCCTTGGTCGGCCCCTCTTCCTTTTGCCCTCCACTCTCCCTAGCATCAGCATCTTCTCCAGGGTGTCCTGTCTTCTCATTATGTGGCCAAAGTATTTTAGTTTGGCCTTTAATATCATTCCCTCAAGTGAGCAGTCTGGCTTTATTTCCTGGAGGATGGACCGGTTTGATCTTCTTGCAGTCCAAGGCACTCTCAGAATTTTCCTCCAACACCACAGTTCAAAAGCATCGATCTTCCTTCTCTCAGCCTTCCTTATGGTCCAGCTCTCACAGCCATATGTTACTACGGGGAACAGCATTGCTTTAACTATGCGGACCTTTGTTGTCAGTGCGATGTCTCTGCTCTTAACTATTTTATCGAGATTTGTCATTGCTCTTCTCCCAAGGATTAAGCGTCTTCTGATTGCCTGACTGCAGTCAGCATCCGCAGTAATCTTCGCACCTAGAAATACAAAGTCTTTCACTGCTTCTACATTTTCTCCCTCTATTTGTCAGTTATCAATCAAGCTGGTTGCCATAATCTTGGTTTTTTTGAGGTTTAGCTGCAAGCCAGCTTTTGCACTTTCTTCTTTCACCTTCATCATAAGGCTCCTCAGTTCCTCTTCACTTTCAGCCATCAAAGTGGTATCATCTGCATATCTGAGATTGTTAATGTTTCTTCCAGCGATGTTAACTCCAGCCTTGGATTCCTCAAGCCCAGCACGTTGCATGATGTGTTCTGCATACAAGTTGAATAGGTAGGGTGAGAGTATACAGCCCTGCCATACTCCTTTCCCAATCTTAAACCAGTCCGTTGTTCCGTGGTCTGTTCTTACTGTTGCTACTTGGTCGTTATACAGATTCTTCAGGAGGCATACAAGATGACTTGGTATCCCCATACCACTAAGAACTTGCCACAATTTGTTATGGTCCACACAGTCAAAGGCTTTAGAATAGTCAATAAAACAGAAATAGATGTTTTTCTGAAACTCCCTGGCTTTTTCCATTATCCAGCGGATATTGGCAATTTGGTCTCTAGTTCCTCTGCCTTTTCTAAACCTAGCTTGTGCATCTGGCAATTCTCGCTCCATGAATTGCTGAAGTCTACCTTGCAGGATCTTGAGCATTGCCTTACTGGCATGTGAAATGAGTGCCACTGTTCGATAGTTTGAACATTCTTTAGTGTTTCCATTTTTTGGTATGGGGATATAAGTTGATTTTTTCCAATCTGATGGCCATTCTTGTGTTTTCCAAATTTGCTGGCATATAGCATGCATTAGCTTGACAGCATCATCTTGCAAGATTTTGAACAGTTCAGCTGGGATGCCGTCGTCTCCTGCTGCCTTGTTATTAGCAATGTTTCTTAAGGCCCATTCAACCTCACTCTTCAGGATGTCTGGCTCTAGCTCCCTGACCACACCGTCAAAGCTATCCCCGTTATTGTTATCCTTCCTATACAGGTCTTCTGTATATTCTTGCCACCTTTTCTTGATCTCTTCTTCTTCTGTTAGGTCCTTGCCATCTTTGTTTTTGATCATACCCATTTTGGCCTGGAATTTACCTCCAATGTTTCTAATTTTCTGGAAGAGGTCTCTTGTCCTTCCTATTCTATTGTCTTCTTCCACTTCCGCACACTGCTTGTTTAAAAATAATTCCTTATCTCTTCTGGCTAGCCTCTGGAATTTTGCATTTAATTGGGCATATCTCCCCCTATCACTGTTGCCTTTTGCTTTCCTTCTTTCTTGAGCTACTTCTAGTGTCTCAGCAGACAGCCATTTTGCCTTCTTGGTTTTCTCTTTCTTTGGGATGTATTTTGTTGCCGCCTCCTGAACAATGTTGCGGACTTCTGTCCATAGTTCTTCCGGGACCCTATCTACTAAGTCCAGTCCCTTAAATCTATCCTTCACCTCCACTGCATATTCCTTAGGAATATTAATGAGTTCATATCTAGCTGATCTGTGGGTCTTCCCTAATCTCTAGTCTGATCCTAAATTGTGCAAGAAGAAGTTCGTGATCTGAACTACAGTCAGCTCCAGGTCTTGTTTTTACCGACTGTATAGATGTCCGCCACCTTTGGCTGCAAAGGATGTAGTCAATCTGATTTCGGTGTTGTCCATCTGGTGAAGTCCATGTATAAAGCCATCTCTTAGGTTGTTGGAAGAGAGTGTTTGTTATGCAGAGTGAGTTGTCTTGGCAAAATTCTATCAGCCTATGTCCTTCATTTTGTTCTCCCAGGCCATGCTTACCTGTAATTCTGGGTGTCATTTGACTGCCCACCTTAGCATTCCAGTCTCCTGTGATGAAAATAACATCTCTTTTAGGCGTGTTGTCCAGTAGGTGCTGCAGATCCTCATAGAACTGCTCTACTTCAGCTTCTTCAGCATCTGTGGTTGGGGTGTATATTTGGATCACTGTGATGTTAGATGGCTTGCCCTGAATTCGAATTGAGATCATTCTATCGTTTTTTGGATTGTATCCAAGCACTGCTTTAGCCACTTGACTATTAATTATGAAGGCTACTCCATTTCTTCTGTGGTCCTCTTGTCCACAGTAGTAGATCTGGTGGTCATTTGATGTGAAGTGGCCCATTCCAGTTCATTTCAGTCCATTTCAGTTCACTGACACCCAAAATGTCTACCTTTAATCTTGACATCTCACCAATAACCACATCCAATTTGCCCTGGCTCATAGAACTTACATTCCAGGTTCCAGTGGTGTGTTGATCCTTAGAACATCGGATTCACCGTTCACCACCGGCACCGTCGGCCGCTAGCCGTCCTTTTGGCTTTGAGCTAGCTGCGTCATCACGTCTGGGGCTAGTTGAACTCATCCTCTGTTCCTCCCCAGTAGCATTTTGACCATCTTCCGACCTGGGGGTCTCATCTTCCGATGGTATACCGACATATCTCTGGTTGTACTGATCCATTTAGTTTTCATGGCAAGAATACTGGGGTGGGTTGCCATTACCTTCCCCAGGGATAGCATTTAGTCTGACCTCTCTGTCATGACCTTCCCGTCTTGGGTGGCCCTTCACGGTTTAGCTCATGGCATCATTGAGGTGCTCAAGCTCCGGCACCACGACAAGGTAACGATCCTTTGCTGAAGATACACACAGACACACACACAAAAAATTATTTAATGTAATTTAAATTATAATGGTCTCTTATAAAACTTCTTCACTGAAGCATGACTGGAATCAGAGGTACTATCATTCCAACGGTAGGGCATTTATTTTTTCCCACCAGTAATAATTTCAGGTCACGTTTTGCCAAATAAGTCACAGAGGAGAGTTATTTAAAGTGAAAATAAGTATTTTTTTCCCTTCAAATTTTCTTCCTCAAAAGTTAAGTTACAAGAAGAGTCTGGCTATGAGATAAGAACCAGTGAAATATTTACTTGACAGGATGCAATAAAGACATATTTTTTAAAATGTACAACAAATTATGGAAAGTAATAGAACAAAAACTTGAAAGGTAGAACAACTTAAAACTTTCCTGGCTAGGACTTACCACAATCAAAATGAATGTATTACCCAAGATAAATTTCTTCTTTCAAATTCCACCAATTCAAATCCCAGACTAAAAATTGCAGAACTGGCAAAGAATAATTACTAGATTTATATGGAATGGGGGAAAGACCAAGAGTAAGATTCAAAATTTTGCAAGACTTAAAAGAGAGAAGTGGACAAGGTTTTCCCAGTCCCAACAAAAAAGGAGAGAGGACTCTGACAAAGATGATCAAATTTGAAATACAGAATCAAGATCATTTATTAGGACGTATTTACAAATTGTTACTTAAATATGACATGCAGTCAGAACAAATTTAAAAACGTATGATAAAATGGATGCAAGACTTCAGAGAAGTAATAACAGTGAACAATAGGAAAATCTATGGAAAAAATCAATAGAATTTAAACCAAGCTACAATTGGACAGAAAATAGGTACAAAATGTTTTTCAGGCAGTATATAACTCTGTCAATAATTGCTAAGATGGATACATCATACAGCAATAAATGTTGGTAATGCCACACAAAGAAGGAACATTTTATCATATGTGGTGGTTATGCAAAAAGACTCAAATACAAAACATTCAGAAAATTCTGAAAATAAAATTCAAATTAAAACCACAAATATTATTAGATATGATCCCAGAGCATATAAATGAAAAGCATCATGATTTATTAAGATATATGCTGACAGTGGCAAGAAGCAATCTGGCACAATATTGGAAAAAAGAAAAAAAATTGTCATCAATACAGGATGAGGAGACTAAAATGGAAGAATACGCAGCAATGGAAAAACTGACTGTTTACAGTATATTCACAGCAGAAGTCTAACCACATTCAAGCAGGAATGGTTTCCTTACATGCAACATATCAAATAGCAGGGCAAGTTGAGATCCTTGGAATATGTTTTTTGAAGAAAAAGAGAAACTGTTTAAAATAATACTTAATCAGAATGATCCAAATAGAAATAAGCAATAATCGCAGCTGTCCAAAGTATAGTATAAAAATATGCAAGTAGCAATTAGCAGCTAGGGAAAAAAGATGGGGGAGAGAAAGGAGCGGTACCAGAATGCCCTTTTATATATATATATTTGGTTCATCCTTTTTGTTTTGCCGTTTTTAAAACTTTTTTAAAAAATATTTTAATAACCATCTTTATGTATGTATTCATTTTCTTTCTCTTTGTTTTTGCTTCTTTTTGCATGTTTTATTTAATTATTTTAAAAAGTTGTTAGAAACACAAAAAACTTTCAATCAATCTTAGATTACATATTTCTCCACAAAAAATAATATTTCAGAATTATTGGACTCCATTGCATTCATATAAAAGTGGTGATGTTATTGGAAATGCAATGAAACATATATTTCTACAGCGTCCAAGAACTATTCCATCTGGGAAAGAAGTTATTATGCATTAACTCAATGTTGAGATTCAATATTTTAAGATGTTCATATTTTTTTAAAGTTTATTCCTATCACATGGAAGTTCACATCTGGAAAGAGAAAGTAGATTTTCGGTACCCTACTAACAGCTAAAAGACTTATTGTTCAACATTAGAAAGACAAACATGTGGTCCCAGCTATCCAGTGGACTGCAGAACTGAAGTTATCAGCAATTTACAAACCAGTAACTTATCCATATAGATTAGCTATGGATGACTATAATGAATTATGCCTTCTATTTTTTGAAATATTTATTGTACAATGCATGCATGTGTGTCTATGAATATAAGCCACGTGTGGTTTTGGGTTTTGATTTTTTAGCTCTTTCGTTCGTTCATTCATTCATTCATTTCATTTTTTTTGTTGTATGTTTTTTGTATTCAGTTAATAAAAAAATATTTCTTGGAGGGAAAAAAGTGAAAATAAACTTTGCCAACCTTTCCTGGAAATTTCTCTCTATGGAAATTCCTTCTTCTCCTTCTCCTTCTCCATCATCATCGTCGTCATCGTCATCATCATCATAGTCATCGTTGTTGTCATCATCATCATCATAATTCTAGCTGGTTTGCCAGATCTGTTGTGGCAGTGACACAGAATACAGGCAATAAAGGCAAATTTGGTTTTCTGTCAACCTAAGGATGGGTGGACAGCCCTTCAACCTAACAAGTGGGGAAGGGATGAGGCGAAAGTAGCTTTTCACCCCTTCCTAGTACTCCAGCTGAAATGATCTGTTTTTCCATTGTGAGAAACCAAAGATCTACAGATAATTTGCTGGCAGGGAGTAGAGATAACTACTTTGTTTATGATACGTATGTTGATACATACAGTAATGAGAGAGAATGTATGTCTCTGTGTTCAAGAAGTTATGTATAAGAGGGTTATATACATGTTCATACTTGGTACTGATTATGCAATTGACTGTGTGTCTCTAATTAACTCAGATGGCTGATTAGTTAGTGTAAATAACAATTCTTTATTTTTTAACTAATATTAATTTAATATTTCCCTCCCCACCTCCCACCCCCATTTTTGGATTGCACTGCCTGGAATGCCACTCAAAACTTCATTCAGGCCTCAGCCAATTAAAATTTGACTACTCTGTATAGTCCTTTGTTCAGGTTCTAGGGAAGGTTTAATTGCCAATCTGAACAAAACCTAGTTCTCTGTTTCCTAACTATAATCAATAAACCATTTTCCATAAGCAGTGGCCACAGAAACTTAGCCTGGCTGCTATTTTGCATCTAAAGATGCTGGGAGTGACTACAGTTACAACAAAGATATACATAATTTTATTTATTTATTTATTTTTATCCCACCTTTATTTTTATTTTTTATAAATAACTCAAGGTGGCAAACATACCTAATACTCCTTCCTCCTATTTTCCCCACAACAGCAACCCTGTGAGGTGAGTTGGGCTGAGAGAGAGTGCCTGGCCCAAGGTCACCCAGCCGGCTTTAGTGCCTATGGCAGCACTAGAACTCAGAGTCTCCTGGTTTCTGGCCTGGTGCCTTAACCACTAGACCAAACTGGCTCATTCTTTGCCCAAATGCTTGAAATGTTTCATGTACTATTTTAGTTGCTTTCTCATTAACATCATGAAACATAGATGTATCCCCAAATTAATGATGTTAATGATATCACCAATCAAGTGCAGTAGAATAATGAATGAATTGAAAAGATCTAAACCTGGATCTCTCCAGTGTATATAGCACATGGTCAGGTAGGGCCACATTATGACTTTTGTGGTCCTTGGGCACTTTTGCCTTTGTAGACCCTTCCCTCCTTACTAATTATATTTCCTATGATCTTCAATATGTTCTTCGTATTTTTATAGAGAAATAGGGAATAATATATAATACAGTATGTATTATTTTGTAATAATAGTCAAATATTGACAATTAATTATGGTGTCTGTCGTGTCATCAAAATTACCGAATTTAATATTAATCTTTAATATTCACGCTATGCCTATAGGTTACAAATAAGATCATTGGCTTGATGTTCAAATTTTGTGTGTTTCTTGCCTCTTTTTTACTAAAAGGCATGAAAACAAATATGCATTGGAAGGCTTGAAAATAAATAACATCTGCATTTTTATTATTTTTTATTTTTTTTAAAAAACATTTTCCAGACCCTAGACACTGTGTCTATTGTGCCCAAGGATAAGTCGGTCCTGTACCCAGGTTGGCCTGAGATAGAGGGTGAAGGTAGTAATCACTTTTTCATGTCATGTCTATTGGCCTGGCAGGTAACTTTTGAATGCTGGTGACCAGACAGTCTCCTCCAGCACACCTGAGGACAAAACCCAGCTTCATGTACAGAGCAGGTTGCATGGCACCCACAGTTTTACGCTGTGAGGTTCTTGATCTTTATGCCCCAAATCCAGCAACTCACAGCACAAGCCACTAGAGATATGTGTAGTTCTTCACTGGGACAGTATCAAACTCGGTTAAAGCCACCAATGGGGCCTACTTCCTCCCGCCTTCTCTTTTAAGCCTCCCACCTTCTGCTTCTGTCCCGCCCCTTCCTTTCTTCTTCTTCAGCTCTGTGTAAGGCTGGAGCACCCAGTCACAATTGGCCATTCCGTCTGGGTATTCCATCCTTACGTACGCTTTCCTACTGTGCCCCTGCCTTCTCTCTCCCACATCTCTCACCTGATCATAACAAGAGTGGTGAAGTGGTAACAGTATTTGACTGGTACCAGGGGTTGGAATTATCAGGGGTCAACTCAGCATTGTCTCATAAGCATAAGGGGGTCTCTCTAGCAAACACATCTCTATTGTGCTTGTGAGATGTCACATGGGTCACCTGATTTCCACTTCCTCCTCCTCCTTGGGCTTGGGGATTAACAATCTCCATTACCCTTCTGGCACACATGCAAGCAGGAGGTGCTGCAGGAATGCAGCCCTCCCGCTACCATGTCGCCTGCACGCAGACTTTCTATTTCCACAGAATAGATTTCCACTGGTTCTTTTACAAAGAACCAGTGATGATTAAATGCTTTCTACTATGAACTTACCTGTATCCAGATCTACTGAATAAAAATAAGCTATCTCTATTTTTCTTCATCTAACTACAGTGTGAAGACTGAATTTATTTCTGAACATAATTAAGCTTAATGTTCAAGTTCCTTTTTTGGTTCATGCTTCTACCCTGCAAGATTGCTGTTAGCTGCTTGGAGTTCTTTTATTAACCAGGGAGTTCCAGGTTTTAGCCCATCCTCAGCCACAGAAGCTCCCTCTCAGCCCAAACACCTCCACCAGAAAAAGCATTGTATAGGCAATCTTGAGTTTCTGTACAAAGAGCTGGATATAAGCCTAAAAAGCAAATCGGCATCTCTCTCTGCTTATGGTAGGGTAGGCACTTGTCAATTGTATTGTTATACACCTCACCAGATTTTTCAGACTAAGCATGCCTAGCTCCATCACATCCATTCCTTGTAGGGAAATATAGTCATTACATTTCTTATAGTAGAAGGTCAGCTATATCTTCTTATCTGATCTTACAGGTTAGCCATGCTCCACAACAAGGTAATAATGGCTACTGTAGCATAGTACACAACCACTGCATGTCTATCTTTCCTTCCATATGTTACAAATGATATTGATCTCAGATGATAAGTAACAATAGAAGTTATATGTCTGACATAGTTAGTAGGTATCA
Source organism: Candoia aspera (assembly GCF_035149785.1). NCBI lineage: Eukaryota > Metazoa > Chordata > Lepidosauria > Squamata > Candoiidae > Candoia > Candoia aspera. The sequence goes on from NC_086157.1 coordinate 36,114,831, forward strand.
CCAGTATTTGGAACACTCAATTAACATGACTGTGTACTTTACTCAGCAGAACAAGAGCTAACCATGTTCTATGGCCATCTTTTCTAGCCTTGAAAATTGTGATAGAAGTGCTTTTCCCTTGAATTCAATCTTGGACTGTGTATGTATAATTAACTATTAAGGTATTCATTTCAATAAACAGTATAAAACTTCTATTTAATCAACATTGATGGAGGTGGAGGGGGTTGATAAAGCCAAGAGGAATTTTATACTAGAAAATCAAGGGTTGTGTAGCTAAAATAATTTCCCAAATTATGACTGACATGATGTTTTCAGCATATTCCTATAACATTTTGAAATATTGAATTCTGAGCTATATGAAGAGGTAGGCAGGGTCAGCTCACATTTATATCTTCCTGTTGATACTGGAATCAATACGTGTTAGCATGGAACCAGGAATTCCATTAAATTCCACCAAGCATTCTGTATCTGGCAAATTCTCTGAATTTGTTTGGAGAAAGAAAAATCCCATTATAGGAAGAAGGAGAAAAGAACTAAAAGTAAGATTAATTGTGGTAATGCAAATGGAAATTCAAATTATTATGCAAATAGCACTTTCAGAGAAGCTCTGCTTGGTAAGGGAAGTTTAACTCTTCTTAATCCTGTCATAATCCTCCCACTTAAAATAACTCTGAGTATAGTGCATAAAATAACATTGCAGTTTTGAGAACAAGACAAGTCCAGAATCAGATGTAAGTGGATTGTTAATGGCTTACCTGTTATGAATTGCCTTGACTTTTAAACAGTTTTAATTTGTAGTCCCTACACTGTATCATGCCACTTAGGAACAGCACCCTGAAACTGTAAAAGACACAGAAGACATCCTGATCTGAAACACTCTTTGGATGTATGCTGGAATACAAGTTGCATCCTTACATGTCTCCTTGTTCTAGGAATTTACAGCTTCTGTTTTCCAAAAGGAAGATGTACAGGACCAGCTTGAGCTTCTATCAATGATTCATTGTATAATTTTTCTCTGAATCCATTAGTACAGGATATTTGAATTGCTCCCTGAAATTTATCAAGTAAAGGTGAGATATTAAAAAGAGTGCTTTGTTTCTGGCAAAGATAAATTGTCACACCCAGAGACAAAAGCTGAGTATTCTTTAAACTACTGTGGCTTTCACAATATTCTCTGTGTGTGTGTGTGTGTGTGTGTTCAATGGTAAAATGGATTAAATCAAAATAGAACTGTGTGAAGTAATCACTTCATGGAATAATAGAAAAAGAGTGCCTTAACCATGGGGTGTGCTGATAATGACAATATTGTGGATCTCCACAATAAAACTAGATTTTTAGTCTAGGGCAGCTTCTGCAATGGGACAACAAAGTCATGTTACATTCTTGACTTAATACTGTTACAATTTTCTCCCATCCATTAGGGTGGAAAACATGGCAGAGTGTGGTGTTGGAAGATGCCGCACACAGTGCTACCAACTGTAGAGTATAGTAATTATATTTGCATGCCATATGCTGTTTGCTACATGAGATACTACTAGTTGCACTCAGCCAAGACCCTGGGGAGCATGCTGGGAGCTTCAATTGAGTTGCTACAAGGCTACAAGTAACACTATGCTGTATAAGAGCACCATTCCATACTTTGCAATGACCTTCTGGTAAGTCTTCCGATCTCGGTTTTAAAAAAAAGTCGACGCATGTTCTGCTTCATATTATAAGCTCATTTAAAATATAGCACATCATCTCCCTAGACGTCTGGTCTAAACCACAATGAGGGCATGAGCAAATGGTGTCATGATACATGTCATGTCATGTCACCCTACTCTTCCCTGTGGGACACTGATCACTGTAGGTATAAAGTAGAATTTTTTTGCTGCACTTAAACTTTGTTTGAATTGAGAGTAAGTATGTTTCAGATTAAAAAATAAGCATCTGCCTCTCATCTAACTATAAAATGGGACCTGGATAAGAAAGAAAGAATATTTAACATAGCCAGACATGACTTCAGAATACTTGTATTACTTCTTACACTCTGAATAGACAGCTGTGGAGAGAAGAATGGGCCATGGCCTTTGTTGCAACTCTGATGCCCACTCAACAGGTTAAGACTATAACTCTGTTCATCCTCAACCAACATGTTGTCATAGGAACTGAGAGTCAAGCTAGAGGTGATGTAACATTAAATGTAGCTTTTATTTAACATGAAGGTTCTTAAATACTAGTAGCAGTTGTGGAATAAAATACAAACCTTTCATCCTCTCAATCCAAACAATGGAGCAATTTTCTCTAGGAGGTAGAAAGGTTGAGAGGTTGTTTAAACTTACACACATTGAATACATACATGCACTATAACATCTAATTTGATCTTTAGATATGTTAGAAGAAGAAAAAATATTTTTGGCAAAATACTGCATTTTCCATCTGTTGTAATTATTCAGAGCCTGCACATAATGAGTGTTACTTCCACATCTCCTTGAAAAAATGGTAATGGGGTTGAGTGTGGTGTGTGCGAGGTGTCTGTGTGTGCATGAATACATGCACGCATGTGTATATCACCAGACCATTAGCTTAATTTTAGTAAGTAGTCAACATAGTGCTCAATGATCTGCTTTTGTCTTTCCATCTGTTCATGAAAATCCCAAAAGCACATAAAAACACAATTCATTTTGACATCCTTTCTCATGCAGTGTTCAGAACTGGATTCATCACCAGGCCTACTGATATTGTTGGTAATTGCTTCCATCTGTATTGCTTTGATTCATAATGAAGGGATATGCATATACAAAAGGTCAATCAGTAAAACAGACAGACAGCCTATCAGCAATTGCCCATGGTTTTGGTACACTAAGAATAATCAAAATTGGAATTACGGTTCTTGCGTGACCATTGTTTCACATTCGCATCACAATACTGGTGAATGAGATGTTTTTATTTAATCTGAGCCTAATAGCTGAAAGGAAGTTTTTCTTTTCTTTTTTTTTTTCTGTTTTTTGTGCCTTCAAGTCAGTGTTGACTCCTGGCAAATCCCTGGACTAGTCCCTGCAATTTTCTTGGCAAGGTTTTTCAGAAGAGATTTGCCATTGCATCTTTAATAGTGGTAAGAGACTGGCCCAGGGTCACTCAGCTGGCTAAGGTGGGACTAGAACTCATGGTCTCTAGCATGATGCCTTAACCGCTACACAAAACTGGCTCTCTGAAAGGAAGATAGAAACAATTTAATCCTTTCAATGTCTCTGCTCATTTCATGCATTAAGTAGGTGAAGGCATTCTGAGCCTTTTCAAATGTTCTGGACTTCAGCTTCATCAGCTTAATAAAAATGGTCCATCTAGAACAGAAGTTCTTGGATTTTGCAGTTTCTCTGGCTTTCTTGATATTGTTAACAACTCAAAGACATTTTCATGGTGCTTTTCATTTGTTGTACAGACCCCAAGTATCGGCTCAAAGAAACAAGATTTGCCAAAAGCTGTTGTAGGTGGATGCTCCATGTTCAAAACACAATATTTGGGGTCCTTCAGAGAATCTCTGTGTTTTGAAACTTCTGCACTCTGTTCCTGACCAATATGAAAGCATGAATTATTGTTTTTGATGCTGAAATGTGGCTTGATGTCAATGTAATTTGTGATGAGAGAGAATACATTAGTCATGTTCTTTCCTGTCAAGTACAGATTAACGAGTAGTGAGATTCTGAAGCAGAATATACACAAAATAGCAAATGCATTTAAAATGGAAGGGGAATTGCAGCTCACAGTATCCCACGTAGTTGTTTTATCCTACTGTGCTATGTCCTTCTCTTTTTCCTTGTACAACACTGCAATTCCTTCATTCCTTATTTTGAATCCTGAGCAACTTGAGTGAGTCAGGTTATGACGAAACAGATAAACTATTATTAGGAACATGTTTATTTATAACCAGCAGTGCAGCATTCAGCAGCATGATACGACAGGCTGTGCCTTTCTGAGGGTTTACTGCCTGCCTCGGGTGCATTATGAGGCACCCAATGAATTGCAGAGGCCTTTATACCACCACAAAAATGCAGGAAGCTTTCAGGAATACCATGTCATTAACATTATCTACTGCTGTTATTTACTGTAAACAAAATTAGAGCAAGTCTGTCCCTTCCTGTGATGGGATCCTGGTTCAGAACAGCACAGCACCAGTCTCTAAGAACCCAGTTATATTCCTCTTGGTTTTACACTTGATGTTGGTTAGATTTACACTTCAAACAAATGCACACTCACTCAGTGGAAAATATGAGGATAAATGCAACAAACCTATGTTGCCAAATGTGTATTATACAGGGAGTCTTGCCAGAGAGGCACAAAGGGCATTCATAGGAGTGGAAGAATGGGAGAGATATGGAATATCACCACTGCCCAATACTGGCACACTTGCTGTCTGTGCGTTCAGTGTAAGTGAAAAAGAGTGTTTAGGGCTGCTGTTTTTGAGATCATTCAAGTTTCCAAGTACAGAGGAACCCTACTGAAATACACCTTTATACATGACCATTTTTTCTTGAATGCCAAATGCAGGCTTATTCAGGGCAGGGGTGCCCACAAGGAATGGCTAAAAATGTCAAGATGGTGGTTACTTATTTCTTTAATTTACAAAAAGACAGTCATAACAATTTCTAGACTTGATGGTAATGGCTCTATGGGGCTAACTATGATTCTGGGTGCTCTTGGCATGATTTCCTCCTCTTCCTCCTCTTCAAGGATCCATCCACCGAAGAGCTGGTAGCAGCAGCCTTGTAGGGAAGATGGAAAGGTCCAGTTGTATGGGTGTCTGTGGTGATTTCCTCTCCTTTTCTTTGTCTCCCTTCAGAGATCCTTTCCATTGGGCACTTAGTGGTTATGGCCCTGGTTTGTGGAGGAAAGAGACAACTGGACAGGTTATCACCTGCTTTCCTTCCTGTTGGCAATAATGCATCTGTGGTGAAGAAGGATGATTCCAGCTGGAGCAGGCTTAGGTGGGTATCATCACCTACCTTCCTCCTTGCCCCAAATGAAAAAAAAATTTCTCATCCAACTCAAGTTTGCCTTCCCACAGTAGACAACTATATCCAAGGACTGAAATTTTGTTGAAATTAAAAATGATTCTTCCCTCTGAAGTTATCTGGGTCAGGTTTTCAATTTTCCCTTTTCCTCTTCAATTTTATACCTAGCCTTTCCCCTTTCCCTTGTTCTTAAACATATTCTGCTTTTCTTGTCCCACTGCTTCTTTAGCCTACTTTCCCCCTACTCTCCCCTTGGTTTTTTTTTTTACCTTTAATGTTCTCTTCTTTCTAAAATCTAAGGAATTAGTTGATGCTAGCAAGTCAACTGCAGAGAAAACATCCACCAATAGGATAGTGCAGGACAAATGCCATGGATCTGACTAAGATTTTCCTGGCACATCTCTATGCTGATTTGTCTGTCCCTCTGTCTTCATTCCATTTGGGCATCTCCAGGTTAAAATAGCATAAAATAGAGAGACATTTGGGCAGACAATTGAGTAGAACTAGAACTCATAATTAGATCAGTCCTCTAGAGCAGCTGTTCTCAAAGTATGGTCTGAGGACCACTGTGCATTCCCAAGATCCTTTCAAAGGGCCAGCAAAGTCAAATAAATCAATAAATATTTTAACATTTCTTAGATATAATTTATAATACAATACAAATTGATAGATAAACCCCCATAAACCAAAGCTCTTTGGGGTCCTCAGTCATTTTTAAGAATGTAAAGCAGTCCTGAGACCAAAATGTTTGAGAACCACTGCTATAGAAGAAGAGAACTGAAACTGACTAGTTGCTGGGTAGCATGTCTTTGGGGACGCGGTGGCGCTGCGGGTTAAACCACTGAGCTGCTGAGCTTGCCGATCAGAAGGTCGGTGGTTCAAATCCATGCGACGGGGTGAGCTCCCGTTGCTAGTCCCAGCTCCTGCCAACCTAGCAGTTCGAAAACATGCAAATGTGAGTAGATTAATAGGTACCGCTTTGGCGGGCAGGTAACGGCGTTCCATTTAGTCATGCCGGCCACATGACCACGGAAGTGTCTACGGACAAATGCCGGCTCTTCGGCTTTGAAACAGAGATGAGCACCGCCCCCTAGAGTCGGACACGACTGGACTTAATGTCAAGGGAATCCTTTACCTTTACTAGCATGTCTCTAACTTCAGGGGGACCATGGAGGAAAGTGACTGAAACTGAAAAAAGCAGAAAAATTAGGAATAAAAGTTCATTTAAACACCCATAATTATTTTCTTAATTAATTGGACCCTATATGTAAAAAATAAATATATAATTCTTCCTTAAATATAATAGTAGTGAATAGTAGTGAAATATCTCGTTATTTCACAAAACAGATTTTTTTTTTTAGTCGTATGGCATAGCAGTTTGGTGTTCATGCTGCTTTTTCTTGCTGGGAAATCCTTGTGAGGTCCAGCAGCCAGATGTGTAGACTATTTAGCCGTGACAAGTCACGTTGCCCGGGGTGCACCACGAGGAGGCTAGTCTACATTGCACCGAGTTGGGCTGAGAGAGAGTGCCTGGCCCAAGGTCACCCAGCCGGCTTTCATGCCTAAGGCGGGACTGGAACTCACAGAACCATGATATAAAATTATGCAAATATGCTCCCTCTTCTTCCCCTGGATAAAATAGTGGAGGTCCCCTCTCCTGTTCTGAACCTTGTTGGCAGCTTGGAATGAAATAGTTTCAAAAATAGGAAGGGGGCAGATGGCAAATCTAAAAGGGACTCTGGAAAGAAGGTGCTAATAAAGAGGGCAAACAATGGGGAAGGAATGTTGCAGATGGGCTGGCTAGTGACTCAAAGGGAAGGCTTGCCAGCACATCCCAGCAATCTCAAAACACACTTCTGGTTACATTTCACAACAGGTAATCTGATCTCACCTCCAAGAGAATGAGTGACAAAGCATTACAGATGTGATGCTTCTTAAAGCTCTGAAAGGACAGTGTCAGCTTAGGTGGGGATATACTACTTGTGTACCAGTAATAGTGACAATTTTAGGCAGTTCCATTCTTGGGCTATGGGCAAGAAGAAGATAACATCGTGCAACCAAGGAAGAAGATGGACTGGTGCCATGGTTACTGCAGGTAGGGAGAGAGTCTATATTTCTACCGCTTTGAGGACTACCTTTGAATTTTATATTTTTATTAAACACTGAAAGTTCCTTACCTAAGGATAGAGTTTCCGACTGCAACAATATCATTACTTGGAATCAATACTGCAAACATTAGTAGTGTCATTTTTATGATAATTGATGAGCATTTTATACAGTTTTTGTAAAAAGCTACAAGGCTCAAACTGAAAGGCATATACATTTTCTAAGATGTCAGTAGCAGTAGATAAAATGTAGACTAAACCCTATAAAAACAAATAGCAGAAGACTAAAAATCTAAATACTTAAAACTGATTAACTAGATTATAAAACCACATTATAAATAAAATACTAACATAGTGAGTCCTAAACTACTAAGTGAGTATGTGTGGGGTGTATATACACATACAGTATATAAATCTATTGTGATCAGTGTCAAGTAAGACATAACTGGCATAAATCATTCCCAATTCTCGGTTTCCAGGATGAGGGAAAGTTATCAAGAAGGATCGTGCAGCCCAGGAGTTGCTGGAAAAGTGAAGTTTGTTCCAGAAGTAGAGTCAGCATTTGACGACTCTAAATTCCAGCAGGATCATTCCAGTTTCTAAACTGAGTATTGGAGAGTAGTCTGGACTAGATGATATCTAAGGGCTTTGTTATTATATGCACATACCTGAGAGCCATACAGCATCTAGGAAATGGATTTGGCTTTAAGGAGTTGTAGAGCAGCAGTTATGTCCTCGTCTCCTTTACGATAATTTTTTTTTTAAAAGCCTAGTATGGCCTCAGCACTCTTATTGGCTGGTCAGGAACGTATTTAATTTGTTCGTGCCAGATTTCAGAGTACTATGCAAAGATATTTAAAGGATGAAACCTGATCTACATTATTATTGTTCATTTGCCATAGAAGTTTACACAGCTAAGTCACTTCAAGAAAACAGTGATCTGGGTATTAGAATAGTTTACTATGAGCCTTCCTTCTGTTGAATAATCTGCTAGGGCCTGTAGACTTCTTCTAAGGTCAACCTGAGTTACAGAAAGAGTGGCCACATCATCAGCAAGGCCAGATATCTCTTGTTAAATTTATTCTGCTTTGGTTAAATTGTGACCATTGAGTTCACATAGATAAAAAAGAGGGGCCAGAATATAGCCCTGTCACAGTCTTTTCTGAAGGGACATATCTGCAGAGAGATGGCTACTACTACCACTTCTAACCTGTAGGACTGCATTTTTGTGCAGCATCCTAATTGAGCAAAGTAACCTCTGATCTATGGACGAATGAAACAACTTCCACCAGAGTCTTTCTCTCGGGAGGGAATCAAAAGCTGATTTTAAATCAGTGAGGGCAACATAAAAAGGGTGTGAGTATGTATATGTGTATTTCTCTGCTAAAAATTGTAAGATAGCACATTGATTCAAGGTCAACCTGTCCTCCCTAAAGTATTACAAACATTGTGTGAGAATGGATTCTCTTGAGAAATTAACTCTTGATCCCATGCTTTCTTCAATTATGTCTCATTGTTAGCTACCCCCTAAATTTCCAGCACCATTGATTGAACTCCTTAAGACTGACAGGGAGAGAAGAATCTCTGTTCAAACTTTATCTTTATCCTCAAAAATTCTATGACTGTTAAATATTCTCTCTGCTTATTTGAGGATTGATTTAGTGTGTGTGCTTAAAGTTCAGGATGGGAGATCCATTTTTCTCTCTGAACTAATAGGTGATCTTTTATTTACCGACACCTCCAGTGCTTCTACCACTTTGACTAATACTTACAGGAGTTCTGCTTCATCTCCATACTCCTTAATAGTTCTGCAATAGCCATCCAGCCATTCAATTTTAAAGTTTGTTTGAATTATTCCATAATAAACATAAACTCAGAATCATGAAATTCAAACTCCTCATATTGACTCTATTATTCTTTTGTTCAGACAAGTTTGATCTTGTGACTAAACATAGTTGCACATGTTAGAATAAATGTACATATGAAACTCACATTGCGTGCTCTTTAAAAACAAAAGATTGGCTTTGATCTATATGTTAAATACTTGATATATTTTTGTAGATAACCTGCTTAACTACCAGCCTTGGCAACTAGAACAACTGGAAGAATTGAAATCATTTTTTTATGTTCCAAAAAAGTACAGAAGGAAATTAAATTTATAAAATCCAGGGGTAGTTGGATTCTCACACGCATACCCTCACACCCATACATACCCACACACAAAACCCATACACATTACATCACAGATTAGTGGAAATTGTGATTGTCTGGCCAGGCATTTCATGGATGAAATTGCTTGCATTCATTGTGAGTTGGATGGACATAGATGGATGGTTGGAATCTTCTGAAATGATAGAAGTGACATCTGGTAAGGTTTTTGACCCTGGTGATCTCAAGAAAGTTGAGGACATCGTTCTCTGTAACTATATTCTACTAGGTACAGATTACATTTCTGTCCCACTTGGCTTTGGAAAGTGGGCAAGGAGGTGACTGGGAGGGAAAGATTTTAGCAGCTCCTATACTTCAAGAATCCTGCCAACCTAGCAGTTCGAAAACATGCAAATGTGAGTAGATTAATAGGTACCGCTTCAGTGGGCAAGTAACGGCGTTCCGTTTAGTCATGCCAGCCACATGACCACGGAAGTGTCTACGGACAAACGCCGGCTCTTCGGCTTTGAAACGGAGATGAGTACCGCCCCCTAGAGTCGGACACGACTGGACTTAATGTCAAGGGAAACCTTTACCTTTATCTTATACCTCAAGAAACAGATCCAGGCCTGGATCCAATGGTAACAGTTAAGTCCTGTCCAGTCTCAGTCTCCTCTTTTTGGAAAAAGTTGTTGAGAAAGTGGTGGGGCCACAATTACAGAGGCTTGGAGGACATTGATTATCTGTACTCATGGTAGTCGAACTCCAAGCCCTGGCATGAGATGGAAAGCACTTTCCTCACTTTCTTGCATGATCTCTGTCAGGAATTGGATAGAGAGAACATGACCATCCTTTTCCTTCTAGATATCTCAGCAGCCTTTGTTGACTACAGTATCCTTCCAGACTGCTGGCAAGGGCACTGTGGGCAGATCCCAGAAATTATGCCAATTACAGTACCTGATTCTAAATCAATCTTGGATTATTTGTGCATTGGAATAGGGTTATCTATTACAGAGATAACATCAGACAGCTCACTTATGCCTCTCAAAAGTAGTTCACACGTTCAGTGTATTACCTGTACAATAATAAATAATAATCATTTATTTGTGAGCCATGCATAAGTGAATAAGTATATGATCAGTAAGAGCTAACCTAGAAGTTTAAATCAATTGATGCTATTGATGCTTTTTGTTACTATGGCCTTTCCCATCACAGCAGGAACAGTAGCAAGGGAGAAATTCTAAATGGTAAAATAAAGGGACAGTGAAGTTTTATTGTAAAACAGAGAGCTTTGGCAATTTAAAAATACAAGCAAGCAAGCAAGCAAATAAATAAATAAATAGGGTTGGCAAAAGAGTCCCCAAGGTTGCTGGTACTTGAGGATTTCAATTTGTCTGGGGTAGCTCAGGAGTTTGTGGCCTCCACAGCAACCATGCACCTGGCCCAAGTCATCCATGGGCCAACTCATACCTGTGGCCATAGTATATTATATCTAGTTTTTGTCTTGGGGCAATTTCAACATGATCTGGTATTGCCATGGACAGATCACTGTCTGATTGCCTTCCAGCTCACTGGTGCCACCCTGCACCATGGAGAGATAGGACCTGTTCAATCAGCTGGCCCCAGAATGGATTCCAGATGGAGCTTGGGGTTTTCCCCAAGGATCTGATGGGTGGTTCAGCTGAGGCCTTGGTTGTTGCCTGGAATGGGTGAGTGGCTGGGGCCTTGGACTTCATCACACCTATGTGGCCTGTGTGGGCCATTCCTGAGGTGCCCTTTGTTTTACTGAGGAGCTCCAGGAGATGAAGAGCCAGAAGAGGAAAACCTGGACATGGGTAAGAACCCATATAATGGACCACCTTGTGGTGATAAGGGTGGCAAAACATTTGTATTTCTCTGCCATTGCTGCCTCTGCTGATAGCCATCCAGGAGCCCTGTTAAGGGTGATTGAGTCCCTGTTGGGTAGGGACAGGACACCTGGTCATTTGCAGGGTCACTGAGAAGAATATTCTGGCTATTTGGCAGATAAAGTTGTTCATATCTGCTCCGTGTTAGATTCCAACTGGGCAGTCTGACCAAGGTGCCAGGGGCATAATCTGATGATGTGATCTGGGATAAGTTCAACACTCAAGGAACTGGACAGGATTCTCTATACCATTAGCTCAGCCATCTGTTTGTTGGACCCAGTCTCTTCATGGCTTGTTAAGGCAGGCAGGAAGGTCACCTGTAGTTGGGTCCATACTGTGGTGTCAGGCTCCTTGAGGGAAGGAGTGGTGCTGGCAGCCTGGTGTGCCCCCTCTTTGAGGTTCTGGCTGTCTCCCACAGTTTCTGCCTAGCCAATACAATCTAGCAGAGTGAGTGCACCCAAGTCCTCTTGATTAAATAGTGTCATCTTTCAGGAACCAGGAAATGAATCTTCTCTGTAGCAGCAATTGCCTTCTAAATGAAGTCCCCCCCATGAGATCCGTATGGCTCCTACCCTGATGACATTGAATGCCCCTTGGGGTAGGGTCAACGGGACTCCCCTGTTTGTGATGTTTTATGTTTGCTTTGCTGTTGAATTGACATTGTTGTGGCCAAAGCCTGGCTCACTTAAAGCAACCAAATCACTCTGAAGATACAACATAAATTTATTAGCATGAAAACAATAAAGTAGTGTACACTGAGCTCCCAGCAACTCATTGGCAGCTTGCTGAGCAGCCCTGAGCAGCCCATAAACCACGGCTTATGTACACTTGGCCTACTCCATTGCAAAAACAAGACAAAGAAAAAGGCAGACCCAGTGTAAATTACAGCATGACATTGGAATATAGGTCAGCGTGTCAGCTATACTATCTCTGAGATATGGTCAGTGAATATGAACAATTTGGTTTACTGGGCCACAGGTTCCTGACTGATTCTTCCCCATGTCACTACTCAGGGTCAATTCAGCTTGCTGTGAATGTTTTCTTACAAGGGGACATTAAGCAGCTCACATGTATGTTGTTCACATATGTTGGGGGGGGCATCTCATAGGATTGGTAGTGAATGCAGCTCACATGTGTATGGGGGGGTACCTTTTACCACCAGACCATCTTGGGTAATGCTACACAATAACTATATATTTTATAGTTATTTTTGTTCTCATTTTTTGGTTAATGTTCTGCATTTTTCTGTTTTTTATGTGATTTTATTGTTGTGAGGCACTGAGAGCTGGTTGGAGTCGGGTGGCATCCAAATTGAAATAAATAAATAGATAATCAAATGAAGCAACTCCTTCCCTGTTGTGCTTCCTATAGAGCAGTGGTTCTCAACCTTGGCAACTTTAAGATGTGTGGACTTCAATTCCCAGAATTCTGGGAGTTGAAGTCCATAGATCTTAAAGCTTCCACGGTTGAGAAACACTGTTACAGAGGATGGAAGGAGCAAAGAATATTTCTACATTACTACCTCCATAATAGGATTTAACTCCTATTTCTAACAGCCCAGGGGAAAAAATTCCCTCCCTTTCACCTTTGAAAACTCTACATTTTCCTGCCATTTAATTCCCAAAATATCCTCTTTTTACCTTAGGGAGCGTAGTACCTGACATAACTTTATTAGCATGCAAACTAATAGATGGGGGCAGGGAAGTACAATTGAACAATCTGAGAAAGTATGACAAGATTTTTAAAATAACTTTATTTGTATGGAAGGACAAAACACTTAAGTACATAAATCACAGGTAAACATATATAAGGAAATTCAACTGGTGTTTGTGTACAGGGCTGCAACTAGTGGGGACAAGCGGGGCATGTGCCCCGAGCGCCACACTGGGGGGGTGCCAAAATGAGCGCTGGGGGGGTTCCAAAATGGGCACAGAATCCATGTTTGCCCTGGGTGGCACAGACCCTAGTTGCGGTCCTGTTTGTGTATGCTTCCTTAGTTACAGATACACACATCAGAGAGAGATCCTATTTCTCTTTCTAATTCTCTGTGGAAATGGCCACCAAGTTGTTTTTTTCTAACCCAGTCTCCCTGGCTATCTTGGAGTCCCACAGGATTGTTGGTAAAGAGGGTTCATGTCTTCACAGGAAACCTAGTGCAAGTCCCCTGAGATTTCCTCCCTGCCTTGCATGTGCTGCTCCAGAAGTTCCCTTGCATTGTCTCTGCAGAACTCTGTGTGGGAATTGCTTACCCTCAAACCACACTACTTTCCACTGGTCTCTTGCTGCTGAGAATGGGCAGATCACCTCTTTGCTGCCAAAACAACAACAACAACAGCCTGGACAACCAGTTGATGGCAGCAAACAGATTTAGAAAATGCCTCTTTGCTGTCATCTAGTGGTAATCGAGATAGTTGCATTTCCGATATTCTATCTGGTGATATAAATCTGACTAAAAAATAAAATTAATAAATAAGTCTAAGTAGGAGTGGCTTCAATTACTTTCTTTCTGGAAAGGTTTTTTTTCCCCCAGCCTCTATGCTTTCCTTTCTTCACTGTTTCTTGTCAATCTGATCCTGATGGTTTATTTTTGGTGTTCTGACTAACTCAGTGAAACAGTGAGCTGGAACATGGTTGCTGGCAAGAGACTGGAGATTTGCTCCACTTTTTCCTGTCCAACTTGCTCCAGATTGTTGTTCCCTTATGCTATTACCAACAGGAAAGGAACACATTAATTCCTATCAACTAACTGCAGGCTAAAAACTGGGCAGCCAAGAAAAGTAAATGGTATTGCAGGGATTCTTTAGGCTTCAGAAAGAGCAGCTGACTGCTGCTGATTGCCCACATGTGATTGGCAGGCTGCAATCCTATACACACTCATCCAAGGTTAAGTCCCATTGAGACCCATTATGAGATTTAGTTTTGAGTAAATGTTCTTACCACTGTATTATAAATAATACTTCTGAACAGGCATCAGTAGGACTCAAACCGCTGCAGTTGTCCATATGTTACGGAGAAGATCAGAGTTATTATTAGGTTAATCTTATAAGGGAGGAGGCCCAGTTTGGTGTAGTGGTTAGAGCACCAGGCTAGAAACTGGTGTACTGAGAGTTCTAGTCCCCCCTTAGGCATGAAAGCTGGCTGGGTGACCTTGGGCCAGTCACTTTCCCCAGCAGCTCTACTCACAGGAAGACTGCAGGACTTCCATGTTCTCCTCACAAGAAGCAGCTGTCCAGGGTGCAGGTGGGTGATCTCTTGGACTTTCCTTTATCTGGAAAGTCTTTGCCATTAGAAATCACTACCACAGTGCCATTTCTCCTCCTTCGGAGACATCTAGTGCACCACAGAACCTCTCCTGGAAGCCCATATAAAGCCTTAAAGAAAATGGGCTGCTTTGATGAACAGCAAAGAGGTGTTGTGTTGTGATTCTTCCATTTTCAAGCATGCACAGGCGTAATTATATGATGGGTCGCTGCAAAACTCTCAGGACACCTTTCCCTTTGAAAAGCCTGCCAGTGTGCCCAGGTTTTTTTTTTTCCAGCTGAAAAACAACAGGAAATTACACTGTCTTTTCTCAGCAACTTACCAAGCAGAATGACCTCTGAAGGTTTCAAAAATGGTAATATGGAATGAATGCAGCCTGCAATCCACATATTTGCCCCCTCTGTTCTGTGAGGAGAAGGAGACTGCTGAATATTTGAATTCATATACTGTCAATGGACTTTATGCATCCTGGAAGGGAGTTGACTGAAATATTGTTTATAATCATAGTGTAAGACAGTCCTTGCAGGCTATTTAATCCAACCAAGGGGTCACTAAATGAAATCTGTAATTGGGAAACTCGGGGTTATTAATTATTACAATGTCATTTTCATATAACAACATTCATTAGACAATACCCCAAAGGGAGACTACTTAGCAGAAGACACTGAAAGTTTTGCCTCTCATGAAATAATTACTAATTATGGGGGTGGTATGGTGTCTTTTTACTTTTTGGGCCTTTATCAACAAGAATTATAAAGGTACCTGGTCATGATCAGAAGCTAGAAGCCATAAGAACTAGTCACTGTCATTCTATCTCTATATTATGTTGTTTTATTTCAAAAACTATGAAAAACAGTACAAGTGGGAAAGTTACTTTGATTTCCACAAAAAGTGGGATCTTTTAAACAGATCCCATCACATATATTGGTAGGATATCTTCAAACAATAGTATGTGTATATATGTGCATGATAAATACAATAACAATGGATGGATGGATCGATATTAGATATAATATGACCAGTGCATAAAACACATTACCTATATAACATTAATATTAATTGATTGATTAGATAAAAATGTCAATCAAACTGCTCTGCATCTTATATGTTTTGCCTCACTTAAAGAAATAGAATTGCCTGAGTCCAGAAGTAACAGTTGTAAATAAAACTGATCATAATGCCAGGGAATTCAGTTAGGTATGGGATTAAGAGTTCAGGCCAGATGTCAACATATAATGAACAGTATAATAAGATATGTCCACTGGTTTCAGTGTCTCCTGCTCCTCATGGACCTATTCTAAATTCAAATGGAATGCCCTCATATCTCCCCTCTAAAACCACTGATGGCACATTGAACTGTGCCAGGGTTAGCGCCTTCCTGAGTTTGGGGACAGTAATTTGACTTAAATATCTAGCAGGTCTAGAAGGAGTGTGAAGGCTATTTTAAAATACATCTTTAGGGAAAGACATTGGATCTGATTGAATACCAACATCCTGAACATGTTGCTTAATTGACTCTACTTTATTATTATTTATTTAAATTTATTATAGCCACCCAAATCCAATGAATTGAATTGAATTGAATTGAATTGAATTGAATCGAATCAAATCAAATCAAATCAAATCAAATCAAATCAAATCAACACCCATGAGTTCCAGTTTCTTATGTATTGCCTTGGCACAAAATGAAACCAAATTATAAGATAGGACCCAGGAGTTGGACCTGCTGGGAGAGTAATATTTTGATCCAGTACATAAGAATATGTATCAAAGTCCTGGATTTGATCTTACTGTTACCAGCCTCATAACATAGGATTGCATTTGAAATGCATCATGGGCTTTCAAGTGTGGTCCTAAGGAACTTAATATGAACTCTTTCCAAGGGGGCAAAATAGGTATATGGACCTAACTGGGCATCATACAATAACTGTGCCTAAGTAAATGCACTTGAAATGCAGCAGGAATATACACTGACCCTTTAGCGTGAAAAGAAAATGTTTGCAGGGCTGTGGCAGATCTTTGGGTTTTTTGGAGTACATATTCCATGTGCATCCTACATCTGGCTGTGACATGAAACAATACGGAGATACTTAAAAGATTCTGTCTGCTCAATGAGATAACTGTTTAATTTCCAGGCATCCATTTTAGGGCATTTAGCAAACACCAACACCTTGGCTTTATTATAATTAATTACTAGTAGTTCTGCATTGGAATATTCATTCAGGACCAGCAGTGCTCCTTTTGGTTCTGGGAGGCAGAACGACATCATTTGCATATAAGAGAATTGAGACATGTTTCTCTACCAATTTCAGAGGATGGTGGACAGATAGAGACATTACATTACATCATGTGCTCCAAAGCCATATTATAATATTCCTCAGGCAAATGTTATATGTAGCTTGTTGACACACGGTATAACAGCTTGTGATATGCAACACAGATAAATCAATCTACTACTCATTCATGGTGTTACACCCATGTTCCTCCTATGCAGCTGCAATCTGTCAGCTAGGGTAATTTTTGGACATGGGTTTAGCATTTTCAAAAGAACACTAGACCCAAGTTCAGAAATAGCTTCAGAGAGCACAAGTGCGGAGTACTTCTTCACCTGTGAGCTGTTCATTGGAGGACTTAATAGCTGGTTGAACGCATTCATTCAAAACACCTGACTATACTCACTAAGCTCCACCCCACTCCATAAGGAAAGCAATTGGTGGTTGGTTTTCCCACCAGGAGATAATGCTTAGTGGAAAGGTCAAGTCCATCAATTCTTTTCTTAACTTGTCTGCATTAAAACTATAAGGGCAACTGGCATTGTTACCCAGGCAGTATAGCACTTGGCAATGAGGCAGTATAAAGTAGCATATTTTTCTATCATGTTTTATAAATAAGTCTTTCTCAATAGATAGGTCTATTTCATCACATGAACCTGGACCTAAGTCAAATGATAAAATGTAGCCTAATGCCAAGGAAGGAACAGTTAGTTTGATACCTACATGTCTTCAATTATAACATTACGGGTTTCCTTAAAATTAGTTGATCTGAGGTATTATTTGGCCAGAATAAGTAATTATTATCAATCAGAATATAGTACTCACAAGTTCCATCTTTTCCTCCTTAGTGGATTTTTTTCTTAAAAGGACCTGAGAAAAACCAGATTACAAACAGACTTAAAATTCCAATAAAATTCCATGAATGAGATAGGATAATGCTGCAGTAAAAACCTTATCTGGAAAGATAACCAGAATTTACAAAAGAATTGTATCTCTGCAGAAGCTGAAGATAACTGAAGACATCTAGCAACCTTTCTTCATTAGCCATTTTCCCAGTTGCTAAAATAGCCTGGCAACCCCAAACATTATCCTTAGTCCCCAGGACTCTGCCCTTATCTCTTCACCAGGCCATAATTTACACATTCTTTTCCTGCTGTCTTCCATATTACAAAATACCCAGCAGCTGTAAAATACAGAAGAGAGCAAAAGAGAAATAATACAATATATAATTATGCTGACAGTTCTTTTTATTGACACAGCAAGAGCTGAATTCTGCTAAACATCTTAAATGAAGAAAGGCTTTAGGATATGACTGGAGAAGATGTTCATTCTTACTTTCACCTCTACATAGGTGTAAGAGCAGAACAAAAGACCACTGTTTTGAGACAGAAATTAAGGAAAAGATAGAGGAAAGTCTGGGCTCAGTGAGTTAAAAGTACTGGACATTCTGACTGGGCAATAATAGGAGATGTAGTTTGACATATTTGGAAGGCTTTGTGGAAAGCTAGACTAGACTTTGTCTATTGAAGTGTTTCATCTCTTCTTGTAAGTATCTCATCTGGTGTATCTGTGAATATATTCAAATATTATGAAATACCACGAACCTTCAGTGCCAGTTCTCCAAAAGAAACCAAATCCCCTTATACTTCAGAATAGTTGGCTGAACACAAAAGTAATATAAAACCATGGGAAATTTTCTGCGGAATTTTCAGCAGAAATAGTTATCTAATTCTCTGTAGTATAAGTTTAGTATGTGGCTATCATGGGAAAAAAGTAAGTGCATGGTGTATCCAGTTAATTTCACTTCAGAGGGTTTTAGCTACATAATCTTACTTTGTCTCTTGGGAACAACTGCTGTGTCCTTGAAGTGAAAGCAAGACACATCTCTTTTATTGTAATGGGAAAAAGGCAATTTGTAGGATTTAATTTTCTGGGACACAGGACTGTTGCTATCAGCTGAGCTTTACAATCAAATGCAATAATAATTATTGATGTTATAGATCTTCAGCTGGAACATTACAGGCTGTGACTCATACTGGTTGTTTAACACAGAAGACTGCAGAAATGATAGAAAAATAGCAATGATTATGGATCACCCTCAGGTATTGCCATCAGATCTCCTTTTTCTAGTGACATGTGCTCTTTCAGGCTGGATCCAGATTATTTTTCTTGTTGTTGTTGTTGTCTTTAACAGCTGAAGATGTTATGACTAAGCGCACTAATTCTGCAGTTACAGAGAGCATAGCTTCATCGACTGGAAGCCAGTCAGGGAAAGCTTTTGCTACTCGACGCAGAAGAGCAAATGGCATCCTTGTTCAGTCAAAGGCAGGGTACCCTAAGTTTCTTGGGCACCAGAGGCAGAAGATTTCACAAGTGCATAAGAATAAACTCCTTAGTTCTGGTTACTTCAGTGATGATGTGAGAATGAAAAAAGTGGTGACTGACGTTTAAGAACGAAAATCAAGCACATTCCTACAAATCCAACATGGCAATGGGTAAAAACTGATCCACTAACCAAACTGAACCAAAACAAGAAAATTAATTTAAAAATATTGAGAGATAGCAGCAGACTGGGAATACCAGACTGAAGCCTCACAGAACATGCTTCTATTTGCCACTTCATTGGTGTTGTAAATGCAGGCTAGGCCCTGAGATCAAAACAGAACAGGCAATAATTATCGAGTAGAATAAGATTTAAAGCAACTATTCCTATCTGGTGCTCTCCAGATGTGCATTGCTGGACTTAAACAAATGAAGGTCGTGCTAATAGGGATTACAGGCATGAAGTCAAACACACTGGAACCCCTCCAAGGCTAGAGTCAGCTGATTTATAGGAACTAGTACACTGCACTGCAAGGGTTGTCTCCAACAATATTTCAAAAATGCAACATCCATTTGAATACGCGTGAATGCCATGGATGACACTGCAAATGAGTCAATTTCTATTGTTCACCTGCTATTTGAAGGGGTTTTTGGACACCTATTTCTTGATTGCAGCTTATCCTTGCATTTCCCAGGGAAACTGAGTTTACCCCCATGCCTCCAGTCCCCTACCTTCCCAGCCCACAGCCACCAATATTTGTAGCACCTTCTTTCTTTCCCACCAGCCTGCCCAGCCCCTCATTTTCCCACTGCTCTCTTACCTATATTTACACCAATATTCACAGATCTTCCTCTTTTCCATTAGCTGCCTAGTATACCCCCCAGCTCCCAATTTTCCCACCACACACTCATAGGTTTTTGCACTCATATATTTTCTCTTCCTCATTGCCATCAGCATGCCCTCCCTGCCACACACTCACCCATCTTCACAGCACCTCCCTCCATCCCTCCCTTGAGCTTGTCCACCTCTTCTGATCTTCACGGTATATTACATTCTTCTTTTGAAATGTGCTTCATGTACACTATGTGATGATAAATAGATAGAAAGTGCACGTCCTTGAAGCACCCTTGGAATTTCTTGAGTTGGGCTTGCTGTAGGAACCTCAATAAAAATTTGCTTCATCAGTATGATTTATTTCCAAAGAAAATGTCACCTACAATTTTCCATCAGACAATATATAAATATACAATATTATATTTATTGTATAGTACATTATACAATATTATTAATATACATTAATAAGTTATGTATTGAGCTGAGCTTGTAAATGGCTGACAAGGTAATACCCCACAAATCAGAACAGCTTTCCACTGAGCTTGGTCTCTTTGATGGCAGTCCTGATTAGCTGAGGGTGGGCCTTAAAATACGTTTGGATGATTTTCGAAGCATCGCACAGCCTTACTTGTTTCTACACCATAAAACGGCTGTGAAATCAGCCTGCAATATACAGAATGTCTGTGAAATGCAGCAACAGTCCTGGCAAGTTGACCCACTACATGTGATTTGATAGCTCACAGCGAAGGACAGAGTCTGTAGGCTTTTCCATTTTCTTCAGTGGGAACCTTAATGTTGTTCTAATACAGGACTTCAAAAACATTTACAAGAACTACAAGTATTTTCAAGGGATGATTTCTTGCGGCAAATTTTAGTCATGTTCGATTTACATCATGTTATGTTTCTGTGGTTAAGAACTAAGTTTAGCTCATCACTAGGCTTCCTCCCGTAATGTTTCAGAGCACAGTAATAATAATATTAAATTCCGTACCCTTAGGAACAATTCTAGCAGAGGGTCACATTTTCTTTCATTTCAATTAACCTACTTGTCATATACAATGCTATCTACGTTCAGAAAAATGTCCAAAGTGTTTCTTATGCTCTTTTAGTGAGTTGAATTAAATAAATATTTAGGGTATCTTGCTGCTATTTGTACCAAAAATATAATGGCATTCTTCCAGTCAACCTTCCTAATGTTGAGCATCCTTACTGGACAGTCAATGTTACTGTCTCTTGGTAACTTTGTTTAGCTTTGTAGCCCTTTTTCATATTCTAAGACATGCAACTTCAAAATCAATCTCCCTGGTTTAAATAGATCAACAGTTTATGAAACACAACAGCATTAATGCTAAGAGTTCTACACATAGAACATTTTATCATAAGCAATAATTGCATTTCTACTTTATCAAATCTTCTCTTCCTCATGTAAAATGTCCACATTAAACCAGTAAAAACCAGTAATATCTCCTGAGTGTCTCAGTCTACAGTCTGCAGCAACCTAACAAATGTTATGCAAATCACCCTGAGTGCAAGATTATGGAAATTGGCTGTTCGTGATGCATGCCCGCGCTGTCCATGGCATTGAGCTAATTGTCTCCCTGTCCATGAATTACAGCTAATGGGATGTGCTCCATTATGAGACATCTGTACTTATGAACATATGGATGTCGGACAATTGGTGTGTTTTTTGCCCACTGTTACTTACTCTAATTGGCATCAGAATATCTACACTAAGATAACATAGCATTTGCCAACCTACTCTCTTGCTAATAGAAGTCACTAGCTTCAGTACTTCGAAAGAGTTCAGTTCTTCACAGCTCATCACAAATTAGTGCCAACTGGAGTCATTCTTTTCTTTTTAAAAAACAAATGGGATTTTCAATCGAGCTATAGGTAATGAAAGGAAACTTTAGATGAAAAGCAATTTCTTTGCCCATGTTCTGTGCATTCCCCGAGCTACTACTAAGATACATTTGTCACACAAAGAAACCATCATGTGGGTTTTCCTCTGCTTGATCCCGAAAAGAAGATTAATCTTTTTTTTTTTAGGCTTCTATTATTCCTGTTGCATCTGTGTGTGAGTGTTTGTGGAGCATGGAGAGAGAGAGAGAGAGACTCACCTATATATCTTTTTAAGCTCTCAGTGTTTTTCTTTTTCTCTGAGATTGTTTGTATAACTTGCAGGACTATTTCCATTCTATATGGTATTCAGATGGACCAGAAGCTCTTATGTATATATGAGATACATATTTTTGAAACCACCAATAATTCCTGCAGTTTTATGGGCAGTGTACAAATAAATTAAAAGGCATATAAAGGCATACAAAGTAGAATAACATAAAATCAAACATACCTCAGAGTTACAAGAACCCCAAAGAGTTTTGCACGTGTATTACAGGATACATGTATCCTGGGGGGAGATGGGCGGTAATAGAAATTTGAAAAATAAATAAATAAATAATATTTATTTATAAATGTAATTCATTTCTTTATAAATTAGTTCACAAGGACATTTATAAATAAATAAATGAATATCCTTGTGAACTAATTCACAGAATAGATTAAAGTGACTAATGCTGAAAGCAAACTGCTGTGCTGAACAAAGAGACAAATTTAAAGACTAGTGGTGCATGAAATGGAAAGAAAATGATTTGTTTCAAACCCCAAAGAAAAACATTGTGTCTTGAAAGTTCTGTGAGTTCCAGTTGGGCAGCTCTAAGAATTATTTCTCACGCTGATAAAAAAAGACTGACAGATATCAAAACAGGGAATAGATATAAACTACTCCTTCACCAAAGAGGCACGTATCCAGCCCTCTGCACAGAAAGATTAGGAGAAAACAGACAAGAGTTCTTTTGCCCTAACATTGCCTATATATGGATTTCTCATTTAAAAATAGAGCCCTTGCTGGATTCTTGTGTTATAACTTGTATCTTCCTTCTAACAAATATTATTAGCTACGCTTGTTGGATTCTTGTTTCTTTCCTCTTCAAGCTGCAAGGAAAAACATCTGACAGCTGCAATTTGTGGGATTTGGGTTGCTCTGGCTTTCAGCTGAGACAAAACCCAGAGGGAAATGTCTTAAGGATTTAGTAGCAGAAGGTTACCGTGCACCAGGCTACTAGAAGATCTTAACAAATGCTTTTTTTTTTCACTGTTTCAAGGTAGGAAAAGGAAAATCCTGGAAAGATCTGAAGGTGAGCTGACCAAATGGATATGCTGTGCTTGAAGCCAAATATATTAGCAGAAGTGGCAGAGACTACCCCCCTGCTCTGACACCACCCCACCCCATCTTATCTGCACTTTATGAAAGGAAGGCCCTATGAATGTTGGAGTGGGCCAGTTGGAGATAGTGGGCCAGTTGGAGATGCTGTGGTTCTGGCAATTATCCAATCACCCTTCCTGGCCCCCCCTCCAACCCCTCCAGCACATTCCTCACCCAGCCCTTTCAGGCATCAATCAGGACATGTACAAGCTATCCTGATTCAGATGTTATGGAGAAGTTGAGCTGGGTGTCATCAGCATTTTGATGGTAGCTCACTGCAAAGCTCTTTACTTGGCTGGTAGCCTCATATACTTGTAAAAGAGCATTGGGGAACTCACATTATAACTGCCAGATTGCCAAGGAATAGTCACCAAATGCTATTCCCTGCAAGTGTGAGTAGAATCATCTCCAACCCATTGAGAATATTGCCACACAGTCAGCAGTATCAAAAACTGCTAAGAGATCCACCAGATCAATATCATGCTTCTTCTATCTCTTTCCCTCAGGATGGCATCCATCAAGGCAATCAAAAACGGATTCAATTTTAATCCTGACCTAAACCCAAATAATCAAGATAATTCTTTTACAAAAAGGTATGCAGCTGCACAGACATAGCATCCTGCTCAGAAGTAGGACATTTGCCACTGGACAATAGTTGTCATAAATCTTTGGATGCAAGGAAGTCTCCTTCCCTCCCAGGAGTGAGCATATCCTGATCTTTCAAGGTTGAGAGCACTACTCCATCTTGCAAAGATGTAGAGATTTACATACACTAATTTAAATAGTCATGCTTGATAAATTATACTGCTTTTCTTCAGTTCTTTTTTCAAATAATGAACTTTAGTTAATAGTTTCCATAAGATGATTATTTCTTAACAAGCATCACTGCTGTCATTAACAAGCAATAGTGTTACTTTTATTTATGGTATGTGAGTCAAGACTATTGTCACTTCTGGGGAAGAAATGGTGAACTGAAGATAGCTCTGCTAAAAGCAGAGCCGACGACTGTAGTGGAGTGAAGAGCTGGCAAGCAGTCTTCATCATTCCTCTCTTGACAAGAAGAAGACTTGAGATTGCCCACAAGTGCTCCAGACAGTTGCTCCTCATGAACATACCTCAAGACAGTGGTCTCCAGTGGGTTTAGAGCTCTGAGAGACAAGGGAATTGTGAGGTTCCAGCCAGCCTCTGACTCAGAAAATGAAACTCTTTCTGAGTCAGAGGGGGAAACAAACTTACCAGGCAGAAACCGGGAAAGCGAAACCCAGAGATGACTCAGCAATGTGGGATAAATTACAGATGCTTGTTGGTCAGTCTTTGGAGGAGGACTTGAATCCTCCAATCAGCACGTGTGAAAGAAGTGCCGAAAAGCATGCGAAGGAGTAGGCAGCCCGATTGGCTGCAGAAGGAAATAGACGCGCAAAGGATCGGCATAAAAGGCAGATGCGTGAAGAGCAAGCTACCAGAGACAACCAATCCTTCAAGCTTGCAGTTCCAGCAGAAGAGTCCTTACCCACGTCGGAAACATCATCTGTAGCCGGAGGGGAATCAGCACCAGTGTTTCCTATCAGAAAGGACTTGGATCCTGCAACCGCTGCCACAGAGGATCTTCTCCTTGCTGAACCAAGCAACCTCAGCCTTGCATCCAGCTTCAGACCTCTTCGTCACCATTGTGCACATTCCAGACACGCTTCCAGCCTTGCTTCGAGTTTCTTGCCGTGTCCAGAGTCTCCAGTCCAGCTTCATCATGCTTCAAGTCCTCAGCCTTGCCCAGCATCTTCAGTTCAGTCTTGTCGTGCTTCTAGCTCCCAGCCTTGTCCAGAGTCTTCAGTACAGCTTCATTGTGCTTTTGACCTCCAGTCTTGCCTAGGATCTCCAGTCCAGTCTAGCCATGTCTTGGTTGTCCAACGTTGCTCAGGAACTTCACATCTATCTTGTTGTGAATCAGGTTTTCAACCTTGTCTAGAACCTGTGGTCCATGTTTCAAGCCCTTTGCCTAGTTCAGAACCTCCAGTTCAGCCTAGTCATGTGCCAAGCTTCCAGCCCAGTTGAGAATCTTCAGCTGAGTCCAGCCTTGCTTCAAGTTATCAGCCTTGTTCCGAGTCTCCAACCCAGAGTCTCCAGTCCAGTCTGTAATCTTCATCCAACTCAAGCCTTGCTTCAAGTTATCAGCCTTGTTCCAAGTCTCCAGCCCAGAGTCTCCAGTCCAGCCTCAGTCACCGAGCCCAGTCCAGAGCCAAGCCTTGTCCATTGGGTCCAGTTCGGTGTCACCCAGCTTTCCAGTGCCAGTCTAATTTGAGTGGTATTCCAGCTCGCAGACATTCATCTCCAATTCCAATAGCGCCGCGTGCCCTAACTTCTTCCAGTCTTCCAGCTCCCATCAGTGAATCCTGCTCCGCTGTCTTGCCACAGTCTCCTCCTGCAACCTTGCCGGTTTTCTCATTGTTACCCAGTTGGTCTTGATCAGAACCAGCCTACCTCTTGACCATAAGGACTTATTTATTGTAAATAGTTATTTAATAAAGAGTGGTTTTGATAATAAACCTGCCTGGCCGCCTCATTGTCTGAACAGGACAGGAATAGCCATCTTGCTCAAACCACACCCAGCACCTTTAAAAGGACACTGAGTTTGCATATTTCCTTTTCTAATCACTTTTTTAAATTGCTTGTTAACTGCTTTTCAGCTATTAGGAACCTTTGGATCAACAAGTTGAAAATACTGTGTGAGTTTCCTTCAGTACTTAGCAAAAGAAGTTTTAAATACAAGTTTAAGGACATTAAAAATGTTTTTTGGAATAAACTGCAAAAGGGTGATTAGAACTTTGATTTTGGAAAGTTACAAATGGGCTAAGGGTCCAGATGGATTGAAATAAGATTTTTGAATTAATTATAAGAATCCTTCCCATGGGAATGTGCTTTTGTTTTGAATATTTTTTAAAAAAACAGGATAGGACTTTGAAGGTTTGACACTAGAGGGAACTAGAAGGAACTAAAAATTACAAATAAAGGAGAAGAACACTTAA
This sequence comes from Candoia aspera, assembly GCF_035149785.1. Lineage (NCBI taxonomy): Eukaryota > Metazoa > Chordata > Lepidosauria > Squamata > Candoiidae > Candoia > Candoia aspera. The sequence goes on from NC_086157.1 coordinate 36,140,958, forward strand.
ATTCAACTTACAAATACAGAATGAAGCAAAATACTTTAACATTGGACATATTGAAGGATATTTTTGAACAATAGACCCAAGTTAATTTAAAGAGTGTCTGCCTCTATGGGTACACTGTGTTTAAAAGACATTATGGAAGAGGAACAAGTTTTACTTGACAAGATTGAGACTGATCTGAAAGTGGATTTAAAAATGACAAGCTACAAGAATGATATGGAAAAAGATGCTACACTGGACATACAAAAGAAACTGGCTTATATCTTAATAATTAAAAGGGATATACAAATAACAAATGAAGAAAGTAACCTGGATAATTTTCCTATAACTGATTTACAAAAGAGGCTTGTTATAGTTTTGAAGAATTTTGTGAGAAGGGACAAAGAAAAAATGAAAAGAAATCAAGTTCTAGGACATTATTTGAAGGGACTAAAGACCACGATTGTTAAAATAAAAATAAACGGAAGGAATATAAAGTTGGTTTATTTGATCAAAGTTAAAATAGATATGTTATTATCTCTGGTAACCCTTAATGGACTTTTGCTGACATCAGGACTGAAATGGTGTGGCTTTAAAGATTTGTTTATAGATAAGAGATTGAATATGGGAAGAAGAGATAATTTGTTGTATTTTGAGACAAGGTGATAAGTTACTAAAAATGTTCATACTTGTGATGAAGGGGAAAGTCTTTTCTTTATATGTTTCTTTTCTTTTTCTTTACTAAATTTTTATTATTTATTTATTTTTCTTTCTATTTTTTTCTTTTCTGCACCTTCTATTTTGTTGTTGTTGTTGTATTAGTTTTTATTGTTGCAACTGTAATTTTTAATAAAATTACAATTAAAAAAAGACAATTGTCCTCACATCAAATCCTAGGATTGCTTTTTTGTAATTAATGGCATAGATATGCATCCTGAGGACTGGAGGTGCATTCTTATATGGGATTTTGTCAGTTTCTCTATTCTTGCTCATTATTTCCTTTTTCCCTGAACAGCTACCAGCACATTTAAATGTTGAGAAGCTATATTCTCTTGCAAGCATCTAGTGGGGAATGCTACATATTTTCAAACAATCCTTGTATGTGAAATAATGTATTTTTAAATGCCTTGTGATGTTGTTATTTCTCCTTAGAAACATATATTTTCAATTTTCTAGAAAAAAAAATTATTGCAAATCAGGGAGACTCTCTATGCTCACACAAAACAGCCATGTATTCCAGTCCTACCATATATGGTATTTTATTTTAAAATTTTAATTATGGAAATATTGTTGGCCACAACCACTTCAAAACAAAATGTTGGTGTTTAGCTACTTGCAATCTTTATTTCCAAAAATATCCTCAAGCCAATGTGAACCCAGAGATAAGACATGGAACAGGAGAGCAACACTTCATTCTGAAGCTCTTCCTGATGCCAGAACAAGAGCAACTGATCTTCACTGTCATTCCCTACTAAAGGGAAAATCATTAGAAATAGCAGCAGAGCAATCAAATAAGAGTTTATAATGACCTGGAAAAGGCAGGTATGAGCCAGTGCAGTGCAAGGATGAAATGAGGAGACTCAGGGAAAGCTACAGATGTGGAGAACTATGGAGAATTGACACAACTCAAGGAGAAAATGGAGAAAGAGTCTATTTAGTTATCTTGTGTGTGTCCATGTATATGTGTGAGAGAAAGAAGGAGGGAGGGAGATTTAATTAGCTATTAACTCAGTAGGACTAATGAAAACAGCTGTGTTGCTTGCAATGCTCTTCCAATAGAAGAGAACATCTGTAGTTCAGGATTGAACTGTGGAGTTCTTGGTGCTCTCTGAGCTTGGTTGTTTGCTTCCAGATGTTTCATTATCCAGCTAAGTAACATCATCAGTGTGAGTGAGTATGGGGTTTGCTGCCTGTTTATATACAGTATTAGATTAGAGTATTTGCTAAGGAATTCCTGAAAGCTTGGCATTCAGACAAATCAGCAATCAATAGACACACAGAGATAAGGCACATTTATGCAGGATTCAAAAGAGGCAATAAAAAAACTGAGGAAAGAAACAGAAAGACCAGGACACATCCCCTCCAACAGCCAACATTCAGATATGCAGGGATCAACACCAGACAAACCATTGGGCAGAAAACAATGCTCTAATCAAGGAACCACCAAGGAGGAAACTAGACCACCACCAAAACTGGCAGGGCAAGCTACTGTATATAATACAATAAACAGCCAGCAAACCCCACACTCACTCGCACAGATGAGGTCACCTAGTCAGGTAATAAAACATCTGCAAGCAAACAACCAAGTTCAGAGGGCACCAAGGACTTCATGCAGCTGTTTCAGAAGTTGCTCCTGGCTGTCCCTGCATGCCCTGAGCAAAGCAAAGCAAAGCAACATCTTTGCTTCCCTGGGTAAAATGTGGATACTCTGCTGAAACTGTTGTGCAAGACAGAGAGTTTAGGAAGGCTTTTTAAGAGAAACATACTATGGGACTTTGGATCTGATCCAGAAGCGAGCCCATGTTTCTGGGATCAGAATCATCGCTACCTTGAATTCAGAGTCTTGGGCAAGTTCTTGATATTAGCATCCATCCATTTGCCTTTCAGTAAAGTGGCTGTCTGTGATGTAGAATATTGAACAGCCAATCTATGACATTCGGACCTGCTAATTTCACAACTGCAAGAACAAAGAGCAAAAAGACTGGCCCTCCCCCTGAGCTGCCACAGGTAAAGTAATACCCTCACTCCACTCCAAACTTGTATGCACTCTCTCTCCCACACCCACACCCCTCCTTGTATCATGATATATGCGCTGGTCTGGTCATAAGTTCCTATCCCTTAAAAAACAGCTGTTCTGTAAAGAAGAGCTGAGAAGGCATCAAGTCACCTTAGCCTTGAAAGATCTGAAGCCCCAGAAGTGAGGATGGAAGATAAGAAAGAATTCTTGAAAACGGAGAAGAGGATCTAATCAAAATGAAGATAAATTTGCAGCAGAACTTTCAATATTGGGAACATGTTGCTTTAACCTATTTCAAATATCACATTTTTAAAAAAATCTGGCTCACTTCAACAGATGTGGTTTGATGTTTTTTGGACCCCATCTTAAAGCATTACTTCAGCCTTTTTTTTTTCACACTGCCCTTTCTAAAGTCATCATTACTCATTAAGTATATTGTGCAGCAAGCAGAAATAGGTCAAGGATGAAACGATCCCTCTTAGGGAGAGGCACACAAGAATTGTATAAAGCTATTTTCAACTTTTCATGGGATTACACAATGGATGAATGCTGCTGCCGCTGACTTACAAATCAATGCTCCACATGAAAGGGTGGGGGGAATCTTTTCAGATTTCATATGCTAAAGACGTTGGTTTAGGATTCTGTTCTAAAAGATAATTCTGTGAGTCTTCAGTATACTATGCATGCATTCCATATTGCTCTCGGCATGCCAAACCAAACATTCTGAAATAGAAAAAAGGAGGGAGTGCTCTACATGGCTGGAATCAGACAATACGAAAGGAAGATTCCATGTAACTTGCATAAAGACTGGGCTAGTCCAACGTTCACTTCTTTCTCCTCCAGCAAAGCCACAAATGATCCGAATGTCCACACGTATTTCCATCTAAGCTCACTTCAGTATGGGCTGGGGGCTCTCACTGCTCTCATGTTGTCATCTGTGTTTGGCAGCTGAGCCAATTTATTCCTGGCTCAGCTATGGCATACTTAGAATAGCAGAAAAGGCTACTTTCCTATTTTCAGCACTGAAACTGGGCTGAGCTTGTGGATGGGTTATTTTCCATTAATGGAAGTGCCTATCTCACACTACTTCTTGGACTATAACGGTCATTACTTCCCTATCTTGCAAAAGAGCCTTTGGATTCTTTCTTCTGTTTCTGGGGCATATCTGTGGATCTTCTAAACACTATTGCTCTTTGGCTCTTTCCAGCTGCCATAGCAACATGCAACCAAGGTTGGAGATACTGGGGAAAGGATCTGGCTGCAAAAATGCCACTCTGCTATCATTGCACATCGCGGTTTGCAAGAGGCTTTTAAATGCCAAGGAGGAACAGCACCTGCAATGAGAAAGTTTTGCATCATAGTAAGTTTTTTTTCCCCACAGAAGACCAGAGAATTTGACATAGTGCATATTAAAAATGTAGGATGAGCACCAACAAGTTGTTTTAGTTCCCTTTTAATTCAGGAAAACTGACCAGGGGCAAAGGGGTGAAGTTGGCAAAAGTGAAGAAGGTCACAGGTCATTTTCAAACTGCTAGATGAGGAATTGGGGAATGAAAACCATGGGATGTGGATGAGCCCTGAGAAGAATCTACAATTGTCAATAAAGCTAGAAAGGCTAGTCTGACCTATGGATTATGGTGTGAATATGTGACCTAAACCCCTCCAGCTATCATGAATGACAGTTCTCATAAATCTTAGTTTTTATGTTTTTTTTATGGAGCTTATTATCCATAACATCTATGAAGACAAGCCAGGAACAGAAATCACCCTGTGAATTTTTTTCCTTTTCCTATATTTGGCATGACCTGGTGTGCACCAGAAGTGTTACCATGAAGTAGCAGCAGTGTCCACTGGATCCTATTCTTTTTGTCTGCAAGCTCCACCCCTTTTTGATGCATGCAAGCTCCATTCCTTTTGGGTAATGTCATGACACATGTAAGGAAGGGGAAGGGCTTGTCTTATGATGCTGCAACACTGTTTCCTTCCATCTGATGTCCCTTGATGCCCCCCCCCCAAAGTCACTGCTGAAGGAATGCCTTCCTTATTGTATGAATGTTATAATCAATTATAATTGGAAATTATAACCACTCCCAAATCAATCTGAGATTATGGAGACATAATTATTGAGCAAGATTTATACCCCTTCCCCTATTCTATTTGTTGTTTTAGGCCAGGAATAGCAAATTTATGCTCGTTCAAGTATTGTTTGATTCTAACTTTTATCAGCATCAGCTGGAGGTTCAGGATGATCGGTCAAAGGTGTCCCATTGTATAGTAGATAATTAAGCACAGTTAATATGGTTGAATCGGCCAAATAATTAATCCGGGCAGTCAGTTCTGGTATATAGAACATTTCACAATAATTCAGAAACCAATAAATAATGCATATATTAAGATGACATGTACAACTGATTCTTTATATGCAGCTAAAAAAATGTTAATATTTAAAAAGTAAGCAGTTTAACTAGGTGTGTGTGAGAGAAACACTCATACACAGAGAAAGAAATGAATAGTTCATTAAGGCTCTGCTGCACCTGAAACATTTAGTTTTCTTACAAAACTACAATTCCCAACATTTCCTAGGAAGATTTTTTTTGTCTTTTATTATATGAATTTGGAATGAAATTCCAAAGGATTGGCTGTGTCTTAAAACATTTCAGATGTATCTATTCCTGTTCCTTCCAGTATCTCTTTCACAATAGAGCAGTTCAGAAAATCTATTTCTGTGCAGTTTTTACATTTGTGACCTACTGACCTACTTTTCTGTTTCTGACTGCTACAAGTTGGTATCCCTGAAAAAGGATTTTTCTTTTCATCCATGAATTGTTTGTATTTGACATTGTGGGATAAAAGCCATTAGAAGAATAACAATTTAGTTTATTTTGTTCTGGGGTTTTGTTTCATTTTTTTTAGTTTGTTATTTTAGGCACATTCTTATTTAATTGTGAAAGTATTGTACAGAGCTATTTGGCATTGGGCTTTTTTCTCTCTCTATTTTTTTTCCCCATTTTGGAAAGATTTCTCTTTGTTAATCTAGCGTGAGAATTAGAATGCAGGAAGAAGCTTTGCTTTATGGCTAATACATACCGAAAATGAGAGGAAAGAAGGCTTAATGAATCAATCAGTGAGGGAGGGCAATCTTTGTCTTCTCTCGAATAACCTGTTGTTGAAATAATTCTGTAGGAGGTGAGGTAGAGGAATAAAAGAGAAGACCACCATCTGCCTAAAAAACAAATAGTATTTTCAGAATGCTATCATAACCAGAAAATATATTATACATGCATAGGTGTGTGAGCTAACTGACAACTTAATCCTCTCCTTCCAAGTCGCACTGTCTTAGAAATCAGTTTGCCTATACACAGTAAAAAGCACAGCAAGACAATGACATGGAACATCCAATGTTTAAAGAAATGGCACGTATACCCAATAACACGTATCATTCATGAGAGTTTATATGAAGTTCTATGTAAAAGTTGACTAATTAAGCCTTATTGGAAAATATGCACTTTTGTTCTGGAGTAACTGGTTGTCCATATCTGTTACTGAACTTAGGTGGCTGGATGGCTAATTCTCTTCTGCAGAATTTAAGTCCCCTGAATCTAATGGAAACATACAAGACAGGAGTTGGGAGTGTAGTTTTAAAAAATGAATTTCAAATTAATCCCACCAGAGAAGGTATTTCTTAAGCCTGTAATTTACTGAGTTATTGCTACTTTGTTTCATACAGTCACAGAGTTGGAGGGATCCTTGGAAGTCAGCTAGTCCAACTCTGTTCAATGCAAGATCCACATGGCAACTCTGACAGATGACCATCCAGCCTCTGTTTGAAGAACTCACCAAGAGCCTGGCAGCCTGTTCCACTGACTGATCGTTCATAGAGCCAGGAGGCTCTTCCTGCTTTCTAGCCTGAATCTACTTCCTTGTAGTTTTAGCCCATTCATTCTAATACTGCCCTTTGGATAAAAACAGGTTAAGTCAACTTCCTTTCCTTTGTGAAAACCCTTTAGATATTTGATGATGGCTATCATGTCTTCTCTCGTTCCTTCTATAGGCTAAACAAACTCTGATCCTTTAACCATTCCTCAGAGGCTTTGGTTTCCAGATCCTTCACCATTGTAGGAGCCCTCCTTTGAACTTGCTCCAGTTTGTCACTGTCTTTTATGAACTGTTAATGCACCCCAAAATAGCCCTTTTGGTAGCTTCATCATACCATTATCTACAAGTAAGTAGTCAACAAGAACACCCAGATCCCTTTTACATGGACTATTGCCAAGTCATGTCTTCCCATCTTCCCCCTGCTTAATTCTGTCTAGATCTTTTTGAATCCTTTCTCTTTCATGTAAAGTATTAGCTAATCCTTCCAATTTTGGGCCATCCGCAGATTCTTTAACAGTCCCTCCAGGTCATTGATAAAAATGTTGAACAGCACAGGACCAGGGACAGAGCCCTGTGAAACACACAAACACAGACACACACACGTATTTCCCTGAAGTAGAGCCATCAACAAGCACTCTTTGGGTATAGTCATTCAGCCAACTATGAATCCATCTGACAGTAATATCATCTAGTCCACATTCACCATTTTTAAAGAGATTATTAACCTGCATTTTACCTGCATTAAAAAAATAAATTTCAAATAATTTTATTAATCCTAATCCTAATATAATAATAATTTAATCCTAATAATAAATTTCAAAGTAATCCCACTAGATATCTTTAATCCTATAATTTTCTGGGCTGTTTGGTTGGTTTGTAATTATTAATCCACACTGTACCTGTTTCCTGAGCTACTTAGGGAACACGTGTTGATGAAAACTATATAAATCAAGCACTATAGTAGCACTATTAAGATTTATTTTTATACTAAAAATTGCTGTACAATCTTATTTCATTTGTTCTGAATGTTTTCCATCAATTTCCACTGAAAGCATGGGCCTATATCAGATATCCAACATGAAACAGAACATACAGGTCACAGAGAGGTTACAGAGAAGGCAAAGCAAAACAGAAAAGCTGCGAAAGTGGCAGATTAGAAAACTAGTGTATTTGCTTGCAAACCAAAAGGTGCTGTCTGTGCATTCTATAAAAATGCTCCTATAAAGATGAATAATTTGTCTTTGGCTCTCTGTAACGTGGCAGATGTGATCCTTCAGATGCAAGTGAAAGATTGTGGGGCGGCTGGGAAAGGAAGAGATGGCAGATGAGTCAGAGAACTTCTCTTATCAGCCCAGGTGGGGAAAAATCTGGGGGAAATGTCTAAACTATTCAAAGAGATCCAGCCTGAAGCCACCCACTATAAATGAGGCTACAAAATTCTTCCTATAATTTCTAAGATTCTCTATTTATCCCAGATGAACATTAAAGATACTTCACTGAAATCTGTGCCGTATTGTCAAATGTGGGGGCTTGACCGTGATCAAAATTTCATCCCTAAAATGTAAACCAGGGAAGGGCAAAGGGCAGACTTAAAAAACCAATTCTGTGTGTTGAGCTCCCAAAGAATTTGGGTCATCAACAGGCTGTGGGAATGGTTAGTCTGGGAATGTTCTTCTTTGTTTAAGTATAATGTGCCTATTTGACTGCTTACATTGTAGTTTTAGTGTTTTTCAAAACAGCAGGCATCTATTTTCAAAAGTTTTCAGCTGTCATACTCAAGGGAGGTCTGACTGGCAAAAAAAACGGGGGGGACTCAGTGACCCCATGAAGGTTGCCCATCCCAGAGAAATTATGAGGCCAAGAAGTGCATAAAATGGAAGGGGAGCCCCATATAAGCTGCTTTGGGCTCTTGTAGAAAAGGCAGCATATAAATCAAATGAATGAATTGACAGAGAAACAAATGCATAAATATTTCAGAGTTACCTATATTCTGTGGAGTCCTTGGTGCTCTCTGAGCCTTGTTGTTATATACTGTATATAAACTGAGAGCAAGGCCCACTCCCTCTCTGCACTGAAGCTGTTGCCTAGTCTGGCAATGAAACATCTGCAAGAAAACAACAAGGCTCAGAGAGCACCAAGGACTCCACAGTTCAACCCGGAGCTACAGATATTCACTTCGATTGGTATCTATATTCTTCATTGTCGAAAACCTGGCATTGTAAAACATTGATAGAAAGCTAAATAGGGGATGCCAAGTAGACCTGTGCATGTTTTGAAAATACTTGGGAAGAAGTGCTTTAATGTTTACTATACTAAGTGCTATTCATAAAACAATGCCTCTTTCTTCAGGCTTCTGCATGAGTCTGAAAAAAAAAGTGTTGCTGCTTTAAGTGTCTCATCAATTTTAATAAATTCACTCTTTAAAGCAACCATATCTTTTTTCCAGGCTCACACAGAAAGTTGGAAAAAGAGGACCTGCTTTAATGAATGGCAGAGGAAAGAATTCTTGTGCAAGGTCTGAAGCACATCTTCTAAATGATTTTTGAAGTATGCATGGTCGTAATGCCTTGCTGGCTAGGGAATTCTGGGGGTTGAAGTCCACACTTCTGACAGTGGCCAAGGTTGAGAAACAATGCTTTAGAGTAATCAGATTGTAAGTTATGTGGCTTTTTAAACTGCTTTGGATGAATTGTGTCTAATAAGTATGAACCTTAGCCTAGGAGCGTAAGTTGAATCTCTATATAGTTCATGCCATTCAGATAGAAAACATAAAATTATCAACAGCAGACAATAATAGAAAAAATGTTCATTAATAGATCAAAAACAAATGATTTAAATTAACAGGAAAAGAATAAAAAATTTAAACATTCACAAAATAACTGCTTTTAACATGAAAGTGATTGATTGATTCATTGATTGATTATGTACCCTCAAGTCAGTGTTGACTTTTAGTGACCACATATATAGACCTTCTCCAGGATGATGGATCCCAACCTGGTCCTTCAGGTCTTCCAACAGTACACTTGTAGCAACTGTAATTGAGTCTATCCACCTTGCTATTGATCATCCTTTTTTTCATTTTCCTTCCACCTTTCCCAGCAAATGAAAACAGATACAAATACAAATACAAAAGCCTGTGTCTTACTATCTTTTAAGTTACTTTTGTATCAAAACAATGTATTTTGTATCAGTACGTATCCAAGTAATAGAAAATTAATTTTCACCTCAGAGATCTACACTAATATTTTTTGTTCTTTGATTGGGAGGTGTCTCAGTTTTCAGATATATGAAATTATTATGTCTGCAGAAGACCACTGGTCCAGTTCTTATTACTGGCTAAAAATTTGGATGGACGGACAGACGGACAGACAGACAGGAGTTTATTACAGTCATAAACCAAAACAAAGGAGAGACCACCACATACAGTCTTGGTTAGGTAGTGAATTTTCTCCTTGCAAAATGCAGGAAAGTTTGAAAGAACAGAATGTAGGGAAATAAGTTGGCATATACAATGTCACAAAGTGATGGAAAATTACTGTGGGTAATTTCCAATTGCATCTAGCACACTCCAAGGCTATTGGTCAGTCAGTTGAAAACAACTCTTTTAAGAGAGTTAAATGAAACAGATTTATGTATTTATGTAAATCTTTTTATTTCCATAAATTAAAGGCTGGCTCAAAATAAAATATTTTGTTGTTTAGAATTAATAAAAATTACTAAGAGAAACTAAATAATTAAGCACTTCACATTTTCAATCTTCTTAATTCCTGCATTAATTTACCATTTGATATACCACCCAAAAATTGCTCAAAAGACTTTAGTTCCTTAAATATTAGAATTGATGTCTTCAGTTTCCACACCATAAACCCATATTCCCAGCTTTCACACTTCAGATGTGTTTAGTGAGTTTCACAAATGTACTAAGTTTCAAGCATAGTCTGAACACATGGGATGAAGGAACTGTGCTAAAGGCAAGCAAATTTGGACTGGCAACTGAAACCCCCATAAATATTATTCATCTTTAAATTTACTTATCCTTAATGTATAACAAAAACAGAAAAACATTCTGAAAGGTCATGATATACTGTATATCTGAAAACTCCCAGTCAAAGAATGAAAAATATTAATGTAGATGCTCCAAGATGAAAATTAATTTTCTATTACTTGGATACTAGAAAAGAAGGAATTCAGAATATAAGAAAGATACCTTAAAGAAACAGTCTGTAGAACCTGTGTGTATATAGTGTACAAATTGAAAATTCTGATTGAATCAAGTTGGCATTTTATAGGATTTTTCAATGATGATGATGATGATGATGATGATATTTTCACAGGACAAAATGCACAATAAAATGTTTAATCTGGAGCAAGACTGAGGAGAAACATGATATCAGTGTTCAAGTACATAAAAGGGTGCCATTGTGAAGATTGATAAGGAATTATTTTCCATGGCTATAAAAACTAGGATCAGAAATACTGGGAATAATTTACCTAGATTTCATTTAAATCTTAAGGGAAAACTTCCTGATGGTAAGATCTGCACAAGAGCAGAAAAGTTTACCTATGGGAAGTTGTGGGTTTACCATCTCTCAAGGTTTTTAAGAAGAGTCTGGAAAGCCACTTATCAAGGAAGGATCAATTGTTTTATTAACTAATTGATCAGGAGCTCAATGCCAAGAGATGGAATATATATGAATGAATGAATGAATGAATGAATGAATGAATGAATGAATGAATGAATGAGTGAAAATATATAAATATATATATTCATTCTGCCTATATTCCAGATTCTCCAGAATATATATTCTCCAGAATTCTCAGCAATTCTCTAGATCATCCATTTGATAACTTCCTCATGTACATTCAGGTAGTCTTCTAAGGAAGCTTCATTGTTCAGTTCAGCCTACAGCTGTGTGAATGTCTCTTAGATTCTGTCTCTTGGACTACTGCACAATATTCAAAGAAGAAATAAATTCTTATCACCACATTGAATACCTATTTCTGGCACTGTTTCTATATTTCTGATGAAGAGAAGAATAGATTTCTACAAAGTAGGTCAGGAACTCCAGAGAGACAGTACCACAGCCTTTGATTTCTTTTTCTACCTTGAAGTTCAAAGAGCATAAGTAAGTTCTTTGCAAAAGAAAGTGCAGAATTCTTTGAAGGGCTGACAATACACTTACCTTACATATACAAAGGGCTTCAGTAATACCAAGTAATAAAGAACTCAGCATGTATGTGTGGATGTCACATCACTTTGATATTGCAGATGTTACATCCTGGGAATACTTTTTTATTATTAGGAATTAATTTGCTGTTGAGGTTAGCAATCTGTACCTTACCTTACCTAACCTTACCTTACCTTACTTTACCTGCTGACTTCCTGAGCTTCAAATCCTACCAAGGACATTCAGTGTCTCTTATTTATTACTAGGAAATTATACATTTTAATGCATATAGTAATAAATAACAGCATAGCTCATCTGTCAGATGGGTGCATTTCTCCACAACTGTATAAACCAGATGTTGGCATCATTAGACAGCCAGGACCACATTTTAAAGTTTTTTGTTTAAACCTTGTGGCCAAGGCTGCCATAGAAAAGACAATGATGTAATCATGGTAGTCTTGGACAGAATTTGTTCTTGTTTTCTGGCTTAAATTTTTATCAAACAAAACAAAGCAAAACAAAAACCACCTTGTATTTTCTGCTGGAAATTGGAAATTGGAAAATGTACTACCATTATTTGGAAGTTTGCTGTTATATTTCAATACTGCCGTCTTCAGGAGTTCTTGACGCTGCCAGGTAAAGGAATATAGCCAACAAATCTAGACTAGAGAAACCTACTTTAGGTGTTGGAGTTTCTTAATATTTCACTCCTGAGCAAACATATCATTCTTACCTTATCAGTAACATATTTTGCAGAGCCAAAACAATTGATATCTGATCACATGTCAAGAAAATAGTTTCATTCATTCATTCATTCATTCATTCATTCATTCATTCTGTATAGCCACCCACCTCATATTTGTGACTTTGGGCAGCTCACATAGTTAAAAACAACCAAATAACACAACCAATAAACAAAATACATGAAAACAGTAAAAAACACAATAACCCTTTAAACCAAATGAAAAACCTAATTAAAACAAAAATTAAAACAAAAGAACAAAAAAGCAAGCAAGTGCAAGTCATGGGTCAATCAGTATAACCATCTGGCAGGCTCCAAACCATACTCAGATCCCCAGGCCCATTGACAGAACCCTTTCAAAAGGCAAGCAGGGTCAGGGCCAATCTAACCTCTGGGATGGGTGGGGGTGGGTATTGTGGTAGAAATGGTTCTCCTCCTGGGTCCCGTCAGATGACAGACCTTAATCAATGGGACCATAACATGCCCTTTCTCCCATAATATGGAAGAGGTGGTCCCTCAGATAACATTAATACCCCAGTTTTAATTATCAGCAGACTGTCTTCCAAGTCTTCTAATTTCAGTAGAAAATGCATTTAAGATGACTATGGGCTGTTTCAATTCTCTGATCTCTCCTCTGTCTTCCCTTCTTTGCAATTCTTCCCAGTAGCCCAGACGAAATGCGAAGAGATGAAAATATAATTAGCACTAAAGCAGCTGGAAATGTCTGTGCCATGCTGCTTGGGTTGAGTTCTTTCATATTTTCCACCAGTACCGTATATTTCCGAGGGTGCACCTGCATTGAAAGAGAAGCTCCTATGAAAACAACAGGGAGATATCAAGATATAATGAAACACTGCTTGATCTCTAGGGTCTCATCTTATGCCAAAACTGAAACTACACTTTTGTCTAACAAAGTTATATTATACATTAATGTAAAGAGAAATAGAGGATAATTCTTCTTTGGACATTTCCCCACTTTTGAGTGGGTAATATCCAGCTATCCTTGAGATGGCAGAAAACTATACTGGCATGAGATTGGCTGGTCTCCTTGTGTAAGGGTTGCCTATTCTAAAACACTCTCAGACTCACAAGCAAGAGCTTAATAAAATCTGGTTTATTTAAGAATAGTATGCAAGTACAAAGAAAGCTGAGAATGGAAAAAGCGCACCAAATGCAAACTAAAAACCCCTCAGTGCAAACGAGATCCCTCCCCCCATAGAATCTTCCCAGGCTCACAATCCCAGGTGCTCCTAACAGCTTCTGATGGTCTGCGGGAAAAGTCCTTGAGCAGAGCACATAACCCAAACACATTCCATTGAAATGAACATAGATACAGAGCTTGGCACAAGGATTCACAGCAGCTCCCTCCCAACAGAAACACGCATCAGCGCCATGGCATGTGAAATGTTACGATGTACAATGCACATTGAAACAGTGAACATGACACCTTGCCCATTCCTCTCCCGCTTTTCATTCCCAGTCCCTGCAGTCCTGACTTCCTTCCAAGATAACGTGTAACAAGACAAACAGATTTTGTACATCTTGAGGCTGCCTCTGGACAATGTAGAATAAAGAGGAAAATACTACTTTTACACCAATATACACATAAAGCTAGCTTACTCATGGCCCGAAGTTGAGATGAAGGCAGCATTACTGGGACATTGCAATAAAAAAGATGTTGTCTGGGAATATTTGTGCCATGAGGGGGCATCTGCAACCAGTTGAGATTTTGTCGAAAAGATGGAATGTGTGAAATCATGATGGAAACTCACTTTTTATGTATTTGTGTGTGACATTGCAACACAAGTCCAAAATAGTCAGAGTCTGGGTCATGATGTTGCAACCCACATTTTGTAATTTGCCCCCTTGCTTGCTGATATCCTTGATGCTGTGGTTAGATGCAAGGTGGGAAATGAAGCTAGAAAACAGCAGCCTACAAATACTTAACTGACTGCCAAGTAATTAATCAGATTGCAAATCCTTCAGGGTAGCTAGCAGTCAGTCTGTTGGAGAGTTAATGAGAAAAATAGCCATATTGTGATGCATTTCCCCATGTGGTATTTTTGCTCTATGTATTTATGCCTATTTCTCCCTGATACATGGGTTCTGCCAAGCACGGCTTTTATCAGTCACCCAACATTTATACTATTTCTTCTTATAATGAAGGTTAAAATTATTACTCTTTGGTCTGTCCTATCCTGAGCACCATCAGAAAGTCACTGAACTCTTTGTACCTTTTATTCATCTCTGTTTGACCCAGGACTTGGTTTCTTGTATGGCTTCTCTAGTCTTTGCCTTGCAGCTCTCTTATACTCTGGTATCAGCCCTAGTTTCCAGGGCCAATACCCCTGCTTTCTTTCTCTGAACTACCTTATTTGCATAGAGCAGAGGTGGACAATATTTGTCTTTTGATGACCTCATGTAGTGGTATGTGAAAAAGACACCTTGAGAGACAGGTGAAGGAGTGCTGCCTCGGGAATGGTCAGATAAGAGAGAACACAGCCCACAGCTGGATAGTGGACAGGGCAGGAGGTTCAGAAGGGACCCTCCCTAACTTCTCAGGCTGAAAAGGAGATGGGGGAGATTTGCAAGACTGATGTCAGCCCTCCCAGGTAGACCAGACAGGAAACACAACTGGATGGGCTAATTCTACTTCATTGTAAGGCTACATTAACAGAATCCTGCAAGTCTGAAAGTACAAATCTCCCACCGTCTCCTTTACAGCCTGAGAAACCAGGGAGGATCCCTTCTGAGCCTCCTGTATAACCTGAATCACACAGTCATGGGTAGTTCGCTAATCACATTGCAAAGCATCCTGAACAATGCTCAGTACTCCATGCACCGAATTGAACTGATAGGCAAGTTTTTAAAATCATGAACTGCTGCAGATTAATACCAGACATATTGTTGAATGCTGGATCGTTCCTCATTTGCACATAATCATGACATAAATGTGCCCTAGCAACTCAGTTTTCTGTGATGTCTCCACAATGTTACCTTCCTCTCACCCCCATCCCATGAGTGAGACAGACTGAAGTAGGCCTTAGCTCTTTCTAGCATTAAAGTAGTATTTTCCCTGTTATTTCAATACCATCCAAGGGTTGCCTTAAGGTATACAAATGTGCTAGGCTTTGTTATCCATTAGCTTGGAGAGAAGGTAATGGTGATTGCCAGTAACTGGGAACAGAAGCAACAGAGACAGAACAGAGATTGGTAAGAGGATAGCAGATTGCATGCCTCTATAGCTTTCTGCCAACTCAGCAATGGGAAAAGGTCCATTATCTGATAAATATCCCCAGGATTATCTCAAGACTAGGACAATGGACTTTTCCATGGCAAACAGTGCCATCTTCAGGACATAACCTAATTTCTTCAGTATTTCTTCACTACTGTCAGAGAATAATTCAAAGGTCTTTTTCACATAAAACAGGTGAAATGTTTTAACTGTGTCATTTATTCCATGAACTGTCCACCCAGAGTAGAATATATATATACTTTATGTGTGTGTGTGTGTGTGTGTGTGTGTATGTGTATACATAGAGAGAGAGAGGTGAAAGGTCCCCTGTGCAAGCACCGAGTCATGCCTGACCCTTTGGGGGGGACACCACTTTTGCGATGTTTTCTTGGCAGACTATAGCGGGGTGGTTTGCCATTGCCTTCCCCAGTTGTCCCCTTCCCCAGCAAGCAAGCTGGGTACTCATTTTACCAACCTCGGAAGGATGGAAGGCTGAATCGGCCTGAGCCGGCTACCCGAGAATCCAGCTTCCGCTGGGATTGAACTCGGGTCGTGGGGAGAGTTTTCAGTCGCAATACTGCTGCCTACCACTCTGCACCACACGAGGCTTTATTTATTTATATATCTCTATCTCTATCTCTATATATGCAATATACATATTAATATATATATTAATCCCTTTAATCGTGTCCAATTCTCAGAGACTGCCTGGACAAGTCCCTGCAGTTTTCTTGGCAAGGTTTTTCAGAAGCGGTTTGCCCTTGTCTTCTTCTTCCTAGGGCTGAGAGAGAGTGGCTGGCCCAGGGTCAGCCAGCTGGCTTTGTGCCTAAGGCAGGAGAGAACTCGTGGTCTCCTGGTTTCTGGCCTGATGCCTTCACCACTACACCAAACTGGGACGCGCTCTTTCTCTCTCTCCACATTGATGGAGTCTGGACTAGGAGGGCCTGCTCTAATCCAGAGGGCCTTTCCTCATGTTCTTAACTGCAACATACAAATAATGAAAAGCAATGCTAAAACTCTTATTATTTAAATTGCACATTCAAAACCAGTTTGAGGGTAAAGTGGTATGTTTTAAGCAATCAGCACAACTAAATAGCTGGCAATGCCTGACACATTTGCAAAAATAAGAAGTTTCACAGTGAGAGTGCCATAATAGAGAAGACTGTGGCGTGGATGAACATTCCCCAGGCACTGTCAATGAGCAGCACCACAACTAAAGCCTCCTCCAAAGATCTCAAAGGTAGGGAGAGGCATCTGCAGGGATGGGGGTCAACAAAGTCAGGATGACAGCCCCACTGATCAGACCCTCCTCTTTTTATGTGTGTTGCACGCCACCTGACCTTTTTGACCCCACCCCCCAATATCTATGGCAGAGACCATCTATCAAGAAAGTTTGAATAAGACAGCCAATCAGTGGTGAAATCTGTTTTAGTGGAAGATTATTCAGCATTTGCTTAATCTCCATCATTAACAGGGTCAAGACAGGCTCAATTTGGGTTGGATTAACTTTGATTATCTGATGATCTTTGACAACTGGCATGAATACATTCCTGCTGAATCAAGCAAAAGGTTAATTTATTTACTTCTAGGAAAGTAGCTGACGTGAAGCCGTTTTACTTTTTATCCAGGTATTCCGAGATATATAGCCTCAAAATATGGAGGTTTTTTCTCTCTCTGTTAGACACTCACTGCATCCTTTTCACAGTACTGCAATGACTAATTGAAAATTAAGAACATAGATTCAACACTCTCTTGTTAGAAAAGAGTTTTTATTTGTCATGAACTTGAACAGCTAAGCTTGTCGTTTCTGCTGCATTCTTGTCGTTTCTGCTACCCAGTGAGATTAAGCCAATCTCATCTGCATCTCATGGAGATCTCGTTTTTTGTTCAAAGGCTCTTTTGGTTAATACATTTGGCATGAGAAAAAACACAGCCTGGTTTCTGAGACACCACACAAATACTGAAACTAAGAGGCAGGGATAAGATTGCACTGTAATAATCAGCCTAGATCTTCTTACTTAGAAGCACGTGTAATCCTAGTGAAACTGTTTAATTGGATGTAAACAACTGAGTATCTAATTTTTGCTCTTGATACTGAAGGTCAAACATCCTAGCACTTTCCAAATATTTTGGATTATGGCTTTTTTAATTCCCAACTATACACAACGTTTATGTGACTTGTATTCCAAGATACTTCAAGAATGCCAGACTAACCTTTCTGTTAATCCATTCTAGTTAGAGAAGACTTTTTCTTACACTCATTAGCTTGAAAAGTTAAGTGCACCACAGAAGGTTGTAGACTAAGTTTTAAAATAGCATTAATATTAAATGCATAATTACTATATTTCAGGGATTAGAGTTATAGTACAGATTTCTTCACTCCATTCAAAACAGTCAATACAGCAATTGATTCAAAGATGGCTTAATTCAATGAGTTTAATTCCTGTTCACCAACACTCAGGTGAAACTTTTGTTCCACTAGGTTTGTCTCTGCTAATTCTAAATGATTGGTTTAAATATTGCTGGAAGACATGATTTTATTATTTATTTAGTGAATTTATATACAGTAGTCACGCTCTAGGGTAACAGACATACAGTAGCTTAAGTGATGGAGACCTAGAATGTGCCAGCCCTGTTAGATCTTATGGATGGGTAGAGATAATCAGACAGGTCTACCAAATAGCCAGGCCCTGTGCCTTGAAGGACTTTAAAGGTTAACCAGCAGCTTTAAAAGTTACCCAGCTTCCATTCACCTGGAAGTCCACTGGCAACCAGAGCAACTTGTGAAATAGTAGTGCTACATGATCACCTTGTTGTTTATTCGTTTAGTCGCTTCCGACTCGTGACTTCACGGACCAGCCCACGCCAGAGCTTCCTGTCGGTCGTCAACACCCCCAGCTCCCCCAGGGACAAGTCCATCACCTCTAGAATATCATCCATCTTGCCCTTGGTCGGCCCCTCTTCCTTTTGCCTTCCACTCTCCCTAGCATCAACATCTTCTCCAGGCTGTCCTGTCTTCTCATTATGTGGCCAAAGTATTTCAGTTTTGCAATTAATATCATTCCCTCAAGTGAGCAGTCTGGCTTAATTTCCTGGAGGATGGACTGGTTTGATCTTCTGGCAGTCCAAGGCACTCTCAGAATTTTCCTCCAACACCACAGTTCAAAAGCATTGATCTTCCTTCTCTCAGCCTTCCTTATGGTCCAGCTCTCGCAGCCATATGTTACTATGGGGAACACCATTGCTTTAACTATGCAGACCTTTGTTGTCAGTGTGATGTCTCTGCTCTTAACTATTTTATCGAGATTTGTCATTGCTCTTCTCCCAAGGATTAAGCGTCTTCTGATTTCCTGACTGCAGTCAGCATCCGCAGTAATCTTCGCACCTAGAAATACCAAGTCTTTCACTGCTTCTACATTTTCTCCCTCTATTTGCCAGTTACCAATCAAGCTGGTTGCCATAATCTTGGTTTTTTTGAGGTTTAGCTGCAAGCCAGCTTTTGCACTTTCTTCTTTCACCTTCATCATAAGGCCTACATGATCACCTACACTGCTGCAATCTGGACCAGCTGTAGCTTCCAAGTGCTCTTCAAATGCACGCCCAAGAAAAGCACATTGCAGTAGCCCAGATGAGAGGTGACCAAGGTGTGGGTGACAATGGGTAGGGCTTCCTGAGCCAGGAATGTGCACAGGACAGATTTGTGCAAATCCGTCCCTAAGGGCCTCTAATACATGGCTGCCACCTGCTCTTCAAGTAGGACTTGTAAATCCATTGGGGACCCACAAATGATGCACTGGATTGCCTGGACCTCATTCAAAACCAAAAATGGAAAACCTCCAGATCCAGGAGGTCACATGACTATACCCACTTGGAATTGCTAAGGTTGCGTTTGACTCTATTCCTCCCTATCCAGACTCCCAGAGCCTTCAGGTCTTGACTCAGAATCTATATATAAAATAAACAGTTCCAAACCTATGGCTTTTCATCTGAATATCATTACATTGCATTGTGAAACTATTTGTTAAGCAATGAGTCTGGGATATAGACTGAGAAAGGTTAAAACCTGATTCCTAACTAGCCCTATTCAGGGATTCCTAATAACATACTTGCTGCCTCCACATTATAGGGCTGAAATAATGTCCAATTTAATGTTCTTCCTTCAGCACTATTGTTTTGGTCTGTGTAACTGTCCATTTGAGATCAGAAAGGATTCAACGTTGCCTCTTTTACAGAGATATTTGTGCAATCTTGGTTATATCTTTGGTGTGGAATTTGCCAGGAAAGGAACTCAATTCTTACTTTATTTACAATTCAAGTATTTCCAGAATCTTTTAACCAGCCCAACTATGCACTTTGAAATCCAAATTGCAAAAAAATACAAAATGTGATGAACTTGTAAACAGCACACATGCATTTAAGCTGACAACTTTTAAATGTAATATGCATGGTATCAGTGACCCAATTACTTCTTAAGGTTTCTTCTATGCTAATTGCAGGTAAGTTCTTTCAGTATAGGTGACAAGATGTAAATGGAGCAGTGTGCATGGTTTACCAGTAAACAAAGCATTTTATACTTAAAATTGGCTATGAAAAATGTAAATTCAGGATTTTTTTGTCACAACAGTGCAACACGTGACTACTCATATTATTGGACTCTTCACTACTAGTCTGAAATCATCCAACCCAATGGTTTCTGCATATTTGTTTTGACCATTATTACTTAATTAAATCTCCACGAAGCTGAATAGTTACTGCATTCTACAGCACAAGTTTACTGTGACCCATCAAATATAGTTACAATTGTTACAAGTTAAATCACAATAACGAATATAGAAGAGGAAGAATAGCCTCAATTTTTATTTCAAGATGTACTGCATCTCCTGTACTTGATCTGATTTCAGGATAGATAAACCCACGGATTTAGAGAACCTGGTGTCAATATTAGCCTACCACAGCTTGATCTGGTCAGTGAATGCCTACAGTGTTCAACGTAGCTCTTCCAAAAATTACCATGTGATTTTTATCAAGCCCTACAGTGACTCTGGAGCAGAGGGGAGAGTTTCTAACAGGTAGTGGTAAGAGAACAAAAGCAGATACCACATTTGCTAATAAGATGTCCATCACCAGTGACTTCAATGGCATTTCAACTTTAAAAATTGCTTTTAATTTAATCCTCTGCAAGTCTATGCACACACAATGTAGTTTCTTTTTCAAGAAGGAATACCACCATTGAGAGTCATTCAGCTGAAACAAAACACATGATTTCATAGCAATAAACCCTCTGGTTTTGTTGAAGAGTAATTCTGAGTGACTGGGCACAGCAGAGGGCTGCATGTGAGGTCTTAATCCTCCTCCGAGTCATTTTCTTCTCTCTTTGTTGGAACAGAGCACTTGATGGACGTCATCAGCTGGTCTTGAATTTGCTTCCTGGGGTTCTCCTCCAGGTCTGTTTTGATGGCACCTGACTCAGAAATCTTCCATTCCAATTCTAAATGTGAGAGAGAGACAACGGGGGGAAATGACACATTGTGAGTGGCTTGCAAAGTTGGAAGGAAGAAAGTATCACCATGTTCCTTCTCCCTCTGAACAACAATTCCATCTGTTGTTTTCTCTCCCACTTTTACTATAGCGCTAAGTTCCACACGACCTCCTTGAAGCAGCCTTCAGGACATTAACTGATGTGCTACAGCTAGTCAAGAATGGGCACTTCATTTTGCTTCATCTCATCAGGGGAGGCAGCAGTTTGTAAGTTATTTGGAACTGCTACTAATGTTTGGAACGAAGGGGGGCATCTTTTGTAGAGCTCAAAGGCATAAACACCCAATTCCCTGCTTATTTCTTTACAGCAACAAAACAGACACTTTCCACATAGCAGCAGGTTTTTATTGCACATGTTCACACTGGCTTACATCCCAGAAATGGAAGCAAGTCAATAGGACAAGTTAATCAGATATCACACTGCTAACTCTGTGGGCAATCTAATCAGTCAATCTCATTTACGTTAGATTAAAAGGAAAATTAGCATGATCTCGACTTTCTACTCAGACTAGTTCTACGGATGTGTTGATCAAAGTCGCCAAAGAACTGTGGGGGCGAGGAAAGGATAAGAGAGACAAATGAAGTCGGTAACATTAGGGGGCCTTTCATTCTTATTTCTATGCTAGAAAAATATGTTCATTTTCTTTGTATAATGCAGTTTATCTGACACGTCATATTAGAAATGGACTGATGTTAATAGCCAGAGTTGGTCCCTTACATAAAAAGGCCCTGATTACATGCATCATACACAATGTCACAATTGCCAAGATGTGTCAAATATAACAAGCCTCTCCCGCGATGCTGATGCATTCTCAGCTCCCAAGAAGGGGAAGCTAAACATTTTTCATCATTCAAGATTTAAACCAATACATTTTAAAAAGTAGCACAGCATTTATCTATACTAATTCAGCACAGTTTCAACCAATAGGAAATGTAGGAATACATACACAGTAATGGGTAAAGCAGAAGGAAAGCGAATGTTTTGGAAGACCAATATTTCAAGAAACCCAAACCTCTTTTCCTTAAGAGATTTTCTGCATCTTTAACTTTTCTGATGTGGAGATTGTTTTAGGAAGGAAAATAAGAATGCACTGAAAGTGCTAGCAGTTTGCTGGCAGACTAGCCAACCAACTTTCTATGCAGGAAAGTCCTAAAGATTCTTTTCTCACTTTGTTTACTGAGAAATGGACACTCACCATCTCTTGTCAAATTCATGCCTCCAAATACCAGTGGTCCAATAAACTGGGCCTTGATGTCACCTTCCAGGTAGATGAAGATTGTGGGGAGGTTTCTATCAGGATAGTTGGGTATGCAAGTTGTAGAAATGGCTTTGACAAACTTGACATCTGGGAACTTCTTGGCAAGTCCACTTAAGTGTTGGTTTATCAAGGCACAGAGGGGAATACTAAATTTGAAGAACAACAAAGACCCATATGCAAAAGAAAACAAATGTCTACAATGGGCAATATTCATGATCAGTAGCTACTGTTTACAAACAGAACAATATCTACAATACAAGTTTCACCAGATTGCCTATTATTAAGGTGATAAAAGGGGGAAGGGAAGGAGGGAATTGTCAACCTTTCTCCAATCAATTTAACAGGATCTCTCTTGTCAGTAAGAAACCATCCTCATTTCCATCTGGTTAAGACTATCACAATGATGAACGGAAAGCTCTGTTGCAACCTTACTGAAATGTAGCTGAATTAAGCATAAAGGGGGAAATTGTATTTTTAATGCCTTTGAACAGCAAACAGCAGCATGATTGCCATGCTGTAGCACAATGACCAAATCTACTAGAGGAAAAATTATCCATGAAGATGAAAAGCTTTGAAATGCTTGCTTACCCTTGTTTGTAAAGATGCAATATCACCCAGATATTTTTGCCAGCTTTTGTAATTTCCTGGATATAATCCTGTCCTGAGATCTCTAAAACTTGTCCAAATTTATTCTTTGCTTGAGATGCTTTCCATTCAGCTAGTCTCTGCTGCCTGCACAATATAGAATCAAAAGAGAAAAGAAATACATATAGGAAAATGTTTAAATATTCAAGACCGCAGCCAGCTTTCTTCAATCTGGGGTCCTCCAGATGCTTGGAGCTGCTACTCCCAGAATTTCAAGCCAGCATGGCCATTGCTTGCTCAGACCATATTTAGCAAGAGATCTAGGGAGCCTCCCATACATAACAGTGGGATAAAACTCTGATGATTTTAATGGATGTTTGGGGCAATGCTTTTATCCCAATATTATAAGCAGCTATTTAGAAGATATTAATCTGCTTACAGCAACTAGCTCATTTATCACCTGAAACTATGGTTTGCTTTTACAATGGATGGCTAAACAAATCCCAGTAATCAGAACTACTGATGATGTTATGTCATAAATCATGGCTCTTCCCCTTAGTACATCAAAATGTAGGGGAGGGAAATGAAAATTAGAATAAAGAACCTTAAAATGAGGTATAGCTAGCTATCTAGGGTAGTAGAGAGTGGAAAAAAGGGCATTTAAAACTAGCCTCCAGATTAAGGCAGATGATGCAAATGGTACTCCTGTGCTAGAGATGAAACTAATCCCCAGATTCAGTGCAGTCATCACCACCACTACAGTATATCTCCTACCTTTGGTGCTAGATTGAAACTGTCTAAATATCATCACTGAGATGTCAGCAATCCCAAACCCTAAAAGAGAAAGAGTGGATCTTGCAGCTTACATTAGAGTCAGGAGGTTGTCTTACATGCCAGTCCTGTATTGTCCACTCAGTCACAGGTTGTCCCAGATATCTGACAGAGGTACCTTATCTTCTTATCATCACACTAAATTATTTGTTTATATAATATTGGCAGTGCCAGAAATTGAATGTGGAACTTTCTGAGGGCAGAGGGGTCCCTCTTACTAAACCAAGGTCCCATCCCTAAAAAAATTCACAGGGAACAGCTCTAGCAAAGGCAGTGCTGGAGGAGTCTGGGCCCTTTCACAGAGCTGAGCCAATGTCTCGTAGGGCCAAAAAGCTGGCATTTGTACTGACCCAGCCAAAAGGTTTATAAACTACACAGGCCAACATTTATCTTAATTGTGTGTACTTACAGGTAAATTGCTAAAAGAAGCTTATATCCAAGGAAGGAGTGCAATACTCTCTAATCTATCTTCCTCTTGTATTAAATGATCACATTCAATTACTTATTTGGAAATATAATTTCCTAGATGACATTGGCCTCATGATACATTTAGTGGGATTAGGTTTCTTCTTGAGTGAAAGCCAGTATCAGAGTGTTTTATTGATTCAGAGGCAGAAGCTTCAAATGCACCCTTTATAGAGCAAGTGTTTTAAAATTTCACTGTTAAATTCATTGGGTCCCTTATGAGATCATGTATCAATCTGTTACGCACTGCAAAGGTTTATCGCATGTGCAAGGCACCTGTTTCTTTTTTGTGTGTTTGACTGGTTTATTAAAATAGAAGTTACTGTAATTTTTGAAGAATTCACTTAATTCATTCTTGCAAATGACTTTTTCTATAACAGCCATTAATTTGAAATGAATTATCTATTTCTCTGGTTCTCATATGCTGTCACATGTTTGCATACATACACACGGCTATTTTCCTCAATGCACATGGAGACAGTAGGAGTGATTTCCAAAGCAACCCACAAAACTTGCAGATGTGGCTGTTTCAGCAGATTGAAGCACAATCCTATATATTGCCAAGCATTTCTTTCAAATGCTTTGCACAGACCTGAAATATAGGAGTGCCAGTGATCTCACTGCGAGACTACACTTATGCAGTCAGTTTGTGTGAATTTATACAGGTAGTCCTCATTTAGTGACCATAATCTGGAAGGCAACACTGTCATTAAGGGAAGTGGTCACTAAGTGAGACTATGAATGTGCTTATGATCTTACTTCAGTTTTCCTTTGCTTTATAGACCTGTGAAGGTTGTAAATGTGAGGATTGGTTGCAGTTACTTTTTCATCACTGTTGTAACTGTGAATGGTCATTAAATAAGGCAGTCGCTAAACGAGGACTACCTGTACATATATGCTTACTTAAAAATGGGTGACCTTGGGCCACTCACCTCACAGCACTGTTGTTGTGGGGAAAATAGGAGGAGGAAGGAGTATTAGGTATGTTCGCTGCCTTGAGTTATTTATAAAAATACTAAAGGTGGGATAAAAAATTAAATAAATAAAATAATAAATTATAGAGGAAGGCTTGACCTGGCTAAAACTGGAAGGTAGAAGCCAAAAAGATTTTGTGGAATTCATTCAGAGTTCTTTACCATTGCTTATAACTTGAACAATAATTTTCAATTACATCTTTTATCTATGGAACATTCTAAAGAATACTCGAACCTGTACATTTCTACAGCACGTTCATCTTCCTCATTGAATTCATCTTCATTTTCTTCAAGTTCCTCCAGGGTCATGTCTTCATAGGTCTTAACTGATGTGGGAGAAATACAGGGTCATCAGTATGAACAGTTTTGGGAACTCTTACCCAGGGCAAATTTCAGAAGGATGACAATAGAGAGTTACACACAAAGACCTCTTTTGTATGTAAAATCATGTAATTCTATGAATAGAAGCCCTGGGTCATTTAAAGACAGCTTGCATTGCATATTATATGGATAAAGTTTTTGCTTTGTAGACTTTTGTGTTTGCAGAAATAAAGAATAGTCCTCTTTGTGAGTTCCTAATGAGTCTGCGAGGGCTAAACCAAATCCTGTCCCTCAGCCAGCATAATCTTGCATTCTTCCTGCACCATTTGTTCTCAACCTCTGCATAAAGCTCTAAAGAAAAATTACATTTCTCTACAACTGAGTGCAATTTAGAGTTCATCTCATCAAGGGTTCTGCTTTAGCAGGGGCCCAGCTTGTATGGAGCAGAGTGTTTGTGTTTCAGGAAGTCAGAAATTGCAAGGGGCAAAGCAGAAGGAGCTGGACTCACCTTGCTCAGTCCCATCTTATATATTTCACCCTGCCCCTTCTGATATGATTTGTTTAAATGGGGCAGAGCAGCCCTCAAAGCCAACAGTTAAGTACAATTAACCAACAGTTTAAATACCTGTACAAAAAAAATGTATTTTAAGGCCTTTTCAAAGGCTAATAATTATGTCAGGCTCCTCATCTCTGCAAGGGAGGTATTCCAAAAAAAACTGGCACAGCAACAGAGGAGGTTCAATCTCAAGATCCTTCCAAGTGAGCTCTTGGGAACTATAGGTGAACCCCATTAAGAAGGTTTGCAGTGGAATAGTATAAAGCAGGGTTCTTCAACCTTAGCAACTCTAAGCTGTGCGGACTTCAACTCTCAGAATTCCCCAGCCACCTTTGCTGGCTGGGGAATTCTGGGAGTTGAAGTCCGCACAGCTTAGAGTTGCCAAGGTTGAGGAATCCTGGTATAAAGCATGCTACAGAAATGCAGGTTTGTTAAATTATTAGGCACAGCTCTCTTGACAAGACATTCATGTATGTAACAAACACTTGTTGTAAAAGAAAAGTGAATCACTTCCACATGTGGACTTGAACCTAACCCTTATTGCACTCAGAATGATGCCATCTCATTAACTCTGCTTCTGCAACTAATTTGCTGGGAGTATTCCTTTGCTACAAGGCTACTACTCCCACTGAGCCAATTCTTATTTTAGGCAGCAATCATCTCATTCTTTTCTAAATAAGGCAGGCAATTGTAATCTTCCCCAAGGAGTACAATCTGCTCAACAAAAGAATGTTTAACTTTGAAAAGAGCACCCCATGGGTCAAGCAAACATTTTAAAAAGCAATATTCTTTTTGCTGATCACACGCTAAAGCCATCTCTCCAGTGCCATGAACAACCCTACCAGTTATGTTAATTGATCTAAGGCAGATTTCCTCAATATGTTTTTGGTCTTAACTGATGAGTAACTCCTTGGTTTGAAAAATGCCAGATTTGGAAAGCTGATATAGAGGAAACTTTTCCAACTAACAGAACCTCTGGAATTCTAGACCACCCATTACTGTTGTCGTAAGGGTGTGGTTTTTAAGAGATTGCCAAGAACTTTTATCGCAGGAACCAACGCAGGATGATACATCTGTGCACTTTGCAGCTTTCACTTTCAGGCATGAATCGAAGGATATTGTTTACAAAAATACATCTGACTTTCTCTAGAGCAGTTCTCAAGTGCTGTTCCACTTAAACTAAAAGACAGTAGTTCCCAAATGTCTTAGTGAGCAATAAAAAGACCAGAATTATATAAAAATAATTTATGTGATGAGGGCACCTTCACTGCTAATCCTGTAGTCCATGAAAATTATACATGTAGATCAAAGTCGATCAATTATAGATCCTGAGAATTAAATCCCAACCTACAGTATAGACAACACCTGAAAGTTCAGCTGAGCTAAACCATTTATCAGAAACACAAAGAGTTCTGAATATTTCTCCTGATACCTCCTTGCTCTTTGAGTATGAGAACTAATTTTGGAGGGGGTGAGGGAAAAAACCCACAAAACCTTTTCTCCCAAGACATCCAAAACTCAAAATGCAATGAGTACACAAGGCTCACTGAAGTTAACGAGGCCTTTCTTTGCAGTGAGAAGGCTCCTATATTTTGATGTAGTAAATAACCCAGAAAACTGGGTAATAGTAGCTCCATATTAATTCAGGATTCTAAACTAAATTGCTTGCCAACTGATTGTTGCTGAAGAATCTGCTGCTCCCTTTCCTCTTCAGCCTGTTCTTGCTCTTTCAGCTTCTCTTTTGGAGGAAGGATGCCTTTTTTACGCAAGATGTCATTCCACTCTGTATCTGCATTAGGATCCTGGAACACACAAAATTTTAAGAGCACCATCATCAGATGCCAAAGTTACAACCTTATTTTTGCTTTCTCCACATTAAGAATACACCAGCCTTAGTACAGAGTTTGAAGATGGGCTTTTGAAAAGCATCAGCTAAGATGGTGGTTGGCTGGCAAGAAAGAATGCCATACGCCATGATTACAACCCAATTTGCACATCTCTGCACAGATACAATTTGTTTGCATGGTTAATGCAATATTTAAACTAATTCCATAGTATTCTGTAAAGAGAGACCATCAGGGCAACAAGTCAGTTGAACCCAGAGGGACTTTTTTGTGTGTGAGTAAACATCCAAACCTGCTTCCATAAAATGTAAGCAAAAGGTAAACAAAAAACCATAGAAACGCAACTATATAGCTAAAAATAGTTAAACCGCAGCACAAAAACATGCTTTTAAGAGTCTACAAAAACAGCAATAATATTCAACCAAGAGTTAACCATTTTCAGTAACATCTAAACATTTGCATGTGAAAGAAAAATAAAGACACAGCAACATAAGGGACCTATACCAGCATAATGCCAGCAAAATCATAACACTAGCTAAAAAGTTCTGGACATGGACAGCATTAAGCATGCAATGGATGGAAATCAAATAGCTTATTCATTTTGTAGTGTTTCTTTCTTATGGAGTCAAAAGACCCCAGAAAACAAACCAGGCCAAATTACAATAAAGTTCAAGTGATAACAGATAACAATAGTTGTTTATACTTGTTTTAACTGTTTTGTTGTATGCTGCCCAGAGTATGTTTGTGAAATGGGCAGCTATATAAATTTGCTAAATAATAAATAATAAGTGCAACAGCAGAAACAGCACTGGGAATAGTGGGGGAAGTCCTGTTGCTATCATCTTTTCTTTAAAGGGTCATCATTTTACTAATTGAGCTTTGCAGCTTTAAAGTCATTACATAGGACTACTGTATAATTACATTACCCTGACAGCACACGGGTATTGTGCCTTCAGGGCACCCAAACCGTCTTCTCTAATCAATGATACCCCATCCACAACTTGGCTATAATTATCAGTTTTTCCCTTCCCTATCATTTACAACAGGAAGGCAGTTAAAACAAAACAAAACCAAAGTTTACTCTTCTTCCAAACACAGGAGCAATTATTGCAAGAACTAAAAAGACTTGAAAGAACACACACTCTCACTTTTACGCTTCGGCACCAACCACAGTACCCGGAAAAGCAGTCTCGGGAGCATGCGCAGATCGAACACTCAGCAAGCGAAAACATGGAACTTGGACAGCTTCCCTTCGCAACCGGGAAGAGTCACCACGTGCAGCTTCCTAGCCCAGTGTTTCTCAAGCTTGGCAACTTGAAGGTATGTAGACTCCAACTCCCAGAATTCCCCAGCCAGCATGCACATATCTTCAAGTTGCCACGCTTGAGAAACACGGTGTTAAACCAAACCACCAGAGAAGCAGAAATCCAGCTGACCAAGCCATTCTTCCGGATTCCCAATTCCCCGGCTGCTAACCCTCCCTCGAAATCCCGGCTCCATTAACATGAGCGCGCGCGAAGGCTTTTCTCTTTCTCTTGCGGGCAACGCGGCCCAACTTGGCTAACCTGCATTTTGGGGAAAGGTCTTCCTGCTGCAGATGCTGCCGAAAGGCCAAAAGAGCGGCGAATCGAGCTGGGCGGATCAGTGGGAGGAGAACCCAGGCGTGCACTGCCACACACGCTAGTTCACGCCCACCGTCCGTCCTGACGTCTCCTTATTAGGACTGATCCGGGCACTTTCCTCGCCTGGATGGCGAAGCAGCCTGGAAGTGTTTGAGCTGTAATGTTGAGAGTATTGCAGCCGGAGTAGGCCGTCTCAGTGTTTATATGAGGTACTAGATGATGATAGCCGAGGAATCTGTGTTTAATAGGATCATCCCCACTTTTTTGTAGAGGGCTTTGCGTTCAACGGTTACGTGGATTCATAAATCACAGAGAGCTTTAAGCATTGCATCCCAATCTTTATTCAGACGCCAGAAGGCTCTACTAGTTACTGGCTGAAGTGGGTCGTGCTGCTGTACCCATGTGTTCTTTGTTTGATTTATAATTACGTGCTGGTTTTTGGTTCAGAGATACACCGCCATTAAACCCATCTGTACAGACATGTAAAATGGAGTAAAAAATGCAAAGTAAATACATATCATCAGAAACATGAAAATATAGATTTGGGTCCCAATATAAGAGAATATCTGTAGCTCAGGGTTGAACTGTGGGGTCCTTGGTGCTCTCTGAGCTTGGTTGTTTGCTTGCAGATGTTTCATTGCCCAACTAGGCAACATCTTCAGTGCCATTGATGATGTCACCTAGTGGGGTAATGAAAGTTCTGCAAGCAAATAACCAAGCTCAGAAAGCACCTAGAACTTCATAGATTCGGGTATTACAGTTGTAATTGAAATTATTCAACCCCCGTTGCAAATTAGGTTGATTGTCAAAATGTATAGACTTTCAGCTGTTTGCAATGAACAAATCAAAAGCAATTGAAATAGCTCAACACAGTGCATGCTTCAAGTGGGCTCCCCAAATTCAACTGAAAATGCAACTTATCATGACTTCTCCAGTCTCAAAATTATTCAACCCCTTCATGGCAAGGATCTTCAGTGCTTAGTAGAGCACCCTTCTGCTGTTATGACCTGCTGCAAATGAGATGCATAGCCAGACACCAGCTTCTGGCACCATTCCTGAGGAATCTTAGCCCATTCCTCATGAGCAATGGCCTCCAGTTCAGTAATATTCTTGGGTTTGCGTGCTGCAACCACCTTCAAATCCCACCAGAGGTTTTCTATGGGGTTCAAGTCAGATGACTGTGATGGCCACTGTAGTATCTTCCAGGACTTCTTCTGCATCCAAGCCATAGTGTAATTTGAGGTATGCTTGGGATCATTGTCTGTTGGAAGGTCCAATGACGCCCAAGCTTCAGCTTCCTTACAGACAGCATGATGTTTTCTCCTAGGATTTCCTGATACTTCAGTGAATCCATCTTGTCCACACGCTGCAGGTTTCCAGTGCCAGAGGATGCAAAGCAGCCCCAGAGCATCACCAAGCCACCACCATGCTTAACTGTAGGCAGAGTGTTCAGTGTACTAAACACAGAAGGTTTCCATGCTAGAACTCCAAGACATACAACACTACTGACCCAAAAGCACAAGAAAAGTTGGCTCCAATATGCTCAAAATCATATAACTAAGACACAGAAGTTTTGCAAACAGCTGAAAGTCTGTACATTTGGACAATCAACCTGATTTGCAATGGGGGTTGAATAATTTCGATTACAACTGTAGTTATAATTTGTATTGTGCTTTTGAAGGTAATCTTCCAAAATTTCTTTTTTTTTAAATAAACTTTATATATTTCCAAATAAAATTACATGGAACAGAAATAAAGAAAAAAAATGAGTATAACGAACTACATTTCAACCAATAGAAATTCCAAGCAATAGAAAGAATTAGAAATAATGCAATAAATATTGTTAAAGCAAATTCCATGATTTTTCCTGCTAGGTAAGGGCCCTGTGGACAGCAGAGGAGCGTGGCTAATGAATGAGCTGGGTGTTCAATGTACTATGCTAATCCAAGCAATTCAGGATAATATGTCTTGCTTTCTGGAAACTGTGTGGAAGCATCCATGTACTTTTCTTAGCAACAGAACAGAAATAGTTTGCCATTGTCTTCTTCCAGGAAGTGTATTTTTTTCTTCCAAATTTCCGATTTCCTAATACTGTCCCTGATTATCTTCTGAGCCTGGAGAACCTAAGGCTACCAGATCTGGGCTGCAAAATTCTAGATCACCATTACATAGAGTTTGTCTGGATTTTTCCATGCCAGATCTGATGGCCCCACAAGATTAGCCAGAAACTTCCATCTACTTAGTCATTAAACCATATGTTGGGAGTGAATCTAACTGAAATCAATGGGATTTACTTTTGAGCAAGTGTGAATTACTGTAGATTGTGCTGATACTCAGTACCTTGCTTAAGTGTACTAAATCTGTCAAACCTACTGCCTCTTGACCTTTTGGCTAAGATCTTGTGTGCGTGTGTGTGTATGCTTAGTTCACTCTCCCCTCCCATTACCTAAAAGAAAATGAAGTCTTAATGCAAATGTACCTTATGGCATCGTATTAGCAGTAAATAACACATAATTGCCTTTTTAAGGAATACATTTCCCTGTTCATGAAAGAAGAGATGGCTTCTACATACTTAACATTAAGTTACTGCTTCCCAATGGCTGGGTTTGGAAGACACACTTAGCAGCAGTTTACACAATTAAACCAGTTTTCTGGATTTGCATGACTTAGAGTCATAAAACATGGGTTAGTTTGCATTCATGTTAAGCTAAAATGTGGTTAGCTAATTTGTAGTTTAGTGTGTTGTGAAAATACAGCTTAAATACAGAAATTAAATTTCAAAAGGTGAAATAATTGTGGTAAACATCCTACTGATCATAAGGGAGTTATCTCTTGTAAGATGGGGGCTTGTAGTTTTATTACTAAGGAAAAACCAGCAGAACTAAAATTAGTACTAATAGAGAAGTAGATGCAGCTGCTTGGAATCCACACTAAATTCTAAATAGAGGAGTTTAAAAAGAACCAGTATCTGTTTCAAGCAAATAGAAGGTATTTGGTTGTCTAGAGACATAAGACAGTAAAATAAGCTGTGAGTGATGGGGGGTTATAAATACTAAACCTAGGTTTGGCTTACTTGATATTACTTTGTAAAATAAGAGCATTATAATTATGTAGTTTTATATTGTTGAGAATTTGAATTTAAAAATTAGGAAATGTTTTATTAGAAGTATGTTGCATATATTGGTCAGAAACATTTGGCCCATTCTGTAGCAGTTATCTAATTAGCAGCCTGGGGTAATAAAAATCTAATAGATTAATATTTTCTAGTTAAACAGAGAAACCTATTGCTTTTTAATAGCCCACTTAATGCATTGTGCTAAATGGTGGCTTGTTTTATTCAATAAACCATGATTAAATACAATTGGCTGAATATATACACACACACACAGAGCCAAAATCAAACCAGTCATGTTGTGGTTTATAATGATACCTGAACCAGGCCACTGTAGTTATTTGTACAATATTGCTAAGTTTTGATTAATAATCAAGACTTTGATTTTTCAACTTGGGCATAAAAAGAGAAAGATTTCATAGCTATTATAGCAGAAGTAGCTACAAAGCATATTATATTTGTAGAATATGTTATGATTCCGCTATAAAATGTTATAGTAGTTCCTGGGTTTAAAAAAATGCCTTTAATGTCACTGAAAACATTTGCCAGCTTTCAATTACATACCCCAAATTGACTGAACCTGATAATATCAATGGCAAAGGTGTTCCATTTACCTTGATTACCTTTCCATGGAAAAGTGTAAGGATTTGAAAAATAATGACTTCTTTAACAGAAGTTAGTCTTTTATAGAAATATGGTAAGAGGAGGAGGTGATCCAAATCTAACTTGTATTCATGCTTTAATGGCTAGTGCTTCCGTTTGTTAGCAGCAAAGTCTATTACGCTCTGTTAAATTGCAAAGTTGAATTGTAGTAATGAAGAAAGGCCTTCTTCTCTGTTTATAGGACCAGGATGTCTGGACGTGGTAAGAAACATCCAAAGCCTGCACTGCCTGCTCGAATCACCAAGACTAAAAAATCTGGCTTGCAGTTTTCTGTGTCCCGGATTGGGCGGTACCTGAGACAGGGCCATTATGCTGAAAGAGTAAGTCCTGGAGCCTCAGTGTACCTGGCAGCGGTCTTGGAGTATCTGACCGCAGAGGTCATGGAATTAGCTGGAAATGCTGCTCATCAGAACAAGAAGCAGCGGATTGGACCACGCCATATTCAGCTGGCAATAAGGAATGACGAAGAGTTGAACAAGTTGTTTGCAAATGTGACCATTGCTGAAGGAGGGGTTCTGCCCAACATCCACGCCCAGCTTCTTCCTAAGAAAACAGCACAGCCTAAAGAAGCCAAAGGGGATGGTCAGTCCCAGGAATTCTGAAACATCCTACATCTTGTTATCTTCCAAGAACAGACTCTGCTAAAAGGGGATTGCTGAAAATTTGTTTGGTTTGTAGCACTTTCCACCACAGTTATCCCCCAATTATACATGGGGCAACACAGCCCTCAAAAGATGGACAGTGCCTACCTGGCTATAACCTAAATGGCCTTTACTCCTGAATGGGGTGGATAAGTTGTAGCAAACATCTCTATTTCCATACAAACTGTTTTCTCAGTGATCATCCTTTGTGTTGTGGGGATCTTGTTAAAGAAGGCTTAGCTGAGGTCTTACAGTAACCTAACTATCCTCAGGTTGGCCTTTTCCAGATATGCAATTCTTCAAACTCACAACTTAAGTGGTCTTTCTTGTTTCTTTACCCAGCCTGTAAGTAAAATGATTGATATTAGCAAAACCATTTTGATATTAATCATAGTATTCAAGGTTTTGCCCAAATCAGCACTGTAAATTTACTTACTTGCATTGAGGGTTATGAAATAGAAACTGTAGACTAGTTATAAAATTCTTCCTTGCCTTTATAGTTGTTGTTATGCAGGGGACTATTTTGCCTTTACTTCATGTAACTTTAGATTAGTTCCTCACTTAAGTGGTTATTTGTCACTGAATTCATAACTGATCAGAACTACAATTCTTATTCCTGAAAGTTGGCTTCCTTCTAATACAATCCTTTTATGTAATTATGTCATAATTAAAAGTGTAACATGCTTGTAAATGTGTCCAAAAAGAGCTTATAACTCAAAAGCAGAGAACATGCTTTTCACGCAGAAGCTCCCAAGCTGAATCTCTGGTAGCCACAGGCAGAGTTATCAACAATACTGGGCTAGGTGGATCAATAATCTTTTTCTCAAATTGTGCTAATCCATAATGTGGTTTGCTTGGTTCTGGTTAAGTATGTTGTGTGAATCCAGCCTACTGTGATTTTTAAACAAACTATGGCTTGGTACTAGGTGAACCCTGGCAATATAAGGCAGTTCCTATTTCCTTATGCTTCATTGAGCTAGGACTGGCAGCATCTATCAGCCTATGAGCAGGTGTCCACAAGTGAAGAGATAAATGTTGAACTTGGTGTCAAACATAAATGGTAGCATCTCATAACTGCATGATCCTCATCATATGAACTTAGTAACGTTGGGATGTTTTCATATTTAGTGAACTCCAAATAGTGTTTGATGGCACAGCTATCATAGTTTGGAAATTTAATTACTGTATAAATCTGTTAGATCCATGATACAATTTTAACCATGTGACTCCACTCCAATAATTTAAACTGTAGTTGTTTCCAAATAAATATAGAGTATTTAAGGTTTACAACTTCAAGGTGTATAGTGGGGATGGAGGTAAACTTAATTCAGTTTGGCTTTATCACCTGTAACTTGAATTCTTTTTTTTAATGGTTAAGATTGCCTTAGAAGAATTTGCCCTTGGAATCTATGCAATATATGTTTAGGGTATGGCTTACCTAGATTGAAGTTTCTTGCAAGTAAATTCTGGAACTTCCATACTGAAAAATCTTTCTGACCTGAGCAGAAACTAATACAGCATTTGACCCTCATGCTAAATTTTATTTTTTATTATAGGTTACTATTTTTAACAAAATGTGGCTCCTTGATGAAGGTGAAATTGTACTTTGCTAGCCAAATACAGTTTAAAATAGGATACTTTTCCCAGCCCTTGAAAATTAAACACGGTTGTCACCTTGTGGCCAATACCAGCCTGTAGTCACAGTGCTGCAGACTGTCAGCATTGTATCAGTCAGTTAACGTTCATTTGAAGTGAAACATTTTTTGAGTCATGTACAGAGGCAAATAATCAGAGTCCCCCCCTCTTTCCTGGAAATAAGAAAATTTGAAGTTCTCTTAAATAAAGGTGGAAACTGCAGCCCACGGCTGGAAAAAAGATGGAAGTTCTGTCTGTCTTCTCAGTAGCCTCAGAATGAACTTACTGGAATCCCCAGGATGAGGGAAGACAAGTATAAGTGAGACAGAGGGAATAACCATTTTGGGGAATCAGCTACATCTGAAAAGATAGATAAAAATACTTATATAGGAATGTCTTTGTTTTCCTGTGTTATGTCTCAAAGTCTATCTCACTTCTCTGTACAAAGTATCTTGAATGTGTAATCTCAGCCTTGCATTCTTCCAGGCTAAGCAGGAAGAAACTAATTTTATATATAATCTTGGGGGAGTCTATAATATTTCAACATCTCCTGTTGAAGGCATTCATTTACAGCAGACGTGCAACATCGTGTGGTCTGCCCATGCATTGTATTTTTCTAATCTTTCAGGCTTTTATCTTTCCCTGATTAATCTGTGTCCCTGATTTGTTAATAATGCTTGTTTTTGTTTATCCTTTTTTTAGAGTGGTCTGTTTACTCAGGTGGAGAAGAAGGGCTTAACCTCTAACCAAACAACTTTAACCTACATAGTCAGGAGGTTCACACACCTGTGTGTTCTGAAGCTAGATAGATATTGCATTGAAGAGAGTCTATGTAATATTTTGATATTCAATACCAATTCTGTGCAACCTAAATTAATACACCTTCAAAGAAGAATGCAGATTTCCTTTTAAGTGATCTCATTATTTGCCACTGTATTAGAACTTAACAATGGAAATGTCACGATACATTGGATTGTGACATAGTGAATATCAACTTTTATCTTCTAAATTTCAGATTATTTGAGTTAGCCAACTTTAAATTTGATTTTTAGCTCTGAGTAGTTTGGGGAATAGGAGATATGCAATTTTTATAATACCTAATTTGGAAATGAAGAGAGACTGGAAAGATTAGCTCTGAGCACCCATACAAAGTTTACAAGCAAAATATATAGCTGCAAATTTATTGTATGTGACTTCACATGATACAGAACCATCTCTCTTAAGACAATTATATTCATAGTCCAACATCTGTTTTCACAGTATAAAGTGATGGAGCAAGTCAGCCAACCATGGATTTATCTTCTGTGGAAATCTGAAAGAAATTACATTTTAAAATATTTTAAGTCTTTAAAGGAATATGAGCACTTAAAATATGATCCAATCACTTCCATGTCAAAAAGTACCACTATTTACTATGGGAAGCCCAATGAGATATCACAGTGCATACCAAGATTGTAACATGCGTATAAAAGAGATATCGGCCTGGCAGTCATATGATGCTAAGCTGAAATCAAACCACTTTATTCCATAGTGTTATTTGTGAATGAGGCCAGTGGTTCAGTCCCTTAGTTTTATAACAGTTCTAGCAGAAGCACTACTACAAAATACAATCTTTTGAGGGAGATGGGCAGTGACAAAATTTGAAATATAAATAAGGATTCATATGTAAATAGGCATAAATATTTTAGGTGAAGTAGTTTGTAGCTTTAGTTTACAAGTAATCTCTAGTAAAGGACAAATTGGGAATCCCTAAATTCTATCCACTGGGACCAGATTCAGCCTATGTTGCCTTTGGAAATGGCACATATTATCAACAATTAGGTTTAGGGGGGGGGGGAAATTAACACCAATAAAGAAAGTAAAGAAATCCTCCTTCAAATGAAGCTCAACTCCCAATGACTTGATAAACATCTCCATGTAGAACTCTTAGTAACAATATGGCATATGAGCTTTTAAAAAGCCTACTTTCTACATACTAAAACTAGTTTCTAGGCTAACATGCATAGTAAAACATTAACTCACCTAAACGAATATGGGTATGTAGTATAATCTGTTGAGAGAAAATCTGTTTTTAAACAAAAATTGTGAAATAGCATGTTGCACTGTTAGCCAAAACAAAGAAGCATAGCATTGCCTACAGCTCCTCCTGATGAATAAGGCAGACATAGCAATATGAATAATATCTTATAGGTTGGATTGTCCTTAATATGTATGATCATATCTATCATACAGATGATGCTGTTAAAAATGATTCCATGGAGGACAATGATGGTGCACCAGAAAATACAGGAAAGAGCATGCCACATATGAAAATTGCTACAGGAAGGTAAACAAGCATATGACAACTCTGTTCCAAGCTGCGTCTTATGACGAAATTTCCAAGAGCTAATAAAGGGCGGAAAGTGCATTACTATAAGAATAAAGAAATATTGCAGTTATAAACAAATAAAAATCACCTTCTAGTGGCCTATTTTCCACCTTTATCAACAGTTCTGCCATTTCTAGGCTGAAAAATAATAATGATGGTGCTTTATAGTATTCCTTATGAAATACAAGTGAAAAAAATAAAATATGTTTGTACCAAGTTTGCAGTAAAATTAGGCACTAGATAAATAGTAGGAAGATGGGCCTAGGCTTCAATTAATCCCTCTTTCACCACCCTAGTGCTTACTCCCTCTCCTGCTCAACATATCATTTATTCCACTGAAATAATGAGTATGCTGTATTAGGTCTGAACTAATATAATCAAATATCTACTTTTGGCTGCTGCTTCAGTCAATTCCAAAGAAGTAGGGACTATGTACTAAACATAATTATATTTTCTATTATGCACAGAAAGATTTTAATTTTTTTGCATAGACTACTTTATTCCTCATCAAGCTTTTTAATTAGTACAACTTCCTAGCTATTTAATTTAGGGGAACAAATTTATTCATGCAGGGGTTTATTATAGCCTTGTTACAACCTATAAATATTATCTCTATTTTTATTTTATAACAAATGGGCTGTAAGTCAAATGAAGTTTCTTCTTAAAAGGAAACAGAAAAATTAGTACCCTGAAAAGAAAAATGGGTCGTCTCAAACCATCCAAATCATCCTGTAAAATAAAATAAAATAAAAGATTTAACAAAATGTTTCAAAACTCAACATAAGTGAACAGTTGTCAAATGTTACACCATGTGTGAGAGAAGCATGAGGTTGTCAGTCACTTCAAGGGGATTCAAGGTTCCCTACAGAAGACAATTCTGTAGGGAGTCACAGCCCAATGCATGTTCTTCCCAGCAAGAGAAGTTAACACTGTAATCAACTGCAAGTCTACTTAAAACAATACCCAAGCAGCTTCAGAGTAGTGACCCCAAAGCAGCAGGGAAAAAATGGTTCAAAGTGTGTATATGTATACATATGCATACAAACAGCTCTCTATATATTGTATGTATGTATGTACATACACACATGCATATACATATAGTATTTGAATTTTTCTACAGTAGTGTTACACAATCTACCAGCTAAGGGCATACTTGACCTCTGAGTGGCATGCAGGCTTAAAAAGTGGTCAGGACCAGAACAAAAATTAAGCCTATAGTTAATATAATTGCTCCCTATTTACCTATTATTTTTCCCTTCTGACACATTAAAAATTACAATTTGGTTACATTTTGGAGGAGTTATGGAGGCTGTAACCAAAGTTTTGGAGCTGCAAGTTGTTCATCCTGTAACCCAGGGCCATAGTATTTGCACATACAACAATGGGCTGCATAATATAATAGATGGCATAAGGTTCAGAGGAATCACATACTGTTCAATAACAATGTTCCCCTGCTTCTGTATCTTTAATTTGCTGATTAATATAGTTGACAGTGTGATCAATCAATCCAAATCCCATCAAAATGTTAAGAATTGGCAATAATACTCATATATAATAGTAATATCTGCATTTTTAACATTACCTTATGGGTGACTTCTGCAGCAAACTGCAATTTCTGCAGGAGAGAACACATGTTAATTTCATCATATCTAAATGCCTGTAATTTATATCCTGTTAACAGTGGTTAGGAGATTGTTCCAATGTACTGTATTAAACTAGAGCATTCAAAATACAAAACAACAAGCAATATTTGAAACAGAGTGAGAATGATAAACACCTTTAAATTATTTGGAGTAATTCTTTGTCCAAGCTACATATAAAGAACATGCTTTGGCATCTTTAACCAAAATGGTGCAGACATGCTCCTGAACATAATACAACATCTCAAACAGCAGTCATACCCTAGTATTGATTTTCAGAAATACTGTTTTATTTCTGCTAGGACTTTTGTCCTATCTCTCTATTATTTCCAAATTTTAACCCAGTCACACGTTATAATTGATCGTTTTTATTTATTGCCCTGGTTGCCAATTGTTAATTATTCCAAGTTACTTTAGACAAGTATGCCATCATATAACAATACAGTGCATTATGCTCCTGCACACCTGTATTGTCAACAGTGAGAATGGGACATGGGCAATACTTGGATTTTAAGCCTTAAGGATGAAGATACTATCAAGATATAATGCCTAGGTTTAGTATTGGCCACTATTCATAGTAGGCACATCTACATTTATTGTTGTGACTGAGTTTAAATAAAGTGTGAAGAAAGACAATCAGCGTGGGATAGAAAGAATAGAATATAGAAAGAAAAAAGTCAGAGAAAAGAAGGGAAGGGAATAGTATATTTCTTTAGTAATTGCTCACAAGTTGATCACTTGACACTATGGCTTAAAAAAAAAGGTTGAAATGTAAATTAAGAGCCACAAAATAATATGGAAGATGTGAATGCATACTGGATCAAGGAATCTTTTCATTCTTCTCTTCGAGAGCTTTGGAGCAAGACTCATTAAAGGATGCAGAGGGAAAGACTATAACAAAGAGATATTGTGAACACTATTTTTTAAAAAATAAGACACTTTAGAACAAGTAATGTTTAAAATCTAGATACATGCTAACTGGTTTGATGCATGAATACTTCTAATGTAACCATAAATTGGGGCCCTTCAGCTGTCTTCAGCTGAAATAGACACGTTGACTTGGTTGTGTGCACATAAGTCTGAGGTTAGCCTTCAAGAGCCTACCTGAGAATGAAGCTGCATATTACTTCAAGGATGGGTGTTTTGTTTGTGCTCACCTGCTTTACAAAGTGCCCCTTTATATGCTTTGCATAGCCATAGTACCCATTGGCATTAGTCAATGTATTGTTTATACCTACCCCAGCCACATTTGCTCTCTGCCTTCAGCTGAACCTCTTAAAAACTTACGTAACACCAATGTACAACTGCTTTTGTCACCAACACAGTAATCACAGTATTAGCCAAGTTATTATTTTTATTATTTTTTAAAAAATTACCAAAGGAGAATATGTATGTCCATAGTATTGGAAAATATTCATTATTGACAGATATTAATGATTTAGGGAGTGATTGATAATTTTGTATGTTATACATATAATTATTAATCATCATGAGATAGAATCTAAAGAACTGCTTAAGCAAGATGCATGGAGCTATATTCTGCATATTGTAGTGCAGAAAGCTTTTGATAAACAGGAATTTATACCATTGCTCATAATCCAAAATCCATTTGGCTCATGAAACCAATGCTATAATTTTTTAGATCCTGCAACTAGACTATAATCTACAGGAGATATCAGGGGTCTGCAGCACACCAAGAGTTCATCAAAATAACAAAACATGCATTGTGGCATCACAACCAAAGCCCCATCCTTTGCTTACCTGCAGACAACATCAAAACATGGATCAAAAGGGAAAGAGTTTGAACTGCAATGTCACAACACCCATTTCGTCATTTGCTCCCTCTTTGAAGACATCCATGGGAGATCTTTTTTATTTTACTTCACTGACATGCTGCTTACAGAAGTTATAAATACACTGAAGAGATATAAGTTGTTGTTTATATCATTGTCTACTGTTCTGTACGTTAGAAATTAATAACAAGTAAATATGTTAAAAGTACTAACCACAGTTTTAAGTGGATATGTTGGGTGTTGAGCTCTAGAGTAGTGAAATAAAAACTGTATAAAAAGAGCTATTTTAGTATGTTATATTGTTTCAACTAAAATATTATGCATATCAATTATATTAATAAATACTCACCCTTTTATACAATTCCTGATTATTTTCCTAGGAAAGATAATTATGACCATATTAGATGAATAGTAACTATTACTGACAAAATACTGTGGTACAGTTTGCAAAGAGAACAATCACCTTACCTCATCTATCTGCAGGCTGTTAAACACTGAGTTACAAAAATCCAAAAATGAACTGGAAATCTGTGGGGAAAATGTATTTTAAAAATAACTTTGTTGATGATGGTATTACTTGACCTCAGTCTTCCCTGAACTATTACCATCCATCCATGAGAGCTAGGAATTCTAAGAATTACAGTCCAAACTGGTCAAGAGGTGAGACCTTCAAGATAACTACAATATATTACTCTAGATCCAAGCTTTTAAAAAGAAAATACAAAGAGCGTTTTCACCAATTTTACTAACATCAGTGTGAAATTAATATGCTAATATGAGTAGTCAGATCTGAAACATTGATTTTTGATAATTCTCACAGCTGCTTAACAATATTTTTTTTGCCATTTTCTATACTTTATGGCACCTTTAAACATAACATTATAAAAAAGTATTATGAAGGAACAGTTTAAAATTTGAAACACCCCAAATTATTCATCTCTTACTATGGCACAATCACTATAAAAATAGAGTGGAATGTTGACTAAAACACACATCAGCAGAATATAAAATAAGCTTTACAACAGATCACTTTACAGATGTACAGTATGATCTATAAAGCACCCAATAGTTAGCAGGCTGTCAAAGGATAGCTTAATGTAAATAAGTAACTTTTAATCATATACTTTTAAATATAAAATTACTCTTTGTACTCACAGTGATACTAAGAGTAAATGTTCGATTATTTCTCATCCTGTTGTGTTATTTTCACACTGCTGCTTTTATGTGGACTTGTGGTTCCAACAATGTTGGTTTATTAGTTATACACATATCCAACTGATGCATGGGTTAGAAAGTGTAAAAATGTACAGTGAGTTAATATGAACTAAATGTGCATGGATAGGCTGTGACATCAAGCCAGTTTTTCTGAGAAATACATAACAAGAAATAGGTGCTTAAACTTCAATATTAGGAAAGGAAAAATAATTTATATGAATTATTTGCTTGAAAGTGGCTTACAGACAAATAAAATTAATAATGTGTGAGTCAGGGTGCATACATTCTTTGTACACGTCAACACTGATGATTAGTCTATAATTCCAAATTAATTACATATTTTACCTGGGGTTGATCAAAGAGTTTTGTCCACTGACTGAAACATAGTGCCAATCTCTAAAGCAGAAGTAGGAAAAAGAAAAGCCTGTAATCTAGTTAAAAACATGTACAAAGGATTATGATATTTATAAGCACTAACATCAGTTCATATGTATTCCACATTTGTTTATTTTGTTCCTATAGTAATTCATTTGTATAGTTACATGCATGCAGTAAACACTACATGGCCTTTCCTCTGTAGCTGCAGTAGAATTCATACTTTCCATGGGATGTCCTATTACTTATATACTTCTGGCAGAGATATGGAAAATATTTAAAATGTTATATACCTCACTTTTAGGAACATTTGATTCATCTAGATAGCTGGCAAAAGTCTGAGGAAATCCTGTTAAAGTGAAATAATAGGTAAGCATTTAATACAGTAAAGCATGGCTGATTTAATCTGAATTAACATAAAGAAAA
Source organism: Candoia aspera (assembly GCF_035149785.1). Lineage (NCBI taxonomy): Eukaryota > Metazoa > Chordata > Lepidosauria > Squamata > Candoiidae > Candoia > Candoia aspera. The sequence goes on from NC_086157.1 coordinate 36,184,555, forward strand.
TACATACACTCCTGAATTAACTTCTATATTACAGATGCAAACAAAATCCCCTGATCAGAGAATCGTATCACTGCCTTTCCTAGAACTTTAAATTTGAATTTAGCATTTTAAAAGTTCATTCTGTAATCAACTCCCGCCCACACTTATTAAAGAACAAAAACCTCTAAATTGGGATGACAAAAAGAAGCCAATAATATGCAACCAAGGAGGAGGGAGAGAGAGAGACTACCTTTCTTATATCAATACTCTCCTCACATATAAATACATACTGACTTTAAAGACTTGTGATTTTGATTAATATGTTTTCATGAACTGTTTCAACTAAAACTTTTGCCTAAAATCTGCCCCATAGAAAAGGACGTCCAATTCAGGACCTTGGATAGCTCAGAGATGTACAAAGTATAGGAAGTCTGCAGCCAAAATTTAGAAGGTTTCTCATTAATTAATTAACCTTAAAAACAGCCTAAGTTTAATGCTAGCCAATGAATACTTTGAAAGTTTGCTTGCACTGGATGTGTGCAAAGAAAAGGAGGAAATTCAAAGGCTGTTAACCATCCTGAATCCACTGACTGAAAATTACTGAAAGTATTAAATATGATTCAAGGAAAAACAGTATTTTATTTTACACAAGCGTTTAATATTACTTTTTAGACTTGTATTTTCTATGCTTTAACTGACTGTACCCTACCCTCCTTATGCTGGTCTTTGACCATAATAAAGATTTGATTGATTACACAAGAGTTGTATCTCTTAGGGTAAAGTTCCTAAAACAAGAACTCCACTTTAGGTCTCTGACTTCTAAAGCTGTGATTGAAATCTTAAAAAAAAAAAAACTTATAGAAACAAGAAACCCATCATGCACAGACAGGATATCTGCAAAGTGGTTTTTAATTTGTACAGTAAATCGTGCAGAGTTGGGGAAATACACAAACATCTTAAATAAACATAGAGCAAGAATGGCTCTTACCTGAAGTGAATTCTCGCATGCAAAAGCAGATCACAAAGAGCAATGTGAAAGGAGGAGGCAGCTGTTTCATTTTCATCCGCCAAATCAAACCCAAATATTTCTGCATCACCAACTCAAGTTCATGAGACAGCCAGATTGCTGCTTAGCCTTTGTCTGCCTAGCCTAAGCTCGAGAGCCACCTTTATTTGCAGCACTGGAAAAAGAACCAATAAGCACCTCACAGTATCCTCATTTTCTCATTAAGGTTCATGCTGTGTCTTTATTTAAGAAGCAAGGTCTCCCCCAGATCAACTCTCAGCAAGTCTACCAATTAGTCAGATCTCTATACACAGAATGAAAGACCCTTAAAAGGATGGAGAGGAGAGAGGGACCATGACATAGCTAGGTATGAAGGGGGGGCTGCCTCTAAATTTTTCTGGTGAAGTGGTATGGTTCAAACAAGCAGCTCCAGCAAGAGAATTGGATATAATCATACTTCCAACAGACACTGAAATCAGTTTCTATATTAGTTATAGCTACCTTCCAATTATTTCAGTGGATCTCTTCTAAATATAAATAGGTCTGAATCTAACCCAGGGTTGGTTAGATACTGTAAATACAGTAGATACAGTTTTATCATATCACATATATGACATATATATAAAATCATACAATTTTATCCTAGTGAAAATAAAATTATATACATATTAACTTTTCTTCAATTCTGGGGCCTTTTTATGAAATCCTTCTAATGCACACACTTTTAAAAATCTTCAAGGAACAAATAAAATGGGGGGTTTAGAGAAAAGTACAATATAAGTCAATTATGTTGCCCTTTTAGCCACATCTTTGCTTTAGAAGAAAACAAGCCTGCTGAAGAGCCAATGCTGAGGATAAACTCCTGCAGCTGTGTATTGGATGGAGGCTCAGCATGGCTGATTTATTGGCCTCACTCCCAGAACAGATGCAGAGAACTTTTTTTTTTTATATCTCAGTTCTGTCATGTTTACCTTGCAGTGCCATGCTTAGAACTCTTGATTCCACCTCACCGTGTCTTTTGTCTTGTTCCTTGGATTTGTCACTTGTTTATTGTTTATTATCCTGATCTCAATCTGAGCCACGCCTGTGGTTACATTTACAGTTGTCTTAAAATATTGGTAAAAAGGTCTCTTTTCTTCTAAAAGTTCTACCTGAGCCTGCGTATCATTGGACTGTGGCAAGCATCCAGCTTGCCTTACTGAAACCCAAGATCAATAGGAACTCAGGAAATGGACTGATTAGATGTATTTTTCTTATCATGTACAGTATATCCATCAACAAGATCTAAAACTGACCTTTGTAATTAGAGAAATCAGCCCACTTGTGGCTAGGTTCATCTTTAACCAGGTAAACAGAATTGATTGCCAGATCCTGTCCTCATCCTGAACAGCCCTGTTTCCAATATCAGAATTGCACTGGGCACACAGTGCCATATACAAGATTCTCAGAAACCCAGACTGCACTTTTTCATAGGACAAGAAATCGGAATCAGGTCCAAGTTGTGCTCTATGTAATAGTTGGCAAATTCAATGGTAGCTGAATTAAAGCGTCTTCCTGGCTCCAATGAAATCTTAGAATAGCAACAGCATTATGGGCTGTATTAGCAGCATACTCTGCAAGGGGTTTATTGCTTCTAAAAGCCTGAAACACTATATCTAATATTTAAAACATTTAACTTCTCTATTGTAACTGAATTCAGCAATTGGCCATTGGAAAGCATAACTGCACTGCCAGTAAGTTGGTATTTCTGTGCATTTTTTTAATCAATAGCAGAAGACATTTTTCAATGGATGAATTTTTAAGCTTATCCCATAACTGTGGTCTAGAAACTGAATCAAAGGGGGTTTGGAAATCAACAAAGGCTACATATAATTTTGAGTTGTGCCACATGAATGTTCGTCTGCTAAATGCTATAGAATGAGGCAATGGTCAATTGCAGAGCTGCCTTTTCTAAAACCAGCCTTTTTATTCCAAGATGTGCTCTTGATCCATCCAGTCACACAACTTCCCACATAAATACTGTGCATATTGCTAATTATTTTTAAGAGGATTATGGGTCTGTAGTTGGCTGGCATGTTTCCATCTCCTTTTTTAAAAATTGGGACTGCTGTAACACGCCAGTGTTCTGGGAACTTTGTAATGTTATTAATGGAGGTACATAAGCATGCAAGGACTTGGGCCCATCAATCTACATTGGCTTTATTAATTCTACTAGTACAAAGTCACAACTGTGACTTTGTGTTTTAATTGATTTATCACCTGCAGTTACTGGGGGCCTGATTAGCCAATGTTTAGAAGACACTTCTAAGAATGACCTATGAAAATGAAAACAGCCATATGAGGTTTGAAAATGTCATTCCCAAGCATACACAGATATATAGTAGGCTAATCTAGATTGGCCTGAATTAAGGCAGACTTCAATGAGACTAAAAGTGAGGGATCGCTCAACCTTCACAGCTTGTATCACTTTCTGTCAATCAGCTTCTATCATTGCACTGTTCTTCCTATTCAGAAATCTATTGTACCTTTGTTTGTTATTAAGTTTAATATTCTTTTAAAGCTTATTAATACTTGTAGTAAAAGAAAACTTTTCTTGGTCTATATATTTTGAATTGTCAACAATTCTACATTTCACAAATAGCTTTACTTCTTATTTCTCATGCTAAGAGATATGAAATGCTATCAGATTTTTCCTATGAGCACTGCCCTGAGAATCTATTGTTGAAAGTTCATGTAGAAAAAGCTTTCTCCAGACTTCATAGATATTTATGGTACAGAGATACAAGGACGCTAAAAATCTAAAAGGACACATTGTTAGACAAAGTTTGATAAAAGCCTAGAATTTTACAAAGAGAATAATAAGCCCAACAATTTCACCTCTAGCTTCTCCCTCAAATGTTTTTCATGTCAGAGACAATTATAGCAAGAAAAATGTAATTACCTATGCAGATATGGTTCACTCAGACTCTACGAATAAATTAAAAACAGAGTGAGAACTATTCAGTGAAGGCCAGAAGATACCACACTTAATGTACTTACCCATTGCTGAAGGGATAAAAATCAGATCTCAAGAAAGAAGAAGTGTTATTAAGCAAAAAGTCAGAATTTGAAACACTTATACAAAACCAACACCATCTGTTGAGGCACATATATAAACTTTTACTTAGACATGATACAGAGACAGAATAAACAAAAAACTATGGTAAAATGGATGCAAAATTTTAAAGAAACAGTTACAACATAACAATGGGAAGAATTATGGACTAAATCTATAACATTTACACCAAGTTATATCGTAAAGGAAAATTGGTACAAAATGTTCCACAGATGGTATATTATCATTCAATAATATCTAAGATAGATAAATCATACAGTAATAAATGTTGGAAATGCCATGAAACAGAAGGAACGTTTTATCACATGTGGTGGACATGTAAAAAAACCCAAAAGTACTGGAAAGATATATATAATACAATGCAGAAAATTTTGGAATTTAAATTTGAAATGAAATCACAAGTCTTCTTAGGTATAATCTCAGAAAAAAAATTAATAAGAAACATCATAATTTAATGAGATATATGCTTACAAAAATTAGAATAAATTTTGCTCAACACTGGAAGAAAGATACAATTCTGACAATTGTCTCCCAAATCTGATTGGGAGCTTAAACTTGGAGAATATGCAGCAATGGCAAAATTAACAGTATATATACCTAATAGAAGTTTAACCAAATTTATGCAAGAATGGTTCCCATACATAGAATATATGATGCAGCAAGGGAAATATAATCACTTACAGTCTGGGGGTTTATACAGGTAGTCCTCGGGTTATGATGACAATTGGGACTAGGATTGCCATCACTAAGCAATGTGGTTGTAAAGTGTGATGCCATGTGACAGCATCACTTAGTGACAACAATCCCGGCAATCTCGATTGCTGTTGTAACTCCAAGACATATGGGTCATTTTGCACGAAGAGGTGGGAGTCCCAGGTAAAGAGTGTGGGGGTGCCATGGGGTGAGATGCTGCAGGGGGTGGGGGTGGGGGAGGCCCTGGGAAGGCAAATGCAGTCTGCATGTGAGTTGGGGGAGGGCTTGGGAGGCCCAGTGCAGTCTGCGCATGAGTGGTAGGAAGGCTGGGGGTGGATGGCGTGGTGGGCACAAGCACAGGAAGGCCAGGGAGACTTACCAAAGTGACTTGTGACCTTCCCTGCCAGCTTCCCACTTGATTTTGCTTGTGGGAAGCTGGCAGGGAAGGTCCCAAATGCAATCATGGGACACTGTAATCATCATAAGTGCAAGCCAGTTGTCAAGTGCCCAAAATGCGACCACGTGACCACAGGGGCACTGCAACAGCCAGAACTTAGAAGACTGGTCATAAGTACTACTCATTCAGCCCTGTCACAACTTTGAATGATTGCTGAATGAGTGATCGGTAAACCAGGACTAACTGTACGTCTATAATATGGTAAATTAGCAGATGTACAAAAAGCAGGAAGTTAGAAACCCAATAGTTCTTTTTCCTTTTTTTAAATTACTTTTTGGTATTTCAATTCTTGTTAAATTGATTTAACAGTTATCTTAGTTTTTTTACTTTTATGAACATACAATATATACATCTGCAGCTCCACTGTACAACAAACACTTCGATGTAATCTGCAGCAGTTTTTTTTCTAATGTTATGAATACTGAATACATTATACTCATTCGTATGTAAAAGTCAAATAATTTTATGCTTGTAACATCGATATCCTTAATTGTAATTAATACTGATAGAATATTTCTTTCTCTTTTCTTTATTTCGAATACTCTGATTTATCTAAATAATAGAATGTCAATAATTTTAATTAATACTGTACAAATATCATTGTATCAAACCAATATATTAAGCTTTACAACAAATAATAAAAAGAAGAAAAAACCTTGTGCTTAAAACTGTTTTTTTTAAACCACCTAGTACATTCATCTTGTATCAAAAGATGATACAAGATGAATGCACTAAGCTACAGATGTAAAGATTCTATTACATCTGCAAAATGGAGAATAATATGTTTAATTTAATTTGAATCATATTGAACCATTCTTTCTGGCCCTGTCTACTTTTTATAGAATATGGCCTCCAGAGCATCATTCATCTAGACGCTGTTCATCTCTGCTTTAATGACTATTTATCTGTAAAAAAGAGAAATCTTTTTTTCCACTCCCTCCATTCGCATTTCATCTGTCTAGATCACTGGACCGTGAATAGCTCAGTTGACACATTTCTTTTCTTGCATGCTGGGATGCCATTCTTCCTAAGACCATTATCTCACTCACACTCTTTTTCCTCTTACACCTGCACTCTTCCCATCTTACCAGGCAATCTCTGCCTGAATCAAAAGAACAGGTTTATGTTTTGGAATTCAAAACTTAAGTCAACTTCTTGAGCTAGTTACTTATTAGCAGTCACTATTTTGTCTTATGTAAAGAAACTGCCCATTTTGTGAGACTGCTATGAGCCCTTCTCAAAAATATAAGTATGTACCACAACCCCAAGAGGTTGGGTACCTATTTACACAATGTTCATACAACGGAACTCTCTGTATCCTTTTATATCTTTATATCTTCACTAGACAACCCGTGACCTGTTGGGTCATCCTCTCAGAGATACTTCCTCCCTAAGCAGAGAAAGAGAATGACCACAGGTGGGCAAAGAAGCAGTGGGAACAGGAGCAACTTCTGACTTCCTGCCAGCTTCCCTGCTGACTTTGCCTGTGGGAAGCTGGCAGGGAGCATTGGAAATCACTCCTCCTCCTCCTCAGCTGACCCGCGGAACTGCCTGCCACTTTGCTGAGATGAGAGGGAACAAAGGGAGCCATGGATCACGAGGAAAACTGCACCCCCACTCTCCATCCCCGCGTGTCCCCAAGGGACCGCTCCCTCCAGGGAGTAAGAGGGCTCACCTGTTGACCACCGGCGCCCCGAGCCAGCCCCACCTCACCAGCAGGCATCCAAGTCACTCCCTCATCCCTCCCTTGCTGACCACCATCTTTAAGAGATTTCAAATTTTGGCCTCGGTTCCAAAGCAGCCAATTACTGCTCACCCATTGGGCCTTACCACCAAACAATGGGTCCCAGATTTTGGATGCATTTGAGGTACCTTGGTTCAAAAATTGTTGCCCTATGATGCACCATTTTGCCTAATTGAAGGTTACAAATAGACAGACTGGAGAGTTTTAGTAGTATATAGATTCTATGAAGAGCTATGTTTATGCAATAGAATTGAGCCCCCAATTTTTTTTTCAGTATTTCAGTTGCTATGAAACTGAAAAATTAATTAACTTAAATATATTGGTTGATATATTTAATATCCCAATGTTGTTTAGGACCCAAAAATAGTTTAATACTGAGTGCACATGAAAATCTATACCTTTACTGTCTGAAAGTACAGCCTAAATGGATATTGAATAGGCCATTGCGGTTTTTTCTTCTTTGATGGATGACTGCAGCATCCTGTTCAAGCTGTTTCATGCAGTGACAGTAAGATCATAATTTTTCAGCATCAACAAAAACCTTGTGGAAGCCCTGCATCTTCTTGCAAATATGCCTTTTCTATTAAGAGTCATCACTTAAAAAAACGTTAGTCCATAGTCCAAGCTACCTATTAATATCTTAAGCCAAAATGTGAGTCTTTCACATTACTTATGATGGTGAATTCTACCACAGGCAAAGGCCAAGCACAGCTGAGAAATCCAAAATAAGAATGGCAGGATTAACATGATCCTGTTTTTACAGCTGAACAAAAGGTGGTTAATATGGAAAATATTCCCAAGGAAGTTGTTTGTGTGCTTGTTTGCTTGACTGACTACATAAATCTAAGCACCTATCTGATAGAAATGAACGACCATACAGTATATGTGCAGAACTCTATAATATTAAAAGAACACATTATCCTAGACACATTTCTATCTGGCTGCTGCTTGACCTATCTTCACTTTTGTAACTCTTCATTTGACCAGCACTGGAGCCTGCCTACTGTACTTGCCCACAGTAGCGCCATATCTCATGCCCTAGATGGGTTCTCATTCTTGGGGAATGCTTCTCTAATTTCGTATTTAGCCGATTTGTTTGATAATAATTCTCAGAATTTCCATCCAGCACAGCTATTGGCCTTGCTGATTGGGAGTTGCAGGAATCCTAATGCAACAGAGTTGATATGGCACGCAAGCCGTAGGAAGGGGTGGAAGCCTATGCGATCATCTTATCTTGTATTGTGAGACTTGTTAACCCAAGAAAGGGTTTACCTAAGAATAGAGTGTAATCTGAATACAGAACAGTTTGGGATTTGTGGAAACTGAAACAGAAATCCTCAAAAAGCCTTGGTTTCAAATTCAGGTGGTAGCCACTCTGAGAAAAGATGAAACACTCAAGTTAATGAGCTACACATGTGGCAGTGATATGAGTTATTAATGTTTAATAACCCAATTACTAATTTGTAATGTGGTAAAAATGATTTAGTCAGCTCACATTTAGAATTCTAGTTCAGGGAAGAACATATATGAAAGCAAAACTGTTTATGTTTATTTTAATATGCATACTATAATAGATGCTCATTTTGGGAGGCACAGTTTACCTAAATAGCATTGGGCCAAGTCTACTGCAAAATTTCAGTTGAATAAGCAAAACCTGATGGAATCCAAGTGGAGCTGCCTGGTTTAAAAGATTTTTATACTTTCAGATGTTACTAAGATTTGTAAAGCCTCTAGGCACTGTTGAGTTGATGGTCATGTAGCAATGATATCATTAGTAAATACAGAGTAAAGTTTCATTACTCTATTCCTAGTACAGAAATGCAAATTTAAACCCTTAAATAACTGAATGGAAATTTACAGTACTATACTCATTATATATCAGCCAGATACATCTGGGAAGCCTTCTACAGTACTTATTCTTCTGACAGTAACCTACACACCTACCCCAAAGCCCTGTCTTTATAGCATCACTGAAATGGAGCAATAATTCCCATTAAAAATGAGAAAATTTAGCTGCAAATATTAAAATATTCAGATTAAAATTCTATGCACATTAACTCACAGATAAACATATTAAGTTAAATTGAACTTATTCCCAGGAAACAGGTGCAGAATTGCAGCCTCAGCCTCTTTATATACACTAATAAAAATCAGATGCACATCCTATTATTTGGGTTTCAAGTTATTTACTGAATAACATCAATTATCAAGCAACAATTGAAGGATGTCACCATAATTTATCACAGGAATCAAATACTAGAATTCACACAGTAGTAGTATTAAAGAGAGAGAAGCTGGAAATAGAATTTGTCACAATTTTCTTTAGTTTTACTATTCAGCCATAATAGCTTCAAGTGATAGCCAAATCTTCCAGCTAGGAAGATTTGAAAAGATCTGTCACTTTCATCTGGTCACACAGGGAGAGCTAATATAATATGTGCAAGCATACAGCGAACATAAAGCAATTGAACAGATGATAGCATCTTTCAAACATGTCAGTTTTAGCCTAGGATGGAATTATCTAATTTTAAACATTTAATTTGTGGCCAGCTTTTGGATGGAACAAAATAAGAATAGGTGGGAAGTAGGATGGAGATACTATTTTCAGACTTCACTCCAGATTTCTATCAATTGATGGCATAAGATTTATAGCTTGACTTTTATTTCTTCTGTTTTTGAAGTGACATGATGGGCCACAATTCTGCAGACTTGTACTTCGGCAACAAGGCACACCTCGTGAGAAACAGCTTCAGTTCCCATTTTGATTATTCTGCCAGTACCATGCTGAGGTGCACATTCCACCCATTATTCTGAAATGACCTATTGAATAAGTCCTCTGTAGATTTTATTAGTAGTAGGGTTGGGAGTTTCTTTTCCTACTGTTTGAAAGATTAAAATGTGGCTTAAACAAGAAGACATTTTGATCTGCTTTTATGCAATTTCCCTTCGTTATGAATGAGGCTAATTAGTTTAATACTGCAGTAAGATGCTAGAGCAATTCCCAAGATGTGTTGTAGCACTGGAGGACAAGCATTGGCTGGTTGAGGGTAATGGAATGATCGTTCAGTAAATCTGGAGCACAGCAGCTGGGGAGAGCTAAGGCAGCTTCATGATCCTAGATGAATCATCATCTCTTACCTACCCCACAGGCTCTTGAAGTAAATGGCGATTAAAGATAATTACATTTGTTTTCTCTTTCTTTTTTGCCAGCCCTGCACCTGGGCAGTTCTACACACTTCTTTCAAGTAACGAATGATTTCTATACCAGAATTACAAGACAAAATACATGAGAACTCTGTACTTTTGAGATGTTCTGAAAGTGTGTATATAATGTTGAGTAGCATCATCAGTGTTAAACATGCACCCACATCCAGATAAATTAAGGGAAGAAATTAGCTGTCGCCATCTTAGAAGAAGATTAGCTTCACAGGGAAGACCGTCTAACCTGAAAAGAAAGAATATTGTGGTACCTTCAAAGACGTTATGGCCTATGCTTTGTTAAATGTAGCACTTCATCAAAGAAGACAAAAAAAGTGCTGGTTTTTTTTAGAAACATTACTATATCAACAATTAGAAAAAAATGAATATAAAATACAAAACAGTACATATGTAAAAAATATCCCAAAGAAAAGAAATTAAAAAGGAAAAAATTAAACACATGTACACATTAGAAAACAACAAACTACACATTTTACAATAGCTATGTCAGTGTTTTAAACAACACATTAAGCCTTGTTCAAACAGAATCATATTGATCAGCCTTTCCATTCTATCAATAAAGAGTCAATTCAAAGGCTGAAAGTCAGCACATAACTTCAACCCAGGATTTTAAGTCCTAAATCATAGCTTATTAATTATTATTTGGCTTCATGTCCCATCTTTCATTCAGAAGCTCAAGACAGAATAATCTAGCACTCCCTTTTTCTATTCTCCCCCACAACCATCCTGTGAAATAGGTTTTATTTATTTATTTAGTTTTGATGTTGCCCACTACAACTGCCTCTGGGCGGCTCACAGAATAAAGAACAACAAAAAAGCAATGAAATTTAATGAATTACAAAATAAATACAGATTACAAAATAAATGCGAAACTGTTACAAGAAGGCAATCCAGACAACACATCAAAAGATATAAAAACAGTGGAATCCCTACCACCCAATCCCAAGGCCTGGGAGACAAACCAAGTTTTCAAGCTCTTCTAAAATGCCATCAGGGTTGGAGCTGTATCGATCTCAGGGGGGATCTCATTCTAGAGGGCAGGTGCCACTGCAGAGAAGGCGCACTTCCTGGGTCCAAGACGATGATCCAGTTTAATCAAGAGGACTTGGGTGTGCCCACTCTGCCGGATCATACTAGCCAGGCAGAAACTGTGGGAAACAGGCAGTCCCTCAAATAACCAGGCCAAATGCCATGTGCAGCTCTATAGGTCATAACCAACACTTTGAATGGCACACCAGCAATCTGTGCATCTTGCAAAGCATGGGTGAGACATGGACATGCTGCGGCAGGCCTGCTTCTGAGGGTCTTCCAGGGCAGCCCAATGTAGAATATGTTGCAGTAGTCAAGCTGTGAGGCAAGAATGGCATGAGCGACCACCTGGAAAGCTGCCTAATCCAGGGAAGGGTGCAACTGGCTGATTGGGCTAAGAAAGAGTGAACCTCCATGGCTTGGCCTTGCACTGGGGTCTTCCTGTTCCTAATTCAACACTATGCTAGCTCTCTTTCCCCCAGAAACCCCAAAATAATATATTTGGCTACTCTCCAAGTTCATTAAATCCAAGGTACTTTAAAATCCAATAAACGAAGTTTATATAATTCAACATCACATTAACTTCCTTGAATCTTTTGATTTGCAAAATCTTATTAATAGTGATTTGAATATCAACCCAAAATGGGCATACTAAAAGAGCAAATTCCCTCAAATACACTATTTCCAGGTAAGAAAAGTTGACACATAATTCTTCGTAATTGAACACTTATCTGTCCAATAAGCACAAAAAGAAAGTTTTGATGACTTAACATAACTGTAAAAGCATAAGAGACAAATCAAACATTTCTTAAACCACAAGACCACTGATTCATTGAGATATTCCCATTCTTTATTCTCATGCTCTTGCAAATTGCTAATAGCTGTTGATAAAAAACAATCTTAGGTTTAGAATCTTAAAAACATTTTCCAATAACACAATAATTTTGGGGTTTCCAAAGTTGCTAACACATTATCTCCAAATTATGAGAAGCATTTTGGTTGAGTATATGGCTGTTTGGCAGATTTATGCACCCACAAAAGAACTAGTAACAATAACTTAAAGTATCAAAACCCTTTTCCCTCAAGGTTCTTCAAAAAACAGAAAATTACCTGCAACCTTCAAATTGGAGTTATCCCAAACCATCATTTTTTCATGTGAATAGGAAACAAATCTAAACTTTCCTCCCAATCTTCTAAACATGTCTAGCACCGTGTTTTTCAAGCTTGGCAACTTTAAGATGTGCGGACTTCAACTCCCAGAATTCCCCAGCAGCCTGGGGAATTCTGGGAGTTGAAGTCCGCAGTCTTAAAGTTGCCACGGTTGAGAAACACTGGTCTAGCAGCTGTTAATGCTGGGAAAACAACTAAATCTCAGCAAATAGGGGTGGGGGCAGATCATAACTGGTCTAGGACCAACATGAAACAGGTATCAAACTGCAGGCCCGATGCAGATCCCGGACATTAAAACCCGGAAGAAGATTGTGATTAACTAAACCCAACATGAATCCAGGCTTCAATACTAGAGGACTGTGGGACTTACTCTTGAGGCGCATATAGTGCCATTTATGGGGAAAGCTGTTAATGACGAGCATTTACTTCACTACCAAACGAAACCGGTTTAAGTGATATCTGTCACCAGCCTGCCTCCGTCCAGAGGTCTTAACTTGCTTTAAGAGGCTGCCAAAGGCTGGCTTTGCCGGCAGCGCAGCCCCTGCACCAGCTACACGCACCCGCCTTCCGGGCTGCCACTGAACGGGGCGCCGGCTTCTCCTCCTCCCCTCGCCCGCCCCCTTTGTGGCTGAGTCAGCGCAGCACCGCGAGACGCTTTCCTCCTCCCGCCGCGCAGCCCGTCTGGTGGGCTGCCGCCTCCTCCCTCCCCGCCTTTCTCTTCCTTCCCCGCCCCCTTCGAGGCCAGGCTGCCTGCCCCGGGAGACAGCGCAGGAAGAGGCGCAGCGGAGCTGCCTTGGAGGCAGCGAGGAAGTGGAGACAGCGGGCGCTGGCGTTTCAGCGCGGCCCGGCAACCAGCGCTAAAACGAACACTCAGCTGGGTGGGCCCGGTGTTGCTGGAAGCCGCGGAGACGAGGCGAGCCAAGGGCGATGTAGCTGCAATTGCAGCTGCAGCCGAGCTTGGCTGTCCGTGTGGTCGGCTGTAGGGAGGCTCTTGAGGTGGCCCGGTCGGTAGCGCTACCGGGGCGGCCCTGGAAAGAAGCGAGACGCGCAGTGCGCGGGGCGGACGCGGTGCTGCGTTGCTGAGCAACTCCGGCCAGGGGAGGAGGCTTTTCAGCGCGCCGTCCCCGGCGGCGACAGCAGCTCAGCTGCGATGTAACCCAAGGGAGGCGAGTTGCACGAAGGCCTCCCCTCCAGAAGCGCCGGCCTTCGGCCCTGGGCAAGTGAATGGCTCCTCTTGGCCCCCAAAGGGTTTGGATCGTTTGACCCGTCCTCGGGAGTAAGTATTCGCTTCTCAAGCTCCTTTTGCGACCGGGTGGGGTGGGGTGGCGGGCATCATGAGGGGTTGGTAAGTCGCCTTGGAGGGGGCAGTTACATCGATGACTTCGCGTCGCCACGGTGGGCTCAGTCGTTGCTTTCTCAGCCTAGTTTTCCGAGTTCCCGTAACACAGTGAACCACCAGCTGTCCACATGGGCTGGGTTTAAGTAGCGGGTTAGGCGAAAATGTTTGTGGTTCGGTGAGAGCTGTTACACAGCTCATCCTTGAATTTAAGGTGCGTAAAAGAAACCTACCGAGAGTCCATTCCGAGTATAACACATTTTTTACATAAATGCCATCATGGTCTAAATATGCAGTCCAGATGTAAATTGTGGCTTATAGTTTGGGAACATTTCATTGACTGTTGACAAAACATGCTTTACCTGATTGAATTGACCCGTTTTCTAAACTAATCCAAATAGGTTGAGTTTGATAGTATGCTATATCACAAAAAACCTAACCAAAGTCTACATTAATCAGGCTTCTCCTGTTATACAAATGCTTTACATAGCATGTCCTGAAGCCCCAAATTGGCTCAGTTACTCAGGAAAGGAATCTTTAGTTTCCAATGGAAGGTATGCAGCTTGTGCTATAATTGTGAAAAAAGGGCAGATTCAGTAGTAGGAATTTATAGATTAAACACTTTGTTATATAAATACAATTGCTGAGGAGTGCTTAAATTGCTCGCAGCTTGATGCCAGCTGGGCAGGTCCAGAGAAGATGACTGAAGTCTCATCTTGCAAAGTTATCTGAGATGAGTTTGATACTGTGAGTCCTAAGAAGTATGCAGGGTCCTCTGTAATACAGGCAATCTTTGCTTAGCAATCACAATTGGGACCAGCAACTCCATCACTAAGCAGAAAATGCCATGACCGTGACAGACTTACAATATCACTTCCCATTTGGTCATTAAGTGAGTCACTGCTGTCATTAAGTGAAACATCACATGACTGTGACTTGCAATTTTACTTCACATTCTTCATTTACTGTTGCAAGCCGCTTGGGAAGCATGCAAATAGTGATCATGTGACCATGGGACACTGCAATGGTTGTAAATGTGAGGATTGGTTGCAAAGCGGGGGTTTTTTACACTGATGTAACTTAAAAGAGTCGCTAATTGAGTCAATTGGTAAGTAAGGACTACCTGTATCAGCTCAGCCATCTGTAGTCTGGAACTCTGTCACTCCTAATTAGTAAAAGCCTCCAGGTAGATGACTGGGAGCTGAGGCAGGGTGGTGGTAAACGTGTGCTTCGGAGAGAAAGTGTTACCCTTTTCTTTGAAAGAGGTGGGAAGCCTCCTCAGGAAGCCATCACTTAACTCAGATCTGCTGGACTGGGTAATTATTAATTTATCTCCAACGTCCCCTTTTGGGGCAAGGTTATAGAGACAGGTTTTGGGCTGGAACTCCAGAGATCCCTGGAGGAGCAGATTATCTGGACTCATTTCAGTTTTGGTTCAGCATAGGTAGTCCTTGGCTTACGACGTCAATTGGGACTGGAATTTCCATTGCTAAGTGATATGGTTGTAAAGTTTTTTGTTTTTAATCTTATGGCATAGCAGTTTGGTGTTCATGCTGTTTTTTTCTTGCTGGGAAGTCCTTGTGAGGTCCAGCAGCCAGATGTGTAGACTATTTAGCCGTGACAAGTCACGTTGCCCGGGGTGCACCACGAGGAGGCTAGTCTACATTGCACCAAGTTGGGCTGAGAGAGAGTGCCTGGCCCAAGGTCACCCAGCCGGCTTTCACGCCTAAGGCGGAACTAGAATTCACAGACTCCTGGTTTCTAGCCCAGCACCTTAACCACTAGACCAAACTGGCTCTCTGGTCGTAAAGTGTGACTGCATCGCTTAGCGATGGCAATCCCCGCAGTCCCAGTTGCCATTGTTAACTGAATCCCACAGTTGTTAGGCAAGGCAACTTCCCGCCAGCTTCCCACAACCAAAGTCATTGGAGAAGCTGGCAGGAAGTTGCAAGTCCCAGGCAGGCAGGTAAGTGGCTGCTGCCAGGTTGGGGTTCCTCACACAAAGGGGGTACATGGGGATACACGAGGGTGCAAGGGAGTGTGCAAGAGGAGCAGCACAGCTTGGAGAGGGTGTGTGAAAGGCATGGTGCGGGTTAGGGAGGGTATGTGAGGAGGTCCGTAAGAGGTGCAGTGCTGGTTGCGGAGATGTGTGATGGGGGATGTGAGAGGCACAGTGTGGATCAGGAAAGGTGGGGGGTGCACAAATGGGGAGTGTGAGCACAGAGGGGCTGGCGGAAGGTGCATGGGTGGGAGAGACTTACCCCAGGGACTTGCGACCTTCCCTGCCGTCTTCCCTATTGACTTTCTGGGGAATCTGGCTGGGAAGGTTGCAAATGGCGATTATGTGACCGTGGGGAACTACAACCAGTCATAAGTGCGAACCGGTTGCCAAACGTCCAGATAGCAATCATGTGGCCGCAGGGGTGCTAGGACGGCCAGAACTCTGAGGACTGGTTGTAACCACCACTGGTTCAGTGCAGTCCTTTGAACGGTCACTGAACGAACGGTCGGAGGTCGAGGACTACCTATACACTAATGAGAAGTCAGTTCAGGATGTCTTCAGACTGGCCAGGGTCAAGCACCAGGTAGGGGGTGGTCAGGCTTGGCCCAGAGCTGCTCGGCTTCATCAGGGTGGCTGCCTCATGCAATGTAGCAGGCCTGAAATAGAGCAGGGCGCAAGGTGGGGACTGAGGGCATGGGAGTGAAGCCAACACAAGGCAGCCAGTGACCCCTGAGACGGGCAACTCAGTATACACTGTATATTGCATATATTACTTTGTCCTTAGCATATTACTGAATTGAGAACTAGAATGTATTTTATTAAAAATTTGGCCTAAGAATTATTTATATGAATCTTACAAAATAATTACAATTATATTTTATTATAATAATTACTGATATTAATTAGAGTTAGTCTAATATGGGCAAGGAAAAGACAACTTGAAACTAATGTACTGTTTTTCTTTGTTTTGGCCTAGAAAACAACTTATCAATCTGAATGACAATTCTTCCTTCAAACATTTGTTTTTTTTTCTCCAGACAGCAGCCTCAAGCAAGATTAACTGGTTTCTTTCCTTCAGAATAGATTTTATGGGGCTCTGAAACTATCAAAGGGCAAACACTAAGTTCATGTTTATCTTCCAGCTTCTGTAAATATAAAAAGGCTCTTGGCTTTGGCTTAAGGACCAAATTGTATTTTCATATAGAGGCAAGTAGCTTGGTGCAAAGGAAGAAGTCCTGCTTCACCACAGGGCCTCCAGCTCCTGTCATGTTCTAGGGACTATTTAAACACAAATTAATATTCTCTTTTCTCCTGCTTTACAGTCCTGGGAAACTCCCACCTGGCTCACAGATCAGCAGTCTCAATCCCAGATTTTGACAGATGGCTAAATCTATGGGTCTAGCCATCATTCAAAATTTGCATCTTTCCCCAGCCCACATTTGGGAGCACAACTGGTGGATGTTTTTCCTGCTGGGTGGTGATGTTTGCAGGTGATTGACGGTGGGAAATAAAGTCAGGGGAATCTATCAGTCACTATCCCTGACTTGTCCTTCAGTAAATCTGCAACAATATTAACTGCCATAGTACTCATGAGGGCTCCGTAAAGTATACTGGCCTGGAGGAAAACACCTGTAATACACTCATGAGGCTGAACCTAATAAGTCATTAGTGGGGACTTGGAATTGGACCTGGCACCACTCCGTATCATTGGATAGTCTGTTCATACAGCACTACAGTACTTTTCTTGTGTTTTTATTTTTGTATGGGGTTTGTTTTATAACATGTTTCCATGTGAGCCACTGAGAGTCGTTTTTGATTGCTGCAGCATATAAATATATTTAATAAATAAACATCTATTGTTTTACTTGAAATTCAATATATTTAATGTCATTTTTGTAAATATATTTTCACTGCAATTAGTACAGGCAGCTTAAGTGATTTTAAGAACAAATGACAAAATATTTCTCAGATTCTGGATGCAAAATGCATTAAGAAATCAATGGAAAAACGGACTACCAATGTGGCTTTGTCTGTGGTTCAGGGAACAATTATCCTCTGGAGTGTGCAATGTCTATCACAAAGTTTTTCCAGTTTTCTTGGAATTGATCAATTTTGGGACAAAAAAATCATCTGAACAAAAATGTTCAAAACTGCCTTCTAATCTATTTATTTCACAGATTCTTGGATCATGCAATCAGAATAGCATAATGCAACACTAACCCTAATAGAAATATTAATACTGTATTCTTACTTCAATCACAACTAGCAAAGCTCTGAATTTCCTAACAAACAAGCGAAGAAATACTGGTGAACTATTAATTTCTTCATGGTATTTTCATTCAGAATCTCCTTTTTTTGTCTCTAAGTGTCAAGTACAGGTAGTCTTCAACTTACTGCCACAATAGGGACCAGAGAATCCATCATTAAGTGGTGCGGTTGTTAAGCAAATCATACGGTTCCCCATTGACTTTGCTTGTTGGAAGCTGGCATAGCTACCACGTGACCCCAGATGCTACAACTGTCATAAATGCATGCTGGTTGCCAAGCACCCAAATTCTGATCATGTGACTGTGGGGACGCTGTGACGGTCCTAAGTGCAAGGACCGGTCATAAGTCACTTTTTTCAGTGCCATCATAACTTCAAACAGTCACTAAACAAATGATTGTAAGTCGAGGACTACCTGTAGATCACCGTAATTCCTATATTATGAAGACCTTCAGCTGCATTGTGACAGTTATGTTACTGATAGAGGGGGTATGTTATATATCTTTCATTGACCAGGGTCCCATTGGGGTTATTCTGAGTAATATATATGATTGCATGGTAATTGGGTTTGAGTTCTGGCAATTAAATAATGTGCTGTTGTCTTTTGCAAATCTGTTGTGAGTGAGCATTGTGCAAACAGCAATGTTGATAGTGTTAATTAAAAACTGATTTATTCATGAGAAGATTGATAACACATCTGTATGTGTTTACAAAATTGTCTAATAATGGGGGAAATGTTTGAAATTAATTGCAAAATTACCTTTCAATTGTAGGAAAATTAGAAGTTATAGAAAGGTGAGTTTAGGGATTCTTTTCTGTCAAGCTGCCTCATCCTTGATAAACTATGCTTCCTTACTTGAATAGCTGAGCTCAGTAGCACCTGCTGTCTAATTCTATAACCTTTAATATTATTGCTAAAGCCTCTATTTCTCCAACATAGTTATTTAAAATTCTCGTTTTAAGAATTATTCAAATTAAGTTCAGGATGGCAGATAATGTTGATAAATCTGAATGTGTATGTCTAACACTAAGTTACCCAGTGAACTTAATAACAAAGAAGGGGAACCTCATTTTTTTTCCCATCCATGCAAAAAAAACACCAAAATTCTAAGCTGCTATATATTACATTCAAGCTTCACTTTATTTTTTACTCTTTCCTCAAGATTTGATCTTTGGTGGGGCATTTCTTTAATTCTCCATGTAGATAAGAACATACTGAAAACCTTGCCCTTTCTGGAGAAAGCCCTTCTGTTTTTAATAATAATAATAATAATATAACAAATAAATAATATATTTTAGGTAGTTTAATGGCTGTTCTGTTAGACCCCTTACTAGTGTATTCTGTATTTTAGAGATCTTTCATTATTTGTAGAGACTTCTCATAAAATAAACAAAAGGGTACACATTAATTTATTTTTGTGGCTTTTAAAAAGCAGAAACTAACAGAAGTTACATGGCTCATATATGACATCATGCACCACCGGTGGCTGCTGTTAGCTGCATGCTTTTGGGTAATATTCATGTTCATGGTTGCTAGCAAGTTCATCACATTGACCTTCAAAGATCCTGAGGGTAAGTTGATCCAACTTAACTCTTATTACTAATGCAAGTTATTGTGAACAATTTTTCTGTCCAAAATAGTGTGAAAGAAATTAAACAGATCTTCTAGTTTTGGTTTTTCCTCCCCATTCATATTTTCATTTCAGAATAAGTCTGCAAGGTAGTTATGAAGCAGCTTGCCTCTGAGTTGCAATAATGAAGTATTTATCTAGCTGACTCCTACTTTTTTCTTTTTTTGTTTTTTCTGCCTTCGTTTTTTGCAAATTTCTAAATGTTGAATATTGCAATTATTGTTTCTTTTGATACTAGACACTGTGTTGGAAAATGAGAGTGAGACACAGATTTGATATGCAACATAGAATTCTGAATACATTTTATATCAAAAAATACAGATACTGAATTATTTTGGCATATCTGTTCATTTTGTGTACAGTCTCATTTTCAAATTAACATGTGAAGTAGTACTTGGGTATAGAAGTTAGAATCATTTATATCCTTTCCTGTATGGAAGGTTTTTGCTTAGCTCAAGTATTAGATACCCTACCCCTGTTCCCTTTCACAGACTAAGTGAATGATTTTAATGTGTTGGAAGCACCATACCAAGTTACTGTCTTCCAACTTATTTTGCAACAATTACATGATTTTGTGAGGTTTTCCTTTTTTATGCTCCTCCCTAGTCTAAAATTCAGTCCCTAAGGTAAAATGACATCTTTTCAGACCTAGTTTAAGGAACAACACAAACATAATTGTCTGGGAATTTGGGGGAGTTATCGTCCCAATGCATCTGGATGACATGTTTGAGAAAGCTGGTTTACAGATGTCATTGTCTACACTAAGGCTTTCCAAACCACGGTATTCGATTTTTTAAATCATTTGTATTCCATTTAAAATCTTGAATTACAGCCTAATTAGAAGTGCAACTTAATTATAATTAAATAATTGCAATCAATTAAATTGTTGATGCAGTATTAAAAAAAAGAAAAGGTTGCTTTTCTTCAGTTATTCTGTTTTCCTTGTCTAGTGCACAGTGCCAAGCAAGAGTCGTTAATACTGACAGCTGTAACTGAAGTAGGAAACGGTCCCGTAACAAAAGAGAAGAGGCTGCCTGGACAGTTTCAGGTATATAGCAGTGAAAGGTCAAAAGGCTAAATAAATAGTATGGCTGCACAGTTCTTCTGTGTCACATTTTATTGTGTTAGATTCTAACTGGTTCCTGGAACCAGTCAGCCTAATACCTATAGGGATTTATTTTTAAAAGCTATTTTGGTATTGTTTTATGAATTAAAAATTTGTTACGTTATTGGATTATATTCCCATTTTAAAAAGCAAAATTTTACATTTCTGTATATAATTGGGGACACAATCCTAAGCATGCTTACCTGGGAATCAACTCTGTTGAACATAATATAACTAGATTGGAGTGCCACCTTCTGTAGCAGCTTTTAGAATTCATTTAGAAGTTCTGAAAGCTTCCAAGTTGTACTTCCAGTTAACCATTTAAATTTACAAATTGAAAATATTGAAAAACTACATTTTATAACATTTTTGCATTATTTTTATTTTTATCAATAAAGCAAAAACAATCTTCCTTTTTCCATGATGCAGAAAAAATATTCATTTTAGTCTGCATTTAGAATATTGTTCAGTTTGTGTTCCCCATTTATTTGTAAATTTCACTCAATATCTAAAATTTTGTTTTATTTCTGTAGTGATGAAATCAAACTGAAATGATACTTTGCATCATCTTGACAGAAGCAGCTATTTCAAAAGATGACAAAATGTAATACCAGCAGAAAGACAATACTGACCTTTGGAAACCTTGTATACATTTGAATAACAGATTTTCTTGTACGAGTTGAACACTGAAATGCAAAATTATTTTTGTTCTTCTCTTCTGCCTGCCCCATCCCTTTTTATATCAAGACAATAGGAAAAGGTCTATCTGAAGACCTTGTACATGAAGGCCTGGTCCATATGGAGAGGCTTGATCTACTCAGGAATGTCTGCCAAGATGCATCTCTGAAAAACCTCACCCATACTACTGTTTCTAAGTTTGTTTTGGACCGAATTTTTGTGTGTGACAAGCACAAGATCCTCTTCTGTCAAACTCCAAAAGTTGGCAACACTCAGTGGAAGAAAGTCTTGATTGTTTTAAATGGTACTTAGTTAACTTTTAAAGTCTCAAATGTGTGTGTACTTAGACAAAGAAAGATTTCAAAAATTTCTACCAGCAAAATATAAAAATAATATTCTGTAGAATAAATTTTTATTTTGGCATTTTATATTTTGTCTAGCTGAAAGCTACTTCAAATATCCTACCCTTCCAGTCTAGCTGTTCCACTTATATGTATCATTGCCCACTAAAAAGAACTTTGCATATTGGCTTCCTGTCTTGGTTTTATCGTGGAAATGATTGCGTGCTGAGATTAATCAAGAAGTTATACTCTGCTTTCTCTTAACCTTCTATAATTAGACAACTAAGGTATCACCAGTATTCCCAAAATTCTTCACAGCATAAAATTTGATCAAAATACAGGTTGGAGATAAGGGAGGAAAGGAAAAAGAAAAGGATTGCAAAAATGTTTGCAGCATGTTCCCCCATTCTAAATTCTACTGGAAAATGATGGTTCCCACTGCCAGAATGAATACAAAATAATGGTTACCTTAAATTTAGAGCGTAGATCAAATTTTTAGAATTATGCAACCCTGTTTAAGGAAAATACACAGATTCTTTGGGGAAGCTACTCATATTCCCATAGAAAACGGTGTTGAATAAATTCGCTCTATCTTCAACAGAATTTGCTCTGAAAACCTAATTTAAAAATTAAGATTCCTGATGAGTTTAGGTAGCTAAGTCTAATATGTTTTAGTAAAGCCTTTGTTTTAATTCAAACTACAACTGATTATTTCTGACTCTTCTCAGCTTTTTTTTTTAAATAAATAAACTGAATTGGGAGTTGCAGTTAATTCAAGTCTTTTTGCTAGCTTGGGGAATGCATGTGTTTCTCTAGAAGTGCAACACTTAGGCCTGGAATTTTGTCTGTTCAAGCTGAGATTTATTTTAAATCACATGAGTAGTAGCAGCACATCTACCTCAGATATATATAACAAAGGGTGTCAGGCAGCCTGTCCTACTTTGAAGGAACAGATAATCCTTTAGTTTATCCCATTATCTTTGAATTCCATTTTGAATTATTTATAAAATTTAGATAACCTTTGCTCTCCTGATCAGAGTAAATTATAAACAAGAATAAAACAGTTTAAAAAATAACAAGAAAAACTCTTATTAGAAGCCACTGTAAAACACAATAATAAAATTTTAATTTATAGTTGCACCTTTGAAGTTAATAGAAAACAAAGTAGACAATGGGACAGGCTTACCTTTATTACGTTATTAAATGAGCTCAATTCCATGTGGCTATTATGTGAAAGACAACATTGCTTAGAAATAGTGGGCTTTGGGGGCTATAATTGAAATATGGTAAGGTCATCTGTTGATGGGATTGCTTCTGGTAGTGGAACTGAATGGGTAATTCCTGCTCCCTCAGAATCTTTCCTAAGGGTTGGAGACCCTTTTGGAGCAGATGGGAGGATGACAGTTGTAGTTAGATGTAAAGAAGAAAGTCCTAGTTTGCAAGCAGACTTCCACAATATTGGATTTTGACCTAAGGACAAGAAACTTGATTATTGAACTACACGTATGTTTGTATTCTGACTTACGTACTCTTCAGACATAAAGCTGTAAGGAAGAGTTATACCTAACTGCAATTTACAGGTAGTATGAAATCACAGAACTGGCTAATCATGTGTCAGTGTTAGGGATCTGGCTTTCTGCTCATATCTTAAAAAATAGTATAACTGACCCACTATACTTTGGGGTCCAGCTGTTCCAGTTCCAGCAATCGGTCAGACTTGAGGATAAAATACCTTCCACAACTAGAATGTTATGGTCTGGCCGTGCTGACTTATGTAAAAGATTACACCAATATACAGACTCCAGGAATCTTTGTATGGAACCCCTACATTGTTACAACACTGGAGAACTGTTTTCATGATGAAAATAATTCACTGAGCTTTCCATTTTTTATAAAGCAATTTGGGAGCTCAGGCCTGGGTTATAGGGGGGTGAGAAACTTACAGCAATATCAGGACTGTAGACTGGACTGAGAAGTAGAAAACATCCCAGATGTAGGTAGCAGCAAACTGCTTGATGGACATTTCTATGAAGTTACCAAATCCGGACTTGTGTTTACCTTTTTTACCTAACAGCAGAAATAAATGATAATATGATAACCACCAGTGTAGATCATAATAGGAATAGACTGAAAGGTGCCATTGTAAAAGTGAGTTCTAACTTATTTCCTCAGGAGCTTTTCCTTCCATAGAGGAGATCCCCGAAAACATTGTGCATGACCATGAGAAGAATGGTCTTCCACGCTTATCTTCCTTCAGTGATTCTGAAATTAAAAAAAGGTAAGAAGTAATTTGGTGTGTCTTTGAAGAGTCTTTTCAGTATGACAATCTCATCTTTGCTCACTTGATTATTTGTGCACTGTTTGTGATTATTATTTATTTAAATGTATTATAGCTGCCCATTCCATAGACTCTTAATAAAGGCAATAAACAGAGCAGGCTTTATCACTCTGAATAGTGAATTGTGTTGTCTCTGTATAGGCTGACAGTTGTATAAAAACCATTAAAATTGGCAGCAAAGGCCAGTATACCATAAAATCCCATTTTTATAATTGTCGCATTTCACATCTTGGCTTTAGAAGACGAAGTAGCAGTATTGTATTGGTATGGGTAAGATTTCTAAGAATTCATGTGGAAACAAGGATGTAGCAACCTCTCCCTACACATAAAAACACACATACCATTAGCAGCAGCTGTTCTGTGAGAACAAACTTTGGAGAAAAGGTTCCAGTTATTACTTTGTTTTTTAAAAAGTAATAATTCTTAATCTTGATAATGAATGGTATTCACAAGTGGCCTTGATAGCATTTACATCTTAAAAATAGGATATAACTCTGAAAAATAATTTGAATACGGGTAGTCCTCGTTTAAGTGACTACAATTGGGACCAGCTACTTGGTTGTTAAGTGAAGTGGTTGTTAAGTGAAACGGTAACAGTGCTTATGATCTTACTTCAGCTTTCCTTTGCTTTACAGACCTGCAAAGGTCATAAATGCAAGGATTGGTTGTAAAGTTACTTTTTCATCACTGTCGTAACTGGGAACAGTTGCTAAGCAAGGACTACCTGTATAGTCTTGAGAACAGGACTAGAAGAAAAAATATATGTTGAGATACTATCATTTTTGTCACCTCTTTAAATAGTCTTTTAAGGACTCCACTTGTATTGTTTTAGGGGACTGCATTTCATCTCATCTCGGTGGATTCATTTTTTGCAATTATTTGCATGCCAGCTATTTTAGCAGATGCATTAAGTGAACATATTTTGGTTCAGTGATAGGAGTTGCCTATGCACTTTGTTGAACAGATTTACAAGACACACAATAAGGGGCATAATGAGTAAATCTGTCTTGCTGACAAATTCCTGTCAAGCTTTTTGGCTACTGCCTAACACTGATTCTTTCCAAACACTGTTCTCATGGAGCTCTCTTTAACAAGATCTATTGAAAAGAAAAGGATAGTGTTGTCAGAATTTCAGCCACTGAACTATTCTGCATTTAGAACCAATATATACCTGCACGCAAGGCAGAATCTCCTTGATTTTCTTTCTGAGAGCCTTCCTGTAATCTTGCAAGGAGGTGGATCTTTTCACTGACAATGGAGAAGCTAGCAGTTGTTTACATAACAATTCTCCCTAATCTTCGTCAGTCTGGGAACCAGCTACAGGTAGTCCTTGTTCAGCAACCATTTGAAGTTACGATGGTGCTGAATGAGGGTACTTATGACCATTCATCGTAGTTGCGGCCATAGCAGTGTCCCATGGTCATGTGATTATTATTCAGGCACTTGGCAACCAGCACACAGTTACAGTGGTCACAGCTTCCTGCAGTCACTTGATCACCATTTGCGACCTTCACTGCTAGCTTCCAACAAGCAAAGTCAATGGAGAAGCTAGCAGGAGGTCGCAAGTGGCAATCATGCGATCGTGGGATGCTGTGACCGCACAGGAATTGCCTAATGACAGCAACTGGAATTGCTGTACCTACCGTTGTAAGTCGGCATGGTCATGTGACATCATGTTTTATGATCGCGTCACTTAGTGACAGTTGCGGGTCCCAATTACATTGTTAAGCAAGGACTACCTGCATTATAATACTATTCTGTCATTAGGTGAACATAACTGGAAGCAATCAAAGATCTTAATTTTGTGAAGGCTTCTCAGCTGAACAGTATGTAAAATGATTAGCAGCAAAATAAATACATTCTTTTAAAATTTCCCTAATAAATACATTTAACCTTTGTCTGCACTACTTAAACTGTTTAAGTTATTAGAAGGCTATTCATAAAGTCACTATGTGATGCCTCAGTTGCACAGCACTGCTACTGTAGACATCAGGAAAGTAGCATGTAGGGACAAATCACTGATATTAGATGTGAATTTTCAGTAAATAACTTAAAATGCTATCTACAACTTTTTTTCCTATGTTTTCCATTTAGACTGAAACGGTACTTCAAGTTCTTTATTGTAAGAGACCCTTTTGAGAGGCTTATTTCTGCATTTAAGGATAAATTTGTCCACAATCCTAGATTTGAACCTTGGTATAGACATGAGATTGCTCCTGGAATTATTCGGAAATACAGAAAGAATCGCACTGAGACTAAAGGGCTGCAGTTTGAGGACTTTGTGCGCTACTTGGGTGATCCAAATCATCGATGGCTAGATATACAATTTGGAGATCATATAATTCATTGGGTAACCTATGTTGAACTCTGTGCCCCCTGTGAAATAACATATAGTGTAATTGGACATCATGAAACTTTGGAGGAAGACGCACCGTACATCTTAAAGGAAGCAGGAATAGACCATCTGGTGTCTTATCCTACAATCCCTCCAGGCATAACAATATATAACAAAACTAAGGTGGAGCACTATTTTTCAGGAATAAGCAAGAGAGACATAAGGCGCCTTTATGCCCGCTTTGAAGGAGATTTTAATCTTTTTGGCTATCAAGAACCAGATTTTCTACTAAACTAATATCTAGAAATTCTGGACAAATATATCTAGCTGATTAAAACTTAACTATAAACATATACTACGTAACTGAGGCTCATATTGTTGTACCTTTTCTAGATTTTTCTGATCGTTCCTTCTATTTGTTGAACATTTTCAATAGGAGCCACAAAGGACTGCCAATTACCCACTAAAAAAAGTATTACTACTTGACATTGCAATATGCTACAGGCAAAAATTACTAAGAAAATGTCAGACATTCCTCTTTCCTTAGCCAATAGAGAATGAATGGACCAGTAATCTGTAAAAAAAAAAACTTGTTATGAATACAAAACAAAACATTTAGAAAATGGCGGGAAATATTGTTTATGTAAATGGCCTAAGGACATGGATATGAAACTTACAAATCTATGGAGGCCAAAAAAATTGGTAAGTATTACATAATTAAAAGACTCCAGATCCTACTGTGGAATCAATCTGAAAGTCTTTATTCTTTTGCTGTAGTTTTGTGATGATTGCTTACTGCTCTTCATTCAGGAGATAACAGTTGCGTGGATTTTAACTTATAACCTCTTGAGTTATGAGATCAGAAATCTTTTGCAAGAGAAGTTATTGAACCCATTGAAGAAATTTTAGAGAACATTAAAATGATTCTTCATTTGCTGAATAAATATATGCCAATATTGACTGCATATTTTACCAGGATCATTAATTTATGCATTTTGCCATGGTCTGCCTGCCCCATCCCCCAGTGGTGCTATCATAAAGCCTTGAAGAGTTGCCACAATAAATTAGATCAGTGTTCCATTCAAACCTAGTATCTTATTCTTGGCATTTTTTAATTTTAGAATACCCGTACATACAAATGGGGCAGCGAGCTACCATACATATGTTTAATTCATGTGCAGCATATTACATAAGACATTTTTGATCTCTAAAATCTTTATCTTATACAACAGATTACAAAACTGATATAAACATATGTGCCATGTTGCATCATATTCATAATGAGGCATAATTCCATCCCTATGCCCAATAATTTATATGGAGTTTTCACAATCGGCCACCAGATTTGGTAGAGTCTTATTTTAGCTTCAGAAAATTATTAAATTATTGAACCTTTCCCCCCAAATACTCCTCTCACATTTTTCAAATGAGTTTCTCTTAATCCTTTCAAAGCAGAACCTGCCATATAAAACCATCAATGAATAAACAGCCAGTTTAATCCAAAATATTAATGTGTGTGTACACAATTTATGGAAATGTTAATACAAAATGTAAATGCCCAGGCCTGTAATAGTGTAATGTGTGTGTGTGTTGTTTCTGTTGGATAAAGAAGACTTTAAGTTCACCAGCAATAAAATCTTCCAGTTGATGCCTTTGTTCCCTTGGGTTTCCAGGAGGAACAAACACTTAAATTTTAGTTAGCACTATGTCAAAAAGTAAATTTGGGGTAACACTTTACTTGCTGTGTTAAGGTCTTAATGACCTTGGCTAGAATGGTTGAAATTAAGAGAAAATCTATTAAACTGACTGTAGTATAATTCTCAAGGAGTTTTGTATTTGTAAACTTGAAAAAAAATCAGTGCCAAAACTGCTCCTCCCTATGAAATAAAGACTGTATTAGTGAGAGCTAATCTCAGAAGGATTTCTAAAGACAGCCATTCTACACAATATATAAACAGAGGTGGTGGAATTTCAAATGTAGGGCTACAGCCAATGTTGGGTGAGCATAGTTGGGCTTGTACAACAGCTTGGTTCTTTCATCTCCCCTGCTTGTAAATAAGGTATGCAGTAAATGCTCTCCAAGCCTTGCACAGCAAATTTGGTGAGGTGGAATATCTGGGGGCTGTAGAAGGAAATGTAATTTTCCTGTAGACAGTATCATTACATTAAACTGTAACAAATTGTTCTGTTTTATAATCTTCCCATCTCTGACTGTAGCACATCAGGAGAAAGCTTTAATTTTTAGTGTCATAATCTTTTCTCTGTGTGTTGTTTTGTTTTGTTTTGCCTTCTGGTCAGTCTGGACTCCTGGTGACCAGATGGAGATGTCTTAGCAGTTTTTTTGGCAACGTTTTTGAGAATTGATTTGCCCTTGCCTTCTTCGTAGGGCTAACAGCTGGCTTCGTGCCCAAGGCAGGACTAGAACTCAGCCTCCTGGTTTCTAGCCCAGTGCCTTTAATTACAATAAACTGGCTCTTCTTCTGTGATTAGAGAGAGCATTTAAAATAAACCCTGCATAGATTACTACCATTTTTATTCTGCAATGTGTAGGATGGCTTAAATTTATGTATTGTGAAGTATGGGGTATTTTTCATGTGGATCTTTTCCTGACAGATCCCTGTTCTGTGTAGGAAAATTACATATTAAATTGTGTGCATGAGTGGAAAGCGTGTGTGTGTGCATACTGCCACATGCACATATACTTGCAGCTTTCCTTTACAAAAGTAATATTTCTATAAAAATTATTCTACATGAAGCTGTCCTTACTATTATTAGCAAAAAAATGTGACAAAACTTAAATCCTCTTGTTCTTCTTGTTGAGAAAGAAAGAATATTTATAAGATCTTTGACATGGTAAGATTAAGGTTATTTTTATATGAAGTGGTAGGAGAAAATATGTTTATCTATTTCAGGACTAATGAGCTGATCAAGTTACCTCTCTGCTGAATTAAAATGTAACAATATGAGAAATGTGTAGTAAATTAAGGCCTTAAAAACTAGTTCTAATAAAAAAGTGAATTTTCCCTTCCTTCTCTCTAATTGCCCAGAATATATTGAACTGTATGTCTCTGTTCTCGAAATAAATATGAAATAAAATCCAGGTGATCATATTTATGCTGGAAATAATCTTTTTTTGTGGTTCTTCTTCAACTACTTCCCCTTACAAAAGATGCGGGCAGCAACTTTCAAAGTAGCGTATTCTGCCTCTCAAGGATGGGAGAGAAGCATATCAATGTTGGTGTGTGGATGAATTTGGTGACATTGCTTCACACTCAATAAATGAAACCCAGTTAATTTGAGCTTTGTTTTCCCCACTTTGTCCTAAAAATCAGTATAAGTCTCTTAAATATATAAATAAATAATGTATACAAGCAGAGCCCTCGCTCAATGACACCCAACTAATTTTATGTAGTCCTAAATGTTCATAGACTTGTGACCCAGAAGTCAAATTCTGATAGCCTCAACCACTTGACCAGTTTCAGATTTATATTGCATTTCTTTATTCTTTATTACATTTGTACTCTGCTGCGATGAATTCACCCTTCGATGTCTTACACATAAACTGAATTTAAAACATCTATGGTAAGCTTAAAAACAAAAAACTTCATAAAGTAAAATTTTAGAAAAGAAAAAAACAGTTCCAAACAGGTTGAAATGCTCTCTGGAGCAGCACCATCTTCTTCTTTGAAAAGGCACTCAGGGATAGCACCTACCTGATACCTACAGGGAAGCTCTTCCAGAAGATTGGTGCTACTGCTGAAAAGCACCTCCTTGTTTCAGCTCCCTTTAGTTTCCAGTGGTGGGGCACTAGGCGTAGTTTTCCCTAGGTGATTTAACAGGTTGGACCAATCAGGGTTGGAAAAGGACCTTATAGTCAAAACCAGCCCTTTAAATTCCAACCAGAAGCTGACTGATAGCCAGTGCAGTACAACTTCTTTGCAATTTACATATTAATATTTCCCCTGAGATACATGGCACTTCAAATGTTCACCTACAAGTACCCACTATATGCCATGTTTCTGAGGTTGTTGGAGCTTAAATTCAGTAAACTTCAGAGGGTCAAAGGTTGCTCATCCTATAGGAGCATAGCTGATGAGCAAAGGAAAGACATGCCGGGAAATTTTCTTTGTCATGACTAAAGGTTTTTATATCAATGTCCATAATGGAACTATTCCAAGTATTGATGAAATCAGAATATATCTACTTTTGATGTGCTTTTTCTTACTGCTTTCATCCTATCTGCTGCCACATTAGGTAGATTTAATTAACATGTGCTGGTCTAATTATCTCACCCAATTCTCATCTGTTGTAACTGCTTAAGGCACTTTCTGCCTATTGTCACCAGAGCCAGAAATGTAACCATGAACTCATCATAGTAGCAGTTTGCCTTGTGGTGAAGAGGCTGTCTTTCCAAATCAGGCACTTAGAAGAGCTGACTCACTTAAGGCTACAATGCTACCAAGTGCTTTCTCTGCTTTTTTTTAACCAATGATGCTGCCTGTTGTTCAGTACCAGTAATGCTCAATTACTTTCTTGTTAGTGACCAAAACAAAGGAATAAAAATTGCTCAAAAGGAAAAAAAATCTAGGCAAATCTAGTGAAACCTTATGACGAGCAACAACACTTCAGTGGACTGTAGGATGGAATCAGGTTTAATCATACTTAGAGTAAATCGGAATCAATAAGATTTGATAAGAGGAGATCTCCTTAACATAATGATCTAATCTGTGTGCAACACTTTCAAGCATTTTGTTTTAGTAATGCCTAAACGGCACATCATAATGCAACTATGTGAAGTATGCTTCATGTGCAAGCTGTTTCTATGGACAGTTCCCGTAACATCCTTGAGCCTGTTTCTCCTTTTCCATACCTTTGTAACTATCAAAAACTTGGTTGGCTGTTCCAAGAAAGAAAATCACCTACCCTACAAAGCTTTTGTAAATTGGAGGAGTTACTTCTTGCTTTCTAAACTTTGATGAATAACTAAGATTACAATCTCATACCAATTTATCTGAAAAGAAGTCCTATTTAACTGAATAGATTCTATATTGGATTGTACTATAAAGCCTGCAGGTTAGCTCATTTTAAAAAAATGTAAACCCATTGTGAGTTGCTATATTTTATGGATTAGCTTATGAAGGTATTTTTACAGTCATTTTAAGGATGCCAGTTTTAAATATACATTTTGCAGTTGTTGGATTTTGTATTTTGAACCTCTAGATTGGCAATTTTTTTTTTAATCCATTCAATTGTGTCCGATTTTCAGAGACTGCCTGGACAAGTCTCTGCAGTTTTCTTGGCAAGGTTTTTCAGAAGTGGTTTGCCATTGCCTCCTTCCTACAGCTGAGAGAAAGTGACTGGCCCAAGGTCACCCAGCTGGCTTTGTGCTGAAGGTGGGACTAGAATTCATGGTCTTCGGTTTCTAGCCTGTTAGAGATTCTAGTTTGTGCGCGCTAGCATGCTGAGGTTAAATGGGGCTTCAGTTGTGTTTATGGTCTACTGCCCAAAATGTCCAATATTGACCAGTTCTTTCCTGTTAGCAGGTGATACTACATTTGTCACATATACAACTAAAGCTGGCTGGTAATCTAATTTACATCTACTCTAGATTGATAAAAATATTATGTGAAAGCCTCAACTCAGTAAAGCCATGTTGGGCAACAGAGGTCAATCTTTATGGGACCGTGGCATGTAGACAAAGGATGTAATATATGGTGGTCTGATCTTGTGGAGTTGATGAGTACATGCAGGGGACTGAAACTGTAAAATATATTATAAGTGAAAAGGCTAAAATGTACATCAGAAAGAATAATGGGTCACTTCAGTTGCTGCGGTTATGTACAAAAGTAGGAATCCATCCGCTATACTCCAGTGAATGGTGATAATGGAAGACCCAGGGATGAATTTGGGGAAACACTGTACACTATTCTCAACACAACACAGTATTTTGAATGTGATCCAGAAGCAAAAATTATTGTTAGATGACATGAATGATTGTGTGTGAATTAATGGAAAATTTTTTTAAAAGGTCTTGGTCGTTTAGGGACTCAAGAATGAATACGAATAGTGACTATTTGGAGAATATCTCCTTAGTTAAAAGTCTGTTTCAAATATGGGCTTTAAGCATGTCTATTTATAAAAAATGAGTATAAATCTAAAAGCATCATTGAACTGTTATGAGGAAACAGGAAATCAGTGATCGATACAAAGATGATTAAGTTTGGAATGTGAGACAGACTTTTTTTGTTAGTGTCAAAAGTAGAACTTGGGAAAAAGGAAAGATGTGGGGGAAAAAACCCTAGAAGACTGCAAGAAGAGAAAGAATGTCTTGCATGAAAAAGTACAAGATAAATTACACTCCCAAGAGAATGAATGAAAAGAGAATTATACTCCCAAGAGAATGAATGAAAAGATGATGTGGAAACTGCTGGGAACGCAATGAAAAGAATGCTACAGAGTGCAACAGAAGTTTCTGGAATTATGCTAATGGCAAGTATGACAAAGGATGTTTGGCGGAATGTTGAAGTGAAAGAAGCGGGGGGTGAGAGTGCATATAAGAGAAGGATTGCTGCAGAAAAGGAAGGCAAGAGATAGCTATTGATAGAAAGTCTATTAAGCATGAGAAAACAGATGGATAAATTCGTAGATGTGCAAATGCTGGTAGTAGAAGGTAGTACATGACCCTTCAAAAACAGACGAGAAGCTTAAAGAACAAGTTAAAGAACAACATGCTGGCTGGGGAATTCTGGAAGGTGAAGTTCTCACATCTTCAAATTGCCAAGGTTGAGAAACACTGCTCTTCACAGTAATACAACTCAGTAGAATACTACCTGTCAATACCAGACCCAGGCCTGATATATTATGTTTTTTGTTTTTGGCAACTTTTTTCCCCAGAATGCTCTGAAATGCCAATTGCAAGTTTATGGCATGTGGATTATAACAGTACCAACCTCAAGAGCCCAAAGCAGAAATAACAATTTGTAATAGCACTGACTGTGCAATTTAGGTATGCAGTCATATACAAAATCCAAAAAAAAAAAAAACCAGGAGAAGTAATATCAGCTGGAATTGTATGTCTATTGCCATACAGTAGGCTGACCATATTTCCTTGAGACAAAACCGGGACATTGGGATGGCAAAACGGGATGGGATTAAACTTATATAATATTCCATATTCATGAAAAAGACGATAAAAATTATTGACAGTAAGCTGGGAAGGTGCAGGAGGGGGAGGTGCGGCAGTGGTTGGGTCCGGAGAGGCTGGTGCAGGGGTGGCATTGGGCAGAGAGGTTGCAGGAAGGCTGAGGGCGGTGGCGAGCTGGGATGGGACGACAGGAATGGAGGTGGCTGGCGAAGCAGAGGGAAATGTTAAAAAATGGGACTGTCCCGTTCAAAACGGGACATATGGTCAGCCTACCATACAGGCTACTTCTCTAGAGATCCTTCTCTGTAACATACGTGATCTTCCTTAAAAGTTCCACTGAAGCTAAAGGCATTCTTCTGAAGAGCGGAACAACTGAAGTGAAATTCAGGAAAGGGGTTCCATAGCTTGCAGGCCCTAGGAAGCCATATATTTTAAATCTCTTTAATCTTTCTTTAAACACATCTCAGTAACGAGTTGAAGGTGGCAGCAAAATTAATCTCTACTGTGATGAGTTTGGGACTAGTATATTTTTACAAAGCTATAAAAATACAGTATAATATTCATCACGCAAAGTATATTTCTGTTCAAACCATTAGTTAAATCTAATAAAGCATTTGAAAAACCTATTCTGTATATTGAAGATGACTCTACTTAGATTACATGGATGTTAACCAGTAACTCTAATACAATAATTGGCAATACAAGAAACAATATCCTTGATGTTTCTGAAGAATTATAAAATGAGGACTGTATTTTTGCTTTACCAGCCAAAAATACTTTAGTTAGCCTCCTTTGTCTGTTTATTTCTCATAGAGTGGGATATAAGGCAGTTAGCAGCTGAAAAAGCATTCCTTCAAATCAGCAAGGATAGGAAATCTCAATCTGTCTTTTGCCTGTAGCACAATGCCAGCTAGATGTATCATTGGACAATTGCCCATTGCTATATATGTTGACGAATCACCAAAATTAACTGCCGCATCTGATGGATTCCTTCGACAAGTGAAATTGCTGCTTATTTTCCTCCCTGAGTCGAATCCAAATTAGCCTTCCAGGCTGAACAGTAGCATGTGAGCAAGAGATCACATTTTGGCTTTAAGGAAGTGAAAAGGAATTCTAAATGACAGCATCATATTAAGAAAAAGAATC
Organism: Candoia aspera; assembly: GCF_035149785.1. Lineage (NCBI taxonomy): Eukaryota > Metazoa > Chordata > Lepidosauria > Squamata > Candoiidae > Candoia > Candoia aspera. Next base: position 36,219,289 of record NC_086157.1, read on the forward strand.
AGTTCAGTTCATATGAGTCATGCTTCAAGAGGATAAACACAAATAAGGCAACAGAAGCCATGCTAGTTCTCAAAGAAGGTTAAAATGATCTAAGCAAAATGAAGTGACTACCCCAAGATGAGCTGACTATTTAAAATGAATCCTTTTACAGATAAGCAACCTTGTTTAGTTAGATTATGGGAGACATTGGTGGGGCTAGAGCACAAGGAACATCACATCACTTCCAGAGTTCTTTGTCTATTGCCTTTGGTGGCACTCCTTATGTCATTTAATTATGCCAATCCTGCTGCCATGGATGCATCAAAGATGGGATCAGCAAGTTAAGGTGTACCTAGAGGCCAATCATTTCACAGGGCCTTGCAAAGCTGAATGGAAGCAATAACAAGTCACTTCTGCCAGGGAACGACCACGCTGAACTGAGCATTTGGTAAGATCTGTTGAACCTCACTAGTTGCCCAAGGGTTCTTCTAAGCCGTGCCCCTGGAAATCTTTTTAACTGGACTGACAGTGAATGATTATTAAACTAGTAAGTACAATCACTAAACCATTATTTTCTGCTTACATTAGGGGAATCTTCCATTTGGTGGACAGACCGTTATCTGTCATGAGCAAGCAAAACAGATCAGGCAGCTAAACAACATTCTGTGCGAAAAACTAGTAACCCTTGAGAAATGGAAGATTTCTTAATGCTGATTTTTGTATTATATCTTTAAAGAAAGAGGGAAGCTTGTAATCTGGAGCAATGAGAAAGTACATCTTTCCTATGGAATCAAAATTAAAATAAATTTTGTAACTGTCCTCCATTACACATTACAGTAATAGTGTTGTTGTCATGTTTTTCTTACTCTGCAAAGATGCCTAACTTTTATTACCTCTTTCTACTGGCATGGTATGCAGGCCAGACAGCTAAACACAGATCTGGGAACTTAGACTTTAGCTACCATCTCTACCTTAGATAATACAGTGTAGAATCTTGTACCAGCTATTTCATGACTTCACTTTCCCATCTACAAAATGGAACTATTGATTTCATAATGGTAATAGTATGACACATTCTTGTTTTGTTATTCTGTCTTCTGCCCTATCTCCCCAACATGCTTGCCTGTCTTGTTCTACCTGTCCAGTTGCCCAATGGGAAGGCACTCCATTTTCTAATACAGTGGAAGACAACAAGTAGACTAGCCTCAAGATATACAACATTAATGTGTATAATTATTATTTGTTAGCTTCAGAATTGTTGCAGCATAGCCTGCCCCAAACAACCATAAGTATATTGTAATTTACAATGACTCTCTTCTTTGTTCTCAGAGAAGGATGGAGCACACTGACAACACTGGGTTTTTTTGGCCACGGCGATAACCAGAGGGCGGTGAGGATAGATTCCATTATAAGTGGACAGCTCTCAAATTAGCTGAAGTAGTTTCTAATATGCATCTATGAACAATAAAAACAAAGCTAATTCTCTGCTTGCATTGAAATATTTTCTGTTTTCATAAAGGCAGCTACCCTGGAATCTAAGGAACTCCTGGTCTCTTGTCAAATCCACCCCTCACATCTTTTTTATGAGGGAACTAACACCAAGAGGAACAAAATATTGCTTTCTCAGTGGCACCTCCAGTCTTATTAAGAATTAAGGCAATAAAATAGGTGAAGAGCTTTCACTACTATATTTTGTATTCTTTTTGTTCCAACTCAGTTTACCAGATTAAATTTATGCTTCTTCCACCTTTTGTTCTAAAAACTACAGTATTTACTATTTGGATTCACCACTAGATGTCCCCAACAAACAACTCCTATTAAAACAAAATTGTCAATACCTTCTAGCCAGTTTGGCAGTCACCTATTAAACTAATTATTACATAGGAGTAAAGGAATACAGGATGATTTGGTAATAAATTTTACTAGTGACAATATACTGTATGAACAATCTGGTCACAGCGATTCTTTGCCATGTATCTTCATTGTCCAAGATTGTGAATAAATATATATGGTTGTATATACAAGCCAAACAGGTGATTTAATAGCATTATATAATGAATGGCTGGAAATATCTGTGTATATAAAGCTATTAACTGTTAAAGTGAAACACAGTAATATATTTTCTGTCTAGCTTTAAAAAGTTTGGAGAATTTTTTATCACACATCATCTGGATTGTACTGATATTTCTAAAGTTCAATTTTATTATTTTCACCATGAATTTCTTTATATAAATTGGTAAAAACGTTTAAGTGGATAAATGATAAATATTGAGCATGCTTTACTTGAAAAAGACATCATTTATAAAAAGAAAATCTGAAAATCCTTTGGCTCTTTTACACCACCACTTCCATTATCCCAGACTATTAAGCACACTTATCAAATGCATCAAGGTTGACTATCCCAGCCTAATCAATTCAAGTTGTAAGAAACTGCATGAAAAAAATGAGAGGGTTATATTGATAACCTTGTGTCTTGATCCATGCAAACATTGCCTCTAATTTTGGAAGTTACTATTCAACAGTCATATTTATAACAAATATAAAATCAAACATTTTGACACTGAGTGGGGAGGACAAGTTCTTGCATAAGAAAAGAATGCTAGAATACCCATGCAAGTATACCAGCCTTTCACTGTGGATATAATGCAAGCCATTCTTGCAAAAAGATGGAGGGGAAAAAAAGATTAGGTATGGGTTAACACATTTTACAAAGCTGTTTTGTTTATCCTGACCTTAGTGCAATATCTGAACTCAGACAGTGTATTTTGCATACTATGGTTTATGGTTCAGCAAACCAGGCCACGGTGGTGTACTTAACACATCGTCTAAGTTCTAAGAAACTGTCATTTTTGTTCATTCCCCGCTGTTCCAAAAAAGTAATCTAGCGTGTTCACTTATTCGTCGAGCATCTCATCTTTCATTACGTTCATTTTTTAAAGAAAACTGAATGGGCCCCGTTCTGATTGACAGCACGTATAGCAAGCATTCCGATGTTCCTGACAACACTTGCGAAAGTTCCCTTCTCTTCCCTCAGACGCCGCGAGAGAAGGCGGAACAAGTTCGCAAGGACCCTGTGGTTTCTCACCCCACCACAAAAAAAAAAGCAAGCTGCGCAAAACGCGTCTACACCCAGTGGCTGAAAAGGAAGTGCTAAAAGCACGGTGTCAAAGAGACCGCCCTATGTCTCTCTTTCTAAATAGATGTCACCTACCCAGCTCGACGAAAGAGGCCACTGAGCCTCCCTACGGGTGAAGAAAGAGGAAGCGCGGCCAGAAGCGAGCCAACTGTCACCTGCGCTTTCCTTCCAGGAAGCAGCTAAACCGCTGGCCGACCTCTCTCCGGCCGCGCACGTGCGCTGCGGCTGGCGGAGGGCATGTGCGCCCTGCTCACCAGGCTGGAGACTGGGCGGGCTCAGTAGGGTGGTGCTGCCCTCCGCCGGGGAGGATGAGTTATACAACGGCTCGGAGTTGCATAAGCGCCCGAGCCTAGAAATAGTCGCGGCCGCCTGCTTGATACTCCGGGGAGGGAGGGCGCGTCGTCCCACTCTCCTCCCCTTGACCCCACCGCCGTCTCCGCCGGGGACCGCCCGAGGCAGGGCTGGCGGCGCTCCTGGCTGGCCCGGCCCTCTAGCGCGAGGGTCCGAGCCGGGCTGGGCCGTGGGCGGAGGCGATGGAAGGCTACGCTAGGGCGATTCGCCGCTCCGCCTGCCTTCGCAGAGCCTGAGCTCGACCATGGAGCAATAGCGATAGCACCCCCCTCGACGCCGCCGACGCCGCCACACCCACTTCTCTTGTCTGGCGGTGACAATGGAGCTGGGGCCGGCCGCCGGGCAGCCGGCGCAGCAGTATCCCCACCGCCCCCAGGCCCCGTCGGGCGGAGGTCCCTGCCCGGAGATGCTGCAAGTGGCCGAGGAGGCTTTCCGAGGCGGGCAGTTCGCGCTGGCGGCCGAGATCCTGAGCTCGCAGCTGGCCGAGCTGCCGCAGCCCGAGCGGGGCCTGTGCCTCCGCCAAGGGGACGCGCTAGCCCGCGCGGGGCGCATGGCCGAAGCGTTGGACTCGTACAGCGTCGCCGCTAGACTGGCCCGCTTGCGGCCCGAGGAGTTGCGCGAGCTGACGGAGAGTTTCGCCCTCCTCGTCCGCGACAAAGAGCTGCGGCTGCCTCCCTGGCAGGGGCCTGGAAACGGCGGCGGGGGCACCCCGGAGGCGGCTGACCCGCTGGGGGACCCCGCTTGCTGCCGCCCTCCGGAGCCGCTCTGCTGCCCTTCGTGCCTGCGTCTCCTCCACGAGCCAGTGACTCTGCACTGCGGGCACACCCACTGCAAGCGCTGCGCCCGGAGCGGCGGAGGGCAGTGTGTCCGCTGCGCCGTCCGGCGTTCCGGCTCCGCCTGTGCCTCTGCCTCGGTCCCCAGCACGGCGAGCCAAGCCCCCGCCGGCCTCCGCGTCAACGTGGTGCTGGGCGGCTTGCTGGAAAAATGGTTCCCGGCCGAGAACAGAGCACGCCGGCTGTGCGCCGAAGGGGATGCCTTGCGGGAGAAGCAGGATCTGGCGGCCGCTTTGGAGAAGTACAACCAGGCCCTGGAACTCGGTGAGTGCCCGCTTGCCTCGCCCCCATTCATACGTACTCACCTTGCTGGTTTCTCTTTGTTGCCGGTATAAAGCCAGTTTTAGGAAAGACTGGCTTGATGTTTAAACCTCAGTACTGTAACACTGTTAACAATAATCATAAGCCGATCTATGTTGGACTTGTTTGGCTCACAAAGAACGGAAGAGGGAGTAGTGAAAAAATGGGCCGAGTTGTATTATTGCACGTTTGCTCTTAGCTAGGAAACAGGTCAGTGTTTCTCAACCTTGGCAATTTTAAGATGGGTGGAGTATAACTACCAGAATTCCCCAGCGAGCAAAGCTGGCTGGGGAATTCTGGGAGTTGAAGTCCACCCATCTTAAAGTTGTCAAGGTTGAGAAACAATGCCCTCCATAATTAGTCTCCTAGAGTGAGTGGGTATACCTTGCTAGGCAATAGCCATTGGATGGATAGGTCAAAGGCATACAGACACCTCCAAGGTGTTAACCCAGTATCCTATTATTCTGCTTTTGGACTTTACAGTTTGTTGTTGTGTTTCAGACATAACCACTTCCTGGAACTATTCAGTATGTTTGGGTATTCTGTGTGCCTCTGTGTGTGTTAACCTGCTGTAATGTCTTCTAAAAGAAACCACAAATTTAGTTTAGTTTAGATCATTCTTCCTGCCCCACAGGCTGGTGGGGATCCCTCGTGTGATGAATTGCATTATTAAAGGGAAAGCCTCAGATAAATGGTTTTTGTGCAGTCATACTTAGCAGTGTGACACTTCAGATCTGAAAATGTAACATGAGAAGTTGATTCATTCCATCGCGGTTCACAATTCAGTGGCATTGGCACAATTGTTATTAAAAATTTGAAGAGGAAGTGACGTTGGAGGGGTTAATGTGATTCTTTAATGATGTTTGCTTAATCTCATACCAACCAGGACAAATGTATTTGCATTTCTTCCATATACTACATCATAGAAACAGCCAAAGAGTTTCTTAGTTATGCAAACAACTCTCTTTAGTCTGACAATTGTGCTTCTAGAATGCCTCATTGTTAAATATAGTGTAAGGAATTTGCTGCTCCAAAACAGACATGAACTTGTCTGATATTTATGCTGAAAATCTTTGTGGGAGCTGTTATATCTCTTGGTGTAAGAGGCAGCAAGATAGTCAGTGTGGGAATTAGATGTGATTTAGTAAGGAAGAATTCTAGTGGCTATTTGTCTACGACATAAGATAAAGCATAATGTTAGTACTGTTGAGAAGATGCTTAGTGAAACAGCACTGTGGAAAGTTAGGATATTGGAAACTTTGAGTAGAACACCTGAAACAGCACTTTCTGTACAATTTCCTTTTCATATTACTCAGGATAGCTTTTTGCCTAACATCTTCCTCCTGCCAACTAATAACAGCCAGTCTGATTTTCATTATCTGTCTTTCTGGTAGTCATAGAAGTAGCTGGAAATAAGTGCCACAACTGTGGGTGTCAGGGAGGGGGAGAAGTTATGAAACTTGCACGATGACATCATCACATAAGTGCCACAACTTACTTACGTGCATTAGATGTTGAATGTAAGGACGGCATATGCATTATGTCATCCCTGTACTGTACTGTGTTATCGTTTTACTATCATTGCAGTTTTCTGCAGATGCTGCTGAGCCCCCATCCTTTGGGGCAGAATTCCTAGAACAGCATTCTGTCAACAGGTATTCTCCAGATATATTGCACCACAACTGCGTTCACCCCCAGATGAATGATCATGTTAGTTGGGGATCATGGGAATTGCAGTCTAATGTACCTGAAGATCACCAGGCTGGAAATGTCTGCTTTAAAGTGTGTGTGTGTGTGTGTGTGTGTGAAGAGCTAACTTCATTGCCAGTCCTCTTAATTCAGATCTAAAAATGTAAGAACTTCCTTCTTTTCTTTACCTCAATATTTCTTACGATTCAGTTGCAATATTAATTGTCAACTTATTTTATGGAACAGGCTAGTATATTTAATTACAAATTCAGTTCAGATAACTTGAGACTTGAAACAATGTGTACAGAATTGCAGCTGACAAAAATCAAATTTGCACCATCTCCATCACTGCAACACAATAGGAAAGAGAATAAATGTGATGTATTCTGTATTGCAAAATACAGAGACATTTTGAATGTTTCGGTCTTAAGTGCCCTCCTTCTGAGGTTAGATGTATGCTTCTTGTACTCTAAATTTCATAGCTCAATCTAACCTTTGAAATGCAAGCAGAGAAGAACACTGTTAGTTTTCTGACGTGCTGTTCTAACTGGGCTCTTCCTGGCTGGCTACTGTAATTGGCTAGGGAAGGAGGCATGCTCATTTTTTGTTTGCTTTTTTTCATACGTCCCATTAGAGAACTGTTAATGTCTTAGCTACTTTAATTGAACTGTTATTTTCCATTGGTTTCCAAATAGTTGTGTCATTGTAGAACACATGTGCATTTTGGAAAACTAGGTGTTTCAGGACTTACATTGTCCACCCCAAGAAAAATATAGATCTCTGTAACATGAATATCAAAATTATTTTTGTAAACTCAATAGGCAGCTTGGTATAACTGTTTACATAGGAATTTTCTGTCTGATATTGCTAATAAATAGCTTTTTCACAGTCATGTTTCCAAGATGTCAGAGCCAAGTTGCAGCTGTACTCAGCCAGATGTGAAGCCAGTTCTAATTCTTTGTTTTGTTTTTCTCAGCCTAGTATTCCTCACATCTATTACTGGTTATGGCTAGGCAGGATTAGAGAATTTATACCAAGCTTGGCCATCCCAGAAATTTCATAGGTTTTGCCAGAAGACACATATGCCTTCTATGTCAGGAGAAAGCTCTAAGGTTTGATTATTGATTGTCCAAGACAGTTCTCTCAAGCTAGGGAGAGCTTTGAATGCATTGGGACAGCCCCCATCTTGACTTTTTTGACAACATTCTGCAGACACCCCTGGCTACAACTCACAATGCAGTAGAACTGGGTGATAGGAATTAATGTTTGTCATTGCCTTTCAATGCAATTTGCATTTCAGACCATCTCCTTTCTTGCAGCCACATCATCTTGGCCTCCCAGTCCTCCCATTGATACTTTACTGGGCCTTGCTGACACGGTCGCTGGTGCCAAAGACCAGGAGCATGGTATACATTGCTGTTAATACTTAGGATACTTAGGATGTAGTTATGCCATTTTTTCTTAAAAGTAAAACTGTTGGGCCTGTAATGTGGTGGTTGGGGCTTTATCCCTTTCTTACTGTTATCCTTATGCTTAGATATGTGAGGCTGTGCTTTCCAAGGTAGATAGCTCACGAAGGCTGCTCAGATCCTTCAGTGGCAATTTTTTCTTTATATATGTGAGACAGAGAGAGTTTCAAGTTGGGTCCCCGTACTTCATTTTGAGTTGAGGAAGGGCACAGATACAGCTGCCTGTTTCACAGTGAAGGTGACAAGTAGGTTCTCCCTGTCTCAACCTTCGGCTATCAGGTATCTGATACAAACTCCAAAGCTCCTTCTGCAAAAGTGGCTGCTTATTAGATGAACCAAAAAAGACTCACATCAGAATTACAAATGGAGCTGACCATTAATGGTGGGGATTTCTTTTAAAATGCTAAATAAGCTAGAAATAAATGTTTGCAAAGAATAGGAGATCATTTGCTTACTCAGGGTGGAAAGAATATGGTCTCAGGCTAGGTGTGTAAGCTGCTTAAGTTTACAGTGCAAACTTAACTGTCTCACACAAAAATTTATTCCATTAAGTTGATAATGTGTTTCACCTAGTGTATTTATAATATGAAACTATTTGGTGTTAAACATGCCACAGATCTGAGGGTTTTTTTAATACTTAAGAATGTGTCAGAGAAAGTGAGTAAGTCTTGCCACACAACATTACCTAACTTGTTTAAATGCAGATTAGAGCTACCTTGTGTACATAAGATGATAGAGGATATGTGGAAATGCACATAATGTCTGACATGTTTTACCTGCATCCTAGATGAGTCTATACTTTTTACAGTGGGAGGCAGAAGGTCTAGTAAATGGGATCCAATGGAAAACAATGCCTGGATTAATCATTCTGTATCAAGTTATCAACAGTGAAATGCTTTACTGCCTTGCAGTTTATGACTCATCCTGCAGCATTTCTAGAAAAGCCTTTTCCGGTTTATGATGAAAAGAGCCATATGTAAAATGTGTTGGTACTGCTGCTTTGAGACAAAATAGGCAGACAGACTCAGTGCGTGACCATTGCCTTTGACCTCTGCTGGTAAAACATCCAGAGTGATTTATATACTAAAATAACTTGGTATGATTTTACCCAAGGTTGCTGACCCTTGTAGGCTTATATAACAAATATACAGAGTAAGCAAGAGCCAGCTAAAGTCAGATAACAACAATTATATCTGACTTTATATTTTCCTTCATTCAGGGGGGAAAACTTTTTGTCCAAACTCTGTGTGTAGAGGATGGCTTCACATGCATTATACAGAAGCAAAGCTAGGGTACTTTTGAGCGTAGGGTTAGGGTTAGGAAGAAGGTAGTGCGATATCATTTCTGTACCTTTACCACATTCTACTACATGGAGATATCTATCAGGTTTCTAAGAGGTGACCTCAGCTTCAAGGAGACTTCACATTTTATTTCTTCAGGAGGAGTATTTTCAATTCAGGTTCATCCTCCTTTCAGACAAATGCAGTAAAACCTATCAGGAGTAGAAATAGTATAGCACTAGGCTGAGAAAGCAAAGGATAAGGTTGAAAAGCAGATAATATGGAAATGTGTTGACTTGAGAAACAATTTGGTTAAGCCTTGTGGATTTTTTTTTAGGATTTTGTAAAAAATGAGGAATTAGCCTTATAAATTGAGTTATTTTCCTCTGTGGTAACAATGTCAGTATGGCAGACAGAACAGAGGGCGTGAGAAGGAAAATGAGTGAAAATAGAAAGGAAGATGAAAATAGAAAGGAAGTGAAGATAGAAGAGGCCTGAACTTAATAACATATCCAATAATATATCCAATAATATCCAATAATAGTGGTCACTTTACTGAAAAAAGGCATTTGCTAGTGGAATGGCAGGTTTCAGTGAGTGAGTGAGTGATCGTGCGATTTCCTCCTTCAATCCCAATCTCCCAATTCTTCTCAAAGGTTTGTGGAACACCCAAGAACAAACTGAGTGGAATAGGAAGCAAAGGATGAGAAGAAATCACTAACTATTGACTTTTTTCCAGTTCTGGTAGCAGATACTTTCTTGTACAGGTTGACCACCAGCAATAGATACAAACAAGGATATTTGCAAAAAACACTGTAAGTAAGTATGCTGGCAGGGTATTTTAGCCAATATATTCTGAAATGACTTATGGGAGAGAAAATAATGCAATTTTAACATTAAGTTGTATATGTATTACTAACTATAAAGGTATTAGTAAACCAAATTAATGTTGTTACTGAATAAATATGATCCTACATTAGTTCAGAAAGAAGAGCTTTGTTTTTGATTTCTCTTAATTTGTTATTTGAAAGTTCATTATTGTGCAGTAATTCTATAGGAGATTTTGTACTTGATGTAGTTTTCAAGTTTTTATCTATATATAATTATGAGATAATGGAATGGAAAAAGCTAATAGATTTTTAAGAATGGCAGGTGTAAGAAACATGCTCTTGGACAAGTAGATTTTAAAACTTAATGAATCAAAGAGAAATGGGTGTAACGAAGAGAAAGTATTCCAGTATATAATAAGCTATTTTTTTAAAAGCAACTTGAGACAACAAAAGAGTATCTTTTCAGTAGGCTGCATTTACAATAAGACAATGCCAGTTCCACTAGGATATTCCTGCTATGGTAACTGGCATGCCTTGCAGAAATTGTGTGAATGGATAAACGTACCAAGATTGTCTGATAGTACTAGAGAAGTTGCTGACTATTTTTTGAAGATGTTTTTCTACCCACATTGCTATAAATAGGACCCCTGCTAGCTATTGAATTCCTAGACAGCTTTGTGTAATTTGGACTTTGATTGTGTCTCCCAGCAGGCATTCCTGTTGCAAATAACTCTCCTCTCAGGTTTTCTCCTCTTCACCCAGTTTGCTTTAAGAGACTCAGTGTGTGAGCTACTTAGGAACTGACATTTACTACAGCTTTCCTTTATGTTGCTGACAGTGGTATTTGAAATAAAAACAATACTAGAGTATCAAAATGGGTAAAGGACAAGGAAAACCACGTTAATTATGTCACCCATTCTTTTCATCATGAATATTTTCAGGGAAGGTGTTTAAATGAGTTATGCTTTATTTGGTGTCTGAATATCTGTGTTGATACTAAAGTCTAGACAATTTTCAGTATTAATTTCAAGTCACTCCCCCCCATTTTGAAAACTGAACTAAATCTTGTTTGACTTTGTCTGCTATTGTGCATGTAGATATTCTTCCATTTGAAATGCCATTTTATTAGTCCCTATGTGAGAAATCCATGCCCAATAAATTGAGTGTGGTTCCTGTATGAGAACTGCTATATTTGGACATTTAAAATAGGTTCACACATGTAGTCAGACAGTTTGAAACCTAGAGTTAGCAAAATCAGTTCCCCCCTCCCTTTTTTTTTCTTTCTGAATAGGAACTCATATTTTTGAGATTGTTTGCAAGAGAAGTTGAGTTGTGGCAAAATAGTGATTAAGCATGTGGAATTGAAAGTGCTTGATTCCGATTTTATTTCTGCAATGTGTTCACTACAAGGAAAGCCATATTACCTTTCAACTTCTTTCTGTATTAGTCAGGGCTAATATGTCATGAAAATGAGGAATACTCAAAATATGCTATATAAATTCTGCCTAGGAATTGCATTGTTAATGAGTTTTGATTTCACCATCACAAGCTAAGTTAGTAAGAGGTTTGCTTATTTAAGAGATAATAAGCCTCCTTTCAAGGTAAACCAAAGTGGTACACAACAATATTTTAAAACTGCAGAACTCCAATAAACAGTGATAAAAATAGATCATAGATTTCCACAGCTGCTTATTTACAAAACAACTTCCAGGTAATGCCTTTTGAGACAGTTAGTATGAGAAGAGAAATCTCAGTGTGTAGTCATTGTCTCACAGGCCATTACCTAGAAATCATTCTGCCAGTGATATAGTTGTAAAAACAACCCTAAAACTCAATTAACAATGTACAGCAGAAAACACCCTACATAAAATGGCACCCTAATTCCGTCCTGACAGAGCGATAGGTGTGTGGGGATGTTTTGTTGGCATATTAATAGCATAAAGAAGTCTCAACTCTGAATCCATCCAATTTCTTTGCCTCTAGATTTGGGGGTTTTTTGGGGGGGGGGACAATATGGAAATGACTTGCCATTGCCTTCTTCCAGGATGTTTTTTGACTACTCCGGAGCCCAGCATTTCTTGATATAAACCAGGTCTTTATCTCACATTGTTTCAATAGCATCAGTACCATTTCCTTCTTCGGCCACCATGTTTCCTTCTGCTCTCCTGAATCCAGAAAGGCTTGTTCTTCCCTCTTTGGAAGTTCACCATTTTAGTGTGCAGGTTCTTCCATCTCTCTAAATCAGTGTTTCTCAACCTTGGCAACTTGAAGACGTGTGGACTTCAACCCCCAGAATTCCCCTTAGCCAGCATGGCTGGCTGGTGAATTCTGGGGGTTGAAGTCCACACGTCTTCAAGTTGCCAAGGTTGAGAAACACTGCTCTGAATAGACAGTTTTCTTTGGTATTGCCCTTTTTACTTTTCCCAAAGCTGCTGAAATCAGCTGAGTCAGACCTGTCTAGACTTACTGAACATAAAGCTGTTAAATGGGGCAGTTTTGAGGAGGCTACATTACTTTTGCTTTTTCTTGGCAAGATAGTTTCTCTTTTCTCCAAAGCACTGAGATTTAGTATTGGGATATCTGTGCCTACTCCTGTCACATAATTAAATTAGTGTAAGTATAAATCACCTTGCTTTACCCTTCTCTCTCAAGACAAGTCTTTGAAGTATCTTTTACTGTGTGTCCATTTTTTTTTTTGGTTGTAACTACTTTGTTCTCTATATGATAGTTTATAAATTCGAAAAGAATATTAATGCTGCAATCAATAGCAAACCCTTTCCCAGTTGGTATAATGAAATAATTGTGGGAGTTGTACTCTTACTATGTTTGAAGCATACCAAGGAGAGAATGCATCTCTCATTGAATTCATTGGAAATACTTCTGAGGGGGCATGTGTAGGACTGTTCAGTAATTAAAAGACAAGCTTTTATTGTGGCTTTTGACAGTCTCAGTAACCTACGGACTTCTTTAGTGCTCCCTGCTATTTTCTGTACACAATGTACAGTTAAGATATTTATTGCTATTAGTATCGGCAATTAACACAAGTTCAAAACAAGCTTGATGTGAGGCCATTTGGAAGAGAGTGTTTTGATCCATTAAGTAATTATCTTTTGAATGATATATGTGAAATAATTATCTGTGTCCAATAGTTAAATGTGAAATAATTATCTGTGTCCATTACAATTATGGATAAGATTGTGGCAAAGATTTTCCTTCCATCTCTTTCATCTTGTATAACTTTGGAGTGATGGAGAAATTATTAGTTTGTATTTGATGTTATAATAGGTCTTGTATTGCAATTATTTGTTGTGACATTGACCTTAATTGTAGAAAGATGGGATGTACATGGTATGTAATATTTGATTATATTTGATAAATATAGATATCAACTTTAATAGTACTCCAGGACATTTATTCAGCATCAGAAAAAAATCCAAAAACCGTTGGAGCTGTTATGTAATATGGACGTTTTTGCTTTAGTTTTAGAAAAAGAGGCAGATGCCTTGGACTTTTGTTGCCCAAGTCAGTGGACAGAGATTAATCACACTGTAGAAGATACTTACTTTGTAGATACAATAATATTCTGTTGTTTGCCTTGGAAGCTGATCCTGCTGCTTTTTAACTGTTGCTTCTGGGGAGAATTCTTTGCTACCATCCAGAAGGAATTCATCATATAAAGACAAGCATTTTTCTGTCCTTCAGCAGGACAGATTACTTTTAAGAAAAAACATTAAATAAAACTACACCAGTATAATGCCTTGTGGGTGTTGTTGATTTTTTTTCTACCATCAGCTGTAAGCTTAAAAACTATCCACTAGCAACCTTTGGTAAAGGTACTCATAGATCTACTAAAGATCCCAAGCTGAATTCCTAAAACTTCCAGTTTTCAAAAGACTTTCATAGTATAAAATAAGACTGAAGAGTTGCAGATAGAATTGACATGACTAGGTTAGATGGACAAACAGGCAGATTGAGGAAAATACAGTTTCCTATATTTACAAATATTTGTTTTTCTGGGTTATGCCCATTCTTGGAAACTATTCTGAGCAACACCAGAAACTGCCTTCTCAAATCTGTGTCCTTCCTGAGTAACTTTCTCAAGAAACCTGATTGAAGGCTGAGGTAGAGCTTGAATTCAAATGCCAAACAACATATTTTCTTCAACAAAGCTCAATTTCACAAAGAGAACTGGGGATGCTTTGGGGGGGGAAAAGTCCCCAAAAGCAAAACTGTGTCCCCAAAATCTATAAGAAAGCAGACAGGAAAACTGCCCTCTCTCAAAAGTGCACACAATGCAAACTATATTTCTCCCAAACAAATGACAGTGCAATTATACTCTAAGATAGTACAACATAGTGGAAACACATTAAAAAAAAAATTATTCCCCCCCCTTAAAAAAATAAAAGATAACACAGGGACAATTATCTCCTATAAACTGTAAATACAACCAGACATTTCTGGCCCCAAAGCAGACTGACATTATAAGCCCAGGAAACGACAGCAACAACAAACCAACCACCCAGCAAACCCGCTCCCGTTCTTCCTTCTCGAATCATACCAGCCTCAGGGTCTCCTCTTTTTCTTAGAAAGTAATTTTACCAATGAACTGTGGCTGAACTTTTTACGAAGATCACTAGGGCAGGGGAGAATTAGGGATGCTCAGATGTTGAGTTGTCAGATTCCATATGAATGAATCCAAGTCTTTTTTCCTCTGACTGATCAGTGCCCACACTGTTGGCATCTTGTCAGGACAAAAAAAAAATATTTAGCACTCTTGAAATCCCAAGGCTGAAAAAGTATCAATAACAAAGGTTTTGCTCTTTTGCACAGAGGGCTCACAAGTTTGTCATCTCCCTCTGCTGTTCATTCTTGCAAACCAGGGCTCAGCTTCTGCCTTACAGTCATGAGCAAAGTAGACGGGCAGTTGATTTGCAATGCAGCCCCACCATTCCTCTTCCCATATGAATGGTTGACCAGTGCTTTGGTTGGGAGAGGGACAAAAGGTTCATGACAGACAGTGAGTTGTCTGAGCCCCATAATTCTGACCAAGCCATCTCCATATTTTTTTTTTCTTCTTTTTAATCTAAGGACTTGGTTAAAATACAACCCGGGAGTGTGTACTTAACTGTACATAATTTTTCTTTTCTTCCTTTGTTTGCTTTGATACCCTGAATGTAAACAGTGTTCAGTGAGGCAGTGGCATGATGCCCCACATAGAACTTTTGGACTAAGAATCAGTGGCATCCTTTGACCAAGTAAATGTGTTTTACCTCACTCCAGATCACATCTTTTGACCTAGTAAATGTCTTATCTTATTCTAGATTGCATCATTTGACCTAGTAAGTACGTCTTACCATACTCCAGGTTGCATCCTTTGGCCTAGTAAATATGTCTTACCTAACTTCAGGTTGAAGTTCAGGTTTTAATAAGCTTTTCAAAATCTGCACATCCTGTTTTCTGTAGTGCTGTTTCAGCCTTCCCGATCCTGGCACCTTCTAGATGCATAAATTCAATGTACAATTCTTAGCCAACATGCCTCAAGTCCTAACACATCTGGATGGTGCTAGTTTGCAGAAGACTGTGTTTGTCCATCTAGTACAAATAATTCACTTTGAATAAATCTTACTCATTTGATACAAAGTAGTTTTTATTAACCAAGGCAGTCAGTTTAGAATGTATTGGTTCTTCTTTTCAAACAGAGTTTAGAAATTATACCAGCTGACTATGACCAAGGACCTAAGAAATATATCTGAAATGGAATGGTGAATCAGTTAGAAGGAAGCAATGATCCTTCTCCTTTCCAAAAACATCACACTTGTGTTTCTGAAATTGGTTCTTATGGTTAGAACATGTGCAGAAGAAAACATCATGCAGTGGGTGTTCTAGTTACCTAGAGACTGTCAGTAGCTCACGTCTTTATGAGGCAATTTAATTTTTTGTTATGACTACTTTTTTTTAATAATAATTTTATTGGGTGTTACAATTAAAAAATATAAGAACTAATACAAACTAAAAGATAAAAGAATAAAGAGAAAAATAGTGCAGAAAAGAAAGAAAGAAAGAAAAAGAAAAGATATATATCTTCACAGCTTTAACAGGTCTCTTTTGTAAATCCATTATAAGAAAGTTATCCAGGTCACTTTTTGGTTTGGTAAAACATTGACCAGTTTCATTTGTATAACCAGTGTAGCATCTCCTTCCACATCATTCTCATAGCCTGTCATTTTTAGGTCCACTTTCAAATCAGATTCAGTCCTATACAGTAAAGCTTGCTCCTTTTCCGTATCATCTTCAAAATACAGTCTGTCTATAATGGCAGACATTTTTAAAATTAACTTCTGGGTACATTGTTCATAAATACCCTTTAATATGTCCAGTGTAAAGTATTTTTCTCCATTCTGTATTAGTAAGTCAAATTAAGTGTTCTTCTCCTTTAATTGTAATCTTTAATTCCTTGTGGTTCCCTCTAGTGTCCAGCCTTCAAAATCCCATCTTACCATATTTTTTTAAGTATTCAAAACAACAGCATTTTCCCATGGGAAGGATTCTTATAATTAGTTTCAAAATCTTACTTCAAATCCATGTGGACCTTTAGTCCGTTTATAACTTTTCAGAATCAATGCTCTAATCACCCTTTTGCTGTTTATGACCCAAAATTTTTTTTTTAAGTCCTTAAACTTGTGTAAAACTTCTTTCTCTACGCATTGAAGGAAGCTCATCCAGTGAAGTAAAACTTGCCACTGTGAAGGTTCTTAATATCCAAAAAGCAGTTAACAAGCAATTTCCAAAGGTGATTAAGAAAGGAAGTATGCGAATCCCGTGTCCTTTTTAAAGACATTGAACCACAGTTTTGGCTATGGTGGCATTCCCTTATCTGCCAGTGCTCTGCTCTGAATCCACCGGAGACCACTATTTTGCAGTCTCCTCACAAGGAGCAGCCATCTGGAGCACTTGTGGGTGATCCCAGTCCGGAGAGGCTCGCAAGGAGTCAGCTTTTCACTCCAGCTCTTCATTCCGCCATAGTCATGAGCTCTGCTCTCAGCTCTGCTCTTCAGTTGCCATTTCTTCCTTGGAAGACTCCTTTTCCAATCATTTTAATATACCCTTGGTAATTAGGGTCTTCAGTTGTTGTGGGTTATTTTTTTTTGTTTGTTTGTTTAGATTTTTTAATCCTGTCTTTATTATTTTTATAAATAACTCAAGGCGGGGAACATGCCTAATACTCCTTCCTCCTCCTATTTTCCCCACAAGAACAACCCTGTCAGGTGAGTTGGGCTGAGAAAGAGTGACTGGCCCAAAGTCTCCCAGCCGGCTTTCATGCCTAAAGCAGGACTAGAACTCACAGTCTTGTGCTGGAGCTTTCTTTGTACAGGTAGTCCTCGACTTATGACCATTCATTTAGCGACCGTTTGAAGTTACAGTGGTGCTGAAAAAAGTGACTTACACCCAGTCCTTGCACTTATGACCATCACAAAGTCCCCACAATTACAGGATCAAAATTCGGGTGGCTGGCAACCAGCATGTATTTACAATGATTGCAGTGTCCTAGGGTCATGTGATAGCAATTTTGTGACCTTCCAGCGAGCTTCTGACAAGCAAAATCAATGAGGAACTGCGTGATTCACATAACGACTACCGCAAAAAATGTTGTAAAATCAGGTGCGGTCATGTGATGCCTCACTTAATGACCATACCATTTAATGATGAATTTCCTGGTCCCTATTGTCCTTGTAATTTGAGGACTATCTGTATTCTCCTTCCCTATTGTCTTCCCCCAAATTCTATCTGTCCAGGCATCCAGTATTCTAACATCATTGCTCTAGGAAAAGGGAGCCACTGACTCTTCATCCACCTTTTTAGTATACTGCAATTGGATTGGCATTATTGGAAAGAAGTAACCAGTGGGAAGGAAGGCAGTAATATTACAAGGATTCTACCATCATTATCATCACCACCATAACTCTCTTAGATTGTAATTTCCTTGTTCCATAGAAGAGCCATCTCTAGAAAAAGAGGAACAGAAAATCTACTTCTTATGAACTTCAGAGAATGATAGGTGGCTCTAAGTCACCGAACACCAGAAAGTAACCATTTGGCTATTGTACAAGAATCAAGGCTGGGAAGAAGTTCAAGCAAAGATGGGAACTGAACCAAAGCATCTGAATCTCAAATCAGGTCAATGGAATATGCTACTGAGAACTATTACGTTAATTGTAACATAGCAAAACCATTTAGTGGGCTTCAGTTGCAACAGACAAATTACTGTCGGGACACCTCCCCCCCCAATAGTAGACATCTCCTTTGCATCCGAAGTCTAGATAAAGCACTTAAAAATTAATTTTAAAATCCTACTAGATGTACCTCATGTGTGTCAATTTCTGTAATTTGCAAGATACCATTTTGTGAATGACAGAAGGCAACTTTTGTGTAAATTTTCACTTTTGTGAATATTTTTGTGTAAATTTTGTGTAAATTTTCATCATCGTTACATGAATTACATAAATATCATTACACAAATTACATAAATCACTGGGAATGGCATACTGTAATTTATTTAATGGACATTCAGGAAGAATGGACACCCCTTTCACAAAAACTGAGCTTCACTCTGTGTATTGCTAAAATTACTTCATTTTCTCAGAACTGATTTAGTCCTGTTCTTCACAGACTAGAAAAATTCATGCGTAGGAACTCCTGCTTCCACAGAAGTTCTTTTACCTCAAAGTTGCCTCTTTCTTGATGGTTTCTTTACTAAACCAAACTACGATCTTCCACTCCGATTTGAAAGTGTTTCTTCCTGAGAGATACAGAGTCTTGAAACAATTAGCTTAGCTAACAGTATGCAGCTTGTATTTTTAACATTCAGCAAGAATGCTTGGTTGATGGCTTTGCTTATAGGAGCTCTAGGTCAGTTGGTCATTTTTTAATTTTTGAGGCATTGTCCTCATTAATGGAAATCCAGGATATAAATATTTCTAATCATATTACTTGAGCTGAAGTTGTATTATTGACACACTTTGATATTAATGCTCACTGCACATATCTCATTCTATTGATTTCTGTAGCATTAACGATATGTATTATTAAACATAAAATTTTCAGGGATATGCCTTAAGTCAACTTTCCCCAATCTGGTGCCCTTCAGCTGCACTGAACTGTAACTACTGTCATCTTCAGTATGGCCAGCCCGAAGGGCAGCAGGTTGAGGAAGGCTAATTTAAATTTACTCTCAACTGTTAAAGGCAACAAGTAAAGATAAAGTGATCTTTGTGTCACATTCAGCTCCTGGTCAGTTCATGAACACAGCCTGGTAGTTTTCTTGGCAACAGCACAGACGTGGTTTGCTGTTGCTTTCATCCATGATATTTTGTTGTTGTTGTTTTTATGTCCCAGTCTGGCTCTGGGGTTCCTGGTGGTCTGCTATCCAAGATTTGTTTATTTTGTCCAGGTTGTTTAACAGGAAGTAGCTGTCACGTATAATGTGACAGTTTGTTTTTACTCTACCCTGCTGATTGCATTGCATAATTTAGATTGTAACCACTCTGTCAGAGCACCATGTTGTCTTATTTGTTTGACTTAAAATGCTTGATACAATTTAATGTTGAAAATGATGAAATTATTCTTGTCCTTTTGATATCAGCTATCTATCATTTATCTGAATGATAAGAAAGGTAAGTATTAACATAGTATGCACAGGAATGGGCTGTGATGAATGAACTTTGAAGGAAGCATAGAATAACTGTTAGTTCCTAGATGAGCTTTCTCAAGTTACAAAAGTGTGTGTGTGCAGTCTGTCATTAACAAGTTCCTAATGTAGCTTAACCACAAGAAAATATTACAGGTGAAGGATTTCCAGACTGATCACCTGGAATCTACAGTCATATGAAAAAGAAAGTACACCCTCTTTGAGTTCTATGGTTTTACATATCAGGACATAATAAAAATCATCTGGTCCTTCATCTGTATATGTATGTATGTATGTTTATATACTTATATATGTATGATTTGTTCCTGCTACAGTAAAACAGATCCTGTAAGAGAAAACATGTATAATAATTTTATGAGTTGGGACTAATTTACATAAAATTATAAGTTATAATAGAATAGGTATGCTGAGTACTTTGTGACCCACAACCAGGAAGAAATGGTCTCAGCTGTTAAGATTGAGAATTGTTCATACAATGCATAGGCACATGTATTTGCATGTTAATAGATTTATATTGGAAAATCCAGAATCTCCTTGATACCCAAGAGCGTTACATGATAAGTCATACTCTAGACTTAATTTTCTGTACTGAATGAGATGGAAATTATTTATAATTGGTGGAGACTTTTATCACTTTTATTGTGGATGTATTACTAACAGCTTAAGACCTTTGGATTTCTGAGTGGCTTATGATGACATTGATCATAATATATAGGCCATCCTTTGCGTAGTTGTTTTGCAGGTTAGGTAAGGTCCCAGAGGGTCCTTCATAAATGAGGGCATTACTGAATTGGAAGATGGTAAAACTCAGCTGAGATGGAGAGGCTGAAAGCAAGAAAGTCTGCTGATACAAATACCTTTTCTAGATGTAGATCATGCTGTCCTCATCTTTCAAAAACAAATTCACAACATACTAATACAGGTAGTCCTCGCTTAACAACCATAATTGGGACTAAGTGATGTGGACGTTCAGTGAATCTGATCCGATTTTATGATCTTTTTTGTGGTGGTCATTAAGCAAATCACTATGGTTGTTAAGCAAATCACATGATCGTTAAGTGAATCACACGGTTCCCCATTGATTTTGCTTGCTGGAAGTTGGCTGGAAAGGTCGAAAATGGCAATCGTGATCACGGGACACTGTGTCGGTCGTAAACGTGAACTGGTTGCCAAGCGCCTGAATCGCAATCATGTGACCGCAAGGACGCTGCAATGGTCATAAGTGCAAGGGCCGGTCGTAAGTCAGTTTTTTCAGCACCATCATAAGTCCAAACCGAGTGTTCGTCAAGTGAGGGCTACCTGTACTCTTGGAGAGCACATTACTTCAGGATTCCCAATGACAGCATCCATGGCTTAAGAATTTGTCTTTCCAGCTTGATTGATACATCACCTGTATCATTTTCTAAACGTTTTGGATCAGCTGTGTCTTTAATGTTCACATTAAAACCTGAAAAAAGATAAGGCTACTTTAAAGAGGCACTGCTAACATTCCTGCAAGTTTTGAAGTACCTCTGATGAACAATTTTGGAAACTATGCCATATATCTGGATATGTTGGAAAGTTTATCGTAATGAAGAAAGGTGGTGAAAAAACTTCATTTTTTTCTGTCCTGGGTCACCTTATGGCAGCTGAAAGACATCTTACATTTAATTAGAAACTTTTAGTCAGAATGTCCCCGTACTTGTGCAGTATTATGCTCTGGGAATTCTTGGCCAGCTTAAAATATGTGTTCATGCTGTGCGCTCCAAAACTCCTTTTTGCCCTTGAACCCAAAGCACCACATAACCAGATTGTATTGTATTATTACATTTATATTTATTTATATTATCATACACATGCTATGGACTTTTGCAGGCTGTTTCTCTTAATTGAGTAGAATTTTAGTAATGTACACATTTGTTCATATTACTTCATTTGAAGACTTTTTTTATTACAAAAGAGTAAGATAGTAATAATCAATTACTATTTCAGATAGTCATCAGTTGTCATTGAGACATTTTCTTCTTGTATTCCAGCTTCTTGTAAAGGTTTGTTAATAGCACAACGGGCAGAACTTTGTACAGCTATGAAGAATTATCAACAAGCCCTTTATGATGCAGAAGTACTCTGCCAAAATAAACCCCATTGGCCTAAGGTACAGTATGTGTTTTCAAGTTGGCAAATAAAAAAAAAACCCTAAATATCTCTTTGCATATAAAAGCAGGAATTATTTCTCACATTTAATATCATGTAAGTCTCTTCTGTGAGGGCATACAAAAATCTTTTTTAGATACAAAACAAAAATATTTTAGTGTTGCATGAGTAAACCCTGAGTATGTGGTATTCCCTTTTATCTTCCCATAGAGTTGTGCATTTTTACATCCAACCTTGGAGAAACTAGACTTAACAATGCTTTATTGAAAAAAAAATGGTTCATAAACCCTAGCTTTAGCCACAAAGTTATTCTGACTCCTTTACTTCTATTTATAGAATTTGTTGACACATGGAAATATAATTAGCTTATTATTGATCAGGCCAGACTCACAGATGGATAAAACAATAAAACAACTATTTCCCCAAATTAGAATAAATCTGGACTGGTAGAGTGTTGAATTTTGACCTTGTACAATACGCTTAATATCTCTATTTATGTGTGTGTGCACACATGCCTCCTGCCTTGGCTAGTCTCTGCAGTTTACTTGGCAAGGTTTTTCGGAAGTGGTTTACCATTGCCTGCTTCCTAGGGCTGAGAGAGAGGGACTGGCCCAAAGTCACCTAACTGGTTTTGTGCCTAAGGCAGGACTAGAACTCACAGTCTTCCAGTTTCTAGCCTGGTGCCTTAACCACTACACCAAACTGGCTCTTTACTTAACTGCCCTCAATTCTTTAGGGATATATACTGTCTCTAAAACTATGTAAGATACATGAAATGATGATCAAAGTAATTGCAGTACTACCTGTTATTGCCTTCTGTAAGTTTTCAAAGTTTACAATACCTAGTTGTTTGACTTAGATGCATTTCCCACACTTAAATGCATCATGCGAGATTAAGCTAGGACCCGTCATTGTTTCCCTTTGCCTCTTAGTTTCTTAACTGCCTTTTCTGTTCTATTTTGAAATAGCACAATACTTATAAGAGGTAAAGGTACTCTAGCCCAGTGTTTCTCACCTTGGCAACTTTAAGGTATATGGACTTCAACTCCCAGAATTCCCCAGCCAGCCTTGCTTGAGTTCTGGGAGTTGAAGTCCACACATCTTCAAGTTGCCAAGGTTGAGAAACATTGGGCTAGCCGATATTTCTGGAAATCATAAAGCTTGAACTCCTTATCTCCTCCTTTCTCTCTATGCATACAGGGTCACTATGTCAAAGCACAAGCTCTTTCTGGATTAGGAAGGATTGAAGAAGCATTGAAGGAATTTCTTTACTGTGTTGCCTTAAATCCTGAGTGGAACTCAATGAAGATGGAAGCCCAAAAGGTAGAATATTATACTTTTCATATCTAATCAAAGTGTGATGTTTTTATGTACTTGGTATTTACATACAGCTGTACAGCTATGTAATGTGACTCATGTAAAATAGAACATGTAAGTGAAGCATTAATTATTTGATTATTCGGTTTATGTTCTGCTTTTCACTCACTGAAAGCTAGTGATAAGATAAAAGTGAAAGCTATTGGTTAAAGTGAATATTGGGGTGATTTTTTTTTAATACCAAAACAAATTTTAATATTTAACCCAATAACACGATAGCTGTAATAATATAATTTAGTCTAACTGTTTGGATTAGCCAGTAAAATAGATACTCATATAAATTATTAGTCTGCAGCTGTCAGCCTTCAAGCATCATTCAACCCATGAAAAATCTTTCAACCAGGAAACATCCATGGCATTTGAAACAACCCTACATTTAATGGTCTTATTTCCATTTTTATTAATGGGATAGTGGAGAGGACAACAGTTTGGCACTTGGTTGCATGTGAATGTAGAATTCTGGAGGAGGGAAAAGAAATGGGAGATAGATAATAATAGAATTTGTATGTTGCCCTGATATTTGACCTTATATTTATTTATTTATTACTCACATTTCTATTACCGCCCATCTCCCCCGAAAAGGGGGACTCTTACCTTATAGGGTAAGACGTGTTCCATGGTTGTTTGTATAATATCCTTTTTGAAATCTTATGATATGTATAAGCTGAATTTTATGGTATCATTTCTAAAATTGTTTGTTTTTTTATATCTAGATAATGTGTGAGATGTTTTTTCCAGCATTTGAAAATGTTCATGATAGTTTAACAACGCCTTTTTGTAATCGGACCTCTTATACAAGATTGAAACCTGCATTTCTTAGTAGCATAAATACACAGTCTTCTAGTGAAGATGGGCCAACAGCAGAGAGCTCAAAGGTAAGACTTAACACATGAGGCTGCTCTTTTTTTCTTTTCTTTTTTTTAAAATAAGATTTATTTATTTCCAAATAAGAAAAGAAATATGAAAGAAAAAAAAGGATTATAACGAACTACATAACACATACAATACGATACATATATAATAATGCACCCCAAACAAAAAGATACACAGAAAAGGTTAAAAAAAGAAGATAGATAGATAGATAGATAGATAGATAGATAGATAGATAGATAGATAGATGGATGACTTCTGGCTACTTCAATTATAGATATACTAATACTTAATATAATATATTCTCTTACTATCAGCTCATCCATATTTTCATTATTTCTAACCAGTAAACTCACTATTGTATAAATCCCATAATCATAGCTTCATCTTTTTCTGTCGTCAGCAGATATTCTAAAAATGGTCGTCATATTTCCATAAAACTAGTAATAGTTTTATCTCTTATCAGTTCCATTAATTCTGCCATTTGTGCTAGATCCATTAATTTGATTATCCATTCTTGTACTGTTGGTATCTGTGTGTCCTTCCATCGTTGTGCGTAGAGTATTCCAGCAGCGTTGATCATATAACAGTAAATTTCCATATTTTTTTCTCCAAATCTTCCTCCATTAACCCTAACAGAAACAATTCTGGCTTTTTTGTTATATTTACTTTAAAAATTTTCTGAATAACTTATCTAAAATAACATATCTACTCCCAGTATGTTTTTTGCTTTTTCGCACGTCCACCATAAATGGTAAAAAGTTCCTACTCTTTGTGAACATTTCCAACATACATTCATTATATTTTTGAACATTTTCGATAATTTATCCAGTGTTAAATACCATCTATACATCATTTTGTAAAATTTTTCTTTTAAATTATAGCTCAATGTAAATTTTAAATTTTTCATCCACATTTTTTTCCCATTGGTCCATCATATTGTATCCAAAGTTACTAGCCCATTTTACCATGCATTCCTTAACTTGTTCATCCTCCAGGTTCAACTGAAGAAGCATCTTATACACTCTATCTATAATGTGTTCATTATTCATACAAATTTGTTTCTCAAAATAAGTTATTTCGTTTACAAATCTATAATTCTTTTTATCGAGCTTAAAGCGCTCAGATAATTGCATATAATTAAACTAATGGCATATATAACCTTCCTTCTCTAGTTTTTCTCTTGCCTTAAACATTGGTTCACCTTCTTCAAAAATTAATAGACCTCTGTATCTTAACCATTTTGAATCTCCAGCACTTTCACGTCTTATAAATGCCTCTTGTGGTGATAACCAAAGAGGTATATTGAGCACCAGTCTATCTTTATATTTCTCCCAAATCTTTAATAAAGCCATACTAATATAATGATTATTAGATTCCTTATTTATCTTAACTTTATTATACCATAAATAGCATGCTTCATAATACAATTTTAAATCTGGCAACCCCAATCCTCCTCGTTCCTTGGCGTCCTGTAATCATTTGTATTTAATTCTTGGTTTTCTCCCTTGCCAAATGAACCTTGAAATATCCCTTTGCCATTGTTTAAATACTGTCTCCTTTAAGAGAATTGGAACTGTTTGAAACAGAAATAACATCCTTGGCAAGACATTCGTTTTAATTATGGAAGTCCTCCCCAGAAGAGAGAGATGTAATTTTTCCCATATTATCAGATCTTTTTTAACTTCATTTCACATATTATAATTGTTTTTAAACAAGTCATTATTTTTAACTGACAAAATTATTCCCAAATATTTAACCTTTTTTTCATTTTTAAAACCTGTCTTTCTTACCAACAATTCTTGATTATTCAGTGTCATATTTTTAATTAACATTTTTGTTTTTTTGTTTACTTTCAACCCTGCTAAAGATCCATAGTCCTTCAATTTTTTCATCAGATATTCTGCTGAGTCCAAGGGATCTTGTACTATTAAAACTAAATCATCTGCAAATGCTCTTAAAATATCTCCTTTTTAATTTTTAAACCTTTTATTTTTTCATCACTTCTTAAATCTCTATTAAGAACCTCCAAAGCTAAGATAAACAATAAAGGTGATAAAGAACATCCTTGCCTTGTTCCCTTTTCTATCTTACAAGCTTTGGTCAGTTCCTCATTTACAATAATATTGGCCCTTTGGGTTCTATAAATTGATTTAATTCCTTTTATAAATGATTCTCCGAATTCCATACCTTCCAAAACTCTGAACAGAAAGATCCAGTTTAGATTATCAAAAGCTTTTTCCGCATCCAGAAATATAAGAGCCATCTGACATTCATTATGGTATTGCAAATATTTTATAATATCTAACACAATTCTTACATTATCTTTTAATTGTCTTTTAGGGAGAAAACCACATTGATCCTGATGTATAATACCTTGTAAAACTATTTTCATCCTTTCTGCTAATATTGATGTAAATATTTTATAATCATTATTTAATAATGATATTGGTCTATAATTCTTAACCAATGTGGTGTCCTGTCCTTCTTTTGGTATAAGTATAATATTTCCTTCTCTCCACATATCTGGCATTGCTGACCCCTTAAACTTGAATTCATCAGATCTTTAAAAGGTATAATGATTTGGTCAATAAAATATTTATAATATTTTGCTGATATTCCATCAGGTCCTGGTGTTTTACCTAACTTAACCTTCTTTATAACTTCTACTATTTCTGCTCTTTTTTTCGGGACATTATATATAGCATTTTATTATATTCAGCATTATATTCAGAAGTGTACTGGTATCCAGTTTAGCTTTAGTTTTTTTTAAGGACATAGCTTCCCAAAGAAAGCTGATTAATAATGGAATAGAGTGGAATGGAACAGAGGCTAAAAATAGTGATCGGTTATTAAAATTTGCAGATATATTATAAACCCTTATGATTCAATAGATGTTAAAATTTGCATATTTGGAGAGTTCTCTTTAAAGCAGGCATTTATCTGTAGGCACCAGGATGCCAGCTGGAACCTCAGAAGCCACCCTGCCCCTCCCCATATTTAACACTGCTCAGGAACGTTTGGCAGAATTTAAAGTTTTGGTGGTTTTTGAGGTGAGCACCCCAGCCATCATGTACTATCCATTTGTGGGTTCCTAATTTAAAGACTTACTTGGTAACTATGCTCTATATTAAAATGATAATGCTAAAAAAAACTGTATTAAAATACAATCCATCCTTTGCTGCATTCAGGTAGAATATGCAGAGAAAGCTCTGCCTGAGCAGCTGATCCATTTACTTTATGAAATATCCATATAGTCCAAACATATATAAATAATAGAGTTGATAGAAGCAGTACCAGCAGAAGCCATGCAACAGGTTACCAAAATACTAGTTCTGAATCATGGCTATGATCACCAAAGGTATGACTATAGAAGACACATTTTCTGAGTTAAATGTATCTATTTTAGGAGACAATCCTGAGGTTAACAAGAAACCCTTCCCAAGAGAGTGATGTGTATCGTTGTATTGATTCTTCAATTTCCCATCATGATTTCTACTTTGAAGAGAACAAGAAAACATTAGGAAAAGTCCTCTCCAGCCTACCCAGTGCAAGCTTGAAAAGAAAATTTTCTAGTGATGTGGGAGACCTACAGAACCTGGATGTCCCTAGCAAAATTCCTAGAAAAGGTCTGTTGCAACCACTTACACTCTCTCCATTTTGGTTTTTTGGTTTTTTGTTGTTGCTGCTGTTTTTATTTTAGAGGAAAAAAAACACAATTTTGCTTCTTTTTGCTAGTTATGGAATATTTTGCTAAAGTCAGTTCAGCAATTCCTGTTTTATACTGAATGTTAAACTGCTCAGTATTTTGTGTAAGAAAAAACAGTATTTTCAACAGTCTGTAATAACAATATGTTACAGCTTTGTATTTAAATTAAATGAAAATGAGTATTATGAGACATTCTTTATTCTTGCTGTTATAGAGTAAAGCAAGTTATAATGATTAGGATAGAATAGAATATGAAAAACTGAAATCTTTAATACAAAATGATGTTAAACAAATTGAACAAAATGCACAGGTTATGTCTGGGCCATGTTTTACTCTAAATAGCAGATTTCATACGTAAGGGAATAGTTGTGGTATTCTGTCACAGCAAAGGCTAAGAGTTATTTTGTAGCAAAGTGTTTGTAGACTGGTATCCATAAATTCACAGGCATGAAATTTCCAGTTGCATGTCCTGGAATCTGGGTTAATTTTTCTGAACTGAAGTTAGTCTTAATCATCTATTTTTTTAGAATCGGTTTTTTGTACTCATTTTAATTCTCCAGAAAGGCACAGTGTTAGTCCTGTGTTCCTGTCTGATAATTTTAAAACTCACTGGGAATTGTTCGTTTTTGAAAGACTTGGAATATCCTCTTCTTCCTCCTTTTTTTGATACTTTGAACTACCTAATGAATTCCTTCAGAAAAGGAGTCTTGCTGATTTCAAATGTTCTTTTTTATTTTAAGATGGAGATGCTACTTGTGGAAACTCAGCTTCTCTTCCCATAAAAGAGATTCCTACAAATCTCATGGATGCATCTGACTTTGAGTGTTCCCTTTGCATGAGGTATTAACGAGCTACAAGAAATAGCTAAATGTCTTCTTCTGTAGGATTTAAATTTCAGCAGCGGTAGCATGTATCTCACCTTCTCTGGACTCAGAAACTTAAGTTGGGTAAAGCTGGATTTATCATCACACAACTGCTGTGATTTACCTTCTTATGTCAGACATCTTGACAGAAGTTTGTAAGTCACGGTATCCATGTGATGATACAATACGCTCGTGTTATTTTGATACCAACATAGTTTTCTTACAGATACTGTTGGCCTTGGTTAAGACTTAGATAGAAAACAACCAAAGAATTCTATTCTAGAAAAAGCAGTGAAGAACGCCTGTTTTATTGTTAGGAAATTACATAGATATATCCATGAAGGGAAACAAGCTTTTTATATTGTTACTATTCTATGTTGCTTGTTGGTATTGTTATTGATATTTGATTTTGTTGATTATTTCTTGATGCATTGGGTTGGGATTTTTTGCCTGGTGGACATTTTACAATTCTGTAAGTTGTATTGGAAGTTGTTGTGAGTCCTGTAGAAACCCACACCATGCTAATTTAATAAATAATATACTAACATATAATAAATAGTATATATATTTTCAGCTCATTAACTTTAATTTTATAGCAAGAACTCATCATTTGTCTTACATAACTCTGCTCGGAAATAGTTTCTGAAAATAAATGAAAGAGCTCTCTTTCGTATTTTGAGAAATAAGCTTTTCCTCAATAAGAATGGGCTAATTGTGTACTGGGTGCGTGATAATATCCCATACGATATATTTCAAGAGCAGTTTACACACGCAGTGTTGTGCAAAATGCTTTTAAATCAAGCTGATTTGACAGTTTCAAGATCCAAAAATTGTTACCAATGCACCTGTTGCAAGCTAGAAGCATTGTTGTTGTAGTTGTTGTTGTTATTTCTGAAATTATCAAAACAGTGCATTTAGAATTCAAAACAGTTTCAGTTTAAAATGTTTTGCACGCCCCTACATGCATAGATCAGGATCACACAGGAAAACTCTCGAAGGAAGATGTGCATATGAATGGATGTATGAAATTGTTGTTTTCATGTCTTGTTCAGGTTATTCTATGAACCTGTCACTACTCCTTGTGGACATACGTTCTGCCTCAAATGCCTTGAACGTTGTCTGGACCATAATCCCCACTGTCCGCTTTGTAAAGAAAAGCTGTCAGATGTAAGTCTTCCCCTTCCCATTTCCAGAAGCTGCTTAAATGACAGGCTTCCTGAACCTTGAAGGGCCCATTAAACCACCTCCGAAAAAAGGGGGGAATTGATCTGATTTTTGGAGAGGGCTTCTGGTTTTTTTAAGGGGTGCAGTGCAAAAGTGCAATATGCCTGTTTAATCCTTTAAAATCCCAGCCCCGTAAGAAAATTACAACCCTGCTGAGTCTGCTGGTTTGAAATTGGAAGTGGGGAGGGGCAAATGTTGCTCGGCATTTTATGCATAAACAGTATTTAAGTGGTGTTTGACTTCAGTGCCAAGAAAAGAAGGTAGATTTGTTTTGCATCACCTTACTATATAGCACGTAAGTTCCAGTTCTTTATTTCAGAGTCATTTTCAGAAGAAGCAATGTAGAATAATTAAATGGCTACTATAAGTGCTTATAATAGCCATTGAAAACCATAACTAGTAAATCAGTACTGTATTTAGCCAGTGCTTGACTGTAGTATTCTGTACAAATTCCCCATTCCATTCTAGGGTTTTAAAACATGAAAACATTTACTTAACCATCAGATTCTGCTCCCCAGGCCAGTCTAATGACTGATTACTGGCATAGCTAGAATTGAATAATGTGGATTCTTGAACTCCCTTTATAGTTTTTGGCAAGTCGGACTTACAAAAAGACCATCCTTACTGAAGAATTAATAGTTCGATACTTTCCAGAAGAATTATCTGAAAGGAAAAAGGTTTATGAAGAAGAAATGAAGGAATTATCAAAGTAAGCAATCGTCTTTTACAAAGAGAATATTAGTGAAATTCAGTGGGTTAACTTGAATAATGTATTTATATTTTCATAACATTATTTATATTTGATCTTCAGACAAAAATTGTTCTATTTTAGTATGCCAGTGTGGTGTACATGGAAGAACACATTTTGACACTCGTGTCTATTCTTCCTTTCCCTTGATTTTTCATAGAAAGTTTGAATAGCGAACCTGCACCTTACAAACATTCAGAAACCCAGGTCATGTTTTTGCACAATGTGAAAAGGTTGAGAGCAGGAAAGACCATTGGAAGCAGTCTCCACCCGCTTTATACGATCAGTATACATATGTGGATCAGGAATATGCATGCCCCACACATGAATTGGAACACTCACCTAGTTCAAACAAAAGCCCATGAATGAGACCTCTTTACAGAAGTCCCATAAGTATATTCTGACAGCTGCTTCAAAAACTGGAGCACCACATAGGAAGTTCCTGGAGCAGATAAAGTTATTGTTTGGAAGATAAGTATGCAAGGTTATATATGGAGATGCAAGGTTATATATAGAGGTTATCTTGTACAGAGAAAGCATTTGAAAAAGAATAAAGTTAAGCTGATAGAGGGGGTTCTTATAGGACCAAACTATTGTTCGCTTTATTCAAAATCCCATATAATTGTCCCTGTAGGTAGTAATTGCAATAGTATTGGCATGTTGCGATGCGCCGGGATTGGACTTGCCTTTCTGCTGGGTGGTCAGGTCGGCACAGCGCAGCGTGGAGCACAGGGTTTGGACTTGCCTTTCTGCTGGGGGGGTTGGCGTGGCACAGTGCAGCACACCAAGTTTAAACATCTTTCCGCTAAAAATTGATTTTATTTAAATAAATTTTTATTTAACATATTATTTCTTCATTTTTTGCTGGTTGCTTGAGAATGCTGGTTGCTTGAGTTTCAGTTAACCGAGATTCTACTGTAGTTGTTTAGAAGTTTGAAATAATAATTATATAACAGGCATACTGCAGAATGAAGCATCAATTTTCGGACAACCAATGGTACCAGTTTTATGAGAACTATGGCATGTTCCCAAATTTCCAATTTGCCCACTAGACTCAAAATGTTGCCAGCCCCTCATATATACATGATAGTCTTTTGCCTTAAGCATGTACTGTACATCTTTAAATATTTTGGCTGAGCATGGTCTTTACTATGTTTAGGTCAGGGTTTCTCAACCCCTGCAACTTTAAGCTGCTGGCTGGGGGAATTCTGGGAGTTGAAGTCCACACAGCTTAAAGTTGTGAAGGTTGAGAAAGACTGGTTTAGATAGTCTTCTGTTGTATATATCAGTAACAGAAGAGAGCCTGGGAAGCTGAGTGAAAACACGAGTACAGTGAAGCTTATTTCATGAGTAGTTTCAAATGAGGATTTCAGTCATTTGTTTTAACATACTGACCTGCATAAACATAAAAAACATTCTTCCTTCTTTTACAGTCTAAATAAAGATGTTCCCATTTTTGTGTGCACCATGGCTTTCCCTACCATCCCTTGTCCTCTTCATGTCTTCGAGCCCCGTTATCGATTAATGATAAGAAGATGCATGGAAACGGGCACTAAACAGTTTGGCATGTGTTTAACTGATGAACTGAAAGGGTAAGCTAAATATTTGGAGCTCCTTTATAAAATACTGCACTTCTGAGGGGGAAAGTGGAATAAGGGCTTATGCCTGCCTGATATGGAAATGTGTTCTCATCAGGGAGATGGGGGCTGTGGCTTCTTTGTAATGAAGAGTCATGCCCAGTGTTGGGGCACATGCCAAGATCTGGCATTTGGCTGATCGGTAACAACGTCACTGTAAACTTTCTATCAGGGAGAGGTGCATAGTGCTTAGGGAAAACTCGGATGATCCAGAGAAGGCTTCCCAATTTGCCTTCCAGATGTAGATCTTTGCTTCCCATGTTCTTCTCGTTGGGAATTAATGGAAATTGAAATGCAGCTCATTTGAGGGATACTAGATTGGGGACAGGTAATCTAGATGCAGCATTCAAAGAACTCAAGCAGCAGTCCATGGCTTTCTACAGAACTGGAACAAGTAATATTCCTACAAGCCCTTGTATCTCATCTTACAATGTTAGGCCCTTTTACAACTTCATTCCAAACGTATTTAGGCAGGCTATGAGGAATCTATAAGGCTCTTTCCTAAAATATATTTAGAACTACAGTCTTAATATAGCTTTGTCCCTCCAGGTTTGCAGATTACGGCTGCATGTTGGAGATCAGGGATGTGAAGTTTTTCCCTGATGGGCGCTCAGTTGTTGATACAGTTGGTGTTCGGCGTTTTAGGGTCTTAAGCCATGGTCAGCGAGATGGATATAACACTGCAAACATTGAATATTTGGAAGATGAAAAGGTAACTTTTTAGTGGTTGTGCTTTCTGTTACCTCATCTATTGAAAATAAGTTTTGCCAGCTGTGGCAAAGACAACCCATAAGCTAACTCTAAGGCTGGCTTTTGTGCTTTTCTTCTTAGCGGTGTTGCACAAATTAAGTTTTCTTAACCCGAAGCTGAAGTTATTTCTCTTCTTTTGCTACCATTCCCTCACTGAAGTGATCAGCACCAAGCTCCTTCGATAACCCGTCATTTTAAAATCAAAATACCATATTCAGAAGTTTTAAAGACTCAGATCAATACCAAACACCACGATTAAAAGTATATTCCTGAAGGTGTTTACAGCTTTACTATGCAGTCATTCAGTCACCACCAGTTCCAGGGAGAGTCTTAAATAAGGAAATGGCATTAAAGAAGCAAAGTCTAGTGGAAATAGGAATATGAAAAGTATTCCACCCGAATTACTTTGTGTTTTTATGTGTCTTTGCACAGACTGGAGATTTTTAGCTGTGCATGTTAGGAATGCCATTTTCTAATCTGCTTGCAAATTATATCAGACCTTTGAAATGTGTAGCAGCAACTTTTCTTCTTTAAACTGATGTGAAGGTATTAGCAAGCTCTATCAGATCACATGTTGCTTAAGCATGCTTTGGTCAGTGGCTTTTAATCCTATTAATTTATATGATTGGTTTCTCTAAGAATGTAATGTAAAGCAGCTCTTAAGAGACATACACAACTAATGGCTCGCTCTCATTAAGGTTAAAATTAAATGGTCTATCATTTAGATGAACAACGGTGTGATCCAGAGTTGGCACTTTGTCGTCATATCACAAATGTAATGCAAATATTTTCAAACTAATTCAAATATATTAAATAAATCTGCAAATGGTTTTTTCTTAATCAGTTGGTTTTCACATCTGTACTGAAAAATGCTAGATCCCATACGGTCCTGCAGTTTTCCACATCAATCTTTGACATTGATTGTGAATATAAGAAAACAATCTAGTAAGTGATAAGTTGGCAACCTGCCCTTGTAATCAGCTGGTAACCCAATTTTCATTATTATCCTGCTGAACACTGAACACCTGAAGTTATCTGTGTTGCTTTCTTGGAATTCTGAGCTGATTCAGAAAGGATGTGATAAAAAGGTCCGTGTTTAAAATATTTAAAAGTAACAACTCTTTAAAATGGTATTTGCTTTTGTTATGCTGTACATAACACACATTTAAATTTAAATCCATTTTCATTGCTCAACCAGGTTGAAGGGGCAGAGTACGAAGAGCTTGTCCGCATTCATGATTCGGTTTACGATCAAGCCGTTTCCTGGTTTACTTCTCTTAAAGACAATATGAAAGCACAAATTTTAAGCCATTTTGGACCAATGCCAGGGAAAGAACGTGAGCCACAGGTAAACATGAAATTATATGCGAATGCTAAAAACTAACAAAGTACAACAGTAAATACCACAGTGAATAATACATGCAAACAATTCACATAAGGTAAGTGCTTAATTTAAAACCTGTTAAGCTAAAATCTTCATACATTAAATTGTGTGAAAATATAGAGGATATAAAGTTAAAAGAATGCAACTCCTCCCAAATGCTATGTCATCTTTTTTTATATATCCACTTATGGCTCATTTAAAAAGGATTGCAGATTTGCAGGGAGGTGTGAAGGCAATTGGACTTTACTTAACTGGCCAGAGCCAGCCCTGCTGACCAGTTACTGCCCATATTCCCCACTGCCAGTCTAACCAGTCATATCCTACAGCTGTTCCAAGATTGCTGTAAACAGGATTAATCCCAATTTGGGATTAATCATTAATCATTAATCCCAATTTGGAATGTTCAAAACATTCCATGCACAAACCATTCTGTACACAGAACAGCTGTTTTCAAGTGGTCTGTAACAGAATTAACCACAAATATTCCAGATGTTTTGGTCTGTACACAAAAACTAAACAGGGCTGTTTTGGTCTGAGTTTGGACCAAAATAGGCCTGTTCTTATTATTGTACTTACAACTGCTGTAAAGAAGATCAGAAGCCATATCGTTGTATCTTTTTTCTTTCTATTTTTCTTTACTTTTTCTTCCCTTTCTTGCACTTTTACCCCTCTCTTTGATTTCTTCCTTTTTCTTCCATACTCTATATTAGTTTGTATTTGTTTTTACCTTTGTTTTTCAAACTTTTAATAAAATTATATAGGAAATTACGGGCAGCCTCTGGCAAGCAGTTTGCTGGGTTGTCTGAAGTCTAAACTGTCTTGTAGGTCTCGACAGTTTAACCCTTGTACTGGTCAAAATTTAAGAATGAGAGCTACCTTTCACAGTATGATAGTTATAAAACTATCATTGTAACACTCTGCTGGTAGCAATCCATAATTTGGTTTTCAGACACACACAACTCCTGAAAATCTATTGGTGGCTGCTATTTAAAATGTGCCTTGTCCTCATTTGCTTTTAGGTTTAAAAAGATCAATCCCAGTTATATTAATCCAATTACATTTCTATTTTTCAAATCATATTTTGGGCTATTGTAAGATGCACTCGGAGTGGTAGGCGGCAGTATTGCAACCGAAATTCTCCCCACGACCCAAGTTTGATCCCAGCGGAAGCTGGAGTATCGGGTAGCCGGCTCAGGTCGACTCAGCCTTCCATCCTTCCGAGGTCGGTAAAATTTGTACCCAGCTTGCTGGGGAAGGGACGACTGGGGAAGGCACCGGCAAACCACTCCACTCTATAGTCTGCCAAGAAAACGTCGCGAAAGCGGCGTCCCCCCACTGGGTCAGGCATGACTCGGTGCTTGCACAGGGGACCTTTTACCTTTCACAAGTTGCACTGTATTCTGTATTGGAACCATGGTTCCAATTCAGTTTGCTCACATAAACTAATACTGGTTTTTACAGCAGCATTTGGACAAATTGTGTATTAACAGCTTAGATTTAGTTTTGTTTCCTTGGTTGCGTTTACCTTTTCTTAAACTATGAGTCATACTTTTATGTTACAGCAGATGATGAAATTACTCCCTTAAAACCAATAAGGACAGTTCTGTGAAGATAGTAATATAGATCTTCCTTTAATGTTGTATGTCTACCTTATTTGTTTTTCTAAATGTATTGTATTTCTATGGCCTTTTAGTCCCTCTTAAAATTAAGTCTTGCCCAAAATCAGGGGTAAGAAATCTCATTTGAAGTAGGGGCTGCACTATTATTTTTGTTGGCCAAGAGTTCCAGGGAGGAGAAGAGTGATGTGCTTTCAGATAAACAGGGTGATTGTGTTTCAGGATTTTTAATTCCATTGGAGGATTTAGTCATTTCAAGGCTGCTTAATGTTTCTGAAGCCTCAGGTTTTCATACTGGAAATCGGCAGGCAATTATAACATTCAATGGTTTGCTACTGAATTTTGGCACACATTATCCACGGGGCTATCTGGAAGCACAAAAACAGGGTTTGGAATTTTGTTGTTGTCTGTTTTTGTCCTATTGTTTTTAGGTTGATATTCTTCTCTTGTTAGAAAATACCAAGATCGTGACAAAAACTTGAAAATGTTTGGGACAGTCTTACTACATAAAATAGGGAAGAAATCTGTGGCTCTCTAGATGTTGCTGGACTGCAGTTCTCAGCATTCCCCTAAACTGGCTGAAGCTGCTGGGAGTGACAGACCAGCAGCATCTTGAGGGGCTGCAGGTTCACTATGGAAGAATTTTGTGGGTGAGGCAAGAGCCAGTTTGGTCTAGTGGTTCAGGTGCTGGGCTAGAAACCAGGAGACGGAGAGTTCTAGTCCCGCCTTAGGCATGAAAGCTGGCTGGGTGGCCTTGGGCCGGTTACTCACTCTCAGCCCAACTCACCTCGTAGGGTTGCTGCTGTGGGGAAAACAGGAGGAAGGAGTATTAGGTATGTTCGCCACCTTGAGTTATTTATAAAAATAATAAAGGCAGGATAGAAAATAAATAAACTATTTTCAGTCTCTGCATTCTGTGAACAGCACGGAGTGTTGTCTTCTTCGATTTTCTTACAGCTATCAGAGGGCATTCTATCTGCTTAAATTATGTTTCTAAAAAAAAGTTAATATATTGATATTTTCTTTACAGAGTAATCCCAGTGGTCCAGCTTGGTACTGGTGGCTGTTGGCAGTTTTGCCACTAGAGAACAGGGCTCAATTGGCCATTCTTGCCATGACTTCACTTAAAGATCGACTCATTGCCATTCGCCGCGTATTAATATTTGTGACCCTCAAAAGACCCAGATGACACAGTCTTATTTGTGAAGACACACTGAAAACAACTGGTTTCTAATGCTAATAAGAACACAGTTGGCAACTGAACAGTTCTTCCCTCTGCTCGTCTAAGCATTCTTTTTTGCACACTCTGGACCCAATAGTTAATCAAGTATTCTGTGCCTCTTGTCCTGGAATAATCTGAGCCTCTCGGAAGTTGTGCCGCAACTGCAACATAGCATACAGTACTTGCAGGCACCAACTGAGTATATAATCGCCATCTACTTATCAAGATGAGACAGCTGAGTCAGAAGCACTAAAATGTCTAGAAATCCCCAGTTGACATTTTTATTTCTTTGTAGCAAGGAAACAGGACTTGGAGTACTGTAGTGGATTAGAAACTGAGAATATGTATTGTTAAAATATTCCTCACGGTAACCTGTTGAAGAGAAATTATCAAGTGTTCCTCTGAAAGAATGCACCTTTTTATCTGCAACGTGTGGACAACAGAATCAGAAGTAAATGGGGTTGCCAGGATAAAATGTTCCACTTCCAAAGAACACTGTCCTAAAGGGTATCCGATGAACAGCTTTGTAGCTGATTATAAACCAATTCCTTGTGTTTGTAATTTGCATGCTGTATGTATTGAGAAGAATGTTTCAAATATATATCTAAAAAGTTTGAGTCATTCTTCCCTCCCAAACCCCTTTTCCTTCAGAATGACATCAGGAACCTACAACAAGGAAAGAGTTACCTGTAGGCAGCCTTGCAGTTGGGACATGGAACTAACAGCCTCCCATAGTGGACATAAGTGTGTCTTAGGGAAAGCTTCTCGCTGCCATTACAATACTTGAGATTGTGAAGCTCTGTGGCTGGATCATGGCCAGCATGTTTAGTGTATATCTACTCTGTTAATTTCAAGCTCTTCAGTGATTATCTTACTAAAGGCTGTTGAAGAATTGAAACACCATTTCAATTTTATCCTTCTAGTTTTGTCTAGAAG
Organism: Candoia aspera; assembly: GCF_035149785.1. Lineage (NCBI taxonomy): Eukaryota > Metazoa > Chordata > Lepidosauria > Squamata > Candoiidae > Candoia > Candoia aspera. The sequence goes on from NC_086157.1 coordinate 36,257,331, forward strand.
TAACACTTCAGTAAAATCCATCTTTACTCACAACTGCCATACCAGCCTGATAGGTTCTTCTAAGAAAACATAGTTCCATATACTTTTGAAAACCAAAACCTTAATATTACTTGTTATGTACCGAATACTGTTCGTGCTTGAAGTTCTTGCTGACATGAGAGGAGACACAAATGGAATCCTGTACTGCAAATTTCAATGCAAATTTCAATCAGATGTAAATATATCTGTATTTGATGTCTTCATATGTGTTGCTAACTTTTTAAAAATGGTTGAATTATTGGAAATAGTTTAGTAGTTTAGTTGTAAAAATGAAACAGCAAAACAGTATTGCTAATTCAAATTGCTGGGATCTCTGAATTTCCAGAAACAATTGAACAGGATGTGATGATAATAGTGGTTCAGGTTTCAGAACATGGTGCAAAGACAAGGAAAGCTAAAAGTTACTAGGTGTAAAAAAAAAAATAATAATCTGGCAAGAAAATAATGACAATACCAAAATATTTCAAAAGTGCCTCCTTTATGAATTAGAAACAGCATGTACTCTTTGGACAAAGGCATAAAAATTTCAATGTATACAGAAAGTATAATCATCTATAAGACTGATTTTAGTAAGTGCTATAATTGTGTGGTATTAGAAGATTGTCTAAAGAATCTTGAGCGGATAGCAGTTTCCTAAGACATGATCAACACAGCGTGAATGTACTGTAATTGCTTCTTCTTTGAATTTACCTTTTGTAGTTAAATATTGATCTGTGACTGCTCTTTTAATTGTAAACTGTGCAACTTGCAAATGAAGCTCTAATAATTTCTGCCATAGCCTTCCTGCAAGTTCTAATACCTTTACCAGAGTTTGTAGATTCTCTTTCAAGTATTTTTAGGAAGTTTGCACCTGGCTAAACTTGGTTGATCTTGAATGCTAAACAAGGTCAGGCCTCATTACTACTTGGATGGGGGACCATCTGGGAGCTCTAAGGCTGTAGATGAGACCAGGAAATTAAAAAAAAAATGCCAGAAGGAGACCATGGCAAGCCACTTCCGTGTCATGCCAAGAACACCGCATCAATTTCTCCAGGTAGTCCCCAGGAGTCAAGCGTGACTCAAGGCGACGTTACCTGTTTTAGCATTAAAGCCAGAGAGACGGAGGGTCGCACTCTCTTCTCCTTTCTATCCGTTCCTTGGGTGCTATCACACTTTCCTTCAACACAGCTGTCTTCCTGTTCATTCACTGGACTTCAAAAGCTTCCAAGTTTTACCAAGAAAGAGGTTTTTCAAAATGAGCCTCATTAGTTTTTTTTGCAGGGAACTTGGACCACCTTCATTATTTTTCACAGTATTTTTAGCTGTGATTGCTTGGAATGTCTCTGGCAGGATTTGGGTTTACCTCCTGTTTTTCTCTCTCTCTTTTCTCTTCTGTTACTAATTGAAGTTAGAGAGCAATTCAGCATAAGTACAAACTAGTTTGTTCCTAAGTTAACTGTTCGGGCGCTTCCCATTTTTGAGGCAGAATCCTCTGTACCAATGTTCCTTAATCTTGGCAGCTTAAGCTTGTGGGCCTCAACGCCCAGAATTCTGAGTGTTGAAGTCCACACCACTTGAAGTTGCCAAGGTTGAGAAACACTGCTCTATACTATCCCTGGGATTCTCATCTGCTGCTGCCTTTTGGATGAGGAATTTTGTGAGAGTCTTCAACTTGGTACTGTTACCCTTTAAAATCAAAAGCCAGGCTGACAAGTCTTTCAACCATCAGAGCTTGGTCCCTCCACAGACACATTAACATAAGCTTATGAAGAAAGCCAGAATTTTAAAGTTCTTTTCTTTCTCTTAGGCTGATCAATCTGGCAACTTTTAGAGAACTGAGGATTACAATATCCTCATTGTCTAAAATGCTTTGCAGAAAAATATTCAAGACATTATTTTATCGAGTCTAACAGGGCTGAAAAGGTATCCCAGCCACTCCTATAAAAAGCAAACGTGCAAAAACCTGAATTCCATAATAGGTCTGCTTCCAAATAATAGGTGAAGCTTATTCCTTTTTAAATTTTACAACTCGTGTGAATTATTTGCTACAGTGGCCTTTATCTACTGTTTTCAAATATCCTTTTTTCCTTTCAGTTGCTAAGGGTGCTTTGTGATTCCGGTAAGCTGATAATCAGCAGATTTCTGCTCTTTTGATTCATGCTGCAGTTAATTTTCAACGAAAAGGAATACGATTTGCTCATAAAACTGTATGAATTAGTCATACAGCACCTTGCATAACCGAAGGCCTGGTGTTTGGTAGCGCCTTAATTTTGCAGCACTAGAATGATTGTATCAACAAAGCACCATAAAAACAAAATCTGGAGCTTATGACCAGTTTTAAAAAAATATTTAATGTAGATAAAACTTGAAACAAATATCCTTATGTTTTGAAACTAGTTGACGTGTGTATGTGAATAAGTGTACATGGTTGTACATGTGTAAATATAAATTATTCCTCACTTTTTATACTTAGTAAAACAAAAGTCAGGTATGTGTTACGGCTATGTTTGGCACTTCGTTGCATAAAACCAAACTTTTTTTTAAAAAAAAATTGCTGCAATGTTCTTTTTGTGTATATTTGGAATATCCATGGGAAAATGTATTTATGTGACATTTCAAATAAATAATTTCTGTTTGCCATTGTCGTATGTAATTTTATTAACTACAAAGCACAAGCAATTTTATCAGAAGTCAAATGTGGTGTACATCTCTTTTGAGACAATCTGTGGCTTTTTAAACTCACTGAAACTTCGCTACATCCAATATTAGTCTGCTTTCTTCATTGGTTAGATCAGTGTTTCTCAACCTTGGCAACGTTAAGCTGTGTGGACTTCAACTCCCAGAATTCCCCAGCCAGCCTTGCTGTTGAAGTCCTCACAGCTTAACGTTGCCAAGGTTGAGAAACCCTGGGTTAGACGGTGTTTGCACATGTATATTAATGCAAGGCATTATCTGAGATTAAGAGAGGCAGGAATAGCTTCTTACATCTCTGCCTTCCAGGCATTTTCTCTTCAAAATTGCACTCCTCTCTCTCCCCAGGTCTTTCCTTCCAGGTGAAGGAGGAAATGTTAGCAAGCCCTTCCTTTCACTACTTTTTGCTCTGTGTCACATTAAAAGAAAATTTTCAGTCTAAAATACTTCCTGTTGTCTAATCTCTAAAGAATCTACTTGCTACTAGTTACACACATTTTCATCGCCTGTCACATTTTATCTCCACAACAGCCTAACAAACTAGTGTTAACCTTGTTGGAAAAGTTTAACAAGTAGCATTTGATGCTTTTATATCTGGCGATAAAATTATATAACTGCTTCAATGGGACTTACTTTTAACTTACAGTGTTTATTCATAGATTTATTTTATAAAATTGTATGTAAAGCCCTGCAGCGTTAATAGACATTAATTTTCATTAGTGATGGATTTTTTTTTTATTACAGAGTATATTTTCGCATAATATTTTGCAGAATGTAGAATCATCATCCAAAACAAATTTAAATGCTGTTGGTCATTTAGGAGTTTTAGATATTGCTAATAGGTTTGCAATAAATTATGCAATCAAAATATGTTTTAATTGGTTATACTGATATTCATTTCTTAAACAACCTAAGAGCCAGGTCAGTGTAATGGTTAAGGCACCAGTCTAGAAACCAGGAGTTCTAGTCCCACCTTAGGCATGAAGCAAGCTGGGTGTCCTTAGGCCAGGCACTCTCTCTCGGCCCAGGAAGGAAGCAATGGCAAACCACTTCCAAAATCTTGCCAAGACAGGTACCCGTCCAGGCAGTCGCCATGAGTCAACGCTGACTCGAAGGCGCACACACACACAAAAAAGACAATTCAAACTATAGTGTATGAATTAAAAAAAAAAACAAAATCCCAAATGTAGTCTTACCATGTGAATAAGGATCAAAATTATATTTCTCTCCTGACATCTCCCAACTATGCCGTGTAACTTTTAATGACAAATAGTATAGAATTGGGATTTAAAAGGGTACCAAGCTCCTGCCATGATATCAAAGGGGACACATAATAACTTTCTAATTGTGTCCATTATTATTTTTAGACATAATCACTGGGACTTCATAGAAAAACATGTCAGATGTATGTCAAGTGATAATACTGAAGATGAAAGTTAAAAGCTAAGTCATTGTATTGTAACTGTAGTTTAGATTGTTCCTAAATTGTTCCCATAAATATTTCCTTGATTTCTCAATCTGCTTTAAATACTTTAAGGTTATTAACATCATAAAAGTACATATATCTATGCTGAAATCATTTTTACATTTTTCTTTCTGTTTAAGCTCAGTTGAATGTTTCATAATTTATCTCAAACTGAGATAAACAATTTGAAATATTTACCATTACAAATGAAGAATTTTCCTGGAATAATTATTCTGAGATGTTTTTAAAAAAATACTAAGTAAAATTCCAATTTGTACATATTTTCATAGATGCACTAGGGTCTATGGGATGCATATGAGATTTACTGCAGTTAACTGAGTAAGCAAATAATATACCAAACTGTTGAACTATATCAATAAATGTTGGTACAGAGCATTCATAATTTTCATTAAGGTATAACAGATCATTGACAAATTATGTCAAATAATTATATCAAATAATTAAAAAATTGTGTTAAACTCCAGCGCTTTTATGCCTAGAATGTCTTGATTGTCTGATAAGACAGGACAATGATTTCAATATTAAAGAGAGAAAACACATTGTGAAGTTCCACAAGACTCCTCTGCCACCGCAACTCCCTGCAGGGAAATGAGTTGCATACTCATGAAGTCCTCTGCTTGCCTGGGCGATTGGGGCACCTCATGGATCTTGTGAGGCCTGGGTTTGTCAGGGAACCACTAATGAAACTGGTACACCAATCTGGGAGCATGGACATCTCCATGCTTTAGGGCTCCGGCAGACATGGCATGAAGTAACATAGCCACCAGTAGTCTCTTAAAGCCCTGTGGAGTGTTTTAAAAACTCCCCCATGCCCAGCTGTCTCATTATCGTGGCAAAGTTGCAACACCTCTTCCCTTAATGGAAGGGGAACATACAGGCGACCATTATGTCAGAGCTGTCCCTCCTCCAATGAAAATGGTAAAACAGTACCTTGGTGGACCCACTGGAGGTCATCCATCTGGGCCTTCACTTATGGGTTTTGCAGCTGCTGTGCTTTGATTTGTGATGGAATGTGTCTCTGAGGAGGGAGGTGATGCTATGGAGGTCGCAGGAGAGGAAGGAGGGGGTACATTCAAGGGGGAGAAACAATCTTACAGTTTAGAGGACCTGGGCAGCTGGCCAAGAAGCTGAGACAGGACCCGCCGTAGATTCCCTGGAGTATTTCTCCCTAGCACCATTTGGCCTTGCCTAGTTTGGCAAGATTCTGTGTTTGGTAGAAACAGTAAAGAACTAGAGCCTAATTCCTGGCTCAGTGTTGTTTCTTTGCCTCAAACCCTGACAGATTTGTGCAAAGAGATCCCCAGCTTGCCATCCAGCTCCTATCTTTTCTAGCTGGCGCCTTTGCAGCACTGCCTGAAGTTGCAGGGCTACAACATTGCTGCCTGGAGTCTTGGCTGTTGGGCTGAGATGTACTCCGGTTTATGGGATAGGGTGTCTGGTAAGTGGTTCTTGCACCCTGGGATGTACGTTATGTAGAAATCGAATTGGGAAAAGAACTGACTCCATCTGACCTGCTGGGGGGTGAGTGACTGAGTACTTTGCATCACTTCCAAATTCTTATGGTCTGTGCAAACTTGTATAGGGAATGCTGCTCCTTCCAGCCACTTCCTCCAGTCTTGGAAGGCTGTCTTGATTGCTAGCAACTCCATTTATTTATTTATTTGTTTGTTTGTTTGTTTCATTTCTATAGCCGCCCATCTTAACAAGTGACTCTAGGCAGCTTACAATATTTAATCCTTATTAAATACATCATAGTTTCTTTCTGTAGGTGACAGCATGCAAGAGAAAAAGGCACACGGGAGTAACTTCCCCCCTCCTACTTTCCCAGCCTGTAGTAGGACTACCCCTACAGCCACATCAAAAGCATCCATCTGGAGCACAAACTCCTGGAAGGGGTCGGGGTGACGGAGGAGGGGCTGCGAGGCAAAGAACTGTTTTAATTCCTGGAATGCCAACTGCTCATGTTCCATCAAAGCAAATTTCTTCCCCTTCTTTAAAAGCTGCAAAAGAGGTTTTACCTTGTCAGTGAAGTTAGGGATGAACTTTCTGCAGAAGTTGGCAAATCCCAGGGTGCTGCACATCCTTTACATTACAGGGAGGATGCCATGACAAAACTGCTTGGACCTTTGCTGGGTCCATCTGAAGCCCCTCTGTGGAGATCCTGTACACCAAATAGTCCAATTGATTCAGATCGAAAGCACATTTTTCCAATTTGGCAAAAAGCTTATTCTTCCTCAGTCTTTGCAAAACATTCCTGACGTGCATTACATGTGATGTTGCATCATCAGAATAGATTAAGATATCATCCAGATAAATCACAATGTAGGCATCGATTATGTCAGAAAAAGTGTGATTCATAAATCTGGAAAATATGCCTCACAATTAGCCAGTCCAAAGGGCATTACTGTATATTCAAACTTTCCATACCTGATATCGAAGGCTGTCAGGTAATCATGGCCCTCCTTCATCCGAACGAGGTTGTAAGCATTCCTGGGGTCTAACTTGGTAAAGATGTGCGCCCTCTGTAAATGGTCCAGGAGGTCTGTTATGAGAGGAAGTGGGTAATGATAACAGAGGGTGACCTTATTGAGGTTCTTGTATCATGGACTGTGTGCATGGGAGCTTCCTCACCCATCTTCTGTGCGATCAAGTTTTGTGGGTCTGGTTTCTTTGGAATGAAGAAAGTTGGGGCAGAGGCCAGTGACTTTGATGGCCTGATAAATCCCTTCTTGAGATTTACATCCAAGTACTCCTTCAGAATGGCTAGCTCCTTGGCAGACATAGGATACTGTCGCTTGGCTGGGATCTTTGCTCCCAGTTTCAGATCAATTGGGCAATTGCACTGTGAGGGGGAAAGGCAGCCTCTTCTTCCTCTCCAAAGACATCTGCAAATTCAGCATACTTGGTGGGCAGCTCTACCCACCCCTGCCTTCAGGAGTACCAAAGGAGCTGAGAATGTGGTTGTTTGCAACTTCTGGTGCTGGCAATCTGGGGAGAGAAAAGAGAGTGTCCTGGTTGCCCAATTCACTGATGGGTTATGGAGATGCAGCGATGCAGTGCCCATCTCTATAGGTACCTGCAGTGAAGCAGTCACATAAAGGGGAAGCAATTTTGTGTGTTCTCCCGTCATTAGTTGCAACGGGGCTGTACACTGTACAATTGGTCCTGCTTTCAAGGGTTGGCCATCTATAGTCTCTACCTGTATGGGTTCTGGTAGTTGTACCGTAGGTAGCTGCAACTTCTCTACCATCTCTACATCTATGAAATTCATGGTAGCCCCAGAATTGAAAAGAGCTTCTAGCTGTATCCTGCACCCCGACTGTAAGGTCACTGTGACAGGGATAAAAAGGCTTGCCTGCTGTCTTCAGAATGAGCTCTTCTCACTTGCTTGATGGCTCCCCTTGTGAGACCTTGAGAGGGAGGCTGGTGGAGTTTCCCTGGTTAGTAGCTGTGGAAGGAGCTGGGCACTTCTCTGCAGTTTGCTCCACTGACTTAGCCCCAGCCAGTGGATTTCTTGCCAGGCACACTCTCACTATATGCCCTGAGGCTCCACAATAAAAACAGAGAGCCAGATCTCGACGTCTCTGCTTCTCCGCTGAAGAGACTGATCTTTTTACAGCATCAATTTGCATTGGCTACCCCACCTCTGGGTATGAGGCCACAGCAGGGAGAGCTGTGAATGCATTAAGGAGTGATCTGTAGCCACTTCTGCCTCTAACCACTTGATGGTGCTTCAATTCTTCTAGCCAGGCATCAATCACCATGCAAAGCTGGTACAGCTCATCTAAGGTGGCTGGGGTTCCCTGCCTAATCAGCTCATCTTGAATATCGGCACTCCATCAGGGCCCTCTCATTCCAGTTGACGTCTCCAGCTAACAGCTTGAGATCTGCAATGAAAAGTCGTACTCTCCTGTTGCCTTGTTTGAGTCTCAGAATTTCCCAATTGGCTGTGACTCTCCTGATGGGGTCCCCGAAGTGGCCTCTGAATCTCCCCATGAAGATCTGGTAGTCCAGAATCAGGTCGTTGTTTTCCATCATGGGAATGGCCCACTTTGCTGCCAACCCCTTTAACAGACTTAAAACAAAAGCTACCTTGGAGCAATCTGTTGTTAACTCATCAGGTCTGCTGTCTATGAATGTTCCACACTGAGTAGCGAAAGTCCTCAATTGGTCAGCTTCTCCCCCAAACTTCTCCGGTAAGCTGCCATGGGTCCTCAGCAGCACTGGCTGAGCTGCTGCTACCACTGCCGGTTGTTGGGTGTTTTGCCCAGGCTGCTGTAGCATCTGCATCATCACTGCCTGCAAGTTATTGATCTGTGCATCCACTTGCTGCTGGTGTTACATTAAGGCTGCTGCCAAATGTTGTGGAATAAGCGTTTGTCCCTGGATATCCGAAGCCATGTTGTAAAAAATTTCCTCCCTCTCTGATGGGAGTGTGGAGTCTGGCAAGATTGATGTCAGGAAACTAGGCCAAGAATCATGCTGAGCCAGTATTCCACCTCTAGTTATTTGTTCTCAACTTATAGACAGAATCTTGCCAGACTAAGGCTGCTCAACTAACCTAAGGAAAAATAACCCAGAAAGGCTCTAGGGCAGAGCTACCTTGAACCTCTTAACCTTCCCAGCAACAGAGTCTGGGCTGTGAAGCCTCTTATCAGTCTGGAATGCGTTCACTCCCTGGGAACCAGCAGCATTGCTGGAATCCACATCACCCCCTCCTTCAGGAACACATTCCATCACATACAGCTTGCAAAACCAGACACCTTTACAAGCCTTCAAAATCACAGTTATATAAGACTCACTAAAGAAAGTTAGAAAAACATATTTTAAAAAGCATTATTACAAATGGCAAACAATATAGGAGTCAAAAAAATCAGTGTGTGACTCATAGCACTCAGTAGGATAACCATCAGAACCAGCTTTTCCTGCTTTCATAGATTTAATAATATCTATTATTTTCTGAAGAGATAAATCAGAAGGTTGGTCATGTATAATCTTTCTAAGAGCTATTATATTTTAAATGATTAATTTCTTCCCTCAGTATCATTTGACTTAGTATTATAAAAATGAGTTCAAAAATTTTAAAATTCTGTTTTTTAAATCAGAGACATTATATACTTTGTCCTGAGCATCCTTAGAAATAGAAATTACATTCCTGAGAGCCTAGGGGCCCATAGAAAATTTATTGTTTAATGCTTTGCTAAAATTTATTAATGCTTGCCTCCTAACAAGGCACAGGTGGAAAATTGTTGCTTTCTTTCTGGCTGATGCAACAAATCACTGTCCCTCCTCTCTCCCCAGCTGTTAGAGTGATAGCCTTAAGTAAAAGAGAGGAGGGCCTCACAGATGTCTGTAATCTTTCAAGCAACCTGCTCCCCCACCCTGCTAAACTGTTAAACTGGGAAAAAAGGAGACAACCAGCTAACCTAGTTGCGACCTAAGAGCTAATTAGCATAGTAAAACACACAGACCCAAGGCTAGGATTTTAGAAAACATAGAACATGCTAAGGGATATTACGGGATAGCACATAGCACGTAGAGCTACTGCGCAGACACCAAGGGAGCCAGCCAATGAAAAGCTTTTGTCGCCTTTGTTTCCTTGCCAGAAAATGTATAAAAGGGAAGTCAGATTTGTTGTTCGGGGTTCTCTGCACTTGGGCAGGAGACCTCTTTTGTTGCTATGCACAGAAATAAAAGAGAACAAAGGACCTTCTCACCTCAGTGTGGTTTATTGGGCGACAACTCATCCTGAGTCACGGGCCTTCTTGGCCAATATAACTTTGTTGCTGTGTCAATCAAAAGGCCAATATTTATCAGGTCTTTCCCCTTAGTCTCAGTATCTTTGTTTTATGTGATTCAATTAATAATACATATCAGATGCATAAAAGAAATTATGACACAATTTGGAAACATAAAGTTTTAGATAATTCTCATATAGTTACCTTGCATGATTGATTGATTATGTGGTATCAAGTCAGTGTCAACTCTTACCAACCATGACTTGCATATATATTCAACTTTATTTTTGAAATTTCTTGTTTAGTTATTTTACTATTTTTCCATGAAGTATATGCAATAATACAACCATGAATACATAAATATCCCCAAGCAGCTACTATGTTTATCGTTTTTATGTCCATCATTAAAAAAAATATATCTTCACAATCTTATTTTGTCTGTTTATAATACATTTAAATGACATATGCATAGACATATACACAGACATAATATGCTTTTGTCTTTTGGTTTTACTTTTGTTTTTTTAATATGTTTTCTTTTTGTATATTAAAGAAATTAAAAAAGAATACTACACAGAATGCAAAGAGATGCAAAATATCGGTTTTCTTGATACCTATTTATTTAAATATTCAGATAACAAACACAGAGCCATGAACATGACTTAAATGGTCAGATCTGGTTCAGTATATGCAATACACAACCATAGAAGAGGGAATACATACAAGTGTTTTATGAACTACAGAGAGGTTTAAAAAACCCTAGCCTTCTCCAGCCTAGTACCCTCCAAGTCATTGATTCTACATCTCCCAGGGTTCCTAACCAGCAGGAATGTAGTTTATTGTAGCCTCAAAACAGAGACCTACAATTATTTAACTGATTTTAGGCTATTTCCTTTGTCAAAAGTCATCTCAAAGCAGGGAACATATTTATTGACAAAATATTAAAATAACGATTAAAATGGATATCTTGTATGGAAAGTTCCAGTGAAGGAATGGTCTTTTGGAAGCAATTCAAACATATCAAGGTTAGCACCACTCAGATGTGAGGTTGAACATTCAGAGATGGCCCTTGTGCAGGTTATTGACAGATGGTAGTCTATGGATTGCAGCACAAATAATAACTGAGTATATCTCTTTGGGGGATATGCAAATATCAAAATATTGAAATATCGACTCAGTACTTAAAAATTGTTTCAGTATGTGTCTAATATACACACAATCAAGTATCCAACATTAATCTGAATTTCTGTGCATAAGTTCAGGTTACAGTTCAAGATGAGTTCATGTAGGTTTGTGGGAAGATCTCCCCTTCTCCGCCATACTGTCTTCCTCAAACACTGTTTCCCACCACATTGCTTCCCCTCCTTGAGCAAGGTGAAAGGTTAAAAGTCACAAAATAGAATGGGTTCAATACAAAAAGGATGCAAGAAATTAAAATGTGACAGGCCCCAACTGTTTAGACCAGGGGTCCCCAACGCCCGTGCCGCGGACTGGTATTGGTCTGTGGCCTGTTAGGAACGGGGCCACACAGCAGGAGGTGAGCAGTGGGCGAGTGAGCGAATTTACAGCCTGGGTGTTTACAGCCGCTCCCCATCACTCGTGTTACCGCCTGAGCTCCACCTCCTGTCAGAGAAAGCAAGCCCATTGGCTGCTATCTCCAAACGGCATGAAGAAAAACGAATAAAAGGATGGGAAAAAGAAGGAGCGCTTGAATCATCTCGAAACCATCCCCCCTCGGACCATGGAAAAATTGCCTTCCACGAAACCAGTCCCTGGTGCCAAAACGGTTGGGAACTGCTGGTTTAGATAAAAGATTCCCTTCAGACTTAATCAGAGACCTTGTAAGACAAAAGGTTCTAGAAATTAGCAGAGCCCATCCAGGTAAACATTTTTCCCCAGCCAAAGAGATCTCCATAATCAAGTAACAAAACATTCCAAGCTAGTAGACAAAGCAACAGCCCACCAGGGAACCTAGACTGAGAGCAGGAAACCACAAACAGCAGGGAGCCTGACCACAGAGCGCCTCCTCTCTGAACCCCGGTAAACTGCACTTTCCTAGAATTCCTAGAGAGCACCCCCTTCCAAGAAACCAGCTAAGTGCGCCTTCTCAGAATTTCCTAGAGGGCGGGAACACTTTTGCATAACAATAGCCAAGCTCTCCTATGTAAAGAGCTTGTGGGGAAAATACAAGTGGGGCCACCTCTGACAGCTGATTGCTCTGTACTTCATGCTCTCAGACAATAAAATATATCTCTGTTCAAGCGATTTTATTTATTTATTTATTTATTAATCAAATTTATCACCGCCCATCTCCCAAAAGGGACTCTGGGCGGTTTACAATAAAAGATAAAACTATAAAACTATAAAACCCTACAATACAGATACAATAAATATAATAAAAACCTCGATGGTTAAAAGTTCTTTATGATTTGCAGGCAGAACTGGGTCCTTCTAAGAAACTAACCATCCCCAGAAATGGCTACTCTCCCTCCCGCCCCAGGCATAATTACAAAACCAGGTCTTTAGCTGTTTCCTAAAGTCCAGGAGGGAGGCAGCTAATCTCACTTCCAGGGGAAGGATATTCCAAAGGGCGGGTGCTATTGCAGAGAAGGCCCGCCTCCTTAGCAACACACCTTAGGCCTTTAATTGCCTAAGAACTTTCATTGCCGGCTCGGAACGGACCTGGCAAGATTTTCTTCCAACAGGTTGACAAGTACATTGTGCTGTTCTTTATTTTGAGGCAAGTAATAGAGTTGTGTATGTGCACCACTATGTTTTGTACATTAGCATTGTCAATACCGTTGAGGCTGTATAAATGCAAATATATTTGTACAATGGTATGTGAGTATCAGTTCTGATATGTGTTTGCATTCAATGCATGGTCTTCTTCCCGGATGATGACGAGCTTTTGAAGGCATTTAAAAATGCAAACAAGTATGATAGTTTGACTAGTTTACTGAGTGTTTTTGTATAGGTAGTATCTCTTCTTTCTTTGGAGGTAGCAGCCACCTCTCCATCTGAATAAAAAACTTCAACCAAAAGCAACACACCAAAAAGCCAGAACTGTTGAATGGCAGGATTTTTTCAAACATTAACAAAACCTCATAGGGATCTTTAAAATTTAAAGATAAATATTGTGAAGAAACCAGAACTTTTTTACTTTTTTACTTATTATTTTTTAATTGCGGCTTATGAGCAATGAACTAGAAAAGACTTATGGCAGATTGATTTTGTATACGGTAACTGCAGCAAGACTATTGTATGCTCAATGATGGAAGAAGAAATTCCCACAGTGGAAGAATGGATTGTGAAAATGTCAGACCACACTGAGATGGCAAACCTGCTCTCAGCTGTGATCATAGGAAAAACAACAAAAACTTTTCTGAAAGACTGGAAACCTTCTATGGACTTTTTGCTGAAAGAAGAAAAAATGATATGATGATTTGTGGGTTTGAGGATTAAAAAAGATGTGGACTAAGTGAGGGGTTGAAGGGATTCGTATAACATCTAAGAGGTAGGGAGGATTATAAGATTGCAATTATCTGCTGAAGAGAAGGACAGAAGTTATTATATTTTATAACTTTAGTTTCTTCTTTTCTTTCTTTTCTATCTTTTCCTTTAGATTTGACTTTTACTGTATGTAAAATTCTCAATAAATATAAAGAAATAAACAAAGAAAACCTCATAGGAATAAAAGTAAAGTTTGAGTTTGCATGCCTGGGCTTGCTTATCTTCAAGCCTGGACTTTTAATGGTCAGAATAGGGGAGGCATTAAGTGATAGCATTATTACAACGAATAGCTCTTTTGTCCTGTTACTGTACTGAATCAGCAACTCTATTTTTAAAAATTGAAAATATTTCCCGATTAAAATAAGAAAAGAGAGGGAACTAATAACAGATTCTACTACAATGATTTTCCAAAAAGTGAAGTAGAACTGCATTCTTATTGTTTCCTATCTGGATTTGTTTTAATGTTATTACATTTTTTTAAAAATCCCTTGACCAATTTTTTTGCAATTTAGCTGGCTGGTAGTAGTCAGCATGGACTGCCATCCAACTACTCTTTGGCTTTGGGGTAAAAACAAAGGACCATAGGTCTTGTTCCAATTCCCACTGTTTCCTATGGTGGGATCAAATATTTCAAGTTTTGGAACACTCATATCATTTTAAGTTTTGTTTCGTAAGAATACAGCAACTCAAAATGTATCCATGCTCAAAATGTATCTATGCTGGATATAGGCATCTGGTAAAAATCACAGTGATGAAAAAATGACAAAACATGAGTCATGACATACTAATGCAAATCCTGGCCTTTCATGTTTGTATCTTGAAGTTGTATGCAAGGACACATGTAAGTCACATGGTTTTGAGTTGCAAAGTACATTTTGTCATTTGTTCCCCACTTGCTCTCCTTCTGAGGACATCCATGATAGAGAAAGAATAGGGAAATCTCAATACATTCCAAGAAGATAGAGTAAGTCCATAGGCAATAATATTACTAGGTGTTATTCCCAACTAATAGGAATAGTGATGGTGTGTTTGTCAGCACCATGGCATAAAGTCTGTATATGTCTTCATACAGACTAAGATTATTTGGCTGGCATTAATCTGCAAAAGCTAAATTAATGTTTAAATAGCCAGTGGATAATTGCATAACTGCCTACACTAGTAATGTTCCTGAATTAAGTATGATTTGGTTTGGGATGACAGGGATGGTATTCAGCCCTTTCTTCACAAGCAACAGAAAATTATGCCAATTTAAGAAAAGGATATAAGTCATTGGATGTTGGATCAGAAGGTTCTCCTCTTGTTCTCTGACCTGCAAAATTAAAAGAAGAACACTTGGTCCTCTTAAAATCAAAATCACTTTCAGTGCAATGAGTGTGTCTTGTTGTTTATTCGTTCAGTTGCTTCCGACTCTTCGTGACTTCATGGACCAGCCCACGCCAGAGCTTCCTGTCGGTCGTCACCACCCCCAGCTCCCTCAGGGACGAGTCTGTCACCTCTAGAATATCATCTATCCATCTTGTGCTTGGTCGGCCCCTCTTCCTTTTGCCTTCCACTCTCCCTAGCATCAGCATCTTCTCCAGGCTGTCCTGTCTTCTCATTATGTGGCCAAAGTATTTCAGTTTTGCCTTTAATATCATTCCCTCAAGTGAGAAGTCTGGCTTTATTTCCTGGAGTATGGACTGGTTTGATCTTCTTGCAGTCCAAAGTGAGTGTGTCTACATATCCATATATTTTCAGTGCAAATAACCAAGGTTAGATCAGCATACTGGATGGTCAAACTACATTAGCTAAAAAGTCTTGCCAAGCTTTATATAGCTGAGAACATCATTTTCCCCCTGCCAAAAGGTATCACCCAGTTTAGCATCCACGTTTTGCACAGCCAAATGCCTAAAAAATAATTTTTACATTTAAAAACAGATTTTAGGTAACTTGGGGTGGGGGTGTTCTCATGTAGGAATTTACACAGAGGCACAAAATAGAGTTTGAAATGTTACCATGAGACCAGAAAAGAATTGATAGTCGCTGCAAGTTGAAGTTCACAGAGGCTCATCTACCAATAATTTAATTTAACAGTACCACAACACATTCATGTTACAACAGACTAACAAACTTCAAACCATAAACTCCAGATAGGTGTAGAACTGGGGTAGATACTGTAAAGGAAGGGAAAACATGCAAAACATGCCTTCTGGAATTCTTTCCATCCCCTTTTATCAGCAGTGGCCGTATTAGGGATCTGTATTTTCTTCTTTGTAACAAATGTGCTCCATTTCTGTGTGTTTAGACTTTCTTCCCAGGGATAAGGGTACATGCATACTTGTTCCTGTATTTGTGTTTATGAGGGTCTAATCAGGATAGGTGCATATGTATCGCCTCTGTGTGTGTGTGTAATGGAGGTTTGATCAGTGCAGGTGCAGATGTGTTGCTCTTCTATGGGTATTGCATCTGGGTTTGTGTCAATGTGTGTACTGGAAGTACAGAGTGGGTTACATAAACTCAGGTCTGGGACACGTGACCAGGACAGAGGCAGGAGGGGTCTTAGAATGGAGGAAATGGAAACATTCTGGTTCACTACTAGGGGTGCTTTGAAGCACTTTCCACAAATTTTTCCCAGCAGCCCCCAGACTGATCTGGCTCATTTTTGAACTCAATCTTGCTGACAAGATTGCCCCTCCCATAATTTATTACCAAAAAATTTCCAAAAGTGGGCTGTAAAGAAAAAAGGATCTCTTGGAAGCCTCTCCCAACTTCAAGACCAGTGGCATTAAATTGTGGAAACTTATATTCCCACATAACTCAAGGAGAGCCAGTTTGGTGTAGTGGTTAAGGCAGTGTTTGCCATGCTGGCTGGGGAATTCTGGGAGTTAAAGTCCACAATCTTCAAGTTGCCAAGGTTGAGAAACACTGGCTTAAGGCATCAAGCTAGAAACTGGGAGGCCATGAGTTCTAGTCCTGCTTTAGGCACAAAGCCAGCTGGGTGACCCTGGGCCAATCTCTCTCTCTCTCCACCTTTGGAAGGAGGCAACGGCAAACAACTTCCAAAATCTTGCCAAGAAAATTGTGAGGACTAGTCCAGGCAGTTGCCAGGAGTCAAAGCTGACAAAAAGGCACACAGACCTATTCAAAAGCACCAGACTGAGGAAGCCAATAGGAAAGAAATGGTGTCTGCTAAACATGTGTAATGTGACCATTAAGATAAGGAAAGAAAAAGAGGGGACATCCCACTGCATACTGACTGCATTTTGACTCACAGCCTATATAATTCGAACAAGGATGTGAAGCTTCCCATTGTCACTTGTGATAAACCTTAGTGTTTCAAACTCACACATCGATACGATGCCTCTGAGGGAACGTGCTAAACCCAGAACCAGCCTAACATGTTTTGTCTCCAGCGCAGCGTGAAGGAGACCTCCTCCCTCCATCCAAGTGCCACAGCACTGTCTGAAGACCAGCCAAGACGTTTTGGAATTTTCAGGCAGATTTTCCTCTGCCTAGCAATCCAGCCCCATTAACCATGAACCATAACTAACAATGAGTTGTCCCCCGTTGTCTCCCTCCCAAATAATAAATTTATTCTTTATTTCTATTTATAGTATTTTTTACTGTATTTTACTTCTTGTATTACTGTGATGATTTTAATCGATTGTTGTAAACCGCCCAGAGGCCTCCGACGGGAGGAGACGGGCGGGGATAAATTAGATAAATAAAATAAATAAATAAAATAGTAGAGTAACCTGCGAGTATTTTGCTCCAGCCTCCCTTGTTACCGCGACAGGTGCTTCGTTCGCACCCGCCCGGAGAAGTTTTTCAAGCCAAACTCAGGGGCGACGGAAGGCGCAAGAGAGAGAGAGATGCCCCCGCCCCCGCGCGCGCTTTTGCGTCGTCGGCGCCCCCACAGCCTCCGCGCTTCCTCTCCTGCCTGGAGCGGCACTGTCTTTCCTGCTGGCGGGAAAGAGTTAAGGAGAGCCTTGCTGACTTGGAGCATGAGTCATCTGTCCCTGCTTGCGAGCCGGCCTGCTTTCTCTCACGTAGGGACGCTGGAGAGGTTCCTGGAACACGAGCATCTCGCTCACGTCTGACGCGCAGCGAGCGAGGCCGCCTGCATTAAGGAGCAACAACAAAAACACCTTGGGAGGCCTCTAAAGCAGGGACGCGCCGCAGACTTTCTCGCTGGGGGTCAGATCAGGACGTCTTGTTCTCTTGCTTAACTCCTGCCCCGGAGGAGGAGGGTTTCGGTTGGTTTTTTTAAATCTAAAATATTTACTTTCTCCCTGCTTCTCTTCATTCCTTCCTAGTATCCACTAAAGGTCCATCTCGCAGTCCGGAATTGGGCACCCTCAGCGTCTGGCGATAGATTACAGAGCTGATATTTTTCTTACATCAACCCCCATTTGGATGCTCTACAGAAGAAAAGGAACAGGCTAATTGCCTTGGGAGCTAAAATACCACAGGTGAATAGCTGTAGTTTTTGGATGTGCTGTTGGTGAAACAGATAATAAATACCTAATCTGCTTAAAAATAAGTGAAAAATAAAACTAAAGGAACACTAGCCTTGAGGAATTAAAATACTATATTCATCCTCTTCAAGAGTTAACAGGTGGACCTTGCCCCAGCAGAATTTCTATATGCTGAGACAGTCACACTTGAGAATGTCTGCTGTAGTCCAGTTTTCAAAGATACCAGGAGGGGGTTTTGAGGTGAGAGCACAAATAAATGGCAACTCAACTCTTTGTTCTAATGCTATAAAAAAATTGGCATGTAAATAAGCAGGTGTTTTTAAATACT
Organism: Candoia aspera; assembly: GCF_035149785.1. NCBI lineage: Eukaryota > Metazoa > Chordata > Lepidosauria > Squamata > Candoiidae > Candoia > Candoia aspera. The sequence continues at coordinate 36,275,559 of NC_086157.1, forward strand.
AAGAAGATTGTTATTGTCCACTTATGAACTTACACCAGTGTTTCTCAACCTCAGCAACTTTAAGATGTGTGGAGTACAACTCCCAGAATTCCCCAGCCAACATGCTGATTGCTGGCTGGGGAATTCTGGGAGTTGAAGTCCACACATCTTAAAGTTGCTGAGGTTGAGAACCCCTGACTTACACCAATGTGTGTTTTTATGTTCGAGTTGGAATGTTGACTTCCTATCTAGTAAAATGACTGATATCAAATTTTGCCTTGAAGACTTGAGACGGTCACTTGGCATTCTTCAAACTGGTGTGCATCCTTGCTTGCTCGCTCTGGGCTATCAGATATAGACTGAAAACTCTGAACCATTAGATGGCAGCAAAAAATTACAGAATTTGGTGTCTTACGGAATTTTGCAACTTCCAGTAATATTGGACTTCAAGAATCTGTAGCCTACATTGGAAATGAGTGTAGTGACTGGGAATACCAGGGGTTTGTGGTCCCAATACATCACCAATTTGGGGAAAGGCTTACCTAGGACTTCTTTTCAAACATATTTTATTTATTTATATGATTTATATAGCTGCCCAACTCACTCAAGTGACTCAATATTGTCACACCACCATCCTACAAGGTGTTTTTACACATTTTTAAAATTAAGTGCCATCAAGTTGGTGTTAGCTCTTAGTGACCACACAGATAGATTTTATCCATTCAGATCTGTCCCTAACTTGGCCCTTCAGGTCTTCCAACAGTTTTTACGTATATTCATATGTAAAAATCACAGAAAATGTTTTTTAAAATCTCAGCAATGCCAGTGGACTAATGGCAACAAATAATTGGAACTGCAAAATCACAATGATGGAAATAGCTACACAATAAAATCTTACTGTTTTATCTTCCCTCTCTAAAGCAGCAGCACAGGATAATAGGTCATACTTTAAAACTGACAGAAGCAGAAATGTAGTCAGTGATCACCTGAACTCCAAACCCAGCTGGTATAGCAATCCAGGAGTTCCATAAGCTTGCAGTATAAAAATGGCCTATATTTCTAGTATGTTGTCAAGACAGCTGATAATACATATCAAGCCAGCATAGCCAATGGTCAGGGGTACTAGGAGTTGCAGCAATACTGGTGGGCTACAGCTTTTTTTCCTGTGGTCTCATTTCTTGGATTAGCAGCAGAATTGTAGGAAAAGATGGTATATTAATTCAAATCAATACGTGAAATTGGTCTATTTCACAGTGTACTTGGTTTCTCCATTCCTCTTTCTTTCAAGTGTACATGCTTGCCAAATTGCTTCATGCTAAGCATGTTATTTTCTCCTTCCCAAATTCATGTACAAACATCCTTTGCATGACTCCCTTCCTCTTTGGTCTGCTTCCTTCTCTTCCATTTGTTATTCTCCCTTCTTCCTCTTTTATATATTATTCTCTCAGTATTTTATTTACTGAGCCACTTTAATTTTCCTTTCTCTAGCTTCTTAAGCTTTGTTTCTGTGCTCCTTTTAGAAAGGCTCAGTTCCTAATTAAATTCTCAACTATTAGTAGCCTTGTCTTGCTCTCCTTTTTCTGCCATCTCAGTGATTTACATTTATTAAATCAGACTTAAATGTGGTTTGTACTACCTGTCAGCCTTTAATGACAATTTCTCCTCTTCTGTTCTGTCAAGGTCTATAAAATATTTTGTAATAAACAATGTATGTGTTTCAATAAATGTTTGTCTAATAAGGATCTTATCTAAATAATGACACACGTATATCTTAGGTTTGGCATGTTAGCAAAGTTCCCACACGCTCTTATTTATTTCTTCCCACTTAATGCCCAGCATGCCACAATTTATCTTCTGAGCTACAAAACTTGGATGCTCAATATCTATTTACCGCTTAGCAAACCAGATTTCTCACTGACCTTTCCCTTTGTGACTGAGAACATTGAGTAAAATGATTGGCTGGCTGAGTCTTGGGGACTGAGAACGATGCTCTGTTCAAAGGATTACAGCAATTAGTGGCTAACTGCAAAGATTTCTTTCTTGGATAAGAAGCTTCAATAGGTGACAACCAGACAATTCTTCAATGACTATCTAGACCAGTCTTTCCTGTACCTCCAGATGTATTTAGATACAATCCTGTGAATTTAGTCCAGCTATTAATGGAGCATTACAGAATTTGCAGTTTGGAAGGCACTCATTTGGTGAAGGTTGATCTAGACTGAGATCACAGCAGCTCCTGAAATACTTGGATATGATCACCAGAGCTTCTCCAAAAAACTGCTTGAATGTTTAGTTATAAACATATTTGTATTTGCTTAAACACAAATTAATGAAAAAGTCACAATAATGTCACCAGAGGGAACTGGGCTGAAATTTTCAGCCAAGCTTTTTGTTTTTGGGAGATATGGGGCAGTTGATTCAAGGCAAAGTAAGTGTGTTAAGTCAGTATTACTTTACTTTTCAAGAATATAATAAATATCAGACTGCTCAAACCTGGCAGCTGGATTACAGTAACATGATCTTGGGGAGCTCTAGAAGCTGCAAAATTGGAGCATAAGGCCACATGTAGCCTGTGGCTATCAGTTATAATGCTTTTAGCTACTCCAAGTATTACTGTAGGCTGCAGAAAATGACTTGGATGGCTGCATGTGGCCCATAGGCTATGATTGCAAAAATTCTAGTTTAATTCTTACATTCAGAGTAGGAGATAAAACATTTAACAGTCAACTATAACAGCAGGAAGTATTTGTTGAAGTTCCTTGATCCATATAAATCACATTAAAATAAAAAAGTTGAAACAAAATGTCCATTTGTTTCTGGATATAAATGAGATTTCATCTAAAATAGAATCTCCTTTTCTCCGTACTTGTCATCCCTTCAAGATAGGCCAGTTCAAGACATGGCAGGAATACCAGGAATATTCTTTATTGTACAAGTGTTGAATGAAAAGTAATGCTCCAGCATTATAAATTACCAACAGATGGCAGTATTAATGCACTAGAAGATCTAACTTATTTTTTAGCGACCAGTCTTTCACCATAGTTGGTGGGAAGTTGCTGTAAGAAAAGGTTATGCTGCTATTGTTTATGAAGTAGAAGCCTACAGTGAATACTCATTGATGAATTTTTGACTGCTGAAGGAGTTACTGCAATTGAAATTCCTCACTAAATGCAGGTTGTTTATGGTGATGTCTGTGTTGACGTAAGTACTGTGCAGGTCAGGACCAAAATATGTAAAAATGGTGAACTGTGAAGAGCTCATTTGTGTGATCAAAAACAAAATGGACGAATTCTGATAAGAACTGATGAGTTTCACATGAGAAAGTTTGATGAACTAATTGATGAACTAATTAAGGACAATCAGAGGATCACTCAAAAGGGAATTGCTGTCAAGCTTGTCATTTTATAGGAATGTTCAGGTTATATTATTGATGTTCTTCAATATTGGAATATTAGTGCAAGATGGGTTTTTCCCATGCTGACAGCAGATAATGAAAGCCTTAAGAGTTAAAATTGCTGGAAATTGTTGTCATGCTGCAAGAATGAAGGTAAGGAATTTCTTCACGTTATTGTGACAGCCAATGAAACATAAGCTCATCATTATGATCCAGAAATGAGTGTCAGTCCATGAGATATTATCACAAAACTTCACCTCAGTTGTACTCAGAACCTAGGCTTTGGCAGAAAAATTCATGGTTTTAGTTTTTAGGGATACAGGTTGTGTTATTCACATTGATTTCTTGTTCTATATCTACATGAAACCATTGGGTAAGGTCATCTGTTGGTTTGGTGTCTGGTATCATCAGTATGCAGATGTCATCCAATTATACATCTCAATCCCAAGGTGGTGATGTTAATGTTCTGTCTCAGTGTCTGGAGGCTGTTCAGGTCTGAAAAGGGAGAATAGGCTCAGGTTCAATCCTGACAAGACCAAGTGTGGATATTTGGTCCTCCTATATCTGGGGACTTTCCATTTTTGTCTTGGATGCCATTAGTCTTGCATTCAAGACTGGCGCACACTGAGGTCATCCTGGACTTACAGCTCCTGCTTGAAAAGCAGGTGGCAGTTGTGGCCAGGAGGGCCTTTGCACAGATCCATCTGGTGTACCAATTCCTCAGTTGGGAGACCCAGACAGTCACTCATGCCCTAGTCATGTTGCAAATGGACCACTGCAATGTGCTCTACATGGGACTATCCTTGGAGACTACTTGAAGCTACAGCTGGTCCACAATGTGCAAGTGCAGGCAGTGATGAGCATGCTGTGGTATGCCTATGTGTCACTACCACCCTGTAAGCTGCACTGTTACCAATCTGCTTCAGGGTATTTGAGGGACTGCCTACCTTCAGTAGTTTCTGATCATCCAGCAAGATCGTGTAGAGTGGGCACACTCCAAGTCCCTTCGATTACACAGGCTCACCTATCAGGACTGAGGAAGCATGCTTTCTCTGATGCAGCACCTGCGCCCCAGAGATTCTTATGGCTCCCACCTTGAAATCCCCAAAGCCTTTGAAGACCCATTTGTTCTCTCCAGCATGGAGCCGGGGGAGGGGGGGGGCATGTCAGTTGTTTTTGTCATACTGTTATTTTTTTCTGGATGTTTAAGGGGGAAGTCTGTTTTATGGTGTTTTTTCCCGCTTACTTTTTAAACTGTAAGCCGAGTAATCTGGAGTCAGGTGGCCTTTACATTTAAATAAATAAATAAACAAACAAACCTGGCACCATGATCAATTCAGAGTGGAAAGCCTATCCAAGTTTTTCTATGAACAAAATCAAGGCAGGGCTTCTTTCTTTTTCAGGACACTGTGATTTTTTCTGCAAGTCCCCCCTTAGTGACTCATTTCTTCCTTCCCAAAGTCAGCTCCAAATTCCTTTACAGCCATAAGGAAGAGAGCTTTTTCATCAGCAATGGACATTTAATAACAGTCCAACAAGGAGGCTTACATTATATTCCATTAGGGGCTAAGAACGGACTTCATTATTCTCTTAGGGATTTTAGAACCTGTATTTTAGTGGTGTTGGGAGTTCACACTGTTTTGCTGCAAGGTCTATATGTTTTTGGATGGTGTGTGTATGTTATGTTTTAATCTGGGTGATTGGTATGCATCCAGGTAACCCTACTTTATGGGTATTTAAAAATAAAATGCATAGATGCATAGATATGTCCAGAATTCAATTCTAGGGATTGGAGAATAACTTGTATAAGGTAAAGTCAAAGTCTTCCTTGCCCAAGTGTGAAACAAATTGAGAAACACTGGCTTTAATTCTGAAGCCCCCCTCCCCAACAAAAGGGGAAAAGGACACTATTTGAAAACCTCCACAAGAGGTCACTGTAATCACTGGCAATAGTTTAATTGCAATTTAAACCAACTACTGCAGAATCATGTTTTTCCCCCCTCTTTTAACTGAAGACTAATCAAGAAAGAATTGTTTTTTGGAATTGATTACATTTAATAGGAGCTAGGTCTCGCCTGCTTTCTAATGATGATTTGTCTATAAAAGCTCTTAGGGAGTTAAACTTGCCATGAGAAAGCTTGCATGTAAAAACATGACCAAGGAAGCCATTTCTCCTCCCCCTTCCCCCAAATTATGACCTTTGTGAAAGAAGACATTTTAATTAAAAGGATTTACAAGGCATGCCGGTGGCTCAGCTGGCTATCACTGAGAAAATGTGTATGTATAAGAGGTCGTAACAAACCATACTGTGCTCTGCAACTGAAAGCAATATGTAATATAAAAGGAAAGTTATATATAATTTTATAACAATATGCTATCCATCTGTCCTGGTCTTTTGAAAAAGTAAAATCAGTGCAGTTAACCACTTTATTTTAAACAATAAGCCACTGGAGGAATACGAACATGAAAATATATTTATTTCAGATACACATACACATACAGAATTGTAGCAAATTTCATGCTATTTTATAGTGTTCAAGTTTTTCCAGGAAAATTTAAAAATAGGGTAGAATTATATTACATCAACAAGCCATTTATATATTTCAATACTGTATGAATGTATGTGTGTGTATGCGTGTGTGTGTGAAATTTAGAGAAAATGGTACTTAAGATGACCAGAAGTTCAGTCTTTTTGTTTGTGCACTTCGTCTGCTTTGGTGTATATGCAATTCAGCTAATATTAATATTTGAGAGTACTGTAATAATCCTTTTCCGGTGAAGGGTCATGGTGATCTAGATGTCCCTGAAGGGGCGGGAACAGCATAGTGGAGGAGATTGGCAGCTGACAGCAAATTCTGGCCCGCAAAGTCTCTCCAGAAAAAGGAAAGATCATGAGATTGCCCACTTGTACTCCAGGCAGCTACTTCTCATGAGTAGACTTCAGGAACTGATTTTTTTTGTGGTTGGCTCATGAGTTGAGGGGCTGGGAGTCAAGGGATTTCAATCAAGCTCACAGCCATAATGCAGCCTATATGGACATAAAGTTCTCTGAGCCTCATTTCTTAATCATTTTTGGAAATTGCTTAACTGCTTTTATGTTCGCTGCCTTGAGTTATTTATAAAAAAATAATAAAGGGATAAAAATAAAATAATAAATAAATAAATTAAGAACCTTTCAGTCGACAAGTTTTATAGTACCAGGTGAGTCTCCTTCAATCCTTAGCAAAAGAAGTTTTAAATACAAGTTTAAGGAATTTAAAAAAAATTCTTTTTTTTTTTAATAAACAGCAAAAGGGAGATTGGAACATTGATTTTGGAAAGTTACAAACAAATGGACTAAGGGTCCAGATGGATTTGAAAAAAGATTTTGAAATTAATTATAAGAATCCTTCCTGTGGGAAAATGCTCTTGTTTTGAATTCTTAAAAAAAACATGAATGGATGGGACTTTGAAGGTTGGACAGTAGAGGGAACCAGAAGGAACTAAAGATTACAATTAAAGGAGAAGAACACTTAAATTTGACTAATACAGAATGGAGCAAAATACTTTAACATTGGATGTATTGAAGAATATTTGTGAACAGTGGACCCAGAAGTTAACTTGAAGAGTGTCATAATTATAGACAGACTGTGTTTAAAAGATGCTGTGGAAGAGGAACAAGTTTTATCGAACAAGACTGAGATGGATTTGAAAATGGATATAAAAATGAAAGGCTACAAGAATGATATGGAAAAAGATGCTATATTGGATATACAAATGAAACCGGCTGATGTCTTAATAATTAAAAGGAATAAACAAATAACAGACCAAAAGAGTGACCTGGATAATTTTCCTATGGTGGCTTTACCAAAGAAATTTGTTAAAGTTTTGAAGGATTTTGTGTAAGGGACAAAGAAAAAATGAAAAGAAATCAAGGTCTAGGACATTTGAAGGGATTAAAGATCAAGATTGTTAAAAGTAAAAGGGAATATAAAGTTGGTTTATTTGATCAAGGTTAAAATAGATATATTGTTATCTCTGATAACCCTTGATGGACTTTTGCTGACCAGGACTGAACAACGAGGCTTTTAAGAGATGAAATATGGGAAGAAGAGGTCATTGTATTTTAAGAGAAGGTGATAAGTTACTAAAATTGTTTATACTTGTGATAAAGGGGGAAGTCTTTATATATTTCTTTTCTTTTTCTTTACTATATTCTTATTTTTTCTTTCTTTTCTATTTTTCTTACTGTTTTTTCTTCTTTTCTGCACTTTCTATTTTTTCTTTTTTAGTTTGTATTAGTTTTTTCTTTTTAATTGTAATTTTTAATTAGATTATTATATGAAAAAGAGTGAGTGCTGTAATAATCCTGTTATGTAAGTCACCAGAAATAGAAATATAATTAATAACGTATCTTATTTATTTATTTATTTATCAAGTTTGTCACCGCCTATCTCCTCCCATAGGAGGGACTCTTGGTGGTTTTACGGTATTTGGCTATAAAACTAAATACATGCTTCTTGTCATTTTCCATAATATATTTATTCATCTTGATTGATTGATTGATTGATTGATTGATTAACTGACTGCTTATGTGCCACCAGGTTTTGTGTCAACTGTTACGATTGCCTAGATAGATTTTCTCCTGGATAGTCTATCCCCATCTGGTTCCTCAGGTCTTCCAATGGTCATCGCCCATGCCACTGTAATTGAGTCCATCCCTTTTGCTGTTGCTTTTCCTCTTGTCTTTCCCCCTGCATTTCCCAGCATTACAGGGAGCTAAGTCTTTGTATTTTGTGTCTGAAATATGATAATCTGAGCCTGGTCATTTGTGCTTTGAGTGAGAATTCTGGATTGATTTGTTTGGCTGTCCATGGTATTCTCAGCAGTTTTCTTCAAATTTCTCCAAATTTCAAAACCATCAATACTCTTTCTATCCTGCTTCTTCAAAGTCCAACTTTTGCTTCCATAGAGTGTCAGGGGAATACCATTGCCTGCATGATTCTGATCTATGTAGGTATAGACACATCCCCTCATCTGAATATATTTTCCAAGGGCTTCATAGCTACTTTACCAAGTTCTACTCTGTGGTGTATTCCGTGACTGCTTGTCCCTTTATTTTTAATAGTCAGGCAGAAGCTATCTACCTCTTCAGTATCTTCATTGACATTTCCAAGACTGGTTACTATATTTGTTGTCATTAGCATAGTCTTTATATTTAATCTTAGTTCCATTTTTCACTGTGCTCCTTGACTTTTATTACTAGAGCTTGCAGATCATTTGCATTTTCAGCTATCAGAGTAATGTCATCACCATAGCATAGGTTACTGGTGTTTCTTCCTCCAATTTTTAAACCACACTCATCTTCTTCCAGTCCAGCTTACCTTAATATATATTCTTGCATATATGTTGAATAAATAGGAGGAGAATATTCAGCCTTGTCTCACTCCTTTGCCAATCTGGAGCCAGTCTGTTTCAACAAGTTCTGTCAGTAGATAATAATAATGAGATGTTCTGGGATTTCCATTTTTCTAAATATATTCCACAGCTTGACATAACCAACACAATTGAAGGCTTTTCTATAACCAAATGAAGCACAAATTGTCTTCTTTTTGGTATTCTGTGGCTTTCCAATGTGCATCAGCAGTAATGTCCTGTGTTCCTCAGCCTTTTCTAAAGCTGGCTTAAACATCTGGCATGTCCCTTTCCAGGTAGGGCTCTAATCTGCATTAAATGATCCTAAGCATTATTTTTCTTGTGAGGATAATGAGGATATTGTACAAAAATTTGCACAGTCTATTAAATCTCCTTTCTTTGGAATTGGTATGTAGAGTTATCTTTTATTCTCCATATTTGCTGGCATAGATTGGTTAGAACCTTTACTGATTCTTCTTCTGTTGCTTGCCATATTTCTGCAGATATTCCATCAATTCCTATAGCTTTCCAACTTGGTAATGACCAGAATGCTGATCTAATTTCACCTTCTAGTACTAGAGGTTCTTCTAAGTATGGACTATCTTCTAAGGCGTCCTGGAATACCTCTTCTGTACAGTATTTCAGTATACTCCTTCCATTGTTGTTTGATCATCTTGAATCAGTTACTGTCTGTCCATTGGTGTCCTTTAGTGTACAGTTCAAGGTAGGATCCTCCTTCTGAATCCAAAGATCTTTTGGAAGACTTTCCTTGTTTTTCTGTGTCTGTTTCCCTTTTGATGTCTTTACAGATTTAGCTGTAACACTGCTTCCTGTTTCTTCTAACAGCTCTCTAAAACAGTGGTGGATTTCAGTGGTGCTGCTGGTTCTCAGGAAGGAGGGAGCACATTCCAAGGAGGTGGAGGAGATAAGTGGAGGCACAGTCTGGGAGGCAATGGGGGGAAAACGAAGAGGTTCAGGATAGTCCCGCCCTAGAGTCTCCCAGGTTATTTCCTCTTGGGTTAGTTAGAGTAGCTTACTCTGGCAAGATTCTGTCTATACAGTATGAGCAAATAAAGAACTGTAGTTTGAATGGACTGACTCTTCATTGTTCTTGGGCTGAGCTTGACAAAAACCCTTCATTAAGTTCCTTCTGAGATGTTTGTGTTTCTTAGCTATGGCTTCTCTTCTTTTTTTGGTAATTTCCGTGGTTTGTTCTGACATCCAGTTTGCTTTCTTCTATTTCTGTTTCAAGACTGTTAGCAATGAAGAGAGTGTTGGATTGGCAAAAGCAATAACAGATGGACTATATTTCCCCTATGTGGCTTCTTCTGGGATACACATTGTGATTTGGTTTTATTTTATACACATTGGTTTTTCCAAGGAGTCACAGGGACACCATTTGGGCCACTGTGAAGAATGTTCTAGCTGTCTGGCAGATAGCATTACTCAGATTCATTCAGAGTTGGATTCCAGTTGGGCGAGCCCAGTTGAAATGCCTGGGGCATGTCTTGTGGGTTATATGGAATAAGTGATTCTGTGACTCCTGTTGAAATAGAAGGATCCTTCAGTCTGTGAGCTCAGCAACCTGTTTATTAGATCCAGGTCCTGGGTTGTTAAAGCTGCCTAGAAGGTGACCTGTGCTTGGGTCCATGTGATAGTGTAGCTTCTTTGAGAGAAGGGGTGATCCCTTTTGCTTTTTAGGGAATATGATCAAGCAACAACTCCCAAGGGTCCTGGAGGAAAGATTATCTGGACCTGTTTCAGTCAAGTTCTAGGCCAGGATATGGTACTGAGATGGCATTGATCATGCCTGTCAATGAACTTTGACACTGCTGGGGTTGGGTGGGGCACTCATCCTTGATCTCTCAGTGGCTTTTAATACCATAGATCATGGTATCCTTCTTAACTGGCTGCAGGGCTTGTGAGTGGGGGATACCATGTTACAGTGGTTCTCCTTTCTTTGTGGTTGGTTTCAGTTGGTGTTGACGGGGAGGAGAGAGGGATCATGTCCACCACCCCTCATTTGTGGGTTGCTGCAGGCCTTGATGTTTTCCCCTCTCTTGTTCAACATCTACATGAAACCACTGGGTGAGTTCATCCATTGGTTTGGGTTGTGATATCATCAGTTATATATCTTGATCCCAGACTGTGCAAGTATGCTATTGATGTCCTGTCCTAGTGTCTGGAGGCTGTGCAACAACAGGCTGAATCCTGATAAGACCAAGTGTGCCTGTGGATATTTGGGCACTATGGTCCTGTGAATTTTATATTTTTAGTCTGGGAAGAGGCTGCACTTCATTCAAGACTGATGTACAATTTGGAGGACATCTTGGATTCACAGGTCCTGCTTGAAGAGGTGGCAGCTGTGGCCAAGAAGGCCTTTGTACAGATTCATCTAGTGCACCAGTGAGGCCATTCAGCTGGTCACTCATGCCCTAGTCACCTCAACAATGGACAATTGCAATATGCTTTACATGGGGCTGCCCTTGAAAACCACTCATAAGCTGTAGCTGGTCAAGAATGTGGTGCTGTGGGCAATAATGGACATGCCACAATATGCCTATGTGACATCACTGCTCAGCAAGTTGCACTGGTTTATGCTGTTTAAAAGCAATTTTTTAGAATTGTCCTGAAAGATCTGATATTAGTAGAGTAGGTGGTTGGCCTCTTCGTATGTTAGTGAATGGTAGAAGGAAATTCTGGGAAGAGGTCAAGTTGTGAATGCTCTGTACCACTGATGGCATACAGAAAAAGGAGCACAAAAAGTAATGATAGAAGAAAAAGAAAAGAGATTATGTATGTGGGGTGGAGAGATGGGAGAGAAAGTGGTGGGGAAGGTCCTGGAATGTGGAGGATGAGGAGGTATGTGGAATAATCTTTTCCTCCTCATGCTCCTGGATATCTCAGCTGCTTTTGACATTATCATCATAGTAGTCTTCTGAACAGTCTTCAAGAGTTGGGAGCTGGCTTCCACTCCTACTTCAAAAATAGGTTTCAGGAAGTAGTACTGAGGACTTCTGCTCTACTCTTACTTTTTAAACTGTCAGGTTACACAGAGCTTGATCTTATCCCCCATGTCATTTAACATTTTTATGAGTCTCCTGGGTATCATCGTCAGAGTTACTAGAGTAATGTGTCATCTCTGTGCAGATGATAACCAGGTCTATTTCTCTTTTCTGTCTTCTTCAAGGATTTCTGGATCTCTGTTTGGTTCTGCCTGGACCACATGGCAGTCTGGATGAGATGCGGTATATTGAAATTGAATTTAAATGATTCTGAGAGTTGGTGATTGGGGATATTCTCAGTCAATTTTTGGGAACATTTCTATTCTTCTCCTGAGGGGTGAAATCCACAGTTTGAGGATGATCCTATGCCCTGTGTTGTCTCTTAGTGTTGAGGTCAGTACAGAGACTAGAAGCATTTATTATCATCTGCATATGATTTACCAGTTGTTTTCCTTTTGATGAGGATGACCTGGCTACTATTTCCCAACCCTCATAATTCTCAGCCATTCTGACTGGGAATTATGGAAGGTGCTGTTCAGATTTGCTGAATTACAGCAGTTTAGTGAAAGGAACTATGTCTTCACAATGAAATGTGATTGCCTTTGTGTGAGCTGAAATGGCATATAGTCCTGGAAGCCGTCGCTGAGGAAGAATTTTATATACATATATACATACATACATAAATACACACACACACGCACGCATGCACGAGCCTATGGTTTGCTTTAATTTCTGCGTGTCTGTTGAAGGGGTTTTAGAAGCTTGACCTGAGATTTGCTGGATATAATAAGAGGAAGAAGAATGGGAAGTGCATCCAGCAGCAACCCTAATAGTAATAGGGGAAATTTGCTTTAGGTTCTAAAATAAAAAGATATGGCAGCAAGCAAAACTAGGGCCCAGAATCTAGGAGTTCTCTTTAAGTCAATTTCCAAGTCCCAGGCAGTGGGAAAGACTTGGGGGTGGGGGGAGGCAGCAGCAGAGTAACAGATCTGAAGCAACAATACCTAAAGTGCCACCATACTATGGAGATCATGCATGCTTGGCATTTTACATTTCCATCGGTTCCACATAATCCATGAGAACCAACAACATCTCTCAATAGGTCAGTTCTTTTATTCTTTCATTCTTCTGCTCCCCACCCCCACCCCACCCCGACTGATAAAGTAAGCCACATTTACCTATTCTGACTTACAAGTAGGAATTACAAGTTACACATATACAAATTACAAGTTAAGTGTTTTGTTTAGCTTCTTCTATTTGCTTATACATATGGAAGGGGTGATAGATAACTAACAGACTCTATGCTAAACAGAGGCTAGCTAGTTGAGTTTTAAGTGATAACTGTGAAGGAAATATATTCCCCTGCATGGTGGTGTTTTGTGTTTTCTAAAGTGCTCTTGGCACAGTTTCAGTGGTATAACAATGACGGTGCCATTATCTTTTCAGAACAGAGGCCATAGGAACTTGTTCAGCCCACAGCAAGAATCCTTTATATCTCCACAATCGTCTTGGTTCTCAGACAAAACTAATAGTCAGTAGTGATCTGAATAGCAATCAGGCTGCATCTGTACTGATTTAGTGCAGGAATGAGGATATAAATGTTTCTGTGATAACTAGGAATTACTGTGCATACTGAGGCATACAGATCTTAACAATCTGGTTTAAGAGGCAAATCAAGAATTTCAGAAATAGCTGATGCCAGAGTGAGCTTCATCTAACTCAAGGTCCAGATCTGGAAAGAGAGATCCAGAGGAAAGGGCAATATTTTCCTATTGTAGAACATGGAAAAACACAAAGTGTTATAGGTTTTTGTATATTAACGAAGTGAGTAAAATGTGTAAGCGTGCTAGAGCTATAGGAGAGGATGAAATGCCAGATTTCATAGAAAAACAGTGACATTTAAAACAAGTAAAGGGAATGTAATATGATTGATAGAGAAAGAAGGTGAAGCAATTTGTAATGTTATTACTCTTTTTTGGAGGGAACAGGTGTGTCAAATTTGAGACCGCTTGAAGGAAGTTTTTGCAATGAGCAATTTTGCTTGTAAAGAATTATGATGCCCTGTTCTGAACAGAAGCCAGTTTCATATCCCAATCACCTAAAACTAGGCTGACCATGTGTCCCATGTCGAACAGGACAGTCCCGTTTTTTTTAACATTTCCCAACCGTCCCGTCGTTTTAATATAAATGTCAATTTTGTCCCGTTTTTTAAAAACGTTGGAGCTGTTATTGGGAAAAGCGGGGAAAAATTGAAATTGAAATTGAAAAGGAGGCTGACTTTGCAGTAGTTCTCAATCTGGCGGGAAACCTAGAGCCGGAACCGCAGGAACAGCTGATTGGCGGTGAGCAAGAGGAAGAGTCGCTGCCACCAATCAGTGCATTGGAAGATAGTCAGAAAAGCGCACCCAGCAGAACAGAAGCTGATTGGCTCTCAGGCCAAAATGGTGGGAATAAAATAAAATAAAAGGGCATGCCAGAGAGGAACAGGTTGTCAGGGACAACTGTTCACTAGACTCCTCTGTTCCTGTCCTCCCGTCCCAGCTCGCCACCACCCTCAGCCCTCCACTTCTCCAGCCTCCTGCCGCCTCGTTCCTGTCTTCCCATCCCAGCTCACTGCTGCCCTCAGCCCACTGCTGCCCTCAGCCTGATGCCACCCTCAGCTCTCCTGCAACCTCTCTGCCCAACACCACCTCTCTGGACCCAACCATTACTGTACCTTGTCCTCCTGCACCTTCCTAGCTTACTGTCGATAACCTTTTTTATCATCTTTTTCATGAATACGGAATATTACATAAGTTTAACCCCGTCCCGTTTTGCCATCCCAATGTCCTGTTTTTGTCTCACAGAAATATGGTCAGCCTACCTAAAACACACACTTCAGTTAATTTACATTACAGTTTCAGACCACCACAGATGCATTTGTTACTGTTGTATTCTCTTTCTTTGGCTGCCTCCCACTCTCTCTGTTTCTCATCTTCAACTGTTTCTCCCCAGGAAGTGTTTCTTTTTGGTATTTCCCTCCTCATATCCTGAAAAGGTTTTTTTTTTTTCAGTAGGTTAATGCAGAGTTGCTGTTAAGACTGCTTCTGCCTCTTTTTTTTTAATAGTAAATTTTATTAGGTTTCAAGAGAAGAATAAAAACCACAAAGAAACAAATAACTACAAAGAAAGAAAAAAAACTTAAAAAGTGCAGAAACACAAGAGAAATTTTTTTCAAATTTACAAAAAGATGTGGCTTCCAACTTTTAACAGCAAGGATATACAAAAATGTTCATAATCAATCTCTTACTCTATATTAAACCAAAACACCACATTATTTCTATAAATCATTCCACTTTAACACATAATAAAAATCACTAAGTACAGTTACTCCTCCCTCTTATACTAAAATAAAGAAAAGAAGTTCATATAAACCTCCTAAACATCTTTCTCCCCTCCAAAAGATAAAACATTTAATTATTCCCTTCCTACCACTATTCTATACATTTCTGTCTACTATAATAATAATCAAATTAAAAAGCACATACAGTAAGTTGTCCGCTATTATACTTAATGGTACAACAGTTTTAATAATCCCAATCTTAATAAACCCAAAAAACAAAGACAATTCAAAACAGTAATTCCATATCTCTAAAAGGGAATAACGTCAATCAACTCCTTAAAGCAAATCGGATAAACATTCTTTAACCCTGATACAACAGTTTTAATAATTTTAATCTTAATAAACCCAAAAAACAAAGACAATTCATAACAGTAAATCCAAAGGCAATTTGCCTTTAAAGATTTGGATTTACTGTTATGAATTGTCTTTGTTTTTTGGGTTTATTAAGATTAAAATTATTAAAACTGTTGTATCAGGGTTAAAGAATGTTTATCCAGTTTGCTTTAAGGATTTATTCAGTCTGTCATCCCTTATCCCACTTCAAAATAAAGCAAAGCAGTTGCATATCCCCACAATGTGCCCAGAGCTTTTCGCTTGAAAGAATCAAACAGCCCAACTGCCCCCCTCAAAGATTCCAGGTTCTTTTCATGGCATTCTACCAGGAGATCAATTTTACTTATGGCTTGCAGATCACTCTCTCCCTTAGATTTCTCCAGCTCCACTATCCAATCATCCAGTATCTCGATAAAAATCCCAATCTCAGTCTTAAAAAAAAAACTTTCTGTTGCTCTGAAATTCCTCAATTTCATCCACCACATCCCCAACCTGATGGCACATTTTAGATCTCATTTTCCACAGTGTCCTGGATATCTTGCATAAAAGCTTGATAGAAGTCAGAAGAAATCTGTTTAAAATCCTGGTGAAAGTGAGAAAGAATCTGTTTGATGTCCTCCATGTCTTACACAGTAGATTATGGCGCTCCCTAGGAACTTAACCAGTGAAAGTCAAAGATATGGAAGAGTTCCAAAGTGTGTTTACAAGTGAGAGTGAGATAGACAGTTCTCAAGGGAAAGTGAAAACAGAAAGCTGAAGGTTGAAATCAGCCGATTCAATGTGTAGGAAAATGCTAAGACCTTCAAATTTAATACAAAAATAATAACAGGAAGACAATTGTTTACTTTCAATCTTTGGAATTTCCTTTGGAAGAAAAACGAAATCCAAAACTTAAAAGAATTTTTCAAAAAAAAGTAATCCCAAAAATAACGTTAAGCACCAAGAGAACCAGCTTCTCCTCTTGGGGTACATATACTTCAAAAAATGCAAATTGGTGATTTAGAAATGGGGTGGCCAGCCTTAGTACCCCTTTAAGGCTCCAGCGTGGCTTGGAAAGTGATGAAGTCCCCACCTCCCAACTGGCTCTTACCAGTTGAACATGAAACGCTGTTTGTGATCTTCTGGCTGCAAGCAGCCATCTGGAGGACAGATGGGATGATTCCAGGTATTCTTCTTGATCTGGAGAACGTTTCTGGGCTTCAGGAAAACCTGCCTGAGCCTGAAAAAAGTTGTCAGCGGGCACAGCTGTTCAGTCTGCCATTCCCAATGGAAGCCAGGACTGCTTCTGATTCATTTCTTATAAGATTCAGTATTAGCAGCTTTTTATGTATTCTCTCCACCAAGAAATGACCTTGCCTGTTTCCAAACCTGGTCCCAGGTTTAAACTCTGTTCCGTTGTTCTGCTTTCTGAAGAGGATGAGAAAAGGAAAAGATCACCACTGCCTAGATCCCTTGAAATTCTATTGCTTTTGATGCAGGGAAAGAGAACATCCTTGGACAGTGCTGGAGTAGCAAGTTATCTAGCTGGAAAGGGAACTTTTAGCTATTTGACATTCTGTAGTGAATAACTGGAAGGAAGCCATAAGCAAAGTAATATAGAAAGTCATTCACAGCAAAGCCCATATGACAGCATTGGAATGCATAGTATTTCTTTGGGATGAATTTATTTTGGAGAAACCAGGTATTTTCCTTCTCACTTCTTCGTTTGACTGGTATGCTCCTAACTGTTTGGGAATGATACCCACAATTCATGAAGAAAATTCGCTCGCATTCGCTCTACGTTGGACTCCAGCTTTAAGGCAGGGCCAGTGGAGGATAGCGGGGCAAAGTCTGGCATGGCTATCTGGGGGGAGTTTGATCCGGTTGCAGCAGGAAGTAGACAGGGCCCTCGCAGCTACTAGTTCAGCCACTTCTGTATTAGATCCGTGCCCTTCCTGGTTGGTCAAGGCTGCCCGGGTGGAGGGATGTGATTGGGTCTGGGCGGTGGTTAATTCCTCTTTGAGAGAGGGGGTGCTCCCGCCAGCTCTTAAGGAGGCAGTGGTGCATCCTCTCCTCAAGGGGCCATTGCTCGACCCAACCAGCCTGGACAGTTTTCGTCCAGTCTCCAACCTCCCCTTTTGGGGGAAGGTTGTGGAGAGAGTGGTCGCGTGGCAGCTGCAGAGGACCCTGGATGAAGCGGATTATCTGGACCCTTTTCAGTCAGGGTGCAGACCGGGTTATGGGACTGAGATGGCATTGATCGCACGCTTAGATGACCTCTGGTGGGAGCGGGATGGGGGCAGTGCGACCATCCTTGCTCTTCTTGACCTCTCAGCGGCCTTTGATACCATCAATCATGGTATCCTTATGGACCAGCTTCGGGAGTTGGGGGTGGGTGGCACAGTGTTGTGCTGGTTCTCCTCCTCCCTCCGGGGTCGGTTCCAGTCGGTGTTGATAGGGGAAAGGTCCAGCCCACGTCCCCTACTCTGGGGTGCCTCAGGGCTCGGTTCTCTCCCCTCTCCTATTTAACATCTACATGAGACAGTTGGGGGAGGTGATCCGACGGTTTGGGGTAAGATACCATCAATACGCTGATGATACTCAGCTTTATATCTCTACCCCAGACCGCCTGAGTGATGCTGTGGATGTCCTGACCTAGTGCCTGGAGGCTGTAAGGGCCTGGATGGGGTGCAGTGGGCTTCGACTCAACCCAAGCAAGACTGAGTGGGTTTGGGTTTGTGGGCATCCTGGTGCTAAGGTTTTTCTACCTTTGGTCTTGGATGGGGTTGCACTGCCCCAGACAGACCCAGTGCGCAATCTGGGGGTCCTCACAGACTCACGGCTCCTGCTCAAAGAGCAGGTGGCAGCTGTGGCTAGGAAGGCCTTTGCACACCTTCGGGTTGTGCGCCAGCTGTGCCCATTCCTAGACTGAGAGGCTTTGCTCACAGTCACTCATGCCCTCATGACCTCCCGTCTGGACTACTGTAATGCTCTCTACATGGAGCTGCCCTTGAAGAGCATTCGGAAGCTTCAGCTGGTGCAGAATGCAGCTGCACGGATAGTAATTGGTGTCAGGTACTCAACACATAACACCACTACTACGTGAGCTGCATTGGTTGCTGGTGTGCTTCCAGGTGCAATTCAAGGTGCTGGTTGTCACCTTTAAAGCCCTTCATGGCTTGGGACCAGGTTACCTAAGGGACCTCCTTCTCCCAGTTGTTTCTGCCCATCCAATTTGATCTAGTAGGCTGGGTATGCTGTGGGTCCCGTCAGCCAGGGAGTGTCAGTTGGCGGGAACTAGAAGGCATGCCTTCTCTTCTGTAGTGCCTGCCCTCTGGAACATCCTCCCTCCAGGAATTAGGATTTCCCTGACCCTGTTGGCCTTTTGTAAGGCTGTGAAGATCTGGTTTTGTGCCCGGGCCTGGAGCCTCGAGCGTGTGGATGGTCCCATCTCTTGGCTGTATTAACATTCATGCATTGCTCGCTTGTCAGCCATGTATATTTATTTTGTATTTATTTTATATTTTAACTGTTTTAATTGTAATTGTTTTGTTTTATAGTTTTATTGTTGTAAGCCACCCAGCATCACTCGCTGAGATGGGCGGCTATAGAAATCAAATAAATAAATAAATAAAAATTGTACTATACATTGCCTGAGTTGAAAAGTGAATTTGGATGTCTCCCCTCATAAGGCATGCTCATTAGTCTACTAAGGAAAGATGCAATTTAAATCTTTCTGCTGCTTGTTAGAACTGAATTTCCAATCTACAGCATCCTTAATATAAGGAAAAAGAAGTGGTTACTGAACTTTCTATTTTCATCAAACACCTGTCTTCTTATTTAATAAGGAAAAATAAAGAAAATAAATTAATGATCCTATATTCTTAATTCACATGAGGATGTGTTGTTGATATCAGATATATATCGTATAGATATATCTAAATATCTAAACTATTTTTAGACTTTATAAAATATAAATATTTACATTTATATCATTTATATTTTTATATTTCTATCTTCTCTCTTTTCAGGTATGATTTTTAATTTCAATTTATTCCCCATGGAGAAATTTTGGCCTTCTGTTCAATTCCTGTCAGCTGAACCAGCATGGCCAATTTTGAGATGTGTGGGATTTGCATCAACATTGAAAGGCCATAACTTCCCCAACTGTGCCTTAAATGAAAAAACTAAGTGCATGTAATTGTAGGGATAGGAGATCTGTATGAGTGGCTGTAGTCAGAAAAAAGCTGACACATGCCTGATGCTGCATCTAACATTTAGCACAGACCAGACTCTAGGGGTTCTTGTTAGTACAGCAGACATACTGTAGGTATGGCTGTCAATGCTGTGTCCAAGAATTCCAGTGATAATCTGTGAATATAATTTGGTCAAACACTGCAGGTACTTGGCAGCACATATATTCAAGTAGCTTGGGCCTATGGAAAACAAAGGTATCATGTGGTTCATGCAATCACCAAATATGACAAATTTAATTATTTGCTGGGAAAGGCAAAAACTCAGTGTGACACTTGAAACCTATTACATTTCCAGTTTCACAGATAACTTTATAACATTGCTGCTGCTTGATGATGGTGCTTGATTGCACAAAGTCAGTGAAGCAATCTTAACAGCATTATTTTTCTAGTGAACCATGAAGATATATATTTATGCGAATGAAAGGATGTTACAAGACTTCAGTGAGAATAAGGAAGATGAAAAGACTATACTGAAACCTTTTACAAATGAGATTATAGATTTATAGAAACACTTGTAGGAAGCGAATGTATTTGGGAATGACTATCCTAGAGGGTGTGACAGGTAATAGAGTCACGGTTTGACACCAAGGAGTAGGTTCCGATGAAGTATTCATTGACAAATTTAAAACTGCAGGTGGGTCATTTAAAGTGCTAACATCCCTACGTCCATAAATTTGAAATAAGACTGTGTTGCCTAAAGACAGGAAAAGATTGGTATATATATTTAAAGAAGGGAGTTAAAAGACAATGAAAAAATTACCAAACCATTGCTGAATTGGTCTGTTGAAAATCATCAGGAAGAAACTCAAATACTTCGGATATGTGATAATGAGCTGAGGAAAATAGGGAAAACAATAGATATATTGGATGGACAGGATTAAAGAATGTCCTGTGAATTAATTGAAAGTATGCAGACAGCTTATCATCCTAATATTTGTCAACAAAGTCCATAAAAAGAATCTCAGAAAGAAGGAGTAGCTGAAAGGGATGCATTCTTTATTTATTTATTTATTAGATTTGATGTTTGCCCAACCCCAGGATGGCTCTCGGTATTTACAATTTAAAACAGAAAAACAATAATTTGATCTAAAGCATCTGGACAATAATATCCTTTATAACAGAACACTGACTAGGATCCACAGCTACTCTAATCTACATGGGTTGGAAAAACAGCCATATTTTTAAACATCTCTGGAACATCATTAGGGTGGGGGCCACATGGATGTGTTTTCAGTTCATGTCTTTGGAAAGTTTGAAAACCAGTCTTAATTGTCTCATTGTATCCTTCATTACTTCTCTCAATGTTTCTAAACAAATGAATTGTGCTTTTAGAATTATATTAATTATATTAATTCCTTTGCCATAGGTACTGAATATGAGTTAGCAGTATGACATAGCAGCTGTCTAGAAATATAGTTTCCAAATCACTGAAATTTCCACTGTATTTTTCATGGCTTGAGCCTGTGCACTACATTTTTAAAATTCAGAGAAACAAACAGATATAAAGATGCGATGATCAGGGTATGAGGATAAATCAAGGAACTGGGGTATGTTCTACCTTGAAAAAAAGATGACTGCAGGAGTGGGGGGTGGGGAGAATTCAATTTCAAGTATCTGAAACTGTTACATGAAAGAAAGTAATTTGTTCTTTGTTGTCTCAGGGTGAAGAACATGGAATAATGCTCTTAGATTAGATTCTGGTTGAATATAAAGTTGTATGATCTTACAACTTTGGCAGAACTCATACAGCATTTTTGCCTGGAGGATGAATGGAGAAACCAATTTCCAAATGACATTGATAGTTCTCAGCTAAATTTATTTCTAAATAAATCAAGGATAGGCACCATTGCCCTTCAAGGAGTTAAACTGTAACTTCGATCATGCCTTACCATTGGCTATGCTGGAGTTTGGAGGGCAACACATCACCCAGTTCTGATAAAGGTAATACAGTAGTATCCCATAGCTTAAGAAGCTCAATCAGCATGCATGTGTTTTCATCCTGGACTATAGTCTGTTCAGGTTTGATTGTGCAGAGAGATGATTTGGAGCACATTATGCAAGAGATGCAACAATCAGCTGCTTTAAGGACTTTTGACTACTAAAATAGTACAACACAGTCCTTGAAAAAGAAATTATTCTAAAGGAAATTGATGATAAACATAGCAGTGATTGGAATCCACAATCAGCTTATTACTTCAGTAAGTAACCAAGACCCTCCAGACACAATTTTTGTGCTGTAAATGGATAAACTCAAGAACTACCTGTCTCCATGACATTAGCTCGCTTAGTGGACTGACTTGATGTTTTTCTGGCTCTGCAAGAGTTTACGTGAAACCATAGTAAAGCTAAGTTTTTCTACTGACCTTATGGTTGCTTCATCATACCTCCAAGTTTAAGTTCAGTTTAGCTTAACACTGATCTATGAAGTGAACATATATCTCATCAGCAAGATTAATGCTGAATTACTCAGTCTTGGAGAACCTGTTTCAGATGCGTATATTCATCCCACAGTACTTTTACTGGGCTAAAAAAGGCAAGTTTCCAGGTTCTGTAGAATTCTTCATATTATTTCTTTTTAAAATCAATATATATGTTCCGTTGCATTTTCCATTTTCATATAATGAAAAACTATTATGTTTCTAAGAATTTGTATAAAATATTAACACCCCCCCCCCAGTATTACTCCTTTGTGTAACTTCATTGTATCCCACCCAAAGTTCTGCCATAATTTATTGGGAATCTGTAGCAACTCCAAATGATAATTCTTAAAAGGTTAAATTAATGCCTATTTTTAAAATAATGTATAATTACAATATAAAGTAATGATGAAAAAGAACAAAGACTAACTCATTACCAACTCAAAATTTTTGTGAAATATGCTTGACATTAATTTTTTCAGTGGCATGAGGCATTATCACACAACTCTTTTCCGTCTTTATTGGAAATGGAAATGCAGTCCACAGATTCAGATGGGATTTCATTAGTTCTGTGGTAAGAACTTTGTTAGCTTCTGTCTAAGCTAGAAAGGACATTCCATATTACAAGAAATTTAGCAAGGTGTTCCCTGCATGTTATGTTATCACTTACCTATTTGCCATTTGTCTGAATTACTCAAATTGGTCTGGAATTTATATATACCTGGAAATTTGTGTAACAAGCCTCAGGTATAGTCCCGATATGCTGTTTTATGGCACTATACATAGCCCATTTTGACAGCACTAGTATATTAGATTCATATGTCCAATAGCCCCTCATTTTACCACTATAAACTCCTCTATGGTAATTCCTTAAATCTGGCTCGATTCCATCATTTTCCCAATATATAAGAAAGGAGACAGATGAGATCCTGCCAACTACTGTCCAATTAGTCTTCCTTCTGTGATTAGTAAACTTTATGCTAGATTTCTCTGCCACAGATTACAAGACTAGATGTATTCTGAGACCATTAGTGCCAGAACAGGCAGGATTTAGGGATGGACATTCTACAATAAATCAGTGCCCAATATTATATCATTTGGCAGAGAAATATTATAAACCTCTGAATGGAGCACTTTTTGCTGCCTTTATTGACTTTAACTTCATTCCCTGAGAAAAATTTTGGAGGAAATTAGCTAATTCAACAATTGATCATTGTCGTCTTAATCTGATTATACAATTACACTGTGATACCACTACCCTGTCTAAAGGCAATAATTTTGGTGATCTAACGGAGCCTATCCCCACCCATAGTGGGGTTAAGCAAGGATGTATTTTAGCCCCCTATTGTTTAACATTTACATTAAAGATATTAATGTAAGAAGCCTGGTGACTTGGGGGTTTTGCATTGCACAGGGGACCCAGGGGTTGTGGATGGAGCAGGCCACAGTGGTAGGGGGAAGGGAGTATGCGCATTTTGTTAGAGGCAGCAGAGTGGTTTTGTGGGCTCCTCAGAGAGTGTGGGCTTACCTCCGGGAGTGAGAGACGCGGAGCCCAAGATTGGATGGGGTGTGTAAGAGTACCCACCCCTGAGTGAGAGACAGGAGGTGGGTAGGTATGGGTGGGGTGCCCCCCCGTGACCAGTGAGAGAGGTGGTGGGGAGGACACAGTGAGTGAGTGGACAGGGGGGTAGGCCCTAACAGCGCCGAGAGCAGGAGCTGGTGCACTGGAGGGCCTGCCTCCACCTGAGGTTGATTGAGGGTGGGAAGATGTGTGCATGGGGGAGGGGACCCTTGCGCTATCCCAGGGTGGCCAGTGGTTCGGGAGTGGAGGCAACTGGGCCTGGCAACTCTGGGGGTTATAGGGCGGGTTTCACTATCAAGGTGGTGACAGGCTGGGGACATTATGACGGGAACTGGAGGGCAGGCCATCTCCAGGGAAGATGCTCCCGGTGTTTGTTACCGGTAGTGTGTTCCGGCCCTCCAGGTTCATATCCAGGTCCTGGTCAGCAGATCCCTGAGGGCCCTGGTCTCCGGCTGCTGCTTTTGAACGTTAGGTCAGTCAACAACAAAGCCCCCCTTATAAGTGACTTGATCACAGAGGAGGGGGCCGACCTGGCGTGTATCACCAAGACCTCCCTGGGTCAGGAAGGGGGGGTAGCCCTTTCAGAAATGTGCCCAGCTGGGTTTCAGGTGTGGCACCAGCTGCGACACTAGGGCAGGGGAGGTGGGGTGGCAGTTGTCATCCGAGAATCTCTAGTAGCCTTCAGGGGCGCTGCTCCACAGGTGGCTGATTGTGAGACCGTTTTTCAAGTTGGGTTCCCAGGAACAGTTGGGAGTGTGGCTGCTGTACCAGCCTCCCTGCTGCATGGCAACCTCCCTTCCTGAGCTGCTTGAGGTCGTCTCGGGGCTCGCGGTGGAGTTCCCCAGGCTTATGGTCTTGGGGGACTTCAACCTGCCTTCCCTGGGGCGTACCTCAGATGCAGCTCAGGAGTTCATGGCTACCATGGCAGCCATGGGCCTATCTCAGATTATTCGGGACCCAACTCGAGACAGTGGCCTCACTCTGGACTTGGTTTTCTTGTCGGAGCAGTGGCAATGTGATCTGAGGGGAGAGGTGGATCTGTCCCCATTGTCATGGTCAGACTACACCCTGGTGGCCCTGAGATTCTCTTGTGCTGCCCCCCTCTGCAGGGGGGCAGGACCCATTCGGTTGGTCTGCCCCCAGCGACTGATGGACCCGGTAGGGTTTCAGAAGGAGCTGGGGGTTATACCCGGGGATCTGCTGCATGGTCCAGCGGAGGTCCTGGCCACAACTTGGAATAGGGAAGCGGCTGGGGCCTTGGACAGGATTGCGCCTGTGCGGCCTCTCTTGCCCACACAAACCCAGCACTCCCCGTGGTTCACGGAGGAACTGTGGGTTTTGAAGAGGGTTAAGAGACGCCTAGAGCGCCACTGGAGGAAGTCAAAGACTGAATCTGACCAAACACAAGCTAGAGCTGCTATTAAGGCCTACCTTGTGGCAGTAAGAGCGGCAAAACACCAATATTTCTCCTCTCTTATTGCATCCGCAGAATGCCACCCAACAGCCCTGTTTAAATTATGTGATCGTTATTAGGTAGGGGGGGCTCTGTCTCCCACCTACAGGGCCGTGCAGAGGAGTTTGCTGAGCATCTACAGGATAAAATCACTCAGATTCGGTCCAAGTTGGACTCTAAGTGTGGGGCAGAGTCTGGGGAGATGCTGAGGGAACGTACTTACCCTGTTATCTGGGAACAGTTTGATCCTGTTGGGCCTGAGGAAGTGGACAGGAGCCTCTGGACTGTAAATGCCACCACGTGTCATCTAGACCTGTGCCCTTCCCGGCTTGTGAAAGCAGCCGGGAGGTGACATGTGGTTGGGTCCAGGCGATGGTTAATGGACTTTTGAGGGAGGGAGTGATTCCAGTTGCCTTTAAAGGGCATTGGTATACCCCCTCCTCAAAATGCCATCACTGGACCCTACTGTTCTGGACAATTTTTGTCCAGTCTCCCACCTCCCCTTTTTGGGGAAGGTGGTTGAGAAAGTGGTGGCATTACAACTTCAGAGGATTCTGGATGAAACGGATTATCTAGACCACTTTCAGTCAGGTTTCAGGCCGGGGTATGGGACAGAGACTGCATCGGTCGCATTTATGGATGATCTCTGACGGGAGCGGGATGGAGGCAGTGCATCCATCCTGGCTCTCCTTGACCTCTCAGCAGCTTTCGATACCATCAACCACGGTATCCTTCTGGGATGGCTCAGGGAGTTGGGGGTGGGCGGCGCTGGTTCACCTCCTTCCTCCAGGGCCGGTCCCAGTCGGTGGTGATAGGACATGAGAGACCGACCCTTGACCCCTGCTGTGCGGGGTGCTGCAGGGTTCAGTTCTCTCCCCTCTCCTATTTAACATCTACATGAAACCGCTGGGTGAGATCTTCCGTCACCATGGGATGAGGTACCATCAGTATGCTGATGATACTCAGATATATATCTCCATCCTGGGTGAAGTAAGTGATGCGGTGGCTGCCCTCTCTCTGCCTGGGAGCTGTGGGAGTCTGGATGGGGAACAACAGGCTTCAGCTGAACCCTGGTAAGACGGAGTGGCTGTGGATTGATGGCTCCTCGGTATCCGGGAAGTTGTCATCTTTAGTTTTGGATGGGGTTGCACTGCCCCATTCAGAACCAGTTCATAACTTGGGGGTCCTCCTGGACTCATGACTCCTGCTCAAAGAGCAGGTGGCAGTCATGGCCAGGAGGGCCTTTGCACAACTTCAGGTTGTGCGCCAGTTACGCCCTTTCCTGGATCGAGATGCCCTCTGGACAGTCACTCATGCTGTGGTCATCTCCCATATAGACTACTGCAATGCGCTGTACGTGGGGCTACCCTTGAAGAGTATCCGGAAGCTTCAGCTGGTCCAAAATGCGGCCACGCGAACGGTGATGAGTGCTCCAAGATCAGCACACATAACACCTTTACTGCGTGAGCTGCATTGGGTTCCAGTTTGCTTCCGGGTCCAATTCAAGGTGTTGGTTATGACCTTTAAAGCCCTACATGGCATGGGGCCAGGTTACCTGAGGGACCGTCTCATCCCCATAACATCGACCCGCCCCATCCGATCATGCAGAGAGGGCATGTTGCGGACCCCATCTGTAAGAGAATTTCATCTGGCGGGGTCCAGGAGGTGGGCCTTCTCTGCAGTGGCTCCTGCCCTGTGGAACATTCTACCCCCTGAGGTGAGGCAGGCCCCTTCACTCCCAACATTCCAGAAGGGTTTGAAGACTTGGTTCTTCCGCCTCACTTGGGATGGGAAGGACAATAGCTCTTCCTGGGGTGGCTGGTGATGTAGAGTTCTCCCTACCGAATGGAAATTTCCCACTTGGATTCCATATTTATATTTATTTATTATTTTAGTATTGTAGGTGTTGACTTGGTGATTTTATGATGTTGAGGTTTGAAGGTGAATTTTATTGTAAACCACCCAGGGTCCCCCTTTTGGGGGGTGATGGGCGGTGATAGAAATGTGAATAATAAAATAAAAATAAAATAAATTGTTGAAGCTTCTCTGCAAAAAAAATTTGACCAAGTTCTGAGACTGTGGACTGTTAATATCAGCCCTACCTGCTTTAGGCCTAGAAAAACTCTGATAGAATTTAAGCAGAGGGCATTGGACATTCAAGTGGACAGAGCCAAACTTTCCCATCTTTCATACAGACAAATTGCTCTCTCCCTTGGACCCTCCCCAAGTACTTCTATAAGGTTCTGTCCCACATCAAAGACTCTTCTCCCTTGCCCATATAGATGCCTCCCCACTAGGGTGACAGCTGGTTGATATGCCAACCTTCTATATGAAGTTCGAGTATGCATCTGCTCAAATATAGAAGTTATTATACATCCTTTTAAAGTGCCCACAGTACTCACTGGTGATTAGAGCTAATATGCTCTTTCATTTGATAAACTCCACTCATAATGAGGAAATTGAGGTATTATTAAATGACCAATATCCAGGTGTTCTGAAGGCAGTAGCAATATTTTTATTTATAGACTTAGCTTGGTCCCTTCTATACAATATAAGCTTTATCGGATTTCATATATACATATACATACACTCACATATACATACATATACACATACATTCATACATATATATTTTTAAAATTCTGTGACATGGTCTTGGACTGCAAATAAAATACACCCAACATTTTTAATTTTTAATAATTTTCTATGCCAATATTATAAGGATTGTTGCCTACATAGAGCTTGCACCACTCCATAATGTATCTGTCAGAGCCAGGGACTTTGTCCACTTTCATTAGTTATTATTTCTGTTATTTCAGATGCATCGACTGGGGCCTCAAAAAATCCTTGTTGCCTTTCTGAGAAAGTAGTCTTCTCACTCTCTACAGACATTTTTTATTGTCTTAGTCTGAGAGGTATTCTTGTCTTAGTAAATCTTTGAATAAAATTGCTGGAAGAGAATGTAACTGGATTTCATGTTTCTGTGAACTTAGCAATGTGCGTCTCTGATACTGGATATTTTTGATCTATTTTTAATTTTCTTTAGTCTGTAGGCCAGGAACCTGCCAGCCTTCTCGGCTGATTCCTAGTATGCCTGCCAGGTGCAAGTTAATAGGAAATCTGCTTTCAAGGCATGTATTTTATTCATAGATCCTGGGTGCTGAACATGGTCATTTTCTTTAAAGCCATAGGACAATGTTATACTTCCACAGTGGAGTGTAATTTGAGATCCATGTCCTTTGAAGGTTCAGCCTTTGCTTTTTTTAAATGAGTCAAACAAAGTAATCTAGCTTTTTAAAAGCCTTCCATTGTGTCTTAATGAAGGAATGTATTAATGTTTGGTGTATGTCTAGCTGGATAGTTTGCATGAGATTAAGACTTATTAGCTAGGAGGCATTTAATCTCCATTGAGATGCAAATTCTAACCCTTTTATTGGGAATTAAGGGCAAAGGAGACCGAGGAAAGCCTGAAGATTAATAAGCAGCAAACGGAGGTCTAGGTCACATTTGACTTCAGCCTTCCCAATATGGCACCTCCAGCTCTTACATTTGAGCCATATATAGGACTTACATTTCCTATAATTCCCAATCAGCATGCCTAACATGTTGGCTGGGAACTCTAGAAGTTATAGTCCTAGCAATCAACAAGGCAGAAGGCCAGAAGGATGTTGATCTAGGAGGACCTAGCTGTCTACCTTCTTTGTGTCAAGTTTAGATCCAGGTTTTTGCAAGTAGGGAGGCTGGGAGTGTCCCTTTACATCTGATAATTCTGCCTTGAGCTCCTGCCAGCTCATACTCAATAGTAATTACTTCCATTATTTTTAATTGTTTTTATTGCCTTTTTGTTCCTACTGGGTACCCAGTAACCAAACTGTTATATTCTTTTTTTATCAAATAATATAACCTCCCACACATTAGTATTTTTTTTAGTTCTTGAAGCACTAAAGGCACTTCCACGAAAGGAATCACTCTGTATTCATCTCCCAGTCCCTCACAAACCAGTTTGAAGCCAACTGTTGATTGTCTTCATTTTCAGTGTCCTTGAAATGCTAATTATTGGCAGGAAACCCCACAGCTTGAACAGTTTCCTCTCCAATATGAGAATTTAAAAAACAAGATTCAAGCAGTATTTGTTCTGCCTGGAACTGCTATAGCTCCTTGAGTCACAAAAATCCTTTGTTCCCTACTCCATTCAAAAGAAAAAGAAAATAAGAAAATAACGGGATCAACTTAGTCGTCTTCTCCTTCTCCTTCTTACTACTACTACTACTACTTTAACATGAATTACGAAAAGATAAATTCCTTTCTTTTTTTTCTTTATGGGGAAAGTCGCCCTGCTCCAAAGGTAACATTTTAAAAATGTTTCTATTAAAAAGCCTCTGCAAGCTTGATGTTGGCAGGAGAGCATGGCAGCAGTTTTTCAACCAAGCACTTTTCAGAATAGCTCTGACCATGGTGTTACATGTAGAGCCTTTCTGTGTACGACTTGGCAGAAAGTAATGGCTTGCTTGAGTCCAACATGAGTGGGAAAAATCAAGCTCATTATAGGGATGTGGAAGCTGACTTATATTAATATATAATTCATCTTCCTTAGAATAATTTAGATTGCTGCAGACACTGAGCATAGGCTAGCAAATGCCCTCAAGAATGGAAAGGGGTTTTTTAGCACTTGGTGCAAAGTCATTATATACTTTGTGTATGTGTATGTGTGTGTGTGCCTTCAAGTCAGACTTGATTCCCAGCAACTGCTTGGACAGGTCCCTGCAGTTTTCTTGGCAAGATTTCAGAAGTGGTTTGCCATTGCCTCCTTCCTGGGGCTGAGAGAGAGTGACTGGCCCAAGGTCCCTCAGCTGACTTTGTGCCCAAGGTGGGACTACAACTCATGGTTTTCCAGTTTCTGGCCTGATGTCTTAACTACTATGCCAGACTGGCTCTCTATACATTTTTTTAAATCTGTTCAGTTGTGCCTGATTCATACATATATATTTACAACTGACTTTATAGGATCAATCATGTTACATATCTTTTTTTTTTTTTAAGTTTCATTTTATGCTGAAGAGAACATTTGCATAATCTGTTCAATGGTGCTAAATTATGGCTGATCTGCTTATCAAATAAATTTTGGCTGCTCATGTCTATGTGTGTTCATTTAAGCATCAGCTACTGTTCTCTTCCCTAAGCAGAGGATGGCATTGTGGCTCTGTTAGTCACTTTATACTCAGTTAAGGCATTCCCAGAGTGTCATCTTCTTTTGATTGTTCTGGACATGTTCTAGCAGCTGCGTTTGGCTTTTCATGTCTTCAGTGAAACAGACAAATGGTGTAATGGCAGTACTTTCTAAGAAGAAGATATGAAATTCTTATATTTTTAATAAAAAAGGTACCATAAACCTCATTGTAATTCAGACTTGACGTGTTCACCCTGTGCATGTCCAGAAACTCATTTTCTAATACTAGATGCAACATTCTCTGGAGGAAAATTTTCCATCTGTTTCCTTACGATGTTAAGCTGCTAACTCTGTGCATTATTTGTTATATGTACCAGTTCATGTTAAGCAATAATGTTCATGTTAAGCAATGATTTTCTTCTTCTCCAGCATTAAGAATTCATTTGGGTAAAAGTGGAATATGCATGTAAATAAAATCTGGTATTATGAAAAAACCACTATTTATATTTTCAGTTTCTTTCTTTGAAATGCGGAATCAACAGTGGAATGCTTAGACATTGGGGCAGAGAAGAGATATGGATTAAGAGCAAGTGGCCTGGAGAACATTTCCAAATTTATTCCATTTGTATCCCAGCCCTCATCAAATGTATCTCAGGATGAAAACTACCACCTTATTTTAATAGGAATTAAATTCTAACAATAGAGCCAATTTGGTGTAGTGATTAAGGCACTAGTCTAGAAACCAGGAAACCATGAGTTCTAGTCCTGCCTTAGGCACAAAGCCAGCTGGGTGACCTTGGGCCAGCCACTTTCTCTGAGCCCTAGGAAGAAGGCAATGGCAAACCACCTCTGAAAAACCTTGCCAAGAAAACTGCAGGGACTTGTCCAGGCAGTCTCTGAGAATCAGACACAATTGAACGGATTAAAAAAAAAATCTAACAATGAGTACTATAGTGATATATCATTATAGCTTGAATCTGCATTTTTAAACAGAGCACCTCAGTCTCTAAATAGACCTATTAGTTGAAATAATGTTATTAATATAATAAAAACTTTTACTCATGTGCTACTTTAGCTTTTAAAAAAAATCAGTTTAAAAAATGAAATGGGAAGCTAGGAGGCTGGCAATTAAAGTGGTGGCATCAAGCATAATATTTCTAAAAGGGCTTCTGGGCCTTTCACCTATCCCAATGACATTCTGTGAAAATAAATATGATACAAGGCTGCAGTCCTGTGCTGTTTGGAAGTGCCCCCTCCCCCCCTTTCCCAGAAAAAAACACAGATGAGAGCTGAGGTGATAAAATACTTTGAGAATCTTTTTATCAGTTTGCTTCCCAACAAATGGATGTTTTGTGATAAGTCATGCCAAACATAGCAATCCTTTCGTTAGAATGCTCGTAATATGTTCTTAATATTCTTGGCACCTATGAAGATGCCTCTCTATTACTGAGGGCCACAGGAGACAACCAAGTAATCCCCTGCTTCCGAGGATGCTGTCTGCTGAAGCACTTAGAACCAGTCATGGCTCCAAATGAAACCAATCCCTCACCAAAGCCTCTGGGGCTGGGGGCTGGTGAGGGCTGTCTCCTGTGCTGTTGCTTTTGCCCCTCATTAAAGGTTTTTTTTTCCCCTTGCAAGAAGTAGCAGTACAGGAAGGATCATGACACCCATTTATTTTGGATTGTATAGAGGTTTTATAACCAGATGTTCATTAAGACCTTAGCATGATTACATAGCCAACCCTATACCTCAGAATGCTCGATACACAAGACAGTCAATGAATATTGATATATAAAATATGTCCTTTAAGTACTTTGGTACATAAACATTTAATTTATTTGAAGTTTCCTTAACTGTCATGCAGTTCTGAAAGAGCAAGTTTTTGTCTCGTTTGGAGAGTTCATCTGATTTTTGAGTTTATGTAGTTAATATTTATGCACTACTTACATTCAGTGTTAATAACAGTTTAGATATCATACAACCTAGCGGCAAAGACATTTTAAATTTTCCACAAGGAAATCAAACTACAGTCAGAATTCTTAAAAAGAAGCCTCCTAAAATGTAAATTTGAATGATCTACCACTTTTAGTAATTTTTGTAAAGAGCTAAATAAGAATTTTATTTGTTAGTGGGGGAAGTAACCATAGGATGTAATATACACACACACACGTCCATATACATACACACACATACACACCACTATATAGCACTAAATGTATTAAACATTTAATGGTAAATGGGCAGGTCCATTTTTTCTTCAAATAGGGCAGATTTGCCTATATAGGTCTCTGCATTCATAAGTAGAGTGGGACAAATTGTCATATTTAAGATGAACTGGGTTTTGAATGTGTGTGTACAGCCACTCACCGACCAATATAGATATATATGACAGCAACATCAGGAAGAAGGAGTATGAGAAGCCGGAGAAGTACCAGAGCCTAAAGGAGAAACTAGAGAGGGTGTGGAAAGTAAAGGCCAAAGTGGTCCCAGTCATGATAGGGGCACTCGGGGCTTGACCTACAAACTGGAAGAGTGGCTCCAACAGATCCCAGGAACAGCATCAGAGCTCTCTGTCCAGAAGAGTGCAGTGCTAGGAACAGCCAAGATACTGCGCAGAACCCTCAAACTCCCAGGCCTCTGGTAGAGGACCCGAGGTTGAGGAAGACACATGCCACCCATAGGGGTAAGAGGGGATTTTTTTTAATATGAAGTATTTTATTTAGTGTCTACTGTATATACCTTCAACCAAGGAAGAAGTACCACCTCCTGAAGTACTTTCTGTTCAACGCTTCTGGCTTTTTTCCTAATATTTAGCCCAAATCTCCTTTTTTTATAATTCCGATATGTTGGTTATCTGTCTTGTAGAACAATAGATGGCATATCTAATCCATTTCTATATTATATCAGATGTTTCCTTGTCAAAGTCAACTCATCTATCACCTCAGGGAGACCTAGTGAGAGTCTCTTCCCTTCTGTGTGATTTAGACTTGCAAGATTCTGTTAATGTAACCTTACAATAAAGTAGAATTAGCTTATCTGGCTGTTTCCTGTCTGGTCTACTTTGTAAGGCTGACATCAATCTTGCAAGTCTAAAAATACATTTCTTCCCTGTCCCAACCCCCTTTGCAGCCCAAAAACCTAGGGAGTGTCCCTTCTGAGCCACTTGCCATGCCCACATCTCTGCTGCAGGCTTAGTAGCCTTTTATCTGACCATACCCTTGGCTGCATCTCTTTGTCCTGTCTCCCAAGGTCATTCCCACATACCATTACATAACTGCAGCATTACTCATCCAAGCCTGCAAACTCTTTAAAGAGAGGAAGATGCCTCCCAATGTAATGGGAAGGGGAAGGAAGAATATAGGAGGAATAAAAATACAGGGAAAATGTTAGCAATGTGTACGTGTGTACAAAGTGATGAGGAATAAAAACTAGGAGTTGAAAAGTCTAGGAGTATCCATGTGATTCAGCAAAGGATATTTGGCTCAAGACCATTTCAGGCCTGGCAGCACCACTTGGACATTATGTTTGTACTTATGCATTGCAGGACTTTCTTAGGAATAGTTTTAGTAATAACGTTGCTGAGATGCTCGGCTTCAAGTTCACCCTATCTTATTATAGTATGTACTACATCCTATAAAATACCCTTGGTGGGAAGACACCTGAAAATCATCTAGACTCAGGTGTATTTCAATCAAAAGTATGCTCAGAATAAAGTGAAAAAAATAACCACCCTCCACTAAATGGCTTTTTATCACACTAATGTATATACACACAAGACATTTGTATGCATGCATCTCTATGGCAACAGGCCAGTGTATAGTCATTAGAACTCTAGAAATCATAGAATATCCTATGGTATGAAAGGTTGAGAGGAAAAAGGAAAAAGGAAAGTTCAGAGAGTGAGACTCGCATTTGCAGATGTATAATTGGAAGATGAAAGTAGAATATAGAAGCAATGTAGGCATTATAAAATGACAGAGATTAAGTTTCTGAAAATAGTTTCAACATATATCCACACTGCGAAGGTTTGTACTTTTTTTGTAGATTATATGAATAAGGCCGAATAAAACAAATAATATAACTAAGCATTTTTTAATATTTTTGTTTTTTATTACCTCTCCCCACCACCTTTTTAATGAGCTAACGTGAAGTATGGTGAGTTAGCATTGAGAGAAAACAAAAGCAAAGTGGTAAAACAAAGGAAAAGTAGTAAAAATGAAATATAATAAAGATCTAGAGTATTAACTATTCCACACAATTTTATCTAATCTGGAATTTAATTAGTATTCCTCTACCTGTACATCTAAATGTTAAAACAATATGTGGAAATGTGCTAGGACCAGGACCAAATCCTGTAACATTATATTCTATACTTAACTTTAGCTTGATGGGAAATCATTGATAAGCACTCTTTGAGTAAGATTTTTGAGTGTCTGTTTGTTGAGTTTTTGGTGTTCAGTGTGCTTTGTTCATGCTCTCGTGCCCTGTTGATCGTGGAATTTTAAGACTGTGTTGAACAATAGAAAGACCCTGTGCTAGTTGATTTGGGCTGGTTTGGAGATATTTGGTGTTTCCTGCACTCTGTAAATCCTCTTGTGCTTGATTGTGCAGGCTGCAGATTCATTTTGAAATGTAAAGACTATGGCGGTCAGTTTCATTTGGACTGTTGAGCTTTAGGTTGGGTACTGTTCATGATCTTGTGTCTCGGTATGAATAGCATCTGTATTTTATAGATAAATTCTTGGTCATGAGCCTAAAGAAAGTATTACTGTATGTGTGAAGATAGTAGAAAACAGTGGACTGGCATGCTTGTAGAATCTATTTCTCATTTTGTCTTTATATATTTTTCATTAATTCCCGTTTACAACAATGTCATTGTATGAAATCTAAGTCAACAGAATGGAAATCTCAGCGGGCAAATATGCATGGTAAATAAACACAAACTATAGATATTTTCTAATCTATTTAAGTCCACAAGCAGATTTAGGAAAATCTTTTAGTCATCTAAATATGAAAATCAAAACAGGGTAGCAAAGGATAAAAAAAATTGGGGCACAACCAGTTGATAAAATGATAATGCTGTTCATACACCTTTAAACAAATGCAGAACAATGTGCATCTACTATTTCTAATTTTCTGGATCCAAGTTACCTAATACTCTCATAGGAAGAAAATTCTATTTTTTAGTAGATTTGGGCTTTCACAAATGTAATTTCCATAAAAAGTGTGTGTATGTGCTTCTGTGTGTGCATACCTGTGTCTGTGCATGTGTGTGCATGTGTGCATATGTGTGTGTATATGTATATACATAGACTGCAGGGACAAAAAGCTCTATATTATTATGAAGTCTTAAAAACGCACTAATAGTATATAACCACAGAAGAAGACAGTCTATCATGACTGTTTTTCCATTTCATTAGGAAATGATATAATTTGTCCTAACAGCCAGGAACCACGCTGAGACAAGGAATAGGTCTCTAGTGTTTTATTACTGCTACATAACAGAGAATTCTAACAAACTGAAGAAGCGTGGGAAAACCCAGACATATAAACCCCAAAGACTAGGGCGGGCCCGATCTGTGTCTCTTTGAATGGCCACCTAATTCCTCAGTACTACGCATGCGCTTTACAGCCTAGATGGGAGCCCCCTGCTCGCCATCCTCACTCATGACAAATTAAGGTATTAGGTCTTATTTTGTTATATACATTAAAATATAGTCCAATGGGTTTTATTACACATCACAAATCAGTCCTGTGAATGATCACATCTCTTCTTAACCCTCCCTTATTGACCATCTGTTAGACCAGTAATTAAGAGATCAAATTATTTTGCTTTAACATACTAATTCCATTGACCATGAATAAGATAAGAAAGCTTACTATAAAACAATTAAATTGTCATGCAGTAGGTAATCAGGTGAAAAATTATTGTTGCATGGATACTGATCAGCGTCAGATTCCAAACTAACACTTAGCCAAAACAAGAGGGGTACTTATACCTCCAATAAAATGAGCTTGTGTTTTTCACCCTGCAACTCAGAAGTATGCCACTGGGATACGTTCAGTGATAAAGGATGCTTGGAGTTACAGTTCAGCAATATTTGGAAACTGACAGCATTATGTGGATTTGCCCCAGTGGGGCTCATGCTTGAGTAAATAGATAAAGGATTTTAATATTGTTTGACTGATTGGGGCAGAATATGGATAGGATGCAAGTTTGGGTGTATATTTCAATGCATTCATCCATGCAAGTTTTCAATGCACTTATCACAATGCAATGCAATCACACTGATATCCAGATGTGCATCTGAATCAAAATGTTATACGTCCACAGTTCTTTGCTTTTAATGGTATGTGCATTCTCTCTCAACTACTATGCACACCTCAAGATAGTTGAAGCAACAGTCTTTCTGTGTAGCTGGGGTCTCAGTTTATTTTTCTTCGTCAAAGAAGAAAAGCAAGGTGCTTAACTGTTAAGTTAAATTTAAGTCAATTAAGATACAATTTTCAATTATATTCCCCAGCTGCCACTCTCTTTATATTTGGAATAACTATTTTCTCCTACTTTCCTGCTGACTTTTCCTATCAGTCATGATAAATGTGCAAAACAATATTTGCACAGTAGATTGTTAGGATTTCTTTATAAGACGTTATATAAAACTGATCACTAAAGAAACAAATATACTAGAATAATGAGTGCCTGGTTTAGAGATAAGGATTTGGCTGTTGCTCCAAAAATAGTCACTGTGAGTGTTAATCACCAAAACTGAATTTTACTGTGTACTGAACTGTGTACAAGTCTGACACTTTGAAATTGAACTAATCAATTTTCCTACAGGAACACCAGCTCTGACACTGCAACCTTTACTACTACTGAATGGAAAGAAAACACACAAATGTCAGATATTAAGATTGGATTATATTATGTTTGATTTAATATCGCCTCTTTGGGGTTTTTTTTTTTTTGCATGACACAAAGTTCACAGCAAGTTTATGTAACTACTTGATTACCAAAATACGGCAGTGCCATGTGGTATTTTCTTTTCACAATAGTTAAAAGGCAAGACTGTTCAAACCTTTCCCTCAACATTTTAAAATATAATTGTTACAGCTTACCAACCTTCTCTCATTAAGGATATTGTTTTTTAATTTCACTTACCACCTTTTGTTATTTATAAAAATAATAAAGGCGGGATAGAAAATAAACAAATCAAATAAATAAATAAATAAATAAATAAATAACAAATCTCTAATGTTTTCTCCTCCCAAGAAAACCAAGTGGGGAGTGCAAATTGTTAGCAGTTCTAGATTATGTGGTGACTATTGCATAAGTGCCAGATTATGGCTTTTTCTCCATTACCAAATTGAAGTGCTAACTTCCCATATTTGAGTCATTGTAAAATAATGATGGCATAAAATTTGCCCCCCTGCCTTGCCTGTTCTGAGAAATGGATGGATGTTGCTGTCCTGCTTTTAATGGGCCGGTTGTTACAGGCAAGGTTATTGGTTTACTTTAATGGCTTTGTTCCCATTCCTCTTCACTGTGTCACCACCCAGCAGGGAAATCAATCCAGTGGGGCTGTGCAAGACAAAAGGGATGGGTCTGACTCAGGATTCTGCCTGTACCGCTCTAGGCTGGTTTGTCTGCAGCTCTTCCCATATCCCATTTGCACATATAACGTGATTTTAGGAAAACACCAGGGCAGCAATAGGAGGAGGCAGACCTGTCCTGACTGTGCAGCCAAAAGGTCCTGTAGCCTGGGAGAACAGAAACCAACCAGCAGCTGGACAAGGACATTTGCTATTCGATTGACACTGAAAGAAAGGGGGAAATGGACAAATTAGCAACAAAAGCCCAATTCCAGGTACATACATGTACCCATACCCATCGTGCTATCCCCTTTCTGGGTAAGCAGTTCAACATCTTTCGTTATTTCTCTGTACATTGTAATGAGGAAAGGCAGAGCTGTAGCAACTAAAGGTAATCATTGCCCACTGATGTCATCTCAATACAGAATTGCACAAATATACCCCTTCTTCCCTATACAAAAAAGGGGAGATTTGCTGACCTCTCCCTTGTAGGTTTCAAAAATTGGGAATTGACTGCTATAAAAAGAACCCATGAAAGCGTGCTAGTGGAGTAGGCAAACGCTAGTAGGAAATGGTTGTGGTGAAGGCTGGCGAGCGTAAAGAGAGAGAGTCCCCAAAACTTCTCAAAGGTACCTCTGGTCACACTACAGTCGATCACCAGATCTCACCTCCAGAATAATTGATGATGATGTGTTATGGATTTTACATTGCTTGAGATTCTGCTGGGACGGTGTCAGCTTAACAGGAAAAAGACTTTTACTTCAGAGATTCAGCAATAACTTAAGGTTGTTTCATGCATGGGCTGGGGACAAGATGAAGACAATGCTGTGATCAAGGAGGAAGATATGGTTGTCAGGGCAAGACAAAGTCCAAGTGCAGACTGTTCCTTTATGGTGCAGGTAATTTATTAGATGGTAAAAGAAGCCTCAAAATCAGACTAATGTTTATTTTGAATCTAGTAATGATGCTATATTTCCAAACTCTTAAATTATATTATTCTGGATCTGGTCCAGCAAAGAATACATAGTAGTCAAGTTGCCTCAGAAAAAATTTGTGGAATCTTGCTGATTCAATGGTTAGAAGAGAAGGTAGCACATAGGTACTAAGGCTAGTCCACTGCTCTTCCTATTCCAGCTGCAATAGTAGCTGTCTTGGCTGCAGGGTGGTGTGCATGGAGCACCTATTCCAAAGGTTATTCTCCTTCTGGACAGGGAAATGCACAAAGAAATACACTTCTGCCAACAGAGCAACATAATCATATGTGTATGTATATGTTCATAAGAGAGAGAGGAAAAAAAGGATTATAGTAATAAATTGCATGGATATATTGAATAGGAAAATAGAACCCAATATTTATTTTCCAGACTACTCATAGCATTTGATTGAATCTATGTTAGGTCTTTGATTTGGTTTTTTAAAGCTCTGCCTCTGCATTATAAAACTGTCACAAAAATCCATTTAATGATCAAGTTTTATTATGGGTTTGTTATATTTTCTGGCAGAATTTAATATTCAGTATGAGCTGATAATCATAAATATGTTGCTACTGTTATTATAGAATGCTGAAACATTTTAATTACTTTTTTAAAAATACAAAAGGAAATTTGAAAAGTACTTTCACTTACAGGATTAATGGGAAAGCGTTCCTCCTTAGGGTTTTTTTTTCCAGATAAACATTAAAAACTGAGTTGCTGTATATCTTACCTAGCTTTCTAATATATTAGTATTTGAACTGGTTAATTAATTTCAAATTTTAATAATTATTGGATGTTAGCTAATATCACATTATCTAATTTGCTTATGCAAACAATTCTAGGTGAGCATTAATTTAAAACACTAATGTGGACCATGGAAGAATATATGTTATGTAATGACAGATACTGATATCCTACTGAGTCTAAGAATAGTTTGTAAAATATGAACATTTTTCAGATCACAGAGTAACAATTGGTAATGAGCTACATAAATGCAAGTATATTTAAATCCCGAGTTAGTGGAACAGTCAATCCCAAATCCCAAATTTAACTATTACTGAAACCAGTGAGCTTATGTATTTGATTTTGGATGGTTGAATCTGATTAACTTTCGTTAGCATGTAAACTATCTTTCTGACTCATTTGTGTCCTACTGAACAAAGGAAAAACAGGATTATATTTTTAGTAGCAAGGCATTAGAATAAACTTAAACTGGAAAAATTAAATTGGATCACATGTAATCAGAATTTATTCTCAAAGTTATTGTATATCTTATTTTGTACCTCTAAATATTGTTGTTTATTCGTTTAGTTGCTTCCGACTCTTTGTGACTTCATGGACCAGCCCACGCCAGAGCTTCCTGTCGGTCGTCAACACCCCCAGCTCCCCCAGGGACGAGTCCATCGCCTCTAGAATATCATCCATCCACCTTGCCTTTGGTTGGCCCCTCTTCCTTTTGCCCTCCTCTCTCCCTAGCATCAGCATCTTCTCCAGGGAGTCCTGTTTTCTCATTATGTGGCCAAAGTATTTCAGTTTTGCCTTGAATATCATTCCCTCAAGTGAGCAGTCTGGCTTTATTTCCTGGAGGATGGACTGGTTTGATCTTCTGGCAGTCCAAGGCACTCTCAGAATTCTCATCCAACACCACAGTTCAAAAGCATCGATCTTCCTTCTCTCAGCCTTCCTTATGGTCCAGCTCTCACAGCCATATGTTACTACGGGGAACACCATTGCTTTAACTATGCAGACCCTTGTTGTCAGTGTGATGTCTCTGCTCTTAACTATTTTATCGAGATTGGTCATTGCTCTTCTTCCAAGGATTAAGCGTCTTCTGATTTCCTGACTGCAGTCAGCATCTGCAGTAATCTTCACACCTAGAAATACAAAGTCTTTCACTGCCTCTACATTTTCTCCCTCTATTTGCCAGTTCTCAATCAAGCTGGTTGCCATAATCTTGGTTTTTTTGAGGTTTAGCTGCAAGCCAGCTTTTGCACTTTCTTCTTTCACCTTCATCATAAGGCTCCTCAGTTCCTCTTCGCTTTCAGCCATCAAAGTGGTATCATCTGCATATCTGAGATTGTTAATGTTTCTTCCAGCAATTTTAACTCCAGCCTTGGATTCCTCAAGGCCAGCCTGTCGCATGATGTGTTCTGCGTACAAGTTGAATAGGTAGGGTGAGAGGATACAGCCCTGCCGTACTCCTTTCCCAATCTTAAACCAGTCTGTTGTTCCGTGGTCTGTTCTTACTGTTGCTGCTTGGTCGTTACACAGATTCTTCAGGAGGCAGACAAGATGACTTGGTATCCCCATACCACTAAGAACTTGCCACAATTTGTTATGGTCCACACAGTCAAAGGCTTTAGAATAGTCAATAAAACAGAAATAGATGTTTTTCTGAAACTCCCTGGCCTTTTCCATTATCCATCGGATATTGACAATTTGGTCCCTAGTTCCTCTGCCTTTTCTAAACCCAGCTTGTACATCTGGCAATTCTCGCTCCATGAATTGCTGAAGTCTACCTTGCAGGATCTTGAGCATTACCTTACTGGCATGTGAAATGAGTGCCACTGTTCGATAGTTTGAACATTCTTTAGTGTTTCCCTTTTTTGGTATGGGAATATAAGTTGATTTTTTCCAGTCTGATGGCCATTCTTGTGTTTTCCAAATTTGCTGGCATATAGCATGCATTACCTTGACCGCATCATCTCGCAAGATTTTGAACAGTTCAGCTGGGATGCCGTCGTCTCCTGCTGCCTTGTTATTAGAAATGCTTCTTAAGGCCCATTCAACCTCACTCTTCAGGATGTCTGGCTCTAGCTCACTGACCACACCGTCAAAGCTATCCCCGATATTGTTATCCTTCCTATACAGGTCTTCTGTATATTCTTGCCACCTTTTCTTGATCTCTTCTTCTTCTTTTAGGTCCTTGCCATCTTTGTTTTTGATCATACCCATTTTGGCCTGGAATTTACCTCCGATGTTTCTAATTTTCTGGAAGAGGTCTCTTGTTCTTCCTATTCTATTGACTTCTTCCACTTCCGTGCATTGTTTGTTTAAAAATAATTCCTTATCTCTTCTGGCTAACCTCTGGAATTTTGCATTTAATTGGGCATATCTCCCCCTATCACTGTTGCCTTTTGCTTTCCTTCTTTCTTGGGCTACTTCTAGTGTCTCAGCAGACAGCCATTTTGCCTTCTTGGTTTTCTCTTTCTTTGGGATGTATTTTGTTGCCGCCTCCTGAACAATCTTGCGGACTTCTGTCCATAGTTCTTCCGGGACCCTATCTACTAAGTCAAATCCCTTAAATCTATTCTTCACCTCCACTGCATATTCCTTAGGAATATTAGTGAGCTCATATCTAGCTGATCTGTAGGTCTTCCCTAATCTCTTTAGTCTGATCCTAAATTGTGCAAGAAGTTCGTGATCGGAACTACAGTCAGCTCCAGGTCTTGTTTTTACCGACTGTATAGATATCCGCCACCTTTGGCTGCAAAGGATGTAGTCAATCTGATTTCGGTGTTGTCCATCTGGTGAAGTCCATGTATAAAACCGTCTCTTAGGTTGCTGGAAGAGAGTGTTTGTTATGCACATTGAGTTGTCTTGGCAAAATTCTATCAGCCTGTGTCCTGCTTCGTTTTTTTCTCCCAAGCCATGCTTACCTGTAATTCCAGGTGTCATTTGACTGCCCACCTTAGCATTCCAGTCTCCCGTGATGAAAATAACATCTCTTTTAGGCGTGTCGTCCAGTAGGTGCTGCAGATCCTCATAGAACTGCTCTACTTCAGCTTCTTCAGCATCTGTGGTTGGGGCGTATATTTGGATCACTGTGATGTTAGATGGCTTGCCCTGAATTCGAATTGAGATCATTCTATCGTTTTTTGGATTGTATCCAAGCACTGCTTTAGCCACTTTACTATTAATTATGAAGGCCACTCCATTTCTTCTGTGGTCCTCTTGTCCACAGTAGTAGATCTGGTGGTCATTTGATGTGAAGTGGCCCATTCCAGTCCATTTCAGTTCACTGACGCCCAAAATGTCTATCTTTAATCTTGACATCTCACCAATAACCACATCCAATTTGCCCTGGCTCATAGATCTTACATTCCAGGTTCCAATGGTGCGTTGATCCTTAGAACATTGGATTCGCCGTTCACCACCAGCACCGTCGGCCGCTAGCCGTCCTTTCGGCTTTGAGCTAGCTGCGTCATCACGTCTGGGGCTAGTTGAACTCATCCTCTGTTCCTCCCCAGTAGCATTTTGAGCATCTTCCGACCTGGGGGTCTCATCTTCCGATGGTATACCGACATATCTCTGGTTGTACTGATCCATTTAGTTTTCACAGCAAGAATACCGGGGTGGGTTGCCATTACCTTCCCCAGGGATCGCATTTAGTCTGACCTCTCTGTCATGACCTTTCTGTCTTGGGTGGCCCTTCACGGTTTAGCTCCTGGCATCATTGAGGTGCTCAAACTTCACATCAAATGACCACCAGATCTACTACTGTGGACAAGAGGACCACAGAAGAAATGGAGTGGCCTTCATAATTAATAGTAAAGTGGCTAAAGCAGTGCTTGGATACAATCCAAAAAACGATAGAATGATCTCAATTCGAATTCAGGGCAAGCCATCTAACATCACAGTGATCCAAATATACGCCCCAACCACAGATGCTGAAGAAGCTGAAGTAGAGCAGTTCTATGAGGATCTGCAGCACCTACTGGACGACACGCCTAAAAGAGATGTTATTTTCATCACGGGAGACTGGAATGCTAAGGTGGGCAGTCAAATGACACCTGGAATTACAGGTAAGCATGGCTTGGGAGAAAAAAACGAAGCAGGACACAGGCTGATAGAATTTTGCCAAGACAATTCACTCTGCATAACAAACACTCTCTTCCAGCAACCTAAGAGACGGTTTTATACATGGACTTCACCAGATGGACAACACCGAAATCAGATTGACTACATCCTTTGCAGCCAAAGGTGGCGGATATCTATACAGTCGGTAAAAACAAGACCTGGAGCTGACTGTAGTTCCGATCACGAACTTCTTCTTGCACAATTTAGGATCAGACTAAAGAGATTAGGGAAGACCTACAGATCAGCTAGATATGAGCTCACTAATATTCCTAAGGAATATGCAGTGGAGGTGAAGAATAGATTTAAGGGATTTGACTTAGTAGATAGGGTCCCGGAAGAACTATGGACAGAAGTCCGCAAGATTGTTCAGGAGGCGGCAACAAAATACATCCCAAAGAAAGAGAAAACCAAGAAGGCAAAATGGCAGTCTGCTGAGACACTAGAAGTAGCCCAAGAAAGAAGGAAAGCAAAAGGCAACA
The DNA here is from genome assembly GCF_035149785.1 of Candoia aspera. NCBI lineage: Eukaryota > Metazoa > Chordata > Lepidosauria > Squamata > Candoiidae > Candoia > Candoia aspera. The sequence continues at coordinate 36,319,803 of NC_086157.1, forward strand.
GTGATAGGGGGAGATATGCCCAATTAAATGCAAAATTCCAGAGGTTAGCCAGAAGAGATAAGGAATTATTTTTAAACAAGCAATGCACGGAAGTGGAAGAAGACAATAGAATAGGAAGGACAAGAGACCTCTTCCAGAAAATTAGAAACATCGGAGGTAAATTCCAGGCCAAAATGGGTATGATCAAAAACAAAGATGGCAAGGACCTAAAAGAAGAAGAAGAGATCAAGAAAAGGTGGCAAGAATATACAGAAGACCTGTATAGGAAGGATAACAATATCGGGGATAGCTTTGATGGTGTGGTCAGTGAGCTAGAGCCAGACATCCTGAAGAGTGAGGTTGAATGGGCCTTAAGAAGCATTTCTAATAACAAGGCAGCAGGAGACGACGGCATCCCAGCTGAACTGTTCAAAATCTTGCGAGATGATGCGGTCAAGGTAATGCATGCTATATGCCAGCAAATTTGGAAAACACAAGAATGGCCATCAGATTGGAAAAAATCAACTTATATCCCCATACCAAAAAAGGGAAACACTAAAGAATGTTCAAACTATCGAACAGTGGCACTCATTTCACATGCCAGTAAGGTAATGCTCAAGATCCTGCAAGGTAGACTTCAGCAATTCATGGAGCGAGAATTGCCAGATGTACAAGCTGGGTTTAGAAAAGGCAGAGGAACTAGGGACCAAATTGTCAATATCCGATGGATAATGGAAAAGGCCAGGGAGTTTCAGAAAAACATCTATTTCTGTTTTATTGACTATTCTAAAGCCTTTGACTGTGTGGACCATAACAAATTGTGGCAAGTTCTTAGTGGTATGGGGATACCAAGTCATCTTGTCTGCCTCCTGAAGAATCTGTGTAACGACCAAGCAGCAACAGTAAGAACAGACCACGGAACAACAGACTGGTTTAAGATTGGGAAAGGAGTACGGCAGGGCTGTATCCTCTCACCCTACCTATTCAACTTGTACGCAGAACACATCATGCGACATGCTGGCCTTGAGGAATCCAAGGCTGGAGTTAAAATTGCTGGAAGAAACATTAACAATCTCAGATATGCAGATGATACCACTTTGATGGCTGAAAGCGAAGAGGAACTGAGGAACCTTATGATGAAGGTGAAAGAAGAAAGTGCAAAAGCTGGCTTGCAGCTAAACCTCAAAAAAACCAAGATTATGGCAACCAGCTTGATTGAGAACTGGCAAATAGAGAGAGAAAACGTAGAGGCAGTGAAAGACTTTGTATTTCTAGGTGCGAAGATTACTGCAGATGCTGACTGCAGTCAGGAAATCAGAAGATGCTTAATCCTTGGGAGAAGAGCAATGACCAATCTCGATAAAATAGTTAAGAGCAGAGACATCACACTGACAACAAGGGTCCGCATAGTTAAAGCAATGGTGTTCCCCGTAGTAACATATGGCTGTGAGAGCTGGACCATAAGGAAGGCTGAGAGAAGGAAGATTGATGCTTTTGAACTGTGGTGGGAGGAGAATTCTGAGAGTGCCTTGGACTGCCAGAAGATCAAACCAGTCCATCCTCCAGGAAATAAAGCCAGACTGCTCACTTGAGGGAATGATATTCAAGGCAAAACTGAAATACTTTGGCCACATAATGAGAAAACAGGACTCCCTGGAGAAGATGCTGATGCTAGGGAGAGTGGAGGGCAAAAGGAAGAGGGGCCGACCAAGGGCAAGGTGGATGGATGATATTCTAGAGGTGATGGACTCGTCCCTGGGGGAGCTGGGGGTGTTGACGACCGACAGGAAGCTCTGGAGTGGGCTGGTCCATGAAGTTACGAAGAGTCGGAAGCGACTGAACGAATGAACAACAACAAAAGAGTAGGAAAGAGGATGTGCTGTGTCTGCTTTTTTTCCTGCCTCTGAGAATACATGTGTCCCTCTACCACATTTTTCAAAATATCTGGTTTAAATTGTTAAATGATTAGGTCCTGGTTCCTTCAAAATATTTTGAGTACAGTCATAATCCTTGCTCTACTGGCCACAACTAATTAAAGTTCAAGTTTAAAACACCTAGAGATCTCTAGTTACTTATCCATAATGCCTTATTCTACTAGCTTTCCTTGTACTTTCTTTTTTCAGTTCAGATATACTGCCAATGTTCAGCACTTTTATTAGTGGTGCAGAGGTTTCCATTTATGGGAAAGCAACTCTAGTTCTAACACATTAAAAACAGCAGCAAGAGTAACCAACATTACAGGATGATCAAAGCATGAATGACAATGTGAAACCAATCATTCCACTGTGAGAAAAGCCCCTCACTGAATAAATTTGACAAAGTCTTGAGAAGCAGCAGAAGCAAACTTTATTAATACATTCTTGCAAGGACAGGTGGCTAGCAAAGTAGGCACACCCCATTAACACAAAGCACACAGTTTTATTCCCTATCCCGGCCAGTAGAGTCCTCCTCCTGTTCCCCATTGCATAGGTACTGAGGAGTGTACAGCCTATCAGAAACACCTAAAAATATCATGTGAAGTCCCACCTCTGTTTATATCTCCCATTCCCCACTTTTTATCTCCCCCAGTCCCTTATTTACTTCTTCCCTTATAAGGCAGCTAGCTTCCTTGGAGCAAGTAGGTCAGGGTCGTTTTTGACCGCAAAGCTTGCTAGAACTGGCTCTGAGCATATTTTCAGCATTGGGTAAGCATCTTATTTCCTTTACACGTGTCAAGGTAGGGAAACAGTCTCCTGTTCACCCAACCACATCCCACATCCTCTGCACTACATGTCTTAGTTTTACAAAACTATTTACTGAAAAAGCAAACTTAGTTTTACAATTTACTGGGAAAGCAAGCTTTCTTCCATTGCAAAAACAACATTCCATCATTCCTCACACCTCCTTTACACATGTTGCAAATTTGCAAGTGTACATGTGTGTGTATCACAACATACCCCAAAATGAGTGGACCTTTTCCAAAGGTGTAAATATGCACATGTCACAGTAGGTGGCAGCATATAGCAATTTGGGTAATCTAAAAAAAAAAACCCTTAACCCTAAGCAAAGTCAGACTTCGTTAGTACAGTAGTAGTAGTTGAAGATCCAGGGTGGCAACTAGGGTCTGTGTCACTCGGGGCAAACATGGATTCCGTGCCCATTTTGCCCTCCCCCCAGTGCTCATTTTGGCACCCCGCCCAGTGCTCATTTTGGCACCCCACCAGCGTGGCACCCAGGGCACATGCCCCGGTTGCCCCCCCCAGTTGCGGCCTTGGAGAGATCACTAAGACATCCCAGGGCTCTCGGCTAAAAAGATATCTTGGAAGACATAATTGGCAAACTATTGCCAAGTTCCAGGATCCAAATGAATACTAATTGGAAGAAAGCAAAGGCAAACCCATTTCTGTATTGTTGCCAAGAGAACTACACAGATATGTCAATGCAGTCATCAGTAGCCAAGCTTGACTCAAGGGAATCTTCGATTTTTTAGTGTGTACAAATAAATAATGTACAACAAAATGAGGATGTCAAAGTGAGATTTGGGTATCAGTATTCTAGGGGGAAGCTGGAGTGCTGTAGAAATGACAGATTTAGAAGACTGAGAGGGAAATAGTACAGAGAACAGAATCTGCAGTTACGTTTACCTGGTTTCAGAGTAAGGAATTGCAGAGAATCTCATTTTTGTTTAGTCATGGATACTTTAAAACTTAGAGTTGGCAGAGGCACCCAATTTTTGGATAAATATCAGCAGATCCCTGGGCAGGAGTGAAAAACAGGCAAGATGGCAGTCATGGCATTGTAATGGAAGCCACACCACTTTATATGTGTGTCTGATATCAATGCTCATACAAAGGGTTCCAGTCATGATGCTTCAACATATTTGTGACATATTTCTAAAGTTTCGTTTATAAAACTGGAAAGAATCTTGGTTGAAATAATACTTTTTGTGTGGAGGAGAAATTATAAATATTATCAGTTCTGAGGTAAGAGAGCCAGTGTGGTCTAGTGGTTAAGGCTGAAGGCCAGAAACCAGGAGACTGAGAGTTCTAGTCCCACCTTAGGCATGAAAGCCGGTTGGGTGACCCTGGGCCAGTCCCTCTCTCTCAGACCCTGACATCAGGCTTGGGCGACAAGCTAGCTGGTCAATTCCTGTCACAACCAACAGATCAACATTCAGTTGATCCGAAAAAAGCAGACCCTGCACATGTGGGAAAAACACTAGGAAAAAAAAAATCAGTTTTGAGGTAATGATGTACAGTAATAAAAACAGCTGGGTCAGTGAGTCTGATGAATAACTTTGGAGAGTAAGTGGTGCTCAAACAAATCAAAGGCATGCCGTTTTTATTCTATTTCATTAGAATGTGCACTTTTAGAATGGAAATGCTTTGATTGGCTTCATACACAGAAGCCGCTCAACCTGTTATGTTCCTTGAAAATCTGGTCCCAAGAATAATTAAATTCTATGGAACAGCACAGCATAAGAGGCTGTGGAGGAAGAGAACTTGTAAATCATTTCCTCCCTCCTCATATGAGTTGAGAGATGCCCGTTTGGGTGTAATGCTAAATAAACCCTGGTTGTAAGCTCTCTGGTTTGTTTAGCTATTCATATGAGCCAGAGGAACCAAGTGGGTATGCAGCAGCACGCTTGGCCAGTTGTGATAATTCTTCCGAATTCTGCCTTAGCATTACATCGAAATCGATCCAGTATTTTTTCTTTGCCATTCAAAAATTACTTGTCTTCATGAGTCAACGTAAATGCAAATAATCACTCAGAAATTATTTTTAGAAATTGCTGAAATAAATATATACGTATATTCTTGAATTGTGTACCTTGTTGTTGTTTTTTGGCAAATCTTTACAACAGATGTAATATACTGTATATATGGAGAAAGAGTGAATGAGTGGGTGCCATTGAAGAAAAGGGCATATACGTACAGATGATACAGATTTAAATGAAATAGTTCTGGACATAGTTCTAGACATACATATAAACATAAATATAATTTCTGGTAAATATGTGTCAGCTGTGATTAGTCCAACTTCTTAAGAGATAAACTATACTTCCATGATGCAACTTGTAGCTCAATTAATATCTAATGAGATAAACAGCATAATTAAACTCTAAGATCAAATAAAAAGGATGAGCTAATTTTATATGGTAGATTAAGTACAGTACTGAAAAACAGCAAACTGGAAATGTTGATGGAAATTTTGTCTCGTGTAGAACTTCCTGCTGTGAGTTTTATCAGGTGTCTTTATTGCATGTGTAATTTTGTGACTGAATATTTAGTAGGTATTTTAGAACCTGTTCACCAACCTTTCTTTAGAATGAAGTACAGGACAATTAACACCAATGAACCAAAAACATTTTTGTCCATTTTTTCATCATTTCTGCCCTTGTCTACTGAAGTGATTTTCTTTTAGGTGTTATTCATGCCAGGTTGTCTGATGATCTAAGAATGCTGTATTTGAGCAAGTTGCTGCAGTTTAAAATCATCTGAGGCTTTAGGTTTGGGATATCTTTCTTTGCCTTCTTTCAAGAGGGAAATTGAAATACAACAGAAATAATAATTTCATTATTATAACGGTGATATCCCTCTGATTACAGATTATAGTACATCTGGCAAGTATTATTGCTTTAACAATGGAACAAATTACAAGATATTTTAGAGATAAAAAAGAAGGTATGCTGATGCATATGGCAAGTTTAGGTTGTTTGTATTTGAACAATATTATATGATTATATTTGATTTGAGATTAAAATGCCAATTTACTTGTACTGGAAGTGGACAAGTAAGTATGTAGTGTTTCTACAAAACAAGTGCTCCTAGAATAAAGGAAGCTGCTTCTACAGAAAGCAGGCATTTATTTTTGAACTTTTGCTTTTATAAAGGTAATAATGGATCAGCAGAGGTGGAATGAGAGGGAAGTGATGATGCAGTGGTGACCTAACCAAGTACACTAAGATTGAAATACCCAGAACCATGGACCTCATCAACCTCTGCCTCACTACCTACTTTCAGTTTGATGGACAAATATACCAACAAATCAGAGGAACACCCATGGGTGGACTCATAGCAGAGATTGTAATGCAGCATCTGGAAACTAAAGCAACTCCATTCAGACAGCTTCAAAGTCTTCTCTTCCTCTTGACCCATTCACTCTTTGTTATGTTTGTTTTGCAATTTGATCCTTATTTATTCTCTGTGTAATGGTATGTGGGAATGATCTTGGGAGAGAGGAAGAAGAACTACAGACTAGGCAATGGTCAGATAATAGGCAGCTGAGCCCATAGAAGGCATGGGAGCATGGCAAATGTTTCAGAAGGGACCCTTCCTAGTTTCTTGGGATTGTAAAGACAAGGGGAGAGAGATGTACATTCAGACTTGCAAGATTCTGTTAATGTAACCTTACAATAAAAATAGAGCTAGTATTTCTGGATATGCGTCTTGTTTGGACTACCTTGCAAGGCTGACATCCATCTTGCAAGTCTGAACATAAATCTCAGAGTGATGCCACACTATGGCATAGTATAAAAGTACTCAGCATCTTCCTGTAACTTTAAGCCCCTTTGAAATTAAGCCCTTGCTCAGTTACTTTATAGAATCCAACTGGGAGCATATTATTATCTTTCTCTTCTAGAAGTGGTCCAATCCAAATTTTTAAGATATCATTTCCAAGTTTCCAAGTACACACTAAATGTTATTTTAAGATGTAAGGCTGGATGATTAAAGGTTGAGGTGAGAATCTGGGCTGCCATATTTAATTTTTGGTTTGCTCCTTCTGGACATGGTCCTTTAATATTAACTCATTTGTTCCTACTGTATCTCTATGATGCCAACATCTAGATGTTAAACTCATACCACTTGTCACTGGGGACATTCTGTTTTAGAGCTTGATCTTGTTAAAGTGAGGATTAAAACACGAACTAATTACATACAGGTGTAACTTTGGTTCCAAGCTAATACAATCTGGATAGAATAAATTGGTTGCTTAAACCAGCTAAAAATCTTTAGAACGTAACAACTCCCACACACACAAGAGCACATTCATTACCAGGATGCAATGCCTTACCTTCTACATGGCGATATGGAAAATACAGGAAAATTCCCTGTACAGAGAAAGAATCTGTCTTCATGATTGTAGAACAGTAGAATCAATGATCATTTCCTATTAAGTGCACTTTATTGAGATATTTCTCAATTGTCTCCATTGTTTTTGTCTTATATGAGTGACTGTGAAGCATCACTAACTTTTTACTTCCCAGCAATGTTGAGATATGTCTAAAAGTGGCTAATGTCTATGTGATAGTTTGCAAAGCTAGAGAGAAGAAAGTTGTTTATTAGAGTTATATCCTGCTTTGCATCCAGAAGCTCAAGGTGCCATACAGAGCACTCTTGTTTTCCTGTCTTCTGATCCAAATTTGCAGTGACTAACTCCTGACCTTCCAACTCAGATATAAAAGAGAGAATGAAAGCTGATTTGGGAGAAAGCATATTGGGATCCAGCAGTGACTGGGGCAGTGGGAGGGCTCAAAAAAATAACGATAATAAAGATGGCAGTTATGGCAGTTTGATCAAAGCCCTGCCCATTTTGCATACATGGAACAAGGGGTGGGGCTTTGGTCACACTGCGGTGACTGCCATCTTGACCTTTTTCAAGGGTCCCATGAGGACACCCTGTTGGGATTTATAATCACAGCACAAGAAATAGTGTTAAAGTGGGAGACTATAGAATTGACTTCAGTATATGAAATAAATGGGGTGCTACTGGATTTTATGGTTCATGAATTTCCCTTTCATTAACGTAACATTTGATTCAAAACACAAAATTTAATATGCTGAAAACCTTCTCTATTCAGGGGGATATAAGCATGTCCCTATCCTTTTTGACTGTAGAGGGAAGAATGTGAGCTTCCTATAGTACTGAAGATTCAGATGAAGATTTTGATTCGACTGAGCTTTTCTTTGACTTTAGTATGTGAGGTTTGCATACTACAGTTGCCTTTGCCGTGGATATTACTTCCAATTTTTACAGCCAAATTGCCACTTCATCCCTATTCCCCGTCTTCCTTTAAATCCTCTGTTTTTCAAATACAAAATCCTTACTAGAAGAAACTGAATGCTAAATGGATGAAAATTTAAATTGTTAATTTTAGAAGCAGAACAAATTATGCAAAATAAACAGATACAGACACACACTCACATGCATAAGTAATTAAGCCGTATACTTTAATTCGAGGCAAAGCCTAGCATATTGCCAAATAAGAAAGGAATATATCTGCAATACAAGCTATAATACTAAAATCTAGTCTTATTTCTGACAGTAATTGTTGTGCTGAGGTCCCATGTTGGTACTCAGCTATAGAAAAACAATCCTCCCAGATATAAACCCAGAAGCAGCTTCTTTGACAATTGTAGGGCATGCAGGGACCCTTATTTCCTCAGAAATGGAGAACTAGCAAAGTAATCTCCATGGACCAAGGGTCTCTGTGACCAAATCCCATAATTACATCCAGTGGAATAGCACCTGTAGCAATTAACTCCTCTAACTCCAGCACAGCACTTTTAATTGGCTGAGGCAAAAACTTTGCAAACTTAAAAAAAACACAATGATATGTATTATAATTTGCAAAAAGAAGTGCAAATGAGCCAGCATAGGTTGTAGTATCTATTGTCTTCTGTACTTTTCAAACCACCATTAACAAAAGTTGAGTTGTACTCCCAACTTAGGTAAAGGTAAAGGTTTCCTTTGACATTAAGTCCAGTCGTGTCCAACTCTAGGGGGCGGTGCTCATCTCCATTTCAAAGCCGAAGAGCCGGTGTTTGTCCACAGACACTTCCGTGGTCATGTGGCTGGCATGACTAAACGGAACGCCGTTACCTGCCCGCCGAAGCGGTACCTATTAATCTACTCACATTGGAATGTTTTTGAACTGCTAGGTTGGCAGGAGCTGGGACTAGCAACGGGAGCTCACCCCGTCACGCGGATTCGAACCGCTGACCTTCCAATCGGCAAGCTTAGCAGCTCAGCGGTTTAACCCACAGCGCCACCACATCCCAACTTACATCTTAGTTAATTGGATTTATTTATTCTTTGCTCTAGATAAAGTTGATCTAATATTTTTTTCCAATTTCCTTAGTGTATAGTCATGCTTTCCAAATATAGGTAATCCTCATTTAGTGACTGCCAAATTTAGCAACTGTTCACAGTTACACTGGTGATGAAAAAGTAACTTTACAACCAATCCTCGCACTTATGACCTTTGCAGGTCTGTAAAGCAAAGGAAAGCTGAAGTAATATCATAAGCACTGTCATGGTGTGTTATTTCTGTTAAATATCTGCAAAATGTTCAGTTTTTCAGCAAATAGTCATATGGTATTGTTTGGCAGATGACAGGAAAGCACTGGGGGTGGTGGTACAACTAGGCAATTTTGGAGCCTGGATCTTATGATTTTATAGGAAAGTGGCTCCTTTTAAGTGACCATTACTTGGCAATAAGCCTGATTTTACTGTAGAAAAGAAGAATATGTAATTAAAAGAAAAATAATAAAATATTCTTTAAAATAAGAAAAAGTTGTGGGGCAAACAATGTAAGTCGATCTGCATCCCAACATGTGTCAGCCCAAGTATTTGGGCTGGGCTTTTATCACTGCTCCCAAGGCGCTGCTGCTCCCTGGATGGTCATTTGGGGCCTCCTTAAACAGTAATTTGGATTTTTTTTTCTAGGTTGGGGGATCCTGCACTTTAGCTACTATATGGCTAGGCAGGGTTGTGGCTGGAGGGGTATAGGAGAAGACATACTGTCTGCCCTTGACTCAGTCCTGAAATCAATCCCATCTCCCCATCTTCTATAAAACTTCTCTTAGAGGCTGGCTGGAGGACTAAGAAAGAAGTATGTTTTTGTAAGACATGGCTATACGATAAAACCTATTACTTTTAAAACATATATCTTGAATTTGTCCCTAAAGTGTGTAAGTTTTCTTTTGTCTCTTAATATACACCATATAGAAAAAGTATTATTGCCAATTTATCTATAGAAAAATAGGTAGGAACCATATATTGATGGGGCAAAATCAGATAAAATATTCAGTGATGGCTGAGCAGATGAAAAATAGGTGATGAAAAAAGTTGTTAACTTCTCACCCCAGAAAGCCTTAAACAAATCAAATATTTGATACCAGCGTGCTTTCATTTCTCATCCAGGTTGTTCTAAGAATTTAGTTTCTTCCACTTGCAGGGGAAAAGTGGTAGCAGAAACCCAAAGAGGCAGCAGGGTGCTTTGAATTTATTAAGATATATCCAGACAGGCCGTCATCTATCCATCTTGGTTCCTTTCCACATTCAATGGTCTGTACCATGCATCAGTGGTTCATATCAGCACACCACAGTAAAGGCTGTTTGCCAAGCTTCATCTTTCCAGAGAAGAAAAGTGTCACTTAGTCCTCCTTCTCCTTTCTGTCAAACCTTGATGTGGGCCGATTGTTCATGGCCTCTGGAAGATCTTTTTATTTCTGGAAGGTATGAGAGAAAGAAGAGGACCAGAATTATTATTAGGCAGAAGACACGAGAGACTAATAAATTAAGGATGTGCAGTCTAAAAGCACCCTCAAGAATATGACAAGTTAAAGCTAATACAGAAGCCATATGTGCATTCATTTTATTTATTACTGATGGATTCCACCATGATATGGCTTGACAGTTACAGATACTGTCTGCTTAAAAATGTGCACCAGGAGATGTGCTTGATAAATTATGTTGCATTTATGCTTGTTAACAGCACTGAATAGTAACACACTTCCACACTATGGTAAATGGAAACACTGAGTATCAATGTAAGTGTTAATTCTTTTATTATGATACATGGAAGATAATGGGTCAGACATTCTTTCACTACTGAAGCACTGCTTATGTTTATTCTGATACTACAGTGCCTGTAATGGCCTATATTGTGGAACTAACTCCAGATTCTTTTGTAAATTTATGTCAACATCTAAGAAATTTAAATAAGAAGAAAGGGCCATACTTTTTCTCTTCTTCTCCTGGAATTGCATTTATAATCACCTGTTTACTGCAGTCTGTATTGGCACTGGGCTTGGACAATGTGGAGGTGTTCCATTTTGGAGCCAGATAGCTAGATAAGCTTGCAGCTTTATTTTGTAAGGTTTTTAATATGCATGTTGCACTCTTTGAACAAACAGGGTTTTGTTTTAATGTAGCTGTTATTTTTAGAACGATTCTTTTCCTTACCTGAGTTAAATTCAGTCTGCTCAGTGAAAAGCACAAATTCAAATATTAGCATCAAGAGAGATGAAAGATCCTTCCAAGATCTGGTATCTGGTTTTTGGTCAGGTGGTCAAGGGCAGGAGGCACATGTGAATATACTCAAGCACAAATATAAAGTCACTGGAACTCACCCACCTTGTCATTTCCAACCAATTGCATCAGGTGGTTAAGCCTTGGTCAGCACAGATACTTGAAAGGATCTTTCCCACTGAAGAAAATAACCTGATCTTGGTTGCTAGAGTGTTGTTTAAAAAGTCAACAGCATCAACTGAACTCATGCAATTGAGGGATGTACTGGGGCTGGACTCTTTTAAAAACCTGCTGGTTTCTCCTGCCTTTCACTTGCCTTCAATCTTGAAAAAGCGAAGCAGGGCTAGAGTTAGCTACTACAACATGGATAGCAGACAGGAAATCCCAGAGCTGTAGACTAGACTTAAGTTAAAAAAAATATATCCTGGAAGAAGACACTTCTATATTGTTGCCCAAAAACCTATATGGACATGCCCATGAAGTTAGAATCATAGGGTTAGAGGGGATCTCAGAGGTCTTCTAGTCCAACCCCCTGCCCAGGTCAGGAATTCTCAGATCATCCCAAATGGCTGCCCAATCTTTGTTTGAAAACCTCAGTGATGGAGTACCCACAATTCCAGGAGGCAGGCTGTTCCATTAAAAAAATCCACACCCTCTTCCCTGTGACAGGCCTTCAAGTTCTGGAAGACTATCTTGTCTTTTTTAGGCTAAACATGCCCAGTTCTTCACTGGATTTAGCTCCAAGCCTTCACCATTTTTGTTGCTCTTCTCTGCACAATTTCCAATTCCTCAGCACCCCTCTTGATTTGTGGTGACCAAAACTAGACAGTGTTTCAGATGCTGCAGTCCGATCAAGGCCTGTAAGATTGTGATCTTGATAAGTAACCAGGAACTCTTCCTTCCCCCAATACTGCTCCAGGATCACAAAGAATCCAAATTAAACTTCGGATTCTGAATCACTACATCTGATCACTCTCTGGACTATTTTAATTTGCATAGCTAGGGATTCCCTCTTCCAGTCATGCCCACAGCCCCTGTCCAAAACATGCTTTACAATATTATTTGCTTCTTTGCAGCCTAGCTGTAGCACTTGGGAGAGGTGGACAGGGTAGGATCTTGGCCTCCTTAGCTTTTAAAAACATCTTGCCCTGCCAGCTCCCAACATAAAGGTCAAATGTTCCATTTTTCTCCGAAGGGGCTTCTGAAAAATATTTGAGCAGGGTCAAGGTAGAGAAGGATGCCTGAGAAAGCAAAGGTCCCCTTCCCTTCCCTTCCTCCTAAAAACAACCCTTTCTCCTGAATGTCTGTGAAGACGGGTTTTGCCACCACCGGTGGCTTTGAGACATGCGTGTTTCCAGTGGCATTTAAACAAACAAAAAAAAAACAAGCGAAGCCACGAGGGCTGAAACGAGCGGAAAGGAAACAAAGCGGGTGGAGGCTGATACTCTCGGCGTCTCGGTTTGGTTGGGTTTGTTTGTTTTCCAAGCCACCCCCGAGGAGCCGCCGGGGGCTTCTCCTGCAGCAGCCTCAGCGAGGGCGCCAGCCTGAGCGAGTCACACGCTGCATACGCGCATCCCCGCACTGGGCCGAGCGGACGGGGTGGAGGAGGGGAAAGGAAGCGGGAGAGGCGGCGGGCGGCCGAGGAGAGAAGCGCGCCCAAGAAGAGCCGCCGGCCGCGGGCGGGGAGGGGGAGGGAGCACCTCCGGCCGCTGCGTCTTTCTCTCGCGGGGAAGAGGCGGGCGGCGAGGGAGGGGCCGCGCGAGGCTCCGTCTCCCCGCCGATCGCCCACCCGCGGCGCGGCGAGGATGCACCGCGGCCGCCGCGCGGTTGCAGCTGAGCAGCGCTGACATATTCCTCCTCCCTCGACTTCACCATGGACAGCTTCGATTTGGCTCTCCTGCAGGAATGGGACCTGGATTCTCTTTGGTAAGGCTGGGTGTCCGCGTTGAGAGCGCTCCGTTTTCTCCGGATTTCCACTTCTGGTGCCGGAGTTCCGAAAAGAGCAGCGGGAAGGGACTCTCCCAGTCCTGTACCGCGCCACGTTCGGAATGATTTTTGCGGTTGTTATTCTAGAATTCTTATGGATAATAAAGATGCAGTAATAATGCTGAGAAGGTTAAAATGATTGAGCATTATTAAATGTTGTATTTCCGTTTGCAGTGATATTCTTCATGCTGTCCTTCAAAACTACCTTTCTGGGGGCTGCGTTCGGCTACTGCACTCCGGTTTTTTCTCTCTGCTCCCACTCTTTTTATTTGCATTTTTCCTCTTCAGTTCTGCTATTCTCCCGCCACCCTCTAAACTATTCACCTCTTTTTCTCCGTCTTCTTTCGGGGCAAGTTCCCCAGGTCTCTCTCCCGCCCCCCCTCCCCCCCAGTTTATGTCCTCCCTTTCTCCCTTCTTTCCTTGGGAGCACCTTGGTTTTGCTCTGCTCGACACTCCCCCCCCCCCCCCCGCCTGCTCTGCTTTCTGCTTCTCGACTCATTGTCCCTCTTTTTGCGGCTCAGGTTCTGCTCCCCAGCCTGACCCACGTCTTCACCTGGATTGCTCCTGGTGCCTATAAATATAGAAATCGCTGCATTTCCAAGAAACATCTGGCAAGTCAGAAAGCATTTCTAGAAATATGAACGACTCCAGGTGGAAATTTCTCCCCTCCCATCGCCATTCAAAGGGCCAGCCGTTCACAGTCGAGAATGCCTCCAGTACAGTAATTGCGACTGATGGCATTTAGCATGTGGGCAATTCCCCTTAGCTCATTCGCCTTCGCTCTGTAATTACAGTAACGCATTGCTGCGAGTTAGCCTTGATCGGCGTGTGTGGGTGTTGTTTGTGAATCTCAGGTACTTTTTGCCACTGTGGGTGCCACTTCAGTCTGCGCCAGCTTTCCTGTTGATTACTGCCTTTATGGCTTAACCTTTTGTGTGCACCTCTAGGAGGAAGCAAGTACATCGCATGCTTAAATGAATGATTATTTATGTTCTGTGTTTAAAGAAGCACAACATACATTAATTTAAAATTCCTATTGTGTATGTCCTAAGTCACCATTGATTACTGTATAGCAGGTCTCTTTTTCAAGGAAGCTGTTCAGAAGCTGTATTTATTTTGATATGCAGACATTTTTATGTTAAGTGTAATTGGGATACAATAATGAAGAAGTTGCTTTGCTGAAAAACTATTTGTAGTTTTGTCTCTCAATGGCATGTTTAGGAGTTGTGGGCATATCCTCACTGATAATATATATGTGTGAATCTATATCTATCTAATCTATATCTATATATCTATATCTATCTTCTATCTATCTATATCTATCTATCTATCTATCTATCTATCTATCTATCTATCTATCATCTGTCTTTAGGTGATATGCTTTTTGTCTGAACATTATGCATTCTATCAAAATTTTCAGGACAGATAAGGCTGGTAGTGAGTTTTCTCTGGAAAAAAGGTCTTGAGATTGTGCGATATAAGGTCTGCTAATATTGAATACTGCAAATCAAGAAATGGCTTACTGAAAAGTTTAAATCTTAAATGTAAATGGGCTACACATTACATTAAAAATGGAGTTGTACATTACAATCACAATGAATTAGAGGTATTGGATTCTAGAATTATAGCCACTGACAGTGGTTATGTTCTATCTATATTACTCTTGATTTTAATGAATAAGTATAATCAATAATTTACTACCAGGCTATAAAAGTCAATATAACTTTACTAGTAGACATACTGTGATTGAGATTATGTTATGAAGGTCAATTTTGGTTTTGGAACTAAACCATTATGCTTCGTTCTTTATAATGTTCTTAGGCCACTGCAATCTTGAATATTCCACAAAAGTGGAATGGTTTGATTATGTGGACTGGAGAATATGAAATAGTGGGAAAACTTAATTTCCTTTACCATGGAAATTACCTATTTCTGTGGCATAGTTAATATTTAAAGATATATAGCAAAAACGTTGGGAGACACGGTGCATTTGGTACATTATATTTTCAATATTTTTTTCATAGACTTGAATGTTATGATTAATTTAAGTGTTGTCTATTTGTACTAATGTTAAAAAGTGTTGTTAGCCTTAAATAAATAGCATATGTTTCCCTAGAGAGCAACCTTAAAGAGAACTGTACAAGAAAATATACATTATTTTGTTTCAGATTCATGCGGTTACAGATATCTTCACTGATCCTGGAAAAGGCAGTTAGTTTAGTTTGAGATGGGATTTGCATGGCAAGTACTAACATTCTGTATTTTACTAGTTGGCCTTGGGGTTTTTTTGGCCAAGATTAAATAAGCAGTGTTTTATCACAAAACAGCTATTTTGGTCAGTCATTGTAAGATTAATTCAGAGAATACAGTAGAGATGTTTTACAAACATATCAGAAAGTGGATGTTTTAAAGCATGAATATGGATAACATCATAGCTTCACCACAGGGTGACTTGCATGAAGCACAAAACTGCAGGCTTCTTGTGATTGGAGGCCTGTATGCTACCTTGTGTGTCCTCCTTTTCTCTCTGGACTTTCGTTTTTTTTAATGAGCAATTGAGAGTTATTGAAATTTACAGAATTTCTGGCTGCCAAGGTATGCTCACTCCCTGAAATAAACTTCACCATGTAATTTTAGATTTAATAACCTTGATTTCTTCTTTCTAATAAAGAACGGTTGTTACTGAAAATAAGAAAAATGCACACTTAGATTAATATTATTGTTTGGGAAGAAGCCACATTCTTGTGCAGGAACAGTAAGTCATTGTATTTTGGACTGTATTCCCAATGATCTGGTTGCTCACTTAGTAGCGTGAGCCAGAGTACTTGATGACTGCTTTGCTTAAAAGTAGAAGATTTAATAGCCATTTATACAATTTTTATGATTTAATGAAAAAACATTTAATCTAATGACGTTCTGAATAAGTATATGTGATGAAGAAATGAATAGCAGTATGAGGAATTTCATTGTTGATGCATACCAAACAGATATAACTTGTACCTTTTTATGGTAAAGATTGTATCAGTACTATTGATGTGTAATACACTTTTCTGTAAGGATGTTGTTACTGCAAATAATTCCTATTGGTGATGTCCTATTTAATTGGTGATGTCCTATTTCTCCAATAGTTTTCCATTTGCAGGTTATTGCATGTAGATACATTTGTGCTGAAATTGCTGTAGCTTTTGGAATTCATATAATGCATAAAAAGTATTGTATTTGCAGCTTATTATTCAGGTTGCTTATACTTTGAGACAATTTAAATAATAATTCATCAATAGTATAATTAATCCCAAGAAACACTTAGGGCAATATAATGCACGTTGTGTGTTTTCTGTATCCATTAAAAAGTATATAATGTGCAGTTAGTTTGCAATCAATTCACTACATTTTTCATTGACATAGCAATAATATGTTGGTGGGAAAGCAGCTTTTTATTTGGCTGCACTCTAAATGCACTTTACTTCAGCTACAAGTGTGTTATTGCAAGACAAAGCAAGCTGAGAATCTTGCAAAATTACTGTAAATCAGATTGTAGTTTCATGCATTTAGGTCCCTTTTAAAAGGGCAAGGTAATTCACAAATGCAGATCTACAGTAGTTCTTCTATAATGTATTTAATATGTATGTATGTGTGTCTTTGTGCGTGTGTGTATTTCTATGCCATTTTGATATTTACTTTATACTTATCCTTCTATAGCTGCTTATAAAACTTTGGAATTAAGAGTACTGCCATTAAAATCTGCAAATGCTTTATGCTTTATTCATAGCCAATTCATAGTATAATAAAGCAAGATAAGGCTTTTTGAGAAGATGAAGAGTGTAAATGAGGCTTGAATCTTTTGTCCTGCTGGTTGAATTGGTTCTGATAAATGAAGGAATTCCACTCTGAAATCTGGACAGCTGCTGCTGATCAGTACTGACTAAGTGTAAGGCAGCTTCACAGGTACCCATAACATTTGGAGAATCAGGAAGGAGAAGTGCACAAAGGGGGAAAATGCTCTATGTTACCACTTCAGACTCTAAGCAGGTGATAGAGTATTTTTCCATTATGTATCTTCCCAGAACCAGTCTGTAAGAAAAAGTACATCTGGGAATAACAAAGAGGGATGCTAAAAATCATAGTCACATATTAAGGCTACCTGGTGAACTTCATCGTCGGTTTATTTTATTTATTAAATTTATATTTCACCCAACTCCTAATGATTGTGGGCAGTACACAAGTAAAAAAAAATAAAAAAACCAAAAAATACAGTAATAAACAAGAATGGAAGAAGATTTTTATTAATTTAGCTTATTTTAAAAAAATTGAGCAACTTCTGCAAATGCTTCAATGCTTAAACCAATTTTGTCTCCTTTTACATTCTGTATAGCTAAAGATAAATATTATTTATTCTAAGGTGGAAAATCATTGCATTGTCATAAGTCAGTCCATAACTCAAATGTGTACAGATTGTGAATAATTTTCATCAAATATTTAAATTGCATAACTACATTATAAGATAGTTCAGTTGAAATATAATAAAAACAATTTGGCCACATGGGCTCATAGATATAGCTAACCCTTTAAATATTAACTTATGTCAAGACACTACTGCTATATATTATTTGCTCATTGGCATTATGATGTTGGTAGCATTTATTGTATTAAATATTGATATAATTAAATATTGGATTTTATTTATTTATTTGATTTCTATAGCCGCCCATCTCAACAAGTGACTCTGGGCGGCTTACAACAATAAAATATGGTCATATTTATATAAAAATAATATTGCAATAGAAATGTCCTGAAAAATGTAAGGAATGCTTGTCCCCAATCTTATTTTCAGAAATAATACAGTATAGTAATTTCTTGTTCCATTTTTAGATTCAAAATTTGGGGACTAGGAGCTGGGATAATGGAATGCAGGTCTTAATTTAATGATAAAATGCAACGAACTGTACACCAATCAGATATCACTTACAGATGTCTGATTGGGACGAAAATTTAAAGTGTGCAAAAAATAAAAGATACAGTATATACAAAAACCCCTACAGGAAGTGATGCTGTAAAATAAGTGATATCTGATTGGTGTACAGTTCGTTGCATTTTATCATTAAATTAAGACCTGCATTCCATTATTTTCTAGCACATTAGAATCTGTAGGAAACCATTATGAAATTTAGAAATAACCCAAAAGCTGCTTCGCCCATTGTGATTAATACTGCAAATAAATAAATATACTCCATACTTGACACTCAAGGATAATTCTGTGCATTCTTAAACATATATGCAATTTTGGAACAGTCACAGAAAGCAGGATAGCCACTGAGATCTGCTGTTGGTTTTCACTCCTATTGCTTGATTCAAATTACCAAACATAATGTTCCAGTGCAAAGTAGTCATATACAGGGCCACAGAGCAAAAAGAATTCTCATAAATTCAGTAAAGAATCAAGGCCACTGTGAGGATGCTTATTTTTAGGAAGAACATTATGAAGAGGGAGAGGCCAATCTGGTTTTACACAGCAAGAGAAAGAGTTACAGAGAGAAACTTGATTTTTTCCCCCCTTTCTTTCACAACATAACACAACACAACATTCCTACTGGCTGATTCCCTTCAACTGGAAAGCTGAAGGGCAGCCGATTCTGGCCCTGTACACCAACCACAAATCACTGTTTAGGGACAACTCCAGGAAGAGAAGTTCCTCCCAAACTGAACTACATATACGTGACAGCAGATTGCTCACCTCTTCTTTTTGACCTTGAAGAACCAACTCCCTTCACCCTCCACTCTGTCCCTTGTATATCCTGTCTTTTTTAAGTTTTCAGGATAAGTGGAAGACCTAGTTCTCTTTTTAATTTTCTGAGTTGCTTTGCAAGATAGTAAGTGAATAACAGTAAGAAAATCAGGATTAAAATGTCATAAAAATAAATAGGCTAGATTTTCTTAGGTTTTGAGATCATGAAAAATAAGTTAGCAATAATTCACATGTCCCAGTGATTCTGGTGAGGCTACTGTATTCATAACAAAGTTTGGTACCAACCCAGTGTTTTGTAGTTATTTCTGTTTCAGCTGGTCATTACATATACAGTAATCTAGACCAGCATTTCTCAAACTTGGCAACTTTAAGATGTGTGGACTTCAACTTCCATGACTGGCTGGGGAATTCTAGGAGTTGAAGTCCACACATCTTAAAGTTGCCAAATTTGAGAAATGCTGGTCTAGAAGAACATATGGGATAGATACAGGTTTTAAAATCAGTGTTTATTTTATCTTGAAGTTTATGAAACATTGTGTATAAATGGGTACATTTTCATAATAAATGGGTACATTTTTAATATAAATTAAAAGAGGTAACAAAAATGGGAAACATTAAAAGATGTAGTACTTTCTAAAATATCCCCTATATACTTAGATACTTGCAGTATGTACACATACACACACACACACACACACACATACAGGAATGCAGTGGCTTGCTTAAAATGCATTAAATCAAACTCTATAGTTCCTAGCCTCCTGTTCACAATGAACTGAGTTGAGGAATTTTATGTTTTAAAAACAGAGACCTTTAATGAAACTGTGGAAGATAAGTACCAAGTGACATAACGATATAACAGATTGATTTAATTATTGTTATAGACATATATCTCCTTTTATTACAGCATTATGAAACAGTCAAATAAATGCATATTTCTTAGTTGATAATGAGGCAGCCTCTGTTGCCTTAGGACCTCTAGATTTCTCTTCAGAAATAGGGCACGGTGCAACTAAGGACATTCACGATTTGGTTTTGTGAAGGTTTCCAATTTGTTGGACAGCTCTTAATTTAGCATTGGCAGACAGAGACTACTGCTGTCAAGATGTATTTTATTGACACTTTGTTAGCTATGCTCTGTGTTGACCTTTGACAAAAAGCCACAGCTGCCATATATCTTGCAGACCCTGAAAAGAAAGGGTAAAAAGGTATGTTTCTTTTTCTTGTTCTTACAGGAGAAACAAAGCAAAATAAATAGTATGAGCAAAAATAAATTTTAGAACAGAGAAGAAACTGAGATTGCAGTCCTAGAATAAGGTAGGGCTCTTTGTAGAGATGCATATATGTTTGACCTCAGTTGTAATTTTGATGCATCCCAACATTCTTAATTTTCCCAGCAGGAAATTAACCAGAACTTTAAAACGATGATTATATTTGATAAATATGTTAACATACAATGATTTTCCTTCACACAGTAACTTTTACAATATGCTTAGTTTCCAGTGAAAAGTGAGTATGGAATAGGGCTGGGCAAAACCATTAAGATGTGTGTTTAAATACACAGAGTCACATATTGAAGCAGTTTTTTTTATTGTTAAAACAGCTGCATATTTTGGGAGGCTGGCTTGGCTGATCCAGAAGCTGCTTCCAGCTGTCTCCATGTGTATGCATACACAGCTACTTCACCTTACTAAGAAAGTATTGAACAAAATATCCAAGTCAGAATAGTACTAGAATACATAAATGGTGGCTTTTGAGAGGAAAGTGGGAAATCACACTGAAATAAATACTCTACTTTGTTTGGTACTATATGTCCAGAAGTTACGGAATGCAGAAAAGAGGATGCAGTTCACAACCTGGTACTTGGACATTCTGTAAAAATGTAAAACATCCCCAGACCCATATTGGCTTTCTATGTTAAGAGGTAGATAGGTTATTTAAATGTTTAATTTAAAAGCATGTTTTCAAAGGAGATATTTGTTCTTAATGAATTGATGATACTTTCTAGCACTAGAGCGTATGTAGACATCAGCATTATTTTCAAAAGCTTGTAGTGGGGTGATGTGTCTTTTCCCTTGACAGCCTGCTGAGCCTGGAGGACATAGGGGAATGAATGAGGGAAGAGGGGTCAGAGAGAGAGAAAGAAATCAAATATTGGCTTCAAAACATAGAATTGTGGCCCATGATGGAATAAGTTTCCATTCCTGAATGAAGAAAGAAAGAAAAAAGAAAAGAAAATGTCAGGGGAAAGGAACATATAAGTAGCTTTTTATTAAAGTATAAAAATGTCATGTTTTTTAAATTACATTTGATTAGTCAATTAATAGTTTGTTCTTTCCTGTTATGTGTAAAATTCAAAATAAACATCACTAATTTAGTAAATATTATATGCAGAGCATTTTTAATCACAATAATTTTGCTTCCCAAATTAACACAATGAATTATTGTATCAAAAATAATCTTAAAACATGTTGCATAATAAAAAAAAGTGTGAAATGTTATCATGAATGCAGAAATCAGCCTTTCCACAGATATCAAGTCTGATTAAAATTCAGCTGAATATCTATTTTCAGTCTGCAATTATTGTTTCATTAATAGATTTATTTGAGCCTGTTACTGCTTTCTGTACTATATGGAACAGATCCTGAAACAAGGCATTCAAGGCCCTTTGACAGTGACAGAGGAAATGGAGTCTGATGGATAAAAAATAACTTGTTTATGAGGCTACAACAATGTTATTTCCTTTGGGAAATTACTTTTCTCCTACAACTTGGGAAAGGACAATAGAAAATTAATATAAATCTACATTGGTTAGGAAATCACCTTTTTGATACTGTTTACAAATAGGAGCAAGCTTAACATTTAGCCATTTTATTATCTTCAACAAACCAGGACGTAACGATATATATTAACGTTTTAAATTTCTTTACCAAGATTTCTAATTTTGAAATGTGGAAATGGTATAGATAACCCTCAATTATCTCTCTATAAATATATCTGTCTTCTTTGTTCAATAACAAAAAAATTATTTTGTCACATAAACGTGGCAGGAGAACTCCAGGAGACATACCTGGTTTAATAGACATAGCTTGAATGAATGTGAAATCAATTGACTACATACCTAAGAAAACCTACAGTTTATACTCTAGTTTAAACAGTGCTTCAGCATAATTCTATTATTTCTTCAGATTTCAGCTGCATCGAAACCAAACTCTTAGGCTATATGCATATGGTTATATATGCAACTACACAAGGCTTATTGTTAGGCTTACTACAACCCATTGCAGATGGCATTAAACTCTACTAAAAGAGCCCATAAAACATACAGAGTTACCCTAGGAATTATTATGATACTGAAATGCATAAAAGCAAGTAACTTCACATATGGGAAATTTGAGATAATGCAATAGTATGACAGTGTAGTATTCATACAAGTAATTGAATGTTTGAATTGCTGGAACAATTTGCCACAAAACTAAAAGAGATTCCTGCCCTGCTGCATCTCAGGCATTTAGACAGATACTGTAGTTTAGTGTTCTTATTTTATCCTGAGGAAAGGATGGGATATAAAACAAACAAATAAGTCCTGAAGTGGATTATGCCAAGAGATAGAAGCTTGCACATACAACTGTGCAGGAGAACTGTGTTAAAGCATGGCAAGCTCTCTAGATTTCATAAAGCCTGAATGGGATTCTATTTCATGTATGGAATTTCTGCATTCTGCTTATTTTTCTTGTATTCTTCAACCTGGAAGGACATGAGGTCAAATCATAGCTTGTAAAACAAATATTCCCATAATTTTCATTACTCAGTGAAGTTCTTGTCTTCCTATCCTAAAGAACATACAATGCTATGCAGTATATTTACGATTTCTGTATGTGTGGATAAAATAAGACTTAAAAATTATAGTAGTAACCTTATTAACCTCAGCCTTAACCTCCAAAGCTCTGTAACCTTAACATAAATAGCAATTTTTGCCCAATTCAAAATCAGAATGAAATAATTCAACTGTTTTGTTCTCTAGTGTCTGCTATAATTCATTTGTATTATTGCAGATAGTCTCGCATCCATCCAGGGAATAATGGTCCCATGTTCACGGATCAGTATGTACTGTATATGTCAACATGTTCTTGTTTCCCTTATAGATAAAATGCATAAATCCAACATGGAAGTAATGTTCCTCTAGCTGTCTCATAGATAGAACAAATAGACCGAACTACCAGAAAATGCAAATGCTTTGGATGAATTGCTTTCCTCTCAGAATGATTACTGTTATTTGTTTCCTTGTTCCAGTGTGTAGGGACTCCCAGTGAATTTGTTCATATGACAAATTGTCACGTCAGGGCAACATGAGAAAGGGGAAGTACTTTTTTATTCATGTGTTCTGTTCCGTGTTTTTCACTGAAGTCACTTTTCTCAGCCATTTATTAAAAATTGTAATGTGAGTCAAGTTAGTGAATTCAGTCACAATAGTGAGATTTTCTCAAATAGTTCTCTCAGTTATGCCAAATGATTGTTCATCCAACTATCTTTACTGATCTTCTACTGAGGACTTTGGCAAATGAAGAATGTATATGTATGCTTTTATAGTATCAAAAAGGATATGATGATCATATACTGTATATTTTAGCATTATTTTTTTTAATGTTTATAGCTAGGAGGCCTGTGCTAATAATTTGTGCTTCTCTGGATATATTCGCTAAAGAAGTCACCGCTTGACATTTTGGTGTGGTCACTTCTGTGCCCTCCCAGTATCTTCTGGGAATGTGTGTTCATGTCAAGAAGACACTTCGGCTGGGATAACTAGTGAATGATTTGTAAAGACCCACAGAGAGCCTCATGTGGCGCAGAGTGGTAGGCGGCAGTATTGCAGCCAAAACTCTCCCCACGACCCAAGTACAATCCCAGCAGAAGCTGGATTCTCTCTCGGGTAGCCAGCTCAGGTCGACTCAGCCTTCCATCCTTCTGAGGTAGGTAAAATGAGTACCCAGCTTGCTGGGGAAGGTGACGACTGGGGAAGACAATGGCAAACCACCCTGCTATAGTCTGCCAAGAAAGCATTGTGAAAGCGGTGTCCCTCCAAAGATATGACTCAGTGCTTGCACAGGGGACCTTTCACTAGCTAGGTATTCTACAAAATATCCCTATATAACAACTAAGAAAGGGATAGCTTATTCAGCCCAATGGTATTCACACATCACATTAGGATAATAGTTCATCAGAAGTCTATCTTAGCATGGTTAAGTAGCTTGTTGGTGGCATTGCTCCAGAAGGAGAAAAAGCTCAATAGACTGCAGAAACTGCTTCTGTAATTTAATTAGCTGATGTCTAAACTGAGATCTTGAGATTCTTCCTGTCTTAATAAGCCAGAGTTCATAAAAAAACATTGCTATTACTATGGTGCAGTCGCTTTGGGAATACTCTGTATTAAGTTGTAAAAATTGCAAGAAATGGTAGCCCAAATGATCAAGTGATCCAAATGAAGATTGTTGGATGTTTAGGCTTTTACTTCTATACAGTAGAAGTATATAAAATTATGGATTGTATGGTGAGAATTGAGGGAAGTTGATCAATAAGAATCATTAGTTTTATGGTAGAATGTTGCAGTGTTTAACATTTGAGATACTTCATTTTACAGAGTCTAGAGTGTTATTGATCAGATCTAAATTATGATGCATAGTCTTAAAGATTAGCTATATTTGTGCTGTATCAAAGAGCTGAGTTATCATTTTGAGAAAGTGCTGGTTTGTCAGCAGAATTGACAGCCAAATGGCTTAATAAAGGCTATTTTTAAGCCATATTTGTATTGTTTAATTTTATTATAATTGTAGTGATACTGGAAATTAGTAAATTTCAGTAGTTAAATTTGTAATGGCACAAGTGCTATATTTTCCTTCATTTGTTGAATTTATTAAGTGGTGGCATTCACACTGTGGTAAATAATATTGGATCTTCTGTTGTCATCCACTGTTAGTTAATGTGTCATAACGCTTTGTTTATTCTTGAGATTGTTGTGCTGAATCCTCTTAACAATAACAGGAGCTTTTAGCTTCTAGAAGTTAATATTAAGGTTTAATTTTTACAGAATTCCTTCCATAATTAAAGGTCCACAATCCCAGTTTTGGGCCTTATATCTGTAGATCCACCATTGGCCCAACTGTGTCTTGCTCTGAGTGTTCAGTTACCCTGACACTTGGGAAACAGCCATTCAGTGGGAGTCCCCTTGTGGAATATCTGCTAGGCATCTACTCTTTTTCAGGTCGTTGTTATATATGATATTCCTCCCGTGAGTTTTATAATCCTATTTATCTTTTTTTAAAACCTTTTTTTTTAGTCCTTAGACATGGCTGTTACTTTCCCCCCCAAAATTTAATTAGATTTTATTTTGTGTTAGCTGAATAGCATCAGTTACAGAGAGAGTCCTATGTTGAATCAATTCATCAATACCTGATGTAGGTGCTCTTTCAATATTATGTTTGTTAATTTAAAAATTAGCCTGCTTTCCATTAAAAGTAAATTCATATGCTTATTTTATATGCTTCAGGATCCTTTGGAGTTTGTATTTTCCCACATATTCCCTGTTGATTTAAATGTGTTAAAAGCCATCTTTCAAAGAGTTCAGATAAGTGCTTATTCTCTAGAGTGATTTAATAGATTCCGAACTGGGTAAATGCACACATGACAATCCACTTTACAGTATGGCACAGCTGGCATTCTCTGGTCAGATTCAGTAGGACAGAGACAGTCCAGTCACTGAACTGCTATAAAGCTTAGGTTAGTGCACTATGTACGCTTATACTGAGTCCGGAAAATGATCATTGACAATCAAGATGTGCATAGTTGCACATTACCTTCCTTTGGAATCTTAGCAGAATTTGTGCTAGTAGTAGATGTCCTTGTTTAATACATATAGAGTAGAGGAGTGGTTTTAGTATCTCACATTTTATTAATTACATTTTCTAAAGTGCCTGTGACTAAATGCCCAACAGAAGTCTTGACATATACTCATGTGGAATCTTGTAATACGCTTACAACTTTGTAGTTGCAGACCAATGTGATCGTCAGCCTGTAACTTCTACACAAGTCAAATGATGGTCTATGCTACATGTCAAGTAAGACATATATACTCATTTTACCTATTTATGGTATATTGAACTTACTTTAATAATTATCTAAAACTTTATCTTATAATTTGTAAATTTCGGGCTAACACTAGTTCAGCAGTTTTGATATACTGAAATATAATTCTTCAACAAAGGAAGTGCTTTTTATCACAGCTATGAACGAGTAAAGAATCTAAGGCATAACGTTGCTATTCAGGAAAAAATATATATTGCTATAAAATGTTGAGGTGTCCATTTCCAGCAATTAAAACAATAAGAATTTCATGCATTTTATGCACATGGCTTTATTTTACATTTAAGATCTGAAGAAGCTTAACCTTTAGCAGTGCTTAATAACCTGTTGTTCAATTCAATATGTATTGCAGTGTTTCTCAACCTTGGCAACTTTAAGATGTGTGGACTTCAACTCCCAGAATCTCTCCTCTTTACCTCCTGTTTTTCTCTTTCTCTCCCTTTTCTTCTGTTACTAATTGAAGTTACAGAATAGTTTAGCATAAGTACAAACTAGTTTGTTCCTAAGTTGACTGTCAGGGCACTTCCCATTTTTGAGGCAGAATCCTCTGTACCAGTGTTTCTCAACTTTGGCAACTTAAGCTTGTGGACTCCAACTCCCAGAATTTCCCAGCCAGTATTCCTGGCTGGGGAATTCTGGGAGCTGAAGTCCACACATCTTAAAGTTCCCAAGGTTGAGAAATGCTGATGTATTGCATTTTAAAAAATTCAGAATGCTAAAAATATATGATCTAGTATTTTATCCGGAGACCCTGAGCTGGTTTAAAAATTATATTGACCCGAATTGACATTGATGCAGTTTTAAAATCAAGTGTGATGCGGAAAGAGAGAATCTGTTCCTTTCTTTTCAGGATAAAGACCGGAGTATCCACTAAGCCAAGGTCCCACTTGATTTTTTTCTCCTTTTTATTTAAAACAAAAGCTGTCTTGGGTTCGTTTCTTAGCAGATTAATCTTTAATTGATGGATTGGATCACAACTGGACCCAGGTTATTTGCAAACAAAATACCATAGTTTCCAAATGCATGCCTGGACTTAAGGGCAATTGTGGTCCTGATGATGATTGCACTAGAAGAGTCTTTCTCAATATGTGCACTCCAAATACTCTGGACTTCAGCTGGCCAAAGGCCCTGCTGGCAGCAAAATGAGAGGAGTTAAAGTCCAGTACATCTGGAGGGCATCAGGTTGAATAAGGCTGCCCTGGAGTCATGAATTATAAAATTACTAAATTCCAGCAGTTTGAAAATCTTTTTAAGAAATCTGCAGGTAGAAGTGAAAGGCTGAATCTCTGACTTAGAATTTTTATTCTTTAATTTTTATTCATTTAAATTTAGTCCATTGAACTCTGACCACATGTCTAGTGGAATGACATTATCAACTCAAAACCAGATGTTTTAAAATTAATGATTAAATTCCAAAATTCACATTTCTACTAAATTGTAGGCTCGTGTCTAAAACACCTATAACTTAGCAGAAGCTCTCATGAAGAAAGGTCACTCAACCCTTACCCCTCTGGTTGTTTTGATATCAAAATTGTTGGAGAGAGAGAAAGAGAGAGAGAAGCTAGGAAATGAACTGCTGAGTTCTGCTAAAAGTCTGAGGTTGAGATTGGTAAAACTCCCTGTCTCTTCTACCTGGCTCTTCCTAGCAGCTTTGAAGAACACAGTTCTGTTAAGTGGGTCCCACCAAGATGAGTAGGCTGTTTTACTTTATTGATGTACAATCAGTCGGACCAAAGAACTAGTCTTTATTTGTAGGTTGACACATATAATGTATTGTTAATGTCTCATCCTATTTGATTATTTTACTTATTCATCCTTGAAATCTCTAGTATCTGTGGTTACAGACATAGCTAACACTGATGAAGCCACCTCTCTCACAGTGTTTATTTTTTTACCATGAGAATATAAAAATAAATTTCTACATTTTTTCCCTTTCATTAATTCCCTAATGCACTTATTTTTTTCTAAGTGTAGCAAAAACCATAGTGTTAACTACTGTGCAGTATTGGTCTGTTTAGCTCTGCCAAAATGTAGTTACATAAATATTATATTAAAATGAATTACAATAAATATTTGTATTTTAGGTGAAGCAAATTTATGTTGTAAAAAAAAATGAGATACTCATTTTATTCACAGTTATCCTTGCTAGGTTTTCCCCTCTGCAGACAATGATCTTTCACTTCTTGTTTCATAAATATGCATATCATGTACAAGATCCTATTTAAATGCATACATGAATAAGAAGCACTGAATTTGATTAACTTTATTAGCAATAAATTATGAAGTGTATTATTTTATGTTAACCCCTTTCTAAGGGCAAAATATGGCAAACTCTTACTTGTGTGATTTGTGATTAGTTCCACTTACGCTAATGCAAATTCCTGTGAGTATAGAGTTTTAAATGTTAGTAGCAAGTAGTACCTGTACTATGTTGCAGCTTTCATAGCATTTGCTATCTGGACAGGCAATCATTTGCATCCTTTAAAAAATTATTTATAGCTTCGACTAATTACTTCTTCGGGTGTAAAGCCTATCACATGCACACAATTCATTAAAGCGCATTCACTCTGAATAGAATAATTTTTCAACTTTTTGGTGTCACTTTTATAGACAAATAACACTTGTAAATGATGGATAATGGGCATCAGAATGCTGTGTGGTATAAAACGAGCATGAATAATGTTTAATGGGAGATAGAAGATTAACTTGTCTATGACCTAATTGGCTGCTTTGTGGTAAATGCAAAATGGTCCATGCCCATTATAAATAACGCTGAAAGAAGATAGTTCCTAGTTCCTTCCTTATTAATTATCTTGTTTTTTTCACTGCCTGGTTAAAATAGGAAAAGAGACCCTAATGATAATCTTGCTGTAGAAATTTAAGAATTACAACAGAGCAGATGGTAATTAATAATGTCATACAGTAACAGAATAAATCTCTGGCTTACTCTAGAGGTATGGTGTGTAGAAACTCTTGCTGACTTCAGGTGGATATACATATTTATATATCCCCCCCCCCTTGTCTCTCTCTCTTTCTCTCTCACACACACACACACACATACACACACGGACACATGTGTGTGTGGGTATAGAATCTAATGATTTCAAGGATTTGATCTGATTTTCTTTACATTCATGCGGAATTCACCCTTGTATGCTGGTACCTGGAAAAAAATTATTTTTTTCACTATTTGTAAATTTGCTATTTTTTCATTATTTGTAAATTTGCTTTTCATGATTTGTAAATTTGCCAAGATCTTAACACACTGACCAGAAAAAATTAAACAAAATCTAGTTTCTCACAAAGATATGGCTCAGTTTCTAGAGGTGACAGACTCGTCCCTGGGGGAGATGTGGGTGTTGACGACTGACAGGAAGCTCTGGCGTGGGCTGGCCCATGAAGTCACAAAGAGTCGGAAGCGACTAAATGAATAAACAACAACAACAACCACCTGTTATTTATTCGTTTAGTCGCTTCCGACTCTTCGTGACTTCATGGACCAGCCCACGCCAGAGCTTCCTGTCAGTCGTCAACACCCCCAGCTCCCCCAGGGATGAGTCCATCACCTCTAGAATATCATCCATCCATCTTGCCCTTGGTCAGCCCCTCTTCCTTTTGCCTTCCACTCTCCCTAGCATCAGCATCTTCTCCAGGCTGTCCTGTCTTCTCATTATGTGGCCAAAGTATTTCAGTTTTGCCTTTGATATCATTCCCTCAAGTGAGCAGTCTGGCTTTATTTCCTGGAGGATGGACTGGTTTGATCTTCTTGCAGTCCAAGGCACTCTCAGAATTTTCCTCCAACACCACAGTTCAAAAGCATCGATCTTCCTTCTCTCAGCCTTCCTTATGGTCCAGCTCTCACAGCCATATGTTACTACAGGGAACACCTTTGCTTTAACTATGCGGGCCTTTGTTGTCAGTGTGATGTCTCTGCTCTTAACTATTTTATCGAGATTTGTCATTGCTCTTCTCCCAAGGATTAAGCGTCTTCTGATTGCCTGACTG
The DNA here is from genome assembly GCF_035149785.1 of Candoia aspera. Taxonomy (NCBI): domain Eukaryota; kingdom Metazoa; phylum Chordata; class Lepidosauria; order Squamata; family Candoiidae; genus Candoia; species Candoia aspera. The sequence continues at coordinate 36,349,948 of NC_086157.1, forward strand.
CAGTCAGCATCCGCAGTAATCTTCGCACCTAGAAATACAAAGTCTTTCACTGCTTCTACATTTTCTCCCTCTATTTGCCAGTTCTCAATCAAGCTGGTTGCCATAATCTTGTTTTTTTTGAGGTTTAGCTGCAAGCCAGCTTTTGCACTTTCTTCTTTCACCTTCATCATAAGGCCCCTCAGTTCCTCTTCGCTTTCAGCCATCAAAGTGGTATCATCTGCATATCTGAGATTGTTAATGTTTCTTCCAGCAATTTTAACTCCAGCCTTGGATTCCTCAAGGCCAGCATGTCGCATGATGTGTTCTGCGTACAAGTTGAATAGGTAGGGTGAGAGTATACAGCCCTGCCGTACTCCTTTCCCAATCGTAAACCAGTCCTTTGTTCCATGGTCTGTTCTTACTGTTGCTACTTGTTCGTTATACAGATTCTTCAGGAGGCAGACAAGATGACTTGGTATCCCCATACCACTAAGAACTTGCCACAATTTGTTATGGTCCACACAGTCAAAGGCTTTAGAATAGTCAATAAAACAGAAATAGATGTTTTTCTGAAACTCCCTGGCTTTTTCCATTATCCAGCGGGTATTGGCAATTTGGTCCCTAGTTCCTCTGCCTTTTCTAAACCCAGCTTGTACATCTGGCAATTCTTGCTCCATGAATTGCTGAAGTCTACCTTGCAGGATCTTGAGCATTACCTTACTGGCATGTGAAATGAGTGCCACTGTTCGATAGTTTGAACATTCTTTAGTGTTCCTCTTTTTTGGTATGGGGATATAAGTTGATTTTTTCCAGTCTGATGGCCATTCTTGTGTTTTCCAAATTTGCTGGCATATAGCATGCATTACCTTGACCGCATCATCTCGCAAGATTTTGAACAGTTCAGCTGGGATGCCATTGTCTCCTGCTGCCTTGTTATTAGCAATGCTTCTTAAGGCCCACTCAACCTCACTCTTCAGGATGTCTGGCTCTAGCTCACTGACCACACCATCAAAGCTATCCCCGATATTGTTATCCTTCCTATACAGGTCTTCTGTATATTCTTGCCACCTTTTCTTGATCTCTTCTTCTTCTGTTAGGTCCTTGCCATCTTTGTTTTTGATCATACCCATTTTGGCCTGGAATTTACCACCAATGTTTCTAATTTTCTGGAAGAGGTCTCTTGTCCTTCCTATTCTATTGTCTTCTTCCACTTCTGTGCATTGCTTGTTTAAAAATAATTCCTTATCTCTTCTGGCTAACCTCTGAAATTTTGCATTTAATTGGGCATATCTCCCACCTATCACTGTTGCCTTTTGCTTTCCTTCTTTCTTGGGCTACTTCTAGTGTCTCAGCAGACAGCCATTTTGCCTTCTTGGTTTTCTCTTTCTTTGGGATGTATTTTGTTGCCGCCTCCTGAACAATGTTGCAAACTTCTGTCCAGAGTTCTTCCGGGACCCTATCTACTAAATCTAGTCCCTTAAATGGATTCTTCACCTCCACTGCATATTCCTTAGGAATATTAGTGAGCTCATATCTAGCTGATGTGTGGGTCTTCCCTAATCTCTTTAGTCTGATCCTAAATTGTGCAAGAAGTTCGTGATCGGAACTACAGTCAGCTCCAGGTCTTGTTTTTACCGACTGTATAGATATCCGCCACCTTTGGCTGCAAAGGATGTAGTCAATCTGATTTCGGTGTTGTCCATCTGGTGAAGTCCATGTATAAAGCCGTCTCTTGGGTAGTTGGAAGAGAGTGTTTGTTATGCAGAGTGAGTTGTCTTGGCAAAATTCTATCAGCCTATGTCCTGCTTCGTTTTGTTCTCCCAGGCCATGCTTACCTGTAATTCCAGGTGTCATTTGACTGCCCACCTTAGCATTCCAGTCTCCCGTGATGAAAATAACATCTCTTTTAGGCGTGTTGTCCAGTAAGTGCTGCAGATCCTCATAGAGCTGCTCTACTTCAGCTTCTTCAGCATCTGTGGTTGGGGCGTATATTTGGATCACTGTGATGTTAGATGGCTTCCCCTGAAGTCGAATTGAGATTATTCTGTCGTTTTTTGGATTGTATCCAAGCACTGCTTTAGCCACTTTACTATTAGTTATGAAGGCTACTCCATTTCTTCTGTGGTCCTCTTGTCCACAGTAGTAGATCTGGTGGTCATTTGATGTGAAGTGGCCCATTCCAGTCCATTTCAGTTCACTGACACCCAAAATGTCTATCTTTAATCTTGACATCTCACCAATAACCACATCCAATTTGCCCTGGCTGATAGATCTTACATTCCGGGTTCCAATGGTGCATTGATCCTTAGAACATTGGATTCGCCTTTCACCACCAGCACCGTCGGCCGCTAGCCGTCCTTTCGGCTTTGAGCTAGCTGCGTCATCACGTCTGGGGCTAGTTGAACTCATCCTCTGTTCCTCCCCAGTAGCATTTTGACCATCTTCTGACCTGGGGGTCTCATCTTCTGATGGTATACCGACATATCTCTGGTTGTACTGATCCATTGAGTTTTCACGGCAAGAATACTGGGGTGGGTTGCCATTACCTTCCCCAGGGATTGCGTTTAGTCTGACGTCTCTGTCATGACCTTCCCGTCTTGGGTGGCCCTTCACAGTTTAGCTCATGGCATCATTGAGGTGCTCGAGCTCCAGCACCATGACAAGGTAACGATCCTTTGCTGAAGTTTATTTTGGCACTTACCTAAATAAGTAAAAATGAAACAAAACAAAAGCATTCATAAAAATAGTCCAATTTATTTTTATTGTTCCATATAAAAACAAACCTGCCCACGGGTTAAATCAAACTGATACTAATAATGCATAAATTATAAATGGGGCATGTCTGTCCTAACTGCCAGGAAACACGCTGAGACAAGGAACTGGTCTCTAATGTTTTATTGCGTGTACATAACAGGAATCCTAACAAACTGAAGAAGCGTGGGAAACCCCCAGCCATATAAACCCCAAAGGTTAAGGCGGTCTCGATCTGTGTCTCTTTGAATGGCTACCTAATTCCTCAGTGCTATGCATGCGCTTAACAGTCTGGATGGGAGCCCCCTGCTCGCCATCCTTACTCATGACATGTCCTTCTGATTTTGTAAATAGCAAGAGGACTGAACATAATACATGACAATTAAGTCAGGGATCTGTAAGTAGCTTATCCATCCTAGTGTGGAATATAGCAGGATGGAATGCTCAAACTACTGATAAGGATTCCTTAAAGTTACTAAAATTATATGATGTAATTATATCTGATTTACTATACTGAACCCCAGACTAAAGGTGAAGCACATGAATATTCCAAAAGAAACCAGAAGGAGAATATATACTAAGTGAAGGTACCCCAAACTTGGAACTAATCTAAATATAATCCACAATTGTATAGTTTGGAAAACTTTGTAAAAATTTACAAAACAATCTACTGAATTTTTCAAAATATTTTCCAGATATTATGGAAATATAATGTATCATGGAAATTATATTAACTTTACAATCAATATAACATTTTTCATTTTTCTGGTCAAGAGATTTAAAGTATTTATGGATGGTAACACATGTATACACATATTAGATTCATCCAATTATTTTTTCATCCAATTAGACTAGAATGAACATACTTAATTGAGTAGTTAGTATAATTTGAAATTTGGCATTTGGAGATAGTATTTTTGGGGGGATGGGATTGGCTATCCTCACAGGGCTGAATTATTATTAAATATTCTCAAGAGAAAGAAGCAAGAAAGTAACAAGCACAAAATAGTCAGAAAATTTCAATACCTGACTGTAAGAGAATACAGTCTTTTTCAGTTGGAAGTATTGTGTGGTACTCCGCACTGAATCTTGCTAATAACTTGAACTTTAATTTTAAAAAAGACAAGTAAACTTGAGTGTTTGTTTGGAAGCAAACACGGTCATCCAAAATTCAGATATTGGTTTTTGCATATTTAATAGATATTCTAGAGCAAGTATACAGAACTATATAGATCTGTAATGTTAACAATTTAATTTAGTGAACATCCAAGACAGCATCATCACCACAGTTTCACCAGGTACCATGGAAGATGCCAGGTTGGTAAAGAAAGTCTGGTTGCCATTTAAAAGCTCCCGGATTCTGAGTACTTTAAATACCTAGTTTATTCCTTGTCATTGAGCTATTGCTTCTAAAAGGATCCCTGATGAACACTATTGGGATTCTTTTGGCCTCTGACTCTAGATGCTGATTGTTGAGCAGTTTATCTGCCAATGCAGCCCTTTACAGTTGTGTCTCAAAAACCTAGCTTGGTTCTCTCTTGCATCCCTTGGAACAATGAGGCAAGAAAGGCCTATTCCAGTAAACTTCCTGGTGGGAAGTGATGGGAGGTGACAAATTTGATTGACTGATTGATAGATAGATAGATAGATCCTTCAGTTGTGGTTTAGTATAAACCACTGAATATTCCTATGAGAGATGAAGAATTAGGCAACAATTACTTTTCTACAATAGAATTCATGTCCCCTTTCAAAGACAAAAATATATGACAGTTTTTATCCTGTTAGTTGCGTCTAACTCTTTCCCACCCTCATTGACTTTTCATGGGCAGTTGTGGTTCTAGCTCCAAAATTGACTTTTCAGTTAAAATTCTTCTTGATAAGTTCATTATTCTCCAATGTTTTTTCCTCTTCTCCTTTGAACTTGGCATGTCTTTTATTTTGAGAGTTATTGCATTATTAATCATTTCAGTATGCAGTGCTGTTTTAATATGCCATGATAGTTGAAACTTCAAGATAAAATATAGGCTTTTAATGGTTCTGCAAATATTATTCCAGTGCATTTGCATCTGTTTTACTGCTACGTTCAAATATGCAATCATTTGTTTCTCTGTTCCATATGATGGACGTCAAATAACTAGATACAACTGATTAAACAGCCACAGTCAAGCTGTCTGCGTGGTTACTTAGTCCAGTTAAAGGGGGCAAATTTTGTTGTCCTCAGTGCCATGGAACTACAACTGACTCCTCCCCCCACCTCAAAACTGTTTTGGGGCCATAAAGGACACCTTACCGACTTTTTCCTAATAATGGTAATAGCTCACACCCACCGACTTAATAAAATCAGCAGTTCAGTTTCTTGGACTCCTCTTGTGGTGCAAATTCCAGAAAAAAATGTTACTGATTATAAGACAGTGTAAAAAGCCCTCTGTCTGGGCTAACTACATTAAATGATTGATGATGGGAAGGGGAATGTACGCGATTCTAGACATTTTCTTCAACAGTGGCAGTTTATTCGCTGCCTGGCAGTACTTCGTGTTTTGTATTTTCATTTTTTATTTCGCTTACCTCCAGGAATTACTGAAATGGAACTGAACATGAACCCTATTTGTATAAGAAGAAAACAACAGGGTATTTTTGGCTGCATTCCAGACTGAATGCATTAGCAGGGTTGGTTATTGCTGTTTAACAAAACCAAGCCAGTAGTGTACAACAAAAATTGGGTGTTCCTATACACTTTTTATTGACTGACTCCGAAGGGCTACAGCATTATACTCAAATTTAAGCCTTCAGGCAGGCAATGAATACAATAAGAAGAGACGGCATTGATTTATAAAAATTACGTTTTTTAAAAAAAATTGACTATGAATGCTATACACACACACACACATACATATACATATACACATACATATATACACATACACATACAGTATACTTTGGCCACATCATGAGAAGACAGGACACCCTGGAGAAGATGCTGATGCTAGGGAGAGTGGAGGGCAAAAGGAAGAAGGGCCGACCAAGGGCAAGGTGGATGGATGATATTCTAGAGGCGACGGACTCGTACCTGGGGGAGCTGGGGGTGAGGATGACCGACAGGAAGTTCTGGCGTGGGCTGGTCCATGAAGTCACGAAGAGTTGGAAGCGACTGAACGAATAAACAACAAAATCTTTCAGTATGGGACAAATCAATAATGTTCTTCTATCTGCAGTGATGGGAATACAAAAATGTGACTTTAAGAAGAAAAAGACAAAGTCTTTCTTCCATACATTAAGCTAACAATAGGTAATTATGCTTGTATCAAAATTACAAAACATAGAAGGAAAGTAATAGCATTATTATTTGGGTATGTATATTTAAAATAGATATAAGCTATCTTGGGGTATAGGTTTAATTATTCCATGGAAATCAGTGAGATTTAAAAGTGCTTCATTTAGGATGCATTAAAACTTAGTCCAGTGTAGGATTGAAGGAGCAAGCTGGCCTCCTCTCCCCTGATGCCACCATCCTCTCCACTACTTTGTATGTTCATTTTTTCCATCTCTCTGCCATTGATCTGCACCAAATAGTTGCCTTTCTCTTATTGGTGACATGTTGCATATGTGCCATCCTGAGAAGTGTTGCTGCAGCAGAAGAGCAACAGCATTTATTAGGATAGTTTGGAAAGTCATTGATAAGACCTCCGCTAGCTACTCTGCTTGGTTGTTGCTTCCCCATAACTCATGGAAGTAGGGCAGTGGCAATTCTGACAAGGATCACTAGTGGGGGAAGAGACATTGTCCCCTTTCCCCTGGCGAACTTGCTAAAGATCACTGCTTATCCTCTGCAACTAGTTGCAGAGAAGCATCATCTTCTCCCTGATAAACATCTAATTAATGATAAATTCAATATTAGAGAAACATGGATGGGGTATGTATACGAGGTTCCTTAGTCAATCTAGTCAGCAAGATTTCTTGAAGTGGGAAACAGTATACAAATATGCCAAATAAAAATGAATAAAGTATGACCATTTATTTTCAGATAATCTGCATTTAAAAAAAACTATAAATTCAAAGCAGAAGATCAGTAAATGTGTTATAACTTATGAAAGGTGGATATGCAGCCTAAAAAGTATTACTGAAATAGGAAAGCAGCTCATACATAAATGAATTTCAGGGAGCAGAAATGTACAATAATGTTGAATGCAAAAGCAAGATTCAAATGCTAACAGGCAAAGATGACAATGTGAGCCATTAATTATAATTTATCACACAAGATAGCTAAGATATTAAAAATATATTTAGCAACTCTAGTTCTATCCTGCCGCAATATAGTAATATGACCTAAAGACAAGAAAGGAAGGAGAACCTAGGCTCTTGGGTAAATTTGAAGGTGCCAGTTCAAAGATTTCAGTTGGTAGGACTTGGGTGATATAACAAATTCGAATGAATGAATAAATGAATGAATCCAGGCAGCTCCAGACAGCATAATTTAGGAAGGAAAGAATGTTAAAAAATATTACAAATAAAATACATTTTAAAGGAAGAACTTAATGTATTTCAATGGTTCAGAAACTAAACATCCCATCCCAAAGGAAAGGCTGACACTGGTTTAAAGCTTTGAAGAGATGTACTGAAAATAACAAAATATTTTTTGTCTTTCACAGCACATAGTCAAGGAGTCAAATAGCAGCATCCACAGATTGGGTAAAGGAGGAGCTGATCTGATGCACAAATTCCTCCACTTTTGTATGTGCATTGTGACATTGTGTGCACCCCAGAGGAGCTGAGCTAATGGTGTAACACTGCTTTTATCATTTTGACAAAAGCAGAACATGGCCCTGGTATTTATTTTGTTTGAGGGATTAGAAGGTTTTTTTATAGGAGCCAAGCAATAAAAAAACGGATCCTTCAGTCAAGCAAATTAACAATTAAAAAATTTAAAATGAGTGATAAATCACCTCATATTGGGAGTCAACTACTTTCTGATTCACTCCAGTGATGTAACTAAAGTGGGCTTCTTTCTTTGGCCTCCCAAAGTTTTCTTATGTTTTAAGGACATCATGTATAAATTCTATCCAGAGATGGTCAGTCATTGTCAGTAGCCATATTTTAAGTGCTTATTTTGTTGTTATGTTCCATGACTGCAAATAAAGTAATTCATTCACTCGTAGCTGTTAGGGCTATTAAATTAGATGAAGATCGTGCGTATAAATTTGTTGGTTTATTTCTAGCCATGTAGCCTTACAGTTTTTGCTATTGTTTTTTATAGAGTAATGTCATACTATGCTGTTTGATACTGCAAGGTATTATAGTTAACTTAGTTTTAATGTTAATTGTAATTTTACATCTAGATTTTAGTGTATAGTAGTTTTATATCGTTGTATTAATAATTCTGATCTTTAGCTATTTTTTTTTCTTGGTTTTTATATCTTAATATTTATATCACCCAATTTTATATTACCCTGTAGTTCCCATCATCTTAATATTTTAGTGATATTGTGATTTGTGTTAGCAATTTTAGCCCTGAAAAGTAGGAGGGGATGAAAAGAAATTCAAATTTTCTTTGCCTTAATTCTCTTTATTATAAGAGGGGAAGAGAGAAATTCTGTCAGACGGTCAGAAGATTCTGCTTTTACCCTATAACAGTAAAGTATTACATATCAAATACCTTGATATATGTTTTTCCTTCTTATTTCCAGTGTTATATTTAATTTTGAATGAAAAAGCCAAATAATTGTAATGCTTGTAACATTAATCCCTAACTATAATTAATATTGATAGAATGTCCACTTTTTCTCTCCTCTTCTCTATATTCAATTCTCTAAGGTACCTAAATAATAGAATGTTAAGAATTTAATTATATAAATATTATTGTATTGAAATAACATATTGTATCAAGATTTAGACTAACACAATAAACAGGAAAAAAATAAACTATTTTTTTGGTGTGGTTATAGGTGTATCTGTTATGTTGCTGGTGAGAATTTGTAGGGGCTTGACTTGCAACTTTTGTCCTGTTTTTATCTGTATACCAACCAGAGTGCCTTGGTAGATGGGTGGCCATATAAATAGGATAGATAGATGATAGATAGATGTTCCAGTTACTCTTGAGGGGTCTGTTTTCTGACCTGGCCTACAACAAAGTGCTGACATCAGTCTTGAAAGTCTCACTATTCTCTATTCAAAGGCACTGAACCTTGCCTTGGACCATGGAAATGACATCAGATTCCAGGCACCACACTGTCCACAGAACAACTTGCGGAAGCATTGTTATAGCATCAAAAGCAAGTGGAGATGCCATGGTACAACTAGCACAACATTTGGGACAAGACTTGTCTCATCTAGGAGCAGTAGAGCAACCTCGCAGCCTAACCAGTATTTCTTTGCTGTCATGGGAGTTTGCCAATCAAGATTGGAAGAACCCAGGACTAATTTCTGACTTTCACAGCTCAATGTGAATTTTTTATGGCCAGTCAGTGGAATTTCCTACAGGTCACTCCAGGGTGCCTTTTGTCCTGAGTTTACTGAATGATGGGGCAGACAAATGGGCTGTACCTCTCAATGATTGCAGTGACCCATTACTGGATAATTACCAGAACTTTATGCAAAGATTTTATCTGCATTTGAAAATTCGACTAGGAGAGAAACAGCAAATCGAGAAATTGGCAAGCTGAAACGAGGCAAATTTAGAGTTCATAAATACATATCAGATTTTCAATTATTTTCCAGAGATGTGGGGTGAAACAATCTGGCTTTGACCAATTTTGAAAAGGACTTGCTGATGCACTGAAAGATGAGTTAGCGAGACAAGGCACATCAGAGAATTTGGAAAACTGCTCTGACATTGTGTGAACTATTGGGCAGTTGGAAGAATTGAGGCACAGAGGAAATAGTAAGGGGAGGAGCTTTTACAGTCCCTCTTTATCCCGATCCTGCTCCTACTGGTCTCCTTGGACACTAGCGCTAGAGAACTCATGCAAATAGATGCAGTAAAAAGATCCCTGTTTCAACAGAGAAGGGGCTTCCATTTATGTTTTTACTGTCAAGCCCAAGGACATCTAGCCAAGGCTTGCACTGCTAAAATCCAGATTTCTGTATCAGCTGCAAGGTGCTACACCTATAGGACTGCAGGCCTCATGGGCAGCTTGTCCTTGAATCGTTCTAAAACTTCATCTTTGGGAAACTTTGTAGGAGCTTAACAGGGGGCCCCTCAGACAATTAGGAAGAGCTCAGGCAGCCAACAGCAGGCAAGTGCATTGTATTATTCCTGTTACTCTTTATTCAACTTCAGGTTTAGAAATACAACTCTCTATTCTCATAAACTTGAGAGCCATGGCCAATTTCATAGATGAGATCACAGTGCAGCAGTTTAAATTGCCCACAATTATTAGAAAAATCTATGCTGGTAGAAACTGTTGATAGACACGCACTCCAAGCTGGTTGTATTTTGCAGCAAACAACACCTTTGCAACTGACAATAAATGATCATACAGAATCCTTGCCACTCTGCTACACAGCTTCTTGTATGTACCCGTTCTGCTGGGTGTTGATTGGCTGCAAACCTGGCTGCAAACCAGTAATTCAGATATTTACGCAGAGCAGGGAACAATTTCTTTTCCACATTCAAAAATGTCAAAAGCACTGCTTGCAAACTTCCCACTCTTCTCCTTCTCCTACTTAGCTCTCTCAATCCTATTAGGGATCGCTACCCACTGCCTTTTATTTCGGATATGCCAGACCCAGAATACTCTCTTCCTGAAATCTTAAATTAAATTTGGGATAATACAGTTTCCATTGTTACGTTGGCAGGAAGGGAATTCATGGAAGCAGACTTTTCAAATCTTGTTAATTTCTCCAACATCAGGTGGAGGTATCTGCTGTAGGTAGATTAACTATTTACTTCTTTCTGTCAGAATGGCATGGACAGCTAATACCAGTCAATGTTAGCATTAGAACCAGAATAAAAAGACACTTTTTCTCGCTGGTGCATGATTTTATCTTCAATTTTTTATTTTTTATTGATTTTATTATAATTTCTTTGTTGTGAGCCACCCAATGTGGTTGAGAGTTGGGCAGCATACAAGTTTAATAAGTTATTATTTTTATTATTATAACTATAAGACAGATAGGGAACATGGTTTTTATGTAGAAGTTCCTATATATTCATCAGAAGAGTCAGATGACTGGAAATTAAAATCTCTATCTGAGATCATCATAATCAATGTACTAATTAATATGTAAATTAATGAGGTTGTTTTATTCTTGCAGGACATCATTTCATACATTCAGATCTGTTAATTCTCATGTTTCCAGGAGCCAAGACTGAAGGCATTTATCTTTTATCTATCTAGCTAAGACTGAAGGCATTTATCTCTTATCTATCTATCTATCTAAAATCCATAGACATTTGGAGAGGAGTAAATCTACTGAATTCAGTGAGTCTTGGTTCTGAGTAGACATGTCTAAAATTGCTCAGTTAGCCATGCATCTTTCAAGCCACTAAACTTAAATATATAATTAGGTAGATGAAAGCAACATTTGTTGAAAGAATTTCAAAGTATCTTTGAATTATTACAGAATAATAATTGAGTATATTTTACATTTGGTCATCATTGTACTATTTATATCTGTAAATGTTTAGCTTCTACAGATTTTGCAAATGCTAGTACCAATCTCTTGTTTGTTTGTAATATTTTCTTGAAATTAATATTGAAGGTAAAAATAAAATTAAATTCTTTGGACAAGTCGCTTAGGCAAGAGTTAAAGCAGGTTGTTTGGGCCTTATGAGAAGTGTTCTGACATTGTCCCAACTATTCTGGAAGTGTTCCAAGCTCAAAAATATTCTTTCAACCAAAATAGAGGGTTGTTTTAAGCTTGAAATGTTTCAAGTTCTAAACACTTTGCGCACCACTAGAAGTCTACTAAAGCAATCCATTGCCTTTTTGAAAGCAATCCACATTTGGTACTATATGGGATAAATGATTCGTGCTAACTGAATCAAAGGATGTGCTTCTGTACAATTTCATATTATAAAGCAAGGGTATAAAATGCTGTATAATTAAAGATGCCTTCTAATTAGTCATTGTTTTTCTGTTAAACAAATTTTCAGTGGCAGTATTCTTGCCATTATTAACCTAATAATGGATATTGTAATAATAGAAGTAAATTAATGTGGTGGGAAAACATTTACAGTGTAACATTCTAAATTAAATATGACATTAACAAGTCTAATGTTTAAATGCTGTATAATTAACATTTGTTCAACTCCTGACATATTACAACAATATAATTTTTAGTGGCTTTATTTATGGTTCAAGATATTCTTTGATAAACATTAAATGAGCCATGCTTTTTAAAATTTCTTTACAGTATGCTATAGCAAGACATGCTCTGTATTAATGAAGAGGAAATCCAAATGCTGGAGTACTTAAATATCAATCAGAGGCATTTCTTTTTCAAGTACTATGCTATGATTGTTAAAAGGTTTAGTAATAGGAGAATGCTTTATGTGTAGCAGGTACAAAGATAATATCTGCTGTGCAATGAAATATTGGAATCCCTAGTGTATGTTCTCAGTGCATACGTAGCTCCGCTAAGTGCTTTGCATAGGTGTTTGCATTTGCAAATAAATATTGCCAAACTGCTTTTTTTTTATAATAGTACTTAATGGAAGATTGTAACCAAAGAAACAAGAAACAGCTTACTTTGGACTTACTAAGTCCAAACTAGCCAGAGATCTCAGAAGAGATGGAATGGAATAAAATATGGTTCCATGTTTCATTCTGATGTGTTTAATTTAATTTAGTTTAATTAAATGAACAAATTGCATGTTAACAAATGACCTCTGGTAGAACTTTTTTCAGGTTCTGATTATTTCCTAGATGAACCTCTTAATTAGCCTTTCAAGTGCATAGGGGTACAGTGAGGAAGGCTAAGCTAAACAGATATAAAAAGCATCCTTTTTCAATTCAGTGATTGAATTCAGACATTGTACTAAGATGTATTGTGATTTGTTTGGGTTTACCATGTTGCATGAATTCACCTGAGATTTATTCCATAGTTTAACATGATGTGGGAACCATCTTGGCTTCTCAGACAAGAATTATGGATTTCATGGTTGAAGTAGAGACATAAATCTCATGAGGCCCTAGGACTGTAGATGCAGAAGACTCAAGGCCATATAAAGTAAAACCTTAAACCTTTGCATTCACCAGCTATACAAACACCTCTGTTGTTATATTAAGAACCTAGATTTTTGTACTTGCCAAGTCAGGGTCAAGAAAGCATGTCTAGGGAAGCTTTGTTGGGATTCCTAAGAGTTGCCAACAGAATTCTATCTTATTTTGTGAAATGTGTATACTTTTGTTCACTTGCAAAGCACCCTTCTAAATCTTCTTGAAGCTGTTAGGCAGCCTTAGCCATTTGAGGGCAGGGTTGCTTTCGGAGAATGCTGTGATCTGAGTATGCAGGAGATACTTCTGGGATGAGCTGATCTAAAGAGAGCTTTGATTACAGTGGTCTTGCATTTATGTATGTCTTTCACAATATTCCATTTATTCATTTGCAATATTTGTAACTGCCCAATAACAAATTCTCTGTGCAGTTTTAATAAAATTACACACACACACACACACACCTCTTTTAAAGTTGTAATGTAAATTTTTAAAAAGAAAATTAGGTTTCTGATTTTTTTTCCCCTGGAATTCTTCCCAAATCAGTTTTGCAAACAAAACAAATGAAAAAAAACTAACATCTAAATATTTCTGCATATTCACCTAAGACTATAACTGGTGCAAAATTAAACTTCCTAAGTACATATTGAACGTAGGTGCACTTAATTGGAAATGGCATTGAATCCTCTTTTCAAACTCATACTCAATACTTGTTTTGCTTTCAAGCACTTTATGCGTGGTCCCAAATACAGTAAATCATGCTGAGCGTCTGCCACAGTTCTTTTTAAGTCAAGTGAAACATAACATGACAGAGCGCATACATCATTTTCTTGATTAAATTTGATGAACCTCAAGTCATTACCTAGTAAATTAGAAATGCTACTTTGTTAATAATAGACAGCTTTCATGAGTCGTAGAATTTATGGCTGGTAGCACTTGACATTGATAATGAAATGCCGTATTTTCCTGTCCCTTGGAAATAAAATATTGACACCCTGCTACAATTATGCATCCTTTGCTTTATATAAGAGGACAGCTAGTTCTGTATTTCTATTTCTTTTATGAATGCTTATTTGAGAAGTAAGTGAATTGAGTCACACTGATAACAGGAGAGTGTGCCTGTATTTTTTAATGTAAAACTTTTTAGAGCAAGTTTAAAATACTGAATAGTTTTGTCTCTTCCTCCCCCCCCCCCACCCATGGATTAAAACTTCTTAAGAATAACCAAAAATCAGAAGGAGTCTGATAGTACCTTTTCAGACTACCATGTGTTATTAAAAAGCATAAGCTTTTCTGAACTACAGCTCACTTAATAAAATGGTAGTCTGAAAAGGTGCCACCTGAGTTTTGGCTACCCCAGATGAACCCAACTCTCCTCCTGTTTAGATTCCAAGATTAAAACTCTGTTTCTAAGTACAGGTTCCTTCAGTGCAAAGGAACTTATGCTCAGAGAATAAACAAATTAAGTACAAACCCCAAAATTCTGCTAGTAGAAACACCATACTATTTATTTACAGTTCCCTTCAATGAATCCTGGCAGAACCTTTAAGCAATCACAGTCATACGACTTTTAGTAAAACTCAAAACAGTGTTTGTTCTGAATAGTGCAAGTCCAGTTTAGATAACCAAGTTAAAACGTTTATGCTTTTGTGATTAGGTTAGACAAGTTAACTTTCTTCTAACCTTGCTAAAGATGACAATATTACATTGCTCAATATAATCAGGTGTGATTTTGATTTTGACAACACAGAAATATGTTAAATAAATGTTCTATTCTCTTAGATACTATAACTGAGAAAAATAGTTGCCTGTACTTTATATATATTTGCATAAAAATTTACAAATCAGATACACTTACAAACACTGATCTAGTTTACATATCACATCAAGGCATGATTTGCTTAATCATGGTTTACTGAATAAACCACAGTTGACTGAGTTCACACAACATGCTAAGCGATAAAATATTTGTTTTTTTCAAAAAACTTGGTTTTATAAGCCGTATAAAATGTGTTTTATAAAATATGGCTTAAAAAGACAGTACTGTAGCTAGTTTCACTAGTGTTAAGCCATAATATGGATTATTGTGATTTACTGTACTATTTGAATCCAGTCTCTGAGTATGTCAACATCAGGTTGGAGAGGATTTATTAACATTCCAGAGTTTTCCTGAAACTATTTTTTTTCACACTCAATTTGGCTTCTATCAGTACATAAGTTACTGTTACTGAAAGACAATGACTACATTGATAATTGTATGGCTGGAATGGTGAGTAGTAATCATAAAATCCATCAAGAGTGAAGAATCGATGAATCTAGCTTTAAAACTGCCGGGAGCTAAAGTTTTAAAACTCATATTGCAAAATGAAAAATGAAATTTAACCAGGTATTTTGGTAAAGGAGAAGTAATTTATTGGATGTAAGATGAAAAGCTGTGAAAGTAAAGATCAGTCTAATCTTAGACACATGTCACTGATGGATGTTTTCTCTGCACAGCTGCCTAGAGGTAAAGTCTTTGAAATAGCGTAGGAGGTATTTTGTCTATGGGAAAGAACACTTCATTTAGTTGTTGCTTTTTTTGATACTGGGCTACGTCTTTATTTTCAATCAAAGGAAAAACAGTAAATCAGAGTAATTGCTTTGTGCTGTGGCATTTCTAAGCAATTTGTAAAAGGAAGAAAAAATAATGTAGAACCTTCAAATTAACTTTCATTTGAACTAGATGAAAAGTTTAAAAAATCACTTGCACCCCAATGTAGCATTTTATTAATCATGTCACCACCCTTTCAAAAGCTGGTTCATTGCTTTTACTTGCACTGCAGTTTATGTTTTCATTTAGAAAGATTTTTAACACTAATGAGAAACCATAAGTCTCATAAAAATTCCTATAAGCTATTAAAAACAGCAAGTTTTAAAGTAGATATTATTTTTATTTAGTTAGTAACTGACTTAAATATTACCTATAAAAGGAGATGGGTATATCTGAAAATTATGAAATGTATGCTGGCTGGGGAATTCTGGGAGTCCAGACATCTTAAAGTGGCCAAGTTTGAAAACCACTCCCCTAGAGTTTAGATTAGCCCCAGTCCTGTTAGGATTTCAGAAGGCTTTTATGCCTGTCTTCAGGGCCTAATATAAGTTTGGATCCTTTCTGTAGTAATGCTGTCATCCTTGTCCTTGACTGCTGTTTGATACTTACTTTGTGTTCTTATCTGCTTTTAATCATCTTATTGTATATTTATTTATTTATTTATATTTATTTATTTAGCAAATTTATATAGCCGCCCATCTCACAGATGTGCCTCTGGGCAATGTACAACAAAACAAACGGTTAAAAATAAATATATAGGAGTGTAAGCCACTCAGAGTCATATGCAACTGAAGTAGCTTATAGGTTTTAGTAAATAAAATAAAATACTCTCTGTGTGTGTGTCACAGAAATTATTTTTTTTATAAGAATTTTACTAAGCTTCAAGCAAAGATAAAAGCTACAGAAAAACAAAAAACTAAAAAAGTATAGAAACGAGAAAATTTTTCAAAATTACAAAAAGAGGTGACTTCTGACTTTCAACAGCAAGGATATACAACAATTTTCCATAAAAAATCCCTTACTCTATATTAAACAAAATCACATTATTCCTATAAATCATTCCATTGGTACATTATAAAAATCACTAAATACAGTTGTTCCCTCCCCTTATATTAAAAGATATATATATATATATATAAATAATATAAATATATACACACACATACACACATATACATATACACATACATACATACATACACACACCTCCTAATCAACTTCCCAAAAGATAACATTTATTTAATTATTTCCTTCCTACTACTATTGTCCTAACAACCAGGAAACACACTGAGACAATGAACTGGTCTCTAATATTTATTGCTAGTACTTAACAGGAATCCTAACAAACTGAAGAAGCGTGGGAAAAACCCAGACATATAAACCCCAAAGGTTAAGGCGGTCCCGATCTGTGTCTCTTTGAATGGCTGAACAATTCCTCAGTGCTACGCATGCGCTTGACAGTCTGGGTGGGAGCCCCCTGCTCGCCATCCTTACTCATGACAACTATTTTATACATTTCTGTCTACTATAATAAAGATCAAACTAAAAAACATAAATTGTCTGCCATTGTACTTGATAATACAACATTTTTAATAATCTTAATCATATTAAACCCAAAACCAGACATTTATTATTTTTTGTTATACCTTAATAATCTAAATCCAAATCATTAAAGATAAATGAAATCAGCCAAACCCTAAAAGCAATCCAGATAAATATTCTTAAACCCTTAGGTAAAGGTAAAGGTTTCCCTTGACGTAAAGTCCAGTCGAATCCGACTCTAGGGGGCGGTGCTCATCTCCGTTTCTAAGCCTTGGAGCCGGCGTTGTCATAGACACTTCCGGGTCATGTGGCCGGCATGACAACTCGGAACGCCGTTACCTTCCCGCCAAAGCGGTACCTATTGATCTACTCACATTTGCATGTTTTCGAACTGCTAGGTGAGCAGGAGCTGGGACGAGCAACGGGAGCTCACCCCGCCGCGTGGTTTCGAATCGCCAGCCCAACTGCCTGTTACAGAAATTATTAAGCCAGTAAAAATGTATCTAGGAATTTGAGTGAAGAGTTTGCAAAATGGTATAACTTAGCCTACAGGTAATCCTCGCTTAACAACCATTTGTTCAGTGACCATTCGGAATTATGATGGCACTGAACAAGGAGACTTACGTCCAGCTGTCAAAGTTGCAGCTGTCGCAGTATCCCCATGGTCACATGATTGCGATGTGGGTGGTCACGTGATTGTGATTTGGCAACCAGATTGCAATTATGATGGTTGCAGTGTCCTGTAGTCAGGTGGTTGCCATTTGCAACCTTCACTGCTGGCTTCTGACAAGTGAAGTCAATGGTGAAGCCGGCAGAGGTCGCAAAGGGCAGTTATGTGACATTTATAACGACCGCACAGGATTTGCTTAACAACAGCAACTGGAACTGCTGGAACTGCTGTCATAATTCAGCAGTCATGTGACATTGTGCGTTATGACCATATCACTTAGTGACAGAGATCCCAGTACCAGTTGCTGTCATTAACTGAGGACTATCTAATACTGTACCTTCCACATAACAGTTACAGTGAACTATGAAGCCACAAGTATAGAGGCTCATAAACTATGGAGTCATATAAAAGACTAGTCCAAAGCCTGCAAATCTACGCAGTAAGGAGAAATTCCAGACCAGTTGTCATGAGTAAGGATGGCGAGCAGGGGGCTCTCACCCAGACTGTCAAGCGCATGCGTAGCACTGAGGAACTGTTCAGCCATTCAAAGAGACACAGATCGGGACCGCCTTAACCTTTGGGGTTTATATGGCTGGGTTTTCCCACGCTTTCTCAGTTTGTTAGGATTCTTGTTAAGTACTACTAATAAATATTAGAGACCAAGTCCTCGCCTCAGTGTGTTTCCTGGTAATCAGGACATCAGTGCTGTATAATTGTTCTCTTAAGAAATGGCTTAATTGTGAGTGTGTGCCTGCTCAAAGCGTTAACAGACACCTTTAGTACTCACAAAGTGAACGCTAGCTCATATAAAGGCAGTCTACCAACTGAAATCAAAAGGAAATGTACGTGGTTATTGGGGAAAAGGAAGAGGGAACCCACTATTTGAAGTTGGCAATGTTTATTGAATCTGTAAAACTGAGGACCCTTCAACTTTATTGAGCATTAGAGCTGGAAATTCAAACAATGGGCTCTCTCAGCTGGCCTGGTGCATTCCACTGAGGCATGGAGATTGCACTTTTGACTCTTACATGGTAACCTTTTAGATCCCATTTGAGATCTTTAATGCAACAATGGCCTGCAGTATCATACAGAGATCAAGTAACTCATTCAGCAACAAAAGTTAGATAAAGTCCCTGGCAATGAGTTCATTTCAGCTAAGTTATTAAAGTTCAGCATTGAATGGTAATCCCCAATGCTGAATCACTGTTTACTTTGTGTACAACACATATACAAGTAGTCCTTGATCACAATTGGGACTGGAATTTCCATCGTAAGTTGTTACGGTCGTAAGTCGAGTCACCACGTGACCAGACCTGATTTTACAACCATTTTTGCAGTGGTCGTTAAACTAATCACAGGTTGTTAAGCAAATCCAGCTTCCCCAATGGGAGTTTTTTGCTGGAAAACAGCAAAAAAGTTGCAAAACGTGATCACATGACCACGGGACTCTGCAACCAGTTGTAAATGCGAGGCAGTTGCCAAGTGCCCAAAATACAGTCATGTGACCACGGGGGGGTGCGACATGTTGCGACACTCAGAAGTGCTTTACAGACTGTAAAGCACCAATTCTGAGGCTGTTGTAACTTCAGACTGTCATTAAACGAATGGTCATAAGTTGAGGACTACCTGTATTGAATGATTAGCGAGTGACCACTGTAGTTCCTATCTTTAAAAGAAGAAACAGAAATAATCCTACAAATTATAGGCCTATTAGCCTATTGAATACAATTACAGGTAGTCCTCAACTTACGACCATTCATTTAGTGACCATTCGAAGTTACAACAGTGCTGAAAAAAGTTACTTGTGAATGGTCCTCGCACTTACAACCGTCACATGATCAAAATTCAGGCACTTGGCAGCTGGCATGTATTTATGACGGTTGCAGCATCCCAGGGTCACGTGATTGCCATTTGCTACCTTCCCAGCCAGATTCGGATGAGTAAAGTTAATGGGGGAAGCTGGATTCGCTTAATGACCATGTGATCTGCTTAATGACCGCAGCAAAAGTCGTAAAATCGGGCGAGTCACTTAATGACCAGCTTGCATAGCAACAGAAGTTCCAGTACCAATTGTGGTCGTAAGTCAAGGACTACCTGTAACAAGCACAAGAAATATTATTGAAGATGCAGAGGTGGGCCTTAGATACGGTAGATCCACAATACATCAGTGCCTGGTTGCAGTGCATAGCTGATAACTATGCATCAAACTCACAACTTTTTGTAGTTTGTAGATTTTGTAGATTTTAATGCAGGCTTCAGTTCAATCTCAAGAATCCAAATAACGCATCTGTTGATAACTACTGTTCTAAGTTATCAGATGTACACCAACATAAGATTCAAAGTAAAAGGTAACCAAGCTGGACAACTCTCCAATTCCAACATAAAAAGGAATGAAACATTGATGCTTATTGGCTTCATCTATATGTAATACACATATAATCTCATGTATAATATACTTACATGACATGGAAGGTGTTTGCCAATTCTGGCTTATGCAGGCAACATAGCAGTTTTGCAACAGATGCAAGGCAGCCTTTGGAGAGCTCTGAAGGCCCTTCTTGTGTTATGCTACAAGGAAGAGTGGTTTTTTATAAACTACAGTATATAAAAAAATAAAGTTACAGTATTTTCTATGAGCCCAAAGACCCATTGCTGCTGTATTCATAATCAAGCTGTAGAGCAGGTTAGATGATTTAGCTCAGATTAACCAGGCTTCCTCTGAAAAGAGTACGGCAGCAAGGTTTCATAGGAATCAGGAAAGAAAGTACATTCATGCTAGTCAGTTTTTTTAAAAAGCCTTTTTAATGACACCTTGATATATGCCTAATGCAGCACTGATATTAGAAGGTGATCTTCCTAGAATAGAAGTACAGTTAGTCCTTGCGTAACAACCACAATTGGAACCGGCAACTCTATTGCTAAGCGACAGTCGTTAAGCGAAACATCACGTGACTGTGCCAGACTTATCATGTCACTCCCACTGCAGCTGTTAAGCAAATCACGCATGGTCATTAAGTGAGACATCACATAACTTTGACATGTGATTTTACTGCCAGCTTCTCCATTGACTTTGCTTGTTGGAAGCCAGCTGTGAATCGCGTAGATGGGGATCACATTATTGTGGGACACTACAACAGTCATAAACACCCACTGGTTGCAAAGTGCCCAAATTTCAATCATGTGACTGTGGGGACACTGTGACAGTCATAAGTGTGAGGACCTGTCATAAAGTTACTTTTTCAGTGCCATCATAACTTCGAATGGTTGCTAAATGAGGCAGTTGTTAAGTGAGGATTATCTGTATGGCAAGTAGCACTGCTTGTGTGGATCAGAGTTTCTTTGATGACGGTGGAGCTGCTGCCATTGTAGACCCATGTGGTTGAATAGTATTGCCACAAATACATGTGTTCTTCCTGGAGCAACTATGACTTAGTTGGGGTCAAGGAGACAATTCAGTGAAGGATTGGAGAGGGAGGGCTACAGCATGAACTCAGCCAAAATTCTAGGATGTATGAAAAGACAGAAATGTTTCTCTGGATTACTGAAAGTCTGATCCTTTACCAGAGCCTGTTTTAGTGCCCTCCACTTAACAGTTCTAGAGGAAGGATTTAATAATACTGCAACCATGCAGAAGTTATGTCCTTGTGAATTTGGACAAGGTTGGGCCGATTGAATATATGAATTTAAGAGGTAAATTTACAGTTATCTCCAGTTGAGCCTATTGCAGCCCCTACTAATAAAGATACCCGGCCACCTGGATGACTTTATGTTTATCACCTTTTTGTGGCAAAAAACCTGAAGATGGCATACAGAATTGTCAGATACTGTTTTCTAGCTTTAACAATTTGCCACATTATGTTAACTTTGGTAGGTAGGACTAATGCATATGACCATTGTAGCCCCGTAAAGTGGACTTTATTGGTAGTATTTTATGTGGGTATTGCTGGTCTAAGACCATAATAAGGTTTACTTACTTACTTCTTATATCTAGGAACTTTAAATTCCTTGCTCAGCTGGCATTCATTTGATGTATCATCTTGACACCTTTATCATTTGGTTACTGATTTATACCATTTCACCTAGATATTGCCAGCAAAGTTGATTTGGTTTTTTCTTCTTTTTTTTGGGTGCAGTGTCTATGATCTTGACAGAAATATGCTGCGCAGAAAAGAATGGGAAAGGAGAAATCAGGAGACGCAGCATGAAGACAGCATATTTAATACCAGTTATTCCCTCTTCAGTGAACCGTACAAGGTATGTATACTTTACCCATATCCTTCCCATTTGTTGGGTTGACTGGTTTTTGCAATAGTAAAATAGGTAAGGTATAACTCCTATAAGGCAAAGGGTCATTTGTGGAAATCTAATCTTTGCAGATTTTGGTTCATTGTGCCTTCCAAATTGCACTGAAGTAGGGAGGCCTCTGCCTCAGCCACTTCCAAATGTTGTGTAGTTTTCCTGGACTTAAAATCATTTCAGCCCCTTTTGCCTAGGTAACGGTTCCTAAGTATTTCCATCAAGGTCATCTTCCTTACGCCCTACATCAGTCCATGAATGGATGATTGACAGTATCTCACTGATTTCATGGCTAATTTTAAAAAATGTATTAATTAATTTATTTTATATTGCCATCTATCTCACCAAGGTTACCTGTGAGAATCACTACCTCTCTTAACTCTTTGAAACAGTAGGAAATACCTGAGTAAGATGAAATATTTGTGGTATTTTTGCTCTTGTTTCTGTGCTCAGTATTACCTGTGGCACTGAGATGTCACTTACTCTAGCTGTTTTCTAATTCAACCATAATTGCTTGCAGGTAAAGATGGCTTGCTATGTCCCATAGTCACTTTATGATAATAAAATAGCTCTCTGAATCTGTTGCCTACATCTTTTATGATTATGATAGTTGAAATCCAACAGCCATATTGTCCCCAGCTAATTGTCTGCCATAGTTGTTCCATGGAGGATCATTCTTGTCTACATTCCTACAGCTTTCCTATTAAAAGAAAAAAGAAAAGAAATCTCCCTAAACCTTGTGAGGCACTGTCCAAATAACTTTTGAAGTTCTGTTATATTAACAATAGTTCTTTTATTCCTTGAAAAGAAACTAAACTTCTGAGTATATTTGACTTGTAATAAAACTGCATTGTTTTCTGGTAGTAACAGTTTTTAGCTAGTAATTTCAAATTACACAATTCTTTCTCAAAATGTAAGCCAAAACCCAGTAATGCCAACTGCACAAATTATTCTGTGCTCCTAATTAAATTGGTCAGTAGAAATAGGTTGTAGTAGATAATTCTCTATAGTTTCTCATAATGAACTGGCTTCATAAAGCATGCATATATATTGATGATTGGTGGAGTTTAGGTGCTTGTTATTTGGAACAGAAGAACATTAGGATAGTATTACATTCAGCTACATTGAAAAAAATAAGCGGTTTTAAAATGAGACCAAGCTTGTATAGTGCCTAGTCAATATCTCCCCTCACATTTTAAAGTAAGCCCTTCAGGTAAGTTGACAAACTGTGCAGCTTCTGTCTGATCATACACTGAGCTGCTGTTAACCTGTTCTTCAGGAACCTAACCTCATTCTTTTTTTCTCTTTTTTTCTCTTTTTTTGCAGGATCATGTTATCATTCACCTCAGTCTTCCCAATACTTTCATGCCCAGGCTGAGCACTCTGTATTTTAGCTTTATTCCTCCTAAAAGATTCTTGTTGAGGCCAACCTGTTCTGAATCTTGCTAACAATTACAATTATATGTCCATTCAAGATAGGCCATTGCTTATTTCATGTACTTTTTCATGAAATAATGAAATGCTTTCCTAAACCAAGTAAGACAAGCTATACTCTTCTGGTCCCTGCACCTCTTTGAATCTGTATTTGCCCATGCCTTGACTTCACCCCACAGTGCTATATTTATGCTATGTGCACAACTTCTTTTTGTTTCCTTTTCTCATATAAGTTTCTATATCACATCAGCAGAATCTGCTTCTTAAGAGGTAGTATAGAGAGCTAATAGGCAAAGAAAGGGCATCTTGTTATTTAAATTATAACTGGATAATTAGTTAATGTTTTAGTCTGTAAAGTAGGCAAGTGAATAAGGATGCTATGTAACTACTTATTTAAAATACAAGGCCTTAAAGTATTTATTTATTTTATATACATTATTTATTAATTTCTTGAATAATGAAGGATTGCAAAGAAACATATTTACCTGAGCTTGGATTCTTTTGGAACTGGAAAGTTTTACTATGTTCTCACAACATGCTTGTTGTGATTAATATAATTAATCCATATTGGGGGTTGCACAATACCCTGAAACATAAATTAACCAAAACAACTGAGTGTGCAGAACATCTAACAGAAAAAGCCACACTTAGGATGTTACAGACATGCAGCTTTTAGATCTTTAACTAACCTGAATAACTATACTGTGTGACTGCTAGTATTTCAATAGGGTTTAAATTTATTTAGAAATACATAAATACTGTGAGCTTGTAGAGCAACAGATCTTTGTGACTTTCTTAACCTGTTATGTGTTCCCTACCTAATGCTTACCCACGTTTAAATAAATAGAAATATTAGATAATCTTAGACAATAATGTGTATTTATTTGATTCATCAATCCTTTACTACAGAATTACTGCACTTACATGACTTTCAGTAATTTATTTCTTGATCTTTTGATTATTTTGATTATTTCCTTTACAGACAAACAAGGGGGATGAACTGTCTAGTCGTATCCAGAATACGCTGGGTAACTACGATGAGATGAAAGAATTGTTGACTGATCACTCCAATCAAAGCCACCTTGTTGGTGTTCCAAAACCCTGTATGTCACAGGCATCTATGAACAAAACGGAGGAGCACTTTGCTGCTGAAACAAAGACCCATACTCAGACTTCTATTTGCAGTCCTCAGTCTTCTTTGCCAGTGACTCTTTCTGGACAGCTGAGCAAGAATATAACAATAGGTTGGCAGAAATCTGGGCATTGCTTAGAGAGTCAGCAGAGGGGAGGCAAACATAGGCATGGACTGCCAGATTCACACAGTAATGATTTCAAAACAGCAAACCAAAAGAGCAGCTTAGAAAAGATTATGCATTATGTTTGCAGTCCTTCACCACCATCTTCATCCAGTGCTATTCAGGGTCCCTTACCATCCTCACTTGGAGAGAACGTTCAAACACAAAAGCAGTCAAAGTTGAGCTGTGGCACAGAAACTGGAGTCCAGGCTCAAGAAAGACCAGCTATGCATAGCAATGGACACTGTGTACAAAATTTTCCTCCTGCACTTGCTTCAAAACCAAATATAGTTCAGCAGAAACCAACAGCTTATGTAAGGCCAATGGATGGTCAAGATCAGGCTCCTGATAAGTCTCCAAGACTAAAGGTGCCAGATGAAACCAGCATGCTCTGCACCTCATATAAGGAGGTGTCTTCTGCTAAAAATGAATCAGTTAGGACCAAGTCAAAAATGAAGAAGTGTGGCATTTCCAAGCAGGAAGAGGTAAGTTTAATTATGATGCACCTTTTATAATAAACCAGTAAAGAATCACTGTTCAGATATTTAGGCTGGAGTCCTGTGTAGGTCTTTTACTTTCAGGAAGAATGTTTTGAATTGCATTTCTGGTGTTTTATGACTCAAATTATAAGTGGCAAACATACAGTAAAATCAGTACTTTGATATACTAGAGCTCAATTTATTGTTTAGTAATGGGATTACTTCATTCAGTATGTGCTTTCTTAACTGGTTATATATTTTATCAACTGTTCAACTATTCAGATTTCTTTATTTTGACAGCTCCTTTCAAGACTTCCTGGTGAATGACTTTTAGTGAATTGATTCCTAGTTTAAATAATGTAACTATATAGAGCTAACAGGCATTTATATTAGGAATGAGCAGTATTTCCCTGTTTGAGGACTGCCCTTGTTCTTGGAATTGACTGCTGGGAGTTCACTCCTGAAAGAAGCAGTAGGGAAAAGCAAAAAATGAACTGAGCTAGTTAAAAACTAGGTTAATATTTTAAAAAATCCACGTCTCCCAACTGAATACTTTTAAACTGTATGAAATCACACAGCCAAAATTCAGTGGTAAATTGCATCATCAAATTTTATGACATTATTCAAGGGTTTCTAGGAGGCACAAAGGTTTACTGACAAATGGCCTGCAGACTCTAGGTTGCCCTGTTCTGATCTGAACTGGGAGCAGTGCATAGCAATATAATACTTAATGAGCAGTTCCCAATATTTAAAGGACAAAAAAAATCCTTATGACTGGATGACAACTAACTCAAACTGATTTCCACTCTGTTCTACTATTGCTTTTGTACATTAATTAATAATATGTACAATATAGTATTAATATTATGGGCATTTAATAGATTTTTTAAAAAAATAATTGCTGACATTGGATACAGCATTTTCTTTCAGGCTTATAACTAACATAATCTGCTCAATTCTATCATATGAAATCAGAATTAAGTCCCACTGGATTCAGGACACTTCTAAATAAAAGAATTTTTAAAATTCTGGGATTATATTAGCTCTGGGAACAGAAGAGGACATGAGACCCTGTAAAAGAAATTGACTATTTCCTCTTGTCTTTGTCTATATTTGCAAGAATAGAAAAGCATGAAGTGCTATAGTGAATGATATTGGTAGATCTAGTTTCTACCAATATCATTCACTAAACCTCTCCATGCTTTTCTATGCAGAACACAGAAAAGGAGTCAGAAATAAAAAAACAAAGAAATTAAAGGAGTGAGATAGGAAAGGAATCAATCTAGCTATAATTTCTTTCCTATCTCATTCCTTTAATTCCTTTGGTTTTTTTTTATTTATGACCCCTTTTCCGTGTTCTGCATAGTATTGTTCCCTGAAAGGGAATAGCATGGTGTATACTGTATGTACACATATAGATTCTGTGTGTGCGCATGTTTATTCTTTAGCCTTAAAAGTTTGAAATCTTAATTTACAGAATGATGAAAATAAGTCAGCCTCCACCCTTAGGCTACATCACAGATAGGTGATGTAGAAGGAACAGGACAAAAAATGAAATTAAGATAATGCAGGAACCATTTTTTAATGCTCTATAGTAATTATACCAG